>NC_135955.1:59655429-60255429 GCF_053455715.1 Rhinoraja longicauda | reverse complement strand
TAGTTGGTCCATGACAGGTAATTGATAATATTAATGCCAAGGATCTTGAAGCTCTCAATCATTTATTTTTCTGCACCAGTAATGCTGATAGCGGCATGTACTCAACCATGTTTTCTGAAGTCCTTAATGGGCTTTTTTGTCTTGCTGACATTGAGGGAGAGGTTCTTTGCCTGGCTCTATCTCCTTCCTGTATACCATCTCATCATTGTTCATGATCCGGCCCACCACAGTGGTGTCATCTGCAAACTTGGTGATGGAGTTAGTGCTGAATTTTGCCACACTGTCCTGAGTGTATAACGGGTATAGTAGGCAACTGAGAATGCAACCTTGCAGGGCACTGGTGTTGAGAATTATTGTGGAGAAGGTGTTGTCGCCTATTCTTGCTCATTATGATCTGTGGAAGAATAGGAGTTCCAATACCACAGTAGTAGATGGAGAAAATATATTCATGTATTCCCAGATTTTTCGATGCATCCCTTAGATAGAGGCACGACATAGAAACATAGAAAGTAGGCCATTTGGCCCTTGGAGCCAGCACCACCGTTAAATATGATCATGGCTGATCATCCAGAATCAGTACCAAGTTTCTGCTTTTTCCCCATATCCCTTGATCCCCTTAGCCCCAAGAGCTATATCTAACTTTCTCTTGAAAACATCCAGTGAATTGGCCTCCAGTGTCTTCTGTGGCAGAGAATTCCACAAATTCATAACCCTCTGGCTGAAAAGGTTTTTCATCTTCTCGGTCCTCAATGGCCTACCCCTTATTCTTAAACTGCGACCCCTGGTTCTGGACTCCCCCAATATGGGGAACATTTTTCCTGCATCTAGCCTGTCCAATCCCTTAAGAATTTTATATGTTTCTAAGAGGTCCCCTCTAAATTCCAGTGAATATAAGCCCAGTCGATCCATTCTTTCGACATATGTCAGTCCTGCCATCCCGGGAATTAACCTGGTGAACCTACTCTGCACTCCCTCAAAAGCAAGAATGACCTTCCTCAAGTTAGGAGACCAAACTAGCACACAATTCTCCAGGTGCGGTCTCACCAGGGCCCTGTACAACTCAGTAGGACCTCCTTGCTCCTATACTCAAATCGTCTCGTTATGAAGGCCAACATGCCATTTGCTTTCTTCACTGCCTGCTGTGCCTACATGTTTACTTTCAGGAATGATGTACAAGGACACCCAGGTCTCGTTGCACTTCCCCTTTTCCTAATCTGACACCATTCAGATAATAATCTACCTTCCTGTTCTTGCCACCAAAGTGGATAACCTCACATTTATCTATGTTATACTGCATCTACCATGCATCTGCCCACCCACCCAACCTATCCAAGTCACCCTGCAACCTTATACATCCTCCTCGCAGCTCACACTATCATCCAGCTTTGTCATCCGCAAACTTGGAGATGTTTGCCACCCTCCAGTCTGCCTGCATCTCACCTGCATCTAATGATGATTTGTAATGTTATGTGTCTGTAACACTAGATATTGACGCATCTAATGTGTGAATAGAGCCAGTCATATGGTCATTCCATGCTTTATAACTCTGGGTCTATTGACACATTGGAACATGTTGCTTTTGTTAATTTTGGTTAATCTTAAATAGCTGCATAGCAAGGGGTTCTGGAACATAAATTAGCTTTACCTGTATTAGATTTAAACATATTTTAGAGGAAAAACCTTATTTAGTTCAAATTACCACATTTTGTTACATTTTAAAGTGATCTACATTATTACATTTTATAAACTATAACACTTGGACCAACTGTGCTGCCTCTATCTCTAAAATTTATGATTGTGCCTAAATATACAAAGGGAAGCTTAAAGACACCTTGAAATTTGTGGGGCAACCAGCCCTTAAAGGTCCATTTTTGCAACTTCCGTGCTTACAGTGTAGAATATTGCAACTGGTAATCTATGTCTGCCCTTTGAGAAAGAATACTCCTTTTGTGTTTCTTAATTTTTTTTTTCTTTTCCCTTCATTCTAGGTTGTTCGATCATTCCATGGAAGGTTTCAAGAGTTGGGAATTCATGACTACTCATTGTTGGGGTGAAAAGGCGGCAGGTGACTGGTTACTTGAAATCCACGACAATCCTTCCCAGCTCCGAAACTTCAAAACACCAGGTAGTCACTGTAAAAATTTATAAATGACTTCACATTGCCTTTCTTTACACAAATATCAAAATGTTACAAAATGGTGCCTTGCTTGGTACTTGGACTGCAATCCCGGGGTCAAGAGTATGAGTGGAATTGTGTAATTGCAGCATTATAGCTATGAGCAGTCAGCCTCCTGTGCTGAGAACCTGGTTAAGGGCTCAGCCCTTTGCTGGTGTTCCCAAAACCATGAGAATTGTTTGAATCATATAGTATAAGAAAATAACTGCAGATGCTGGTACAAATTGAAGGTATTTATTCACAAAATACTGGAGTAACTCAGCAGGTCAGGCAGCTTCTCGGGAGAGAAGGAATGGGTGACGTTTCGGGTCGAAACCCTTCTTCACACCCATTGTTTGAATCATGTTGCAATGAGATCAGTGCATGTGGGGTGAGTCATCTCTACACATTGAGAACATTGGACTTTGTCCATGCAATAACGCTGAGAACTTTATTCTGCATTCCGTATCGTCCCCTTTGCTCTATCTACTGTTCTTGAGTTTGACTTGATTGTATTAATGTATGGTATATCCGATCTGTTTTGATAGCATGCAAAATTACACTTTTCTCTACCTCTGTTACTTGACAGTAATAAACATAAACCAAGGAAGCATTGTGCAAAGGCTGCCCATGAGTAATAATCATACAGCATGGAAACAGGTCATTTGGCCGACCTTGCTCACACTGACCAAGAGACCCCATCTGCACGAGTCCAAAGTGCTCACGTTTGGCCCATGTCCCTCTAAATCTTTCCTATCCATCTACCCCTCCAAATGTCCTTGAAATGTTGTTATAATATCTGCCTCAATTACGTGCTCTGCCAGCTTGTTCCATATACCCAACTCACTGTGTTGGAAAAAGTTGTTCCAACATCCTATTAAATCCTATTAAATCTTTCCATCTCGGCTTAAACCTATATCCTCTGGTTCTTGATTACCCTAATCTTGGTAAAAGATGTTGCATTCAATGCATATGTATCTTATCCCTCAGAATTCCTTAAATCGAGACACAACGTTAGCCACCCTTGGTCTTCCTGCACCTCACCTGTGTCTAATGATGATTCATATATCTCAACCTAGATGCCTGCAATTTCTTCTCTAGCTTCCCACAGTGCCCTTAGATATATCTGATCAGGCCTGGGAGATCAATTGTAATACAGACTAACAATAGACAATAGGTGCAGGAGTAGGCCATTCGGCCCTTCGAGCCAGCACCACCATTCAATGTGATCATGGCTGATCATTCACAATCAGTACCCCGTTCCTGCCTTCTCCCCACACCCCCTGACTCCGCTTTCTTTAAGAGCTCTATCTAGCTCTCTCTTGAAAGCATCCAGAGAATTGGCCTCCTTAAGCCATCTCCACCATCTCCATTAACTGTACTGAGTTCCTCAGCCTTCATGTGTAGGAAGGAACTGCAGATGCTACTGTAAACCGAAGATAGACACAAAATGCTGGAGTAACTCAGCATCTCTGGAGAGAAGGAATGGGTGACGTTTTGGGTCAGACCCTTCATACTAGGCTCCAGCGTTTTGTGTCTATCCCCTTTCATGTCTTTCTCAATGGTATAACAGAGGAGAAATATTCATTGAGGATCTAGCCCATCTGTGGCTCCACATTAGAGCTGACCACTTTGGCTTCTGAGGAGCCCTAATCTCTGTCTAGTTATTCTTTCCCTTAATGTACAGAGAATTTCTTTGTATTTTCTTTATTATCTGCCAGAGCTATCTCCTGCTCCCTTTTTGCCCTTCTTATTTCCTCCTTAAGTGTCCTCAGTTCCCAAATCTCCTCGAGAGATACGTTTGATCCCAGCTGTCGATACCTGTCCCATGTCTTTTTTTCCAGATCAAAGCCTCAATTTCTTTCATAATTTTAGCTTCTTTATTCCCACCAGCCTTGCCCTTCATTCTAACAAGAACACGCATGCCCTGAACTCTAGTCATGACGCTTTTAAAAGCCTTCCACTTGTTGGACGTTTCTGGGCTTTGCCCACAAACAACCTGCTCCTATTGACTTTAGCACGTTCCTGTGCTAAATCCATCAAGAATCCCCTTGCCCCGATTCAAAATTTTAATTGTGGTCTTGCCCTGTCTTTCTCCATAACTATTTTAAAGCTACTTACTATTTTACAAAAGCCAATTAACCTACAAACCTGTACATCAAACAAAATGGGAGGAAACCGGAGGGAGAAAACGCATGCGGTCACAGAGAATGTACAAAATCCATACAGACAGTACACTTAGTCAGGTATTTATTCACAAAATGCTGGAGTAACTCAGCAGGTCAGGCAGCATCTCAGGAGAGAAGGAATGGGCGACGTTTCGGGTTGAGACCCTTCCTCGGACTGAGTCAGGTCTCTACCGCTGTAAGGCAGCAACTCTACTGCTGCGTCTCTGTGCCGCCACAATACATGAAGTTGTGATGCCTGTCCCAGGCAATGGATCCATTCATTGTGTGCAGCCAAGCTCCACGATTCAGCATAATGTGGGCACATTGTGCAGCTCAGCCAGCCCCTGGACTTTGCCTCGGTGATTGCATCGACCTGTGTGGCAATGAACCACCGTCGATTGATGCGAGTTTTTGCAGAGGGCAAGGATTAACAGCAGGTTCCCAGCACTGTACAACATGCTGCCTCAACAAAACAGGTCTGGTTGTTTACTCCTGCTCTTCTTTTCTTCTTTTTAATGACACACCTGTGCGTGTTCAGAGTCCAAGACCAAGGGCACTTTGACCCATTAGTATTCTGCAGGGTAGTGCTAACGAGAAATTTCATTGCACCCTGGTGTATATGACAATGAAAAAAAAATCTGAAACGGGGAACAAAAAGCTCGGGTGTTGATTAAATTAAATGTAAGTGTGTACAAAGATTTGGCAACACCGCCAACAATCTTAAAATGGTTTCCATCGATCAAAAATGGTGTGTGTTGGGTTCCAGTTGCCTTCAAAGTCACAATATGCCCAACAGGAGGGTGGACAGATTGGCAGCCCTATTATCCTTTGCAGAACATAACTTTACTTGCAGAAGTGACAGAAACACAAGAGCAGCTCTGTTGGCGCAAATTCTCATCAGAAATGTGTGCGTCAAGGGGAAATGGAAATAAATAAGGTTACTTCCTCTGGTGAATGGGTTAAACCTCAAATGTTTAATTAGTTCTGGGTGCACCTGATCATGAGCGTGTGCATTACATCAAAACTACGGACAGGTCTAATTTCAATCCCTCGGGCACGGCACAGTTTCCTGGATAATTTCTTCCAGAGTATTTCAGAATGTGTTATTAATCACATTAGATCTGTTTATTTTCAGCCACTACTTTGAGCATTAGCCTTTGATCCAAATAATTTAACTTGATAGTGGTTATGTGTTGAGTCAGATTCTTTTGTTTTTGCCATTTTTACATTAATTCTCTAAATCAGGTACCAAATGGTAAACCTTTGAAGCCATTAAGGGGTTGCTTCAGTTGGATTTTTTTTTTTTTTTTTAAACTGGAAGAATGCAACATTTGGGTAAAGATACACAAAATGCAAATCACTTTGGCCAGAAATGGTTTTAATTACCTATATGGAAAACCTCTTTTCCTAATTCCAGATTGTTAGTGTATCAGTATCTATATACAATTTATACAAAATGATATTGAGGTATGGCACAGTCGTTTTGTGGTAATTTTGCAATGTGCGATCTAAATTTCTTTGTAGCCGTTTTGGCCCTGCTGTGTGCTGTCATGGAAGCTTGGATTGCTAATGTAACCTGGAATAATGTCCTATGCCAGAAGAAAATAAGAAAGAGGGGCAGGAATAGGCCATTCATTGCCACTTTCCTGCATTGACTCCATATCCAAATTATAAAAGGACTGGACAAGCTTGATGCTGGAAAAATGTTCCCAATGTTGGGGTAGTCCAGAACCAGTCTTAGAATAAATGTGAGGCCATTTAAAACTGAGGTGAGAAGGAACTTTTTCACCCAGAGAGTTGTGAATTTGTGGAATTCTCTGCCACAGAGGCCAAATCACTGGATGAATTTAAGAGAGTTTTAAATAGAGCTATGGGGGCTAGTGGAATCAAGGGATATGGGGAGAGGTTAGGTACAGGTTACTGATTGCAGATGATCAGCCATGATCACAATGAATGGCGGTGCTGGCTCGAAGGGCCAAATGGCCGCCTCCTGCACCTATTTTCTATGTTTCTACATCCCTGGATTCCAGTAATATCTGGAACTTCTGACTTGAAATTAGTGAGAGATTTACTATCTCTTTGGGTGCAGATCTTTTTTTAAAAACGTTCTCCTAAATGGCTGTTTGCCTATTCCCAGACCGATTCATGCTTCCACACATCCCGGCAAGGGGAAATTTCATCCTTGCATCTGCATCTTTGTTCTTGTACTCAAATCAGGTTTAAAATAAAGACCAACATAAGTTGTGTTGCTAATTGCATGCTGTGCGAGTGCTATTCTTTGAAACACAAGTAATCCATAGTACAGGAACGTTAATCACATGCTATCGGTCTTGCAAATCAGGTGATCATTTGTGGAACAGATTGCATCCATTTCAAGAAAGCATTTATTAGAAGCGTTGTACTTCAAAATTAAGCTTCGTTCACTTATGTTCTGTACTTTAATGCTTTAATCCCCACTGTCCCATATTTTCACTGAATGCTTGATTTAACGGTCATGGAGAATAAATAAATTTAGAGATGGATGTAAACATGGAAAGGATTTTAGTTTGAGATTGATGTTTTGAGGAAGAATCTAAGAGGAATTGGTTTTGCAGAATATTTGAACATGGAGTTTGACTTAAGGCCAAGCACTTTTTTCCAGTCTAAGTGAGTGGACGGTCATATATCGCCCGGGAGTGAGGTTTATATGGAGTGTAGAAAATGTCAGCGTCAGTCTTAATTTTGCCGGTGAATAGAATACAACACCCTTTCCATTATTCCCCTGTTCTTTAGAACGGAAATTCAATCAATGAAAACTTTTAATACTTGTTTTAGTACTTTTAGTATTTTAGTATCGGTTTCTAATAGTAAAAACATTACTATTCCATTGCAATATTCTTGTTTAGGATTTAATTGTTTAAAAAAATAATCAGTTTCATATATATGTACTTCAGAATAGGTGTGTTGTTAGAACATATGTCATAACATATTGTGATCATACTTTTTAGGAAAACTGAAGGAATGGTCTCTTGTACTTCATGGTACATCTACACATCCGTATGCATGTCAGCCTAAACCACGATCCAGCCCAGATGAGGTCACAGATGATTACACAGATGAGCAGGCTGGTAAGTTGCAAAATATTGTTGGGAACGCATATATCTGTAATTTTAGCCCATGAGTGGTAAAAGTCCATGGCAATTTACATCTCTTTTCCTTTCACCTTGATTTCTACCTTTAATTGAACAAACGTTTCACTAATTTGATAGCATAGAATGGTATTCATTTAGATTGTCAGAGTTTTGCTACTTTTAACTAAATTAATTAGGAGATGGGAAGTCTTTGTATTCTTAATACACCCACTGATGTTAATTGTAGGATACAGTTGCTGAAATTCCCAGAAAAGAATTGAATTTAACATTGCCACCAAAGTATGTCCCTTTTCTTTGTTAAATGAAAAATGTTGTACCTATGATGCATTGGACTTTCCTTTATGAACTAGACTAGAATATAGAAATGTATACATTCCAGTGGGACAGTCAGACTGGGAGTAACTGAAGAAACAAAACTTTTGCCCTGAAATATTTTTCTTCAGTTACTCCCAGTCCTACTGTTTCCAGCTTCCTCTGTTTAATTTCAATGTAGAATTTACATTTCAGCTGGCATTCATATGAACACACACAATTTTTTTAAATATTGCATGACTTTGGATGTGACCCATGTTAGTGGATAGTAAATAGTTTTTTCTTAGAGATGTTAAACTTGCTAGTCTATTATATTGGTATCCTGTGTTTTGTTCTTGTTAATCTTGACTACATTGTTGTCAAATGCCTCTGTGTACAGACCTGGCCATCACTGACACAAAGTTATTGAGAGCTGCCGCCTTGAACTATTGCAGGCCATGTAGTGAAGGTACCTCCATCATTGGTAGAAAATTCCAGGATGAACCTGCTTGATACAGGCAGGGCATCCGTTTCCAAGTCAGTGTGGTGCGTGACTCGGAGATGGTGATGTTTGCAGTCCAAGAATCATAGATATTTATGATACAGACAGATGCCATTCAACATATCATATCCATATTGGCCATATCCATTTTGGGTTAATCCCACTTCCCAACCTTGATCATAGGACCTGTGGATCAGAGCTCTTGGAGTGCTTGGCCAGGGACTTATTGAATGTTGTGGGTTTTGTGCCTTCACCATTCTTTCAGGCTGTAAGTTTCAGACCCTGCGCAATTTAATTATTTCATATCCCCCTTCCAATCCTTGTACCAATTAAGCTCAACTGTTGTAAGATTACTGGCATCTCTGCTAAGGGTTGTAGAGTATCATCTTGCATTGCAGAGCCCCACAGTATATATTTATTCCGTCACTAAAATGTTCATCAATCATTGGAATTGACATTGTTCCACAAAGCCTATGCTTCTTTTTCCATAGAGTTTACCATTTACCCTTGGATCCCGTGATAAGAGAATACACTGTAAATGGTGAAAACAGGAAGAAGCATGTCCTTAAACCATTGACGAAAGTAGGACGCTGCGGAAAAAAAAAGAAATTAAAACTAGCCCTGCTTATCTCCTTTAAACATTGCCCCTCTCACCTTAAAGCTATACCCTCTAATCTATGATATTTCTACCTGGGGGAAGAAGGTCTACCTTATCTATGCCTCTCATCATTTTATATGCTTCTATCAAGTCACTCTACAACCTCTGGCATACAGAGAAAACAATCCAAGTCTGTCCAACCTGTCCCTGCAGCTAATACTCCCTAATCCAAGCATCATTCTGGTAAATCTCATCTGCATGCTTTCCAAAACCTCCGTGTCCTTTCTGTAATGGGAAATCCAAAACTGCATGCCATACAGCCAATCTAAAATCAATATAAAGTTGCATCGTGATTTCCTGACTCTTATTCTCAATGCCCCATCCTATGAAAGCAAGCATGCAACATACTTTCTCTCTTCCAGCTTGATTTCACCCCCCCCCCCCCCCCCCCCCCAACAAACAGTCTGAAGAAGAAACGTCACCTAGGTAACATTAGCCACTACCCAACCCTCAGGTCCTGGTCTGTGGCTAGATAGAGAAGATTCAAAGATCTACGTCAAGGCTCTCACAATCTCCCCTCTTCGTTCCCTAAATAACCTGGGAGCGATCCCATCAGGTCCTGCGGATTTATCTACCTTGATGCTCTTCAAGAGCCCCAACACCACCACGTTCTTGGTCTTAAATTACCCTTGCATATTTGTATTCTCCATACTGATCTTGCTGTTCTCCATGTCTTTCTCCTTAGTGAAAATGAACACAAAATACTCATTTAACACCTCCCCCAGATTCCAAACACACATTGCCTCCTTTATCCTTGACCGATCCTAATTTCCCCCTGGTACTCTCTTGTTTTTAATGTAGTTACAGTATAAAAGGCATTGAGATTTTCTTTAATCTGACTGGCCAATGCCATTTTGTGGCCTCTTTCAAACATCCGCTTGCTTTCTTTACTCGTTATATTTCTCAAAGACCTGTGATTCCATCCTCTTCCATCAACTGGCCTTTAAATGACTCCCTCATGTCAGTAGTGGACTTGGCCCAATAACAACTGCTCTCTTTGTGCCCTCCCGAGCTCCTGCCTAATGTAACTGCAGAAAGATCTCTCGAGCTGAAGATAACATTAGTTAGATCATAGATGGACTGCATTATGTGGGTTTAGGCCACTATTTGAAGGATATGATAACACCAGAGAGGATGCAGAGGAAGTTTAAAAGGCTGATGCCAGGATTGGAGATTTATAATTAAGGTTGCGGAGTTCCAATCCACCTTCTGCATTATGGACATCTTAAATCCTCATAACTACGAAGATGTAATTGATCTAATCTGTGCTCAAAATGAGAATTAAATCTTTAATCTTTTGATGGACAATAAATGATATGAGAAGCATATAAGATCATATTAGTTTATCAGCATGTAATATCTGATGCTGAGTACTAACAAAATATTTTGTCAGTGATTAATTTGATTTCCTTTGAGTAGATGTTCATAAGTTTCTATTTTTGAATATAGGAGACAAGCCTGTTGCTGTTTCGGAGTCCACTATTTTACCAAAGCTTTAAGGCTAATGCACTGATTATGTATAACCAGGATCTGAAATACTGTTTGGCAAATAAGAATTAAATATTTTTCATCAAACGGCTATAAGCAGATTCACATACCATAAATGTGCTGTCTTCTCCATGATTAAAGCTGCCATACAGTTATTTGAATAAGTTACTTATTCCAATATTAGATGAAAATGCAAACTTAACTTTTAACTCTTTTTCAAGTCCAGTCACAGCTATTCTATAAAGCTGATTCTATCCCCAATATTTTTCATCT
Source organism: Rhinoraja longicauda (assembly GCF_053455715.1). Lineage (NCBI taxonomy): Eukaryota > Metazoa > Chordata > Chondrichthyes > Rajiformes > Arhynchobatidae > Rhinoraja > Rhinoraja longicauda. Next base: position 60,244,763 of record NC_135955.1, on the reverse strand, counting down.
TGAAAGGTGCCATTGGGGCTGACTGTGCATTAATGCAAAATGGAAAAAAAACCTCAGCATGTTTTCTTATAGAATTCATTCACAACTTGCCTGTTTAAGATTTCTAAATAAAGTGTTGCTTCTCTAGACAAAAGTGAGATCAAGCACCAAAACTTTCATTGTTTAGGACCCTGTGACATTGAATGTCAAAATGGCTGTGAAGGACCTGGACCTCACCAATGCATTGATTGTGTGCATTACTTCCTCAAGTTTAAAAATAACACCAGGTAAGCCAATTTTTTTTTAAGATGCATTAAAAACATTTAAGAATTCATTATTATCACAGATGAAGTTATAAATATCAAATCATGAAAAGTCAAAGGTTTTCATATTCACTTGGCGTATAGGACAATGCACAGCAGATCTTCGCCAGTTGTTTCAGAAAATTGCATCTGGTGTGCCAGGTTTTGTTACGCAATTCCTGACTCTATTTCATTGGAGCTCAGTTGCTCGGCACTACAATCACTGAAATGTTCCACCTAAAATATCAATGTAAAATTCTGTTACCATTACTTGCATTTTCTATTTCTGGACATTGTCATAAGCTTTAACTTTAAATATCTCAGATCTTTACCAGAAAGGTTATAATAGTGCCTTTGAAGACATTTGTTTTTTTCTTCTTAGAAAGCTTATTGCATGGATGGAAGCCACTGGGCCATTAAATCTGTGTTGGCTCCGTGCAACTACAATCCAGCTAGCCTCCCTTCGTGCCCTGCTCCCAGAAGCCTGATAATTCTTCATTTCAAATACTTGCCCAGTTCCCTTTTAAAAACCTTCATTGAATCTGACTCTTCTCACAGTGAAGTCCAGATTCCTACCACTTGCTGTTTTTTAGTTTTTAAAACTAATGGCATTCTTTTTGTAATTTTTGATACTTTTCCCAAGCACTTTCATTCTTTATTCTCTGATTCTCCACCCATCCGAGAATGGGGAGGGGGTTGGGTGTGTTCATTGCTGGACTTCTCCTTCCAGTGCCGACACAGCAAAGGTTTATTCCTTGAGATATGCGTTTAGGCAGTATCTAATTGAATGCATTTTAGGAAATCTAACTCCACTGTCTACTGGTTTTCACCTTGGCTGTTCTGCTTATTACAATCTTAAATTCTAACTTTTGCCAACTTCTCAAAATCCATTTTACCTTTCCAAAGTAACGTATAATATTCTTCATATATTCTAGTATTTTCTGATAACAGCTGTCAGGCTAAACCTATCTATGGTTTTCTCTGTCCTTTCCTGAATAGTAGGTTGACCTTTTTCATTTTCAAGCCATTGGAGCTATCCACATCAACATACTTCCTCTGTAGCATCCTCTTTGCCCTCCATCGATTGCAACCCAACAGGCACAAGGATTTTGTCAACGTTGTCTCTCAAATTTCTTCAATTCCCCTTTCTCCCTAGATGCCAAGTTACCCACTAATTTCCCAAGCGACTTTTGTTTACAGATTCAAAATCTGTACCTTTCCAACCTTTCCTTGTACCTCATAATAATTTTTGCCATTCTCCGCCTCCAACAGATCCATCTTTGCTTCACATATTTTTTTAAACCAATTTATTGAATCTCTTTTTCTCTTTTTGCTTGTTTATTTTCTTTTCTTTCAATATTTAATCATCCTTTTTTGAATACTGCAATCCTCTCAATCTTCGCGTTTGCTAACTTTTCCAGCAATGTTATAAATTCATCTGTATTTGTCCTTTGACTTCCTGGTGCCATTAATGTTCATTAATTTGTGGTTTATTTTTTATTTCCTTGCACGTTTGCTTTTGCTTATGTCCACCATTTCTCACGGGTATCACATTTCTCAAATTACCTTAGTTAAACTCTGTCGGCATGAAAGACTATGGTCAAATTTAAATCCCGAAATGAATCATTCCACTCGTTCATTCATTCCAGTTTTTTAAATGTACCAGCTTCAATTTAGAAGGTTTAAATTTAACTTCCTCCAAAAAAAGATGTTAGTAACTAAGTAAATGTAGATGGCAGTGAAATATCCCATTTCTGAGAATGCAATTTCATTAGTTGGTCATTAATTATGGAGAAAATAAATTACATGCTTTATTAAGCTGAAATTGCGTCTCCAAATGTTTACTTTCAATTATCCCATGAAAATCCATTTTGAAGAATGAGCCGATGTGATTTGTTTATCCTGGTGCACAAAAATATGAAGTCAGTCAGTACTGTAAGAAATTTTAATAAAGCCATTATCCAATTTGGACTTTGTACAGTTGATCCAATGGAGTGCTGGGTTATATATTGGCAATATACATTTGTAGATATGGCCCTAAGTCATCTTAATGCACCAATATAATGCTGTTTGAAATTCTTCAGTTCTTGGCCTCTAAGAAACTGAATCAGATTAGTTTATTATATACACCTGGGTGCAATGAAACTCCCTGTTCACATAAAGCTCACAGAGCAAGCAGTATATTTTCAGTAATGTTAAATACAACAATAAATAAAGGACGTGTTCCAAGCAGCAGAATGGGGTAAGAACCAGTGCTGTATGAAGTAGTGCAGAAAATATTAAAATACAATAATGGAAAAAACAATTGAGGTAGAGTTAAAAGTAAGTCTAGTGACAGCACCTCATAAGGCGATGTGAAAGAGGTTATTTTTTTCAGGTCTGATAGCCAAGGGGGAAAAGCTGCGTTTGTCCGGTCATTTGAGCTCCTGTGTCTTCTCCCAGAAGATAGAAGAGAGACAAAGGAATGGCGAGGGTGACAGGCATATTTGAGAACGCTTCAAACCATCCTGGTGCAGTGCATGTTGCTGATGGACTCGATGGAAAGACATGAGCCTGTGATGGATGAGGTTGTGTTCACCACTACAAGTTCAAATAGTAGTGGTGAACACAACCTCATGACAGAGGATTTGTCATACCTAACTGAGATGCATCTCATCAAAATACTTTATATGGTGCATCTGTAGAAGTTTGCTCACAGGAGCAGATTTAGGCCATTCTACCCATCCAGTCTACTTTGCCATCCTCGGAGTCTGGCATGGTGGCGCGGCGGTAGCATTGTCGCCTTACAGCGCCAGACACTTGTGTTCCATCCTGACTGTGGGTGCTGTCTGTACGGAGCTTCGACGTTCTTCCTGTGACCTGCGTGGGTTTTCCTCGGGTGCTCTGTGTTTCCTCCCAAAGACGTACAGGTTTGTAAGCTAATTGACTAGTAAAATTGTAAATTGGTCCTAATGTGTGTAGGATAGTGTTAATGTGATGGTCATCGCGGACTTGGTGGGCCGGAGGGCCAGTTTCTGTGCTATATCTCTAAACTACACTAAACTCACGGACATGTCAAATCTGCTCAGATACCTAAGAAAATAAATCTGCTGATGCACTTTCTTGATCATTGTGAAGGGATCATGGTCGGTTGCTGACAATACTGATACTTAGCAACACAAAATTGTTGACCATCTCTACAGCAACTCCATCAATGGAGTTGTCTTCACCCCCTCACGTCCTTGGGTCAACAACCAACTCTTACATCATATTAAGGGCTAGGTTGTTGGCTTGACACCATGACACAAAGGTCTCGATCTCTTTCCTGTACTTAATCCTGTTGTTGTAGATCTGACTGCCGACAGCGGTTTCATCAGCAAATTTAAAGATTGAGCTGGCTTTGTCATTGGCCACGCAGTCATGGATAGAGCAAGGGACTGAATGCACAACCCGGAAGGACACCAGTTTAGTTTATTTTTCGTTTGAAGATACTGCATGGAATCAGGCCCACTGAGTCCACACCGACCATCAATTACGCCATTAATACTGGTTCTATGTTATTTACTTTTGTATCCACTCCCTACTCATTTAAGGGCAATTTGCAAAGGCCAATTAACCTGTAAATCCATCTTTGGGATGTGGGAGGAAACTGGAGAACTGGAGGAAACCCACGTGATCAAAGGGGGAACAGGTGCAAACTCCACACAGACAGCACCTGAGGTCAGGAATGAACCTGGATCTCTAGTGCTGAGGCAGCAGGTCTATCAGCTGTATCATTGTGCCTCAACTAGTGTTGAGGGTCAAGATGGAGGAAGTGTTATGATCATTTCTAACTTAGTGAGGTCTGCTGGTCAGGATGTCTGAAGGCAGATGCAGATGGAGACCCCATGTCGAAGGTTTAGGAATTTAGATATGAACTTATGCAGTATGATGGTTTTGAGCTGTAGTCAATGAATAATTTGCCGACAGAGGTCCTTATTTTCAAGGTGATCTGGAGATGAATGTGGTGTAAGAGCAATGACATCCTCGGTACATTTATTTTTCCTGGATAAAAATTGCAATGAGTCTAGCTTGTCTGGGAGACTGGCAAAATATTTCAAAGCACTTCATTATGGTCAATGGTATTAGCTACTGGGCATTTCATTGAGAAAGGCCACTGTATTTTTTTTCAATTAAAACAATGGATGTTTCCTTGGAGGTGATATTATTGGAGCTTACTCGGTTCTGAGGGGGATTGATTATCTTTATTCTATGACTTTTTTTTCAAAAACAGTTTGAGATTTTAGTCTTAATTTAAGTTATTTTGCTTTAACTGCAGAACTTGCGTTCCTCAATGTCCAAGAGGATTCTTTGGTGATGAGAAGAAACGCTGTAAAAAATGCTGGTCCATCTGTGAGTCATGCATAGGGAGCCGCAACGACCAGTGCATTTCCTGCAAAAATGGCTACCACTTGAATGAAGAGACAAATTCCTGTATACCAAACTGCTTAGACCGCTTCTACCTAGACAAAGGTAAGATTTGATATCAAGAAAATAAAATAATTCCATTAGTTTTTGACGATTATTACAGAATTCTTAGGTAGTAAATATATCACTGGAATTGTAATCCAGAGACCAGGACTAACTAACTTTACCTCCCAATCTACTTGTGCTGACACCTTTAGTGAGCTATGAACTTGGACTCCAAGATCCCTTTTCGCATCAGTGCTGTAGGGTCTTGCCATCAACGCATTCAACCTCCCAAAGTGCACAACCTCTCACTTGCTCGGGTTAAACTCCATCTGCCATTTCTCCACCCATTTCTGCAGCTGATCTATATCCCACTCTATCTTCTCACTGGCTTCCTCACTGTCTGCATTTCCTTCAATTGTGTTGTTAGCGAACTTCCTCACCAACCCCTCACATTTATATCCAGTGGAAAAGAACTGCAGATGCTGGTTTAAATCGAAGGAGACACAAAATAATGGAGTAACTCAGCGGGACAGGCAGCATCTCTGGAGAGAAGGAATAAGTGACGTTTTGGGTCGAGACCCTTCTTGAGACTCTGAACATTTATATCCAGGTCATTTATGTAGGCAGAGGTCCCAGCATAATCTTAGATTTTTGCACAGCACTTGGTACGTTAATATAATTGACAAAATTGATTGAGAGGGGTAGTCAAATAATTGAAATGGAAAAAAAAAATGCAGATGCCAGAAGTCATAAGTGATAGTAGAATTAGGCCAGTCTACCCCACCGTTCAATCAGGACTGATCTATCTCTCCTAACTGCATTCTCCTGTCTTCTCCCCACAACCTCTGGCACCCGTACTAATCAAGAATCCATCCATCTCTTCCGTAAAAATATCCATTGACTTGGCCTCCACAGCTTTCTGTGAAAAATAATTCTACAGATTCACCACCCTCTGACTAAATAAATGCCCCCTCATCTCCTTCCTAAAGGAACGTCCTTTAATTCTGAGGCTATGACCGCTAGTCCTAGACTCTCCCACCAGTGGAAACATCCTCTTCACATCCACTCTATCCAAGCCTTTCACTATTCAGTACGTTTCAATTGGGTCCCCCCCTCATCCTTCTACTCTAAATGCGGCCTGACCAGCGCCTTATAGAGCCTCGGCACTCCACTAACTTCCACCCCCTGACTCTCTTGAATTTCTGGCACATTGCTGGTGTCTTCCACTGTGAAGACTGATGCAAAAAAGTTATTCAAGTCCTCTGCCTTTTCTTTATTCCCCTTTATCACTTCTCTTGCATCATTGTCCAGTAGTCCAACATCCACCCTTGCCTCTTCCTTACTCTTTATATAACTGAAGAAACTCTTGCTTTCCTCTTTTATATTAGTAGCTAGCTTACCTTCGAATTTCATCTTTTCTCCCCGTATTAACTTTTTAGTTACCTTCTGTTGTTCTTTGAAAGCTTCCCAATCTGACTTCCCACTAATCTTTGCAATGTTATATGCCTTTTAGTTTTATACTGCCCGTGACTTCCTTGAAAGAGAAACAGCTAATAGTGGAGATATTCAACGGGTCAGGCAGCATTTATGAAGAGCCAAAGTTTTGGGTCAATGATCTCTCATTAGAACCAGGAAAACTTAAAGAAATAGACAAATTCAGATCCAGCATTGGAAAAATCTCCTTGTCTAGTCATAATTTTTATGCCACTATTTCTCAAGCTTGTCTTCTTAATTTTGCTACATTGTTTTTTTGTATTTTTCTTAGGTAACAATGTGTGCAGAAGATGTAGTGAAGCCTGCAGGAAATGTAGTGCATTCCACCACTGTACAGAATGCATGTCAGGTTGGAGGTAAGAACATTGCACATAAAAGGAATTGGGTGGAGAAAGCTGAGCAATATCATGCCTCCGAGGTCATAGAAAACTTACGGAGCAAGGCCATTGAGAAAAAAGAGCTCTCCAGCTTAATTCCACCATTCATAAGGTCATAAGTGATAGGAACAGAATTAGGCCTTTCAGCCCATCAAGTCTACAGCGCCATTCAATCATGGCAGAACTATCTCTCCCTCCTAACCCCATTCTCCCACCTTCTCCGCATAACCCTTGGCACCCCTAGATGTATAGCCCTATGTATTAGTCTTTCAAGTACATGTCCAAGTAATTTTAAAATATTCTTGAATAACTATGGAAATCTTCAAATTGATGTTATCTGTAGTCATGTTATCACAATTAGTCCGTTTACTTTACAGAAGTTTAACTTTATATGTTGATAGTCAACCAGTCTGAGGATGTAAAAACATTGACCTTGTAGTCAATTTTGGTATGTATGACCACATTTATTTCTTGCTGGTGGAGGAATTCAGTGGGTCAGGCAGCATCTGTGGAGGAAAGTTTCAGGACTGTTTATCCAGTCCATTTTCCAGCATCAATGAAGGAAAATAGACTGGATGAAGTGTCTTGAAACATTGTGTCTATTTTCCTGCACCGATGCTTACTGACCCATTGAGTTCCTCCAGCATCTCTCTGTTTTGCTACAGTTCCCCACATCTGCTGTCTCGTGTCTGCATTTATTTTTTGTTAGTTCATTAACATTGAATGTATCTGATCAAATGTATAAAATTAATTATGATTTGAAGATTATTTGCATTTTTGTGCAATTAGGGTGGTAAACTTGCAATTCACCATGAGATGCACAAAAGACTAGGTTTAATGCACAGACTGCTAAGTGACAATATGAAGGAAAGTGACAATAAATTATTTTTTGTGTCCTGATGGAATCTAAAATCATAAGTTCCCACATGAGGATATTGAATATGGGATCCAGATTGTTGATGATAATCTTCTCTTTTGATTCTATACTCTCATTTAATTTGGATTTCTGTGTTATTGTCACACATGGAATTGTTACATTTTTAGCACGTAGACTCGGACATGCCACCAAAACTCCTAAACCACTTCTTGCCACACATACCAGATAAAAAAAAATCCTGAAACTTCCTCCCTCCTGTTCTCCAATAATAAACATTGAATAAAGCAATTCAATCACACCAACTTTCTAACTTTACCAACCATATCCCTCCTAGGTAGTTGGCACTGACTTTCCAGTTCCAAAACTTTGTCTCTGTTTTTATTTCCCAGCCATTAAATACTTCAAATTGTGTTTCACTGTTGTCTCTGCATTGAGTAACATGTCTTCCTTGTCTTGATTAGGTTGCAGGGAGCAAAGTGCGTCTTAAACTGTGAAACTGGAACTTACTTTGATTCCCAGAGCAGGGAATGTGAGCAGTGTCCCTTGTCTTGTACAGCTTGTGCAGGTAACCTTTCTTCAAACATGTTCTGCTTCATTTTGGAGGGGGTAAGAAGCATTGGGATGGTTTGTTTTCCAAGGTGTACATTTGTCCTGTTTCACTGATCCAAATGGGCTAGTAGTTTCTGCCATTATAATGTCTAAATTTATTTTCTTTGGACAAATAAATATTTTGTATCGCAAGCTTAATATTGTGTTGAGCATAACTGTCTGAAGAAAAATATCGACCCTCACCCATTACTTCTCTCCAGAGATGCTGCCTTCTTGCTGAGTTACTCCAGTATTTTGTGTCTATCTTTGATTCTGTTGCCTTTTTACCATATTATTTCAGTTTGAAAGCTACAGGAATCTGCCTGTCAAGCAGATTATTTCACCTTTCCTGAGTAAATGCTTACTTTGTCCTTTTTCTTCTCCTTTCCACCTCTGTGCAGTCCAGTTGAAGTTTATTTCATTTTGCCTCTTCATTCCCCACTCTTCTCCACAAATTTCACCATAACTAAACTGGTTTACACTGTAAATAGCCTGTGCACAAGTGCAAGGTCCTTCACAACAATATCCACCAAATTATCTGGCCAATGTTTTTGCATCTTAGACTTACTGTAATTTTATGTAGGTAAAAATTCCATGTTATTGCCTGCAGATTGCTATAAAGACAATCTAACTATTGGTCTGAAGAAGGGTCTCGACCCGAAACGTCGCCCATTCCTTCTCTCTTGAGATGCTGCCTGACCTGAGTTACTCCAGCATTTTGTGAATAAATTGGTTGCTGGTATTTTTAGATCAGATCAGAAGGTTATGTTCCAGTCTGCTATGAGATTTAAACACACAAATCCAGGTTGACACGCCAGCATTGAAGTCGTTCTGCATAATTGAAATGCTTTTAGCTGATACATTAAATTCAGGTTCTTTGTGTTCTCTCATGTTGAATATCACAAGTGACAGTCTTAAGGAAGATTAGGGATAAGCCCCGCTGTCCTGCCCATTTGTTATCCCTCTGCTAATGTCACATATTAAAAAAATAGATTATCAGGTGACTTGTATTGATATTTTTTGAGTGATTGAAAGACACAGCATGGAAACAGGCCCTTTGGCCTACCGAGTCCATACCAGCATGAATGACCTATTCATACTAGTTCTATGTTATCCCACTTTGGATCCACTCTCTACACTCCAAGAGCAATTTAGTGGCCAATTAACCACCAAACCCATTCATTCTTGGGATGTAAGAGGAAACCGGAGTACCTGCGGCTCAGTGGTGCAGCAGATAAAGCCTCTGCCTCACAGCTCCAGAGACCTGGGTTTGTTCCTGACTTCGGGTGCTGTCTGTGTAGAGTTTGTAAGTTCTCCCTGCGACCGTGTAGGTTTCCTCCCGGTGTGCTGTTTTTCTGCCATATCCCAGACATGTGGGTTTGTAGGTTAATTGGTCTTTAAGTATCTCTAAAACCCAAACAATGCTCCCAACCCATGGAGGAATTCTCGGGTTGTACTATCTACATGTTGTTTCAAGAAGCCCTCTTGGATACATTTCACAAATTCTGAGCACGTCAGTCAATATTGGGGAAATTATAAGTCACCCACTCAGCCAACCCTGTTATTTAAGCATCTTTGGGAAAGCTGTCTACAAATCTGTTCCTCTTTCTCCCATTTCCTATTGGGGGGCCTCTCAGCACAACTCTGTCAGAGTGCTTGCACCATTCTTATTTCTAAGCTCCACTCTTGCCACTTCAGCGGACAAACCATTCAGTATGTCCTACGAGTGCCGCTGTGACAGTCTCCCTGATTAGCAGAGCAACTCCTCCACCTCTTGCTTCCCTCTGGATCATATCCAAAACATCGAAAACTTGGAGCATTGAACTGCCAATTGTATCCCTTTCGCAACCATGTTTCTGCAATGGCCACAACATCATAGCACCGATCCCGGCTCGAGTTAATCTGCTTTCTCCACAATACTCTTCGCATTGAAATAAACACTTCAGCCCATCAGTGTAACCATATTCTTTCATCTATCCCTGCCTTCCCATCTCTAATTTCCAATTTCTGACCTACTACTCTGATTACCACCCCTCTGCCTCTCTTGTTTAAACCCTATCGAGTAGCAGTAACAAACCACCCTGCAAGGATATTGGATGCCCTCCGGTTCAGATGCAACATGTCCCTCTTGTGCTGGTCATCTTTGCCCCAAAAGCGATCCCAGTTGTCTAAATATCTGAATCTCTGCCTGCTGCACCAGCTCCTGAGCCTTGCCTTCATCTGTCCTATCTGCCTATTTCTACCCTCACTAGCACGTGGCACTGAGAGTAATCTGGAGATTACTATGCCTGGCGCTCTGCTTTTTAATCCTCTTCTTAACTCCCTCTATTCACTTCACAGGACCTCATCCCTTTTCCTACCCATGTCATTTGTGCCAACGTGCACAGTGACTTCCTGCTGCTCACCCTCCCCCTTGAGAATGTTCTGCAATCACTCGGAGACATCCTGAATAAAGGAGAGTAAAGATTTAAATTGATAGTCTGTTGACGAGTTAAATCTTATTTTTACACGAACCCAAGGTGATAATCTAAACAAATAGATTTGGATTATCACCTTGGGGTCCAGAGTTGATTCCTATCCAGCTTGTGGATGGGTTTCTGTTTGCAATTAAATGCAGATAATTGAATCTTTCTGATGGGACACCAGGCTGCAGTGTGGAGATAACCAGCATTTTGTAGATGAGAGTTCACAGCAGCACAGAAATCACTGAAACTGAGGCAGAGTGTAAATAAACCTCCTGAAACCTTTAACCTTGGACTTGATTTTCATGCCCTACAAAGCAAATAATTCAGGCTTGCAGTAACCGGAGATCTGTGTTTGCAGCTCCAGGTAAATAGCTGCCTGTAGGACAAGAGCACAGTTGTGTCACGCTGACATTAACTCATTATGACTGAAATTAAAACATTACTAATGCTTTCCTCCAAATCCATTTTGCTGAGCGTCAAGTATTAGTAACACCATAATGATGGAAGGACGATATGTTTTATCTACAACAGTATCAGTTTGAAAAGTGACATTTTTTGTTCCAATTATGTTATCAAGGCATTGATGAATTCTGGTTGAAGTTCATGTAAGTGGGAAAAGGTGCCTGGAAGCATCCACTTCCTGCCTTCGCCCCATAATCCCTGACACTCTCAATTAAATGCAATAGGAATATATTTGGACAATTGTAATAGTTACATGCATTCTGTAGATGGGCTATTGCATGCTAGGTAATCGTAGTGCTTGTTAGTAGTAGTCCCGCCTAGTACGTGCTTTATAATATTAAGAACTCACCTACGTCAGGCAGTAGATGTAGCAGCTCGGAGCTGTAATGTACTGCAGGTCCTATGATGTAAGTGCTTCAATAAAATGATGCGTTGTATCTTAGCGTGTACTTAAGCACTATTACACATTCTATCTTTGTAGGATAGAAATGTAACTGTCTGATGACTGTACTTAAGTACTTCAATACTTCAAAGGTTAGATGCAAGAATTGTCAAATGTTAGCAACTTGCACTTTCCAACTTAATGCTGTGTAACAATATTCATAAGGTCACAAGGGATAGTAGTAGAATTAGGCCATTCAGCCCATCAAATCTATGCCATGTAATCATGGCTAATCTATCTCTCCCTCCTAACCCCATGCTCTTGCCTTCTCCCCATATTATCATGTGTTGCAGGACCACGCCAAGATTCCTGTACACAGTGTATTGAAGAATATTACCTGGAGGAATGGAGATGTGTGTCAAGCTGTAGCATTGGTTACTACATGGACCAGCCATCTGAATATGGAGAAAAGACCTGCAGTAGGCAAGTAATGATTTTCGTTTTAATACTTTCGTAATGATTTCAAAGTATTTAAGTGCCTCTCCAACTTTTTGAGTAAGCTTTGCACATCTGCATTAATCTCCCTTTTGCTCTTTCTGGCTATCCATGTAGGAATGTATTGAATTATCATCAAATAACACATTGGGGAATAAGGAGTCTGCAATACAGTTCAAAATCATGGAAAATAGTTATTTGAGAACATTAGAGTATAGAAACAAGGAACTACAGATGTTGGTTTACACAGAAGGACACAAAGGGCTGGAGTAACTCAGCAGGTCAGACCCACTGTTACTCCAGCACTTTGTATATTACTTTTGTTACTTCCTCTACTGAAGGCCAGTTTTATTAGATGCATGGAAACAATCGGTTATAATCTTGATTTCATAATTGTTTTTAACCCAAAATCGTCATTCACACAAATCTTTTGCATCTACTATTTTTTTTAATGTGCATTGATACATAATCTCTGAACCTCAAAGCCCCATAGTATTCTACAGCTGATGATTTTTCTGGCAATAACTTATTAGCATAGTTTTAACTGAGAACCTGTGCATCGAAATATAAATGAAACACTACCAATAAGCATTCAATACTGTCTAAACATTCTCTTGTCTGTGTTTATTGCAAGAGGATTTATAACCAGTAAGTAAAATTAGAGCATTTTGTCCTGCAAAGTTGTTTACCTCGTCGGCTGTAAACATCTATGCGAACATGAAAGGTGATGTATTGGTTCAGGACCCTTCAGACTGATTGGGTTGGGGGGAAAGAATGTTGGAAGAAAGGAGGGGCTTGTCTAAGCCTGGCAGATAATAGGTTGAAATAGGTGAGCATGGGCTTTTTTTATAGGCAGATGGTTGGACAATGGCAAGAGATGAAAAGGCAGCAGATGTGAGGCAAAAGGATTGAAGTTGTAATTGTGAAGCTGGAATAAATAATGGGGGGGGGGCAGGAATAGGTAGTCCAGGTGGGGCACAATTCTGAAGGCAGACTCATGCAGATTAATAGCTTGACACCATGAATATTGAATGTGCGATATTTAAAAAAAAGAAGAATTTTCATGATGTGGATTTGAGCCTGTTGTGTGGAGTATTGTGTTGCTGTCATTTGCCCTCTAAATTATTACACTAACAAATTTAAAAGATTCCCATTCTCCTTCTCGTGTTGATCTTATATTTGCTGCAAGAAGGCATTTATGGAATTTTAAAATAAAATATATTTATTCCTCAAGGTGTGATCCGAGCTGTTTAACTTGTATTGGCCATGGTGAAAGGAACTGCAGCACCTGTCGCACTGGGTACAACCTTGAGGGGGGAGTCTGTGTGGTTGGCACAGTTTGTAAAGATGGTGAGTAATTAGAGATTTGTAATTTATTTTTCGTTGGAAGTACTGAAGGGGGTAGAGAAAATTACTTCATCTGGATGCAATGAGGAAACGTCAATGTTATTTAAAAACATCTTTAAATATGAATGGTTCCTAGTTTGTAGTTTAATTTATATTTTAGTTTCAAAGAGCCTCTATTTAACTATCAATCTCCCTGTCAGCTAATAATGGTGTTGTTAGCCCAGTTATCAGGCCAGGGATTTGGCATTTGACAATGATGTTTCAATTTGATTTATGCCACTTGCATACAAATTAGCCCTCCCACCCACTCCATTCATCTCTTGAATGTGCATGTTGTCTCTGGGCAGGCTGCTAGTCATCCATTTACTTGCCCAAAGGCCGATCATTGTGTGCACGCCTAAACGATGAACAGCAGCAGCCTATTCATTTCTTTTTAGATTACTGTGCTGATTTACAAGAGGCACACGTGTCGTGTATGAGGGGAAAAGTAAACGTTAATTAATAAATTGGTGGATAAACGTGTTAATTGGTATGGTGGAAGACACAAGAGGGCAGGAATGCCTCGGCTCTTTGCTTTTTCATTTGAATTTGAGACTGGGTATTTGCGCTTTGCCTCGGGCTCCACAGGTGAAAACTCAGCTCAGCATTCTAGTGTCCAAATTGTTGCGAAATGTGTATGAGTCTGGATGCAAGACGAGGAGCAAGGCTTTCAGCCTCGGTGGGTGTGGTAAATTGGCAGCATTGGACAGCTGGCCTGTGTCACCCAAATATTTGGAGTTTTTTCCTTAATTTTGAGATTGTTGAGTATTTGTTGGGAATTGTGGTGAGTTAAAACACCTGTTGAAAGCAGTGGACACAATCATACTTTACATTGCCTAATTTGAAGACCAAAAGCTTTTAGACAGCGTTATAACTTAGCATCAGAAATAAACAAAAAGATTGTGGTGCATGAGAAACATAAAATGTATGGCTGTTAAATGGAGGGGTTGGAATATTGCTATGAACTTCTGTGAACCCTCCTAGTCTTCAAGGTTCATTTCGTATGAAATCCCAACACGTGTTCATGATCAGCCCCTTTAACTTGCTATCTCATGGCTCAACTCTCATCATTGTCATAAATATAGTTACGCCCATCTCCATTCATTTCCTCATCTTATTCCCCATCCCACATACTTCTCCTAATCTTAACTTCTTCCTGTTTGATGCAGGGAAATGAAATTGTCCTGACCCATTTCGAACGTTTCAATTTCCCAACTGCCTATCTTTGATCCACCAGTCACTTCAAGATTTCTGCAGCCGTTGAACTCTGACCACATTTCCCCAAATCCCATTCAATTATTATTTTCATTAATTTTTATTTATTATTTTAAAAATTATTTTTAGTGTTTTTATTATTTTTATTCATTCTAAATCATTCCCCACCATTCTGTTAAATCCAAGGAGTGCAGAAACTGTATGTCGTATAAACGGGTTTAGCTAGAGATGGCCACATATGCCAAAACCCCAGATATCCCATATACTTGCTTCAAACTCATTTTGCTTTTGAGATGACCTTCTTCCTCTTTGACTTTATCCTACTCAACTGCTGGCCACCCAAATAACCTCAGATTCATTCATAACTTTCACAGATCTATTTCTGCAGGTGCGGAACTCATGGCATCCTTGCCCTGATTTTTTTTTTAAGTAACCCTTGAACTTGAATCCCATCTTTTCTAATTGCCAACACCAATCCTAAAATTCCTTGAACATGCTTTGCCTCTTAAACTTGTGCATCTTTAATGGAACTCCTTGTTTGGGAATGCTCCAAATGTGTTTCTGTCACTGTTACTGTATGGAGACAGTCTCAGGAAAGTTAGAGGATATCCTACTTGATTATAAGAAGTTACCCATCCTTATTCTTCTCCGTCTGCCTGAAGCCTTGACAGGTTTGACAACACCATACCTGTCCAGTGCCCTTCCACCACGATGCAGTAGCTTGCACGGTTCCAAATCTTCCCCACCACAAAATCCATAATGTTACCATTGATTTTATTCCTTCCCTTTGCATTTTCTATAACTGAACCAAATTGCTCATATCTTTTGTGCCATTTTGATCATAATATGAGGTTCAAATCTCACCCGCTAGTCCCCTCACAATGGATTTAAAATCCTATTCCTAATTTTTTTAAATGGTTCCTCTTGCACTGCTTTTGGTTTGTTTCCCAATCTCCATAACTCTGTTTCCTGGTTCTTCACACATCTGTAACTTTAATAGATCCATCATAATTTTCACTCTCTGATCTTATTTTCTCCAAAGAGTATAGTCCCCCGCTTGTCAAATTATCCACATTCTTAGAACTATTTTAGTAAATTTCTGCAGCCTCTGGTTTAACCTGTGGCTTTCATTCTTACAAAAATGGAGCACTTTGCATTCTTCTGTATTAAATGTTATCGCGTGTTCTGTGTTCCACAGCCTGCCTTTATCCACTGTCTAATATTAGCTTCCTCACAGTTCAAGGTGTTTCCGAGTTTTATGTCCTCTGTCAGATTGGGAAATGTGTGCCTTTTACATCCCTGTCCAAATGTGTCACTGTATTGAACCCTTGTGAGTGCTACTGCACATTCCCCTCTAGCCTAAGAACTGGATTGTGCTGGCCTGTCAATTAATTTTGCAAGGTCTAAGAAAAGTGGTCAGTATGTATTTCCGTGATCACTATAGAAACCATAAAATTCATACTGATAGTGGTTGATTTTTTGAAATGGCCACTCGTGTTTTTACGATGTGTTCTATGCATGGATTAATCGTTACGATTACAAAGGTAAGGTTTTCAGCTGGTTATTTTATGCCTTTTTTCCCCCTAGATTCCTATTTTGCCTTCTTTAATGTAATTAAACAGATCTTTTGTCTGTGGTTATGATTCACTTTCATGATATTTTAAAGACCTGTTTTCTAATGTCTTCCTCTTTGATCTTTTTTCCCCCTTCAAAAAAATGGAATAAAATCACTTATTGAAAAAAAAATGAAAACTTACTTCCTGTTGGATACAATTACCCCTGATGAACAAAATAAAATTGCTTCTGTCACCTTCTTGACTGGCTCCTTCTGCCCTGTCTGACAATCATCCACTTCGTCCTTCTGCTTCCACCTCCTCAACCTTCAAACTCCTATCTCTGTGATCCTGATCTCTGGAAAGCAACGGAAGAATCGTGGGCCGAGGGAAGTTTCTGCGTCCTGGTGAAAAAGAACAGCCTTTGCCAACGGAAAGTGCTTCAACAACTGTGTTGCAGAACATGTTCACTCAAAGGTTGAATGGACAACTACATGGTTCTCCCCTTCCCCCTTGCTCCTGTATGCACACATGTAAATTCTTTTAATATTAAAAAAAAATAGAAAGCCACCCTTCTCCTCCAAGGAGTTGGTGAACTGTGTGACAGAACTTATAATGGTGAAGCAACTACAACAGACCTACCTTTCACTTCGGGTGTTTACCGTCTGACATCTGGAATAACTAACTTGTCAGTATTTTACTTTTTTGACCAAAGCGTATAATGCCAAATTTCCTATTTGAAAGAGATCTGACCTCTACTGCCCATCTCCCCGCCAATCCCACTCTGCCCCACTATAAATTGATGGTTTGTTTTTGGGAATTATTTTCTTCACTGGTTGTTTTCTACAATATTGAATAGTTTACATGATTGCAGAATGGGTGTTTACTTTTAGAAGTGGACACTTACTAAAGCTTAAACCTGGACAGATGCACAAATACCTTTATTGAATGATTCCAGATATGTATGGACAGGTATGTAACTCAGCACTAATATGCTTCTTTCCAGCTGAAAAATATCATAAAAAATGCTATACTGCATGCTCACACTAAACCTCTTCTGCGGTAATAACTTATCAAGTTCAGTATGTTTATGCTTTCAATCATCATTATTAACAAACTGCCTGTAGCAATATATTGGTCATGGCTTATTTGATGGTAATCATGGTGGTAATAGTGGTGGAAATTGCTGACATTCGTATCAATAGAGTAATGATTGTGGTTGAATGTTTTGCTGATGCAAAACGGGTGGCAGTTTTGCTCGGCAATCTTTCCTTTTACTTCATCTGACAGCAAGTTGTTGGTGTGCAGTAGTACTGTCATTTAAAACCTAACCTTTTAATGTCTGAAGGGTAGAATTATTTTAATGTTCATCGTAATGTCTCTTCAGCATGCAAGAAACACATTATTAATATGCATTTCACTAATCAAATTTCTCACTGCATAATACTTCATTTGCTACTCTCCTCTCCTTATTATTTGCCTTACTCTTTTCTAGGATGTTTAGCACTTTTACTGTTTAAAAAGTGAGTTGAAGATTTTATTTTTCTGCAATTGTAGATCTTAATATTTTAGTAGACGAAGATTAATACAGGCCTTTTTTTAACTAAATTACCAGATTAAGTAATGCTGCTCATGCTCAACGTGATTTGTGTACAAATTAACGTCAAAAGAAAAATTTATGGCCCACTTCTATTTACACCAAGATTTATTTGGATTGAATCTGGATAAATTGATGCAGGTAATCCAACCAAGCCCATCCATTAGCATTCTGTGCTGGTATATCCTGCTCACGTTGATACTTCACAGCCAGAGTAAAGCTTATTTTACATTTTTTTTATTAATCTCCAGATCTCACGCCCAGATAAACAGCTGGGCTCTCAGTTATTTACATGGTCAGAAGAGTGGACTGATGGAGCATGTCAGTCAAGATGGAAAGAATTTCAGTTTCACAGGTGCACTGCATGCTTGTGTGCCTCGTTAGCTTTGGGCTAAATTAAATTCAAAACTTGCATGTTGCTGCAGGTGCTTGTGTTTTTCATTTCAGGTTTGGAACATAGAAATAGACTAACAGAAGTTAATGCACAGCACAGTCTGTTGCACTAATAATGCTCAGAGTATTTGCTGATGCTTGCATGCTTTAACTGCAGTTCATCTTCAGTGGAATTAATAATTGTCTTTTTCATGGGCAAGGAAAGATGGCCCAGTAATAACAGCATGTGCTTCAAATTGAAATAGATGTAATTGGTTGGTTCTAGGTGAAGTCAGGCACTACCTCACAGCAATCTCCCTACCACCCCTGTTCAATCATGATCTAAACTTGATTGCAGCAAATGTGCTGGAAAATCTCCTTTAATTTTAAAGGATTTGTGTTGTAAAGGATTTGTGGTGTACAGGTTAAATCTCAAGTTGACATAGCAGACCAACTTTTTTTTAAATGTTGTGGGCATGGAAAACTCTTCAGTAATAGATGGTTACCAAATGGTTTCATTTATTGATTTTGCTATTTTATTAATTGTAAGTACCATTTGGAATTTTGGTTTTTATAACAAGAATAAAGATAGAAAAATGCAATGAATTTTAAAAATAACCGTGTACCGTTTTTGTGCTCTCCGCTAGGTCTCCGCAGTTAATGGTGCTTATTTTGAATTTAATTAAAGGGGTAGTTTTCCCATTTCAGTGCACTAAATGTTTTCTAAATTTTCTACTCTGAATCTGCAGTGATCTTGGAATTGGGCTCTGCCCATTAAAAAAAGAAATAATTATGATCTTGTTTCTTTAGACATGCACCACATCCAACAAAAATCTTTGAGCTGCCGTGGTTCCTGTTATTCTTGTTTTTCCCTTCTATAGCAATCTGCCCCCTGTCCACTGTTCTTACCCATCCACCCCTCCTGCAACTATAGCACCATGCTTGGTGGTGTATATGATAGCCATTTAATTGGGCCATTGTTTTGACACAATGCATTCCTCATATGATCTTTCACAACAAATGCAGAGCAAGCACATTCCCACATTGCAATGAGCGGCTAATCATCAGCTATAGATTAAGGGATCTCTCTTTTTCCTGATCATTTCATGAACTGATCTCATCAGTGATGACCTATTCTTTGAATTTTAGATAGTCTATCTCCATTAGCGTAATCACATTGATTTCACCTGCCCCTCCCCATTAACTGATGTGCATTAGCCAAAATACTGTTTAAAACATTTTAAAGTACTACCTTGGTCTTATTTCCAAAAGTTGTAATTACAAGCCTAATTTTTTAAGCAAGTACACTGTATTCATAATCATGGATATGGATTGTAAAGATTTTTTTGTCAACTACTAGCAAAAATGAATAACACTTTAATACCATAAAACAGGCGACAATCTGGTTTACATTTAGCTTTAGTATCAATGTCATTCAATTCAAGATCGCTTTTACTGATAGTTACTGTACATGTGTAAAATGCTCAGTCATGATGTGTAAAATATTGTAGTCCTGTTGTATTGGATAATGGCCAAAATCAGTGTAATTCCATATTTTATTTTTGCTATTAAATTAACCTTAATTCATATTTCAGTCTCAGAAGAATCTTGTTAAAAATCTTGTTTAGGATATCACTGTGTGCAAGAGCTTTCTATGTTTTAAGTTTATGTAGTTTGATAGCTTTAACTGTAAAATGAAAGCAGCATTAAAATCAGTTCAATAAAGTTTAAAAATGTTTTATATACAAACATCGTATGTCTGTGACATTATTCATATGCCAATACTTTTTAATTGGTGAGGAAACATAATCCACTTTTGTCATTTTTTAAGGACGTTTTAAATAAATGTTTGCTAAATTCATGTGTAATGTCCTCATAAGGTCATAAATGAAAGGATTAGAGGAAAGGGAAGAATTAGGCCATTTGGCCCATCTAGTCTGCCATTCAATCATGGCTGATCTATCTCTCCCTCATAACCCCATTCTCCTGCCTTCTCCCCATAACCCCTGACATCCATACTAATCAAGAATCTATCTATCTCTGCCCAAAAAATATCAATTGACGGCTTCCATAGCCTTCTGTGGCAAAGAATTCCACAGAGTCACCAACCTCTGACTAAGAAAATTCCTCCTCAGCTTCCTTTAATTCTGAGGCTATGACCTCTAGTCGTAGATTCTCCCACTAGTGGAAAAATCCTCCACATCCACTCTATCCAAGCCTTTCACTATTTATATTTTAATGAGGTCCCCTCTCATTCTTTTAAACCCCAGCGTGTACAGGCCCAGTGCCATCAAACTCTCATCATATGTTAACCCACTCAATCCTGGGATCATTCTTGTAAACCTCCTCTGGACCCTCTCCAGAACTAACACATCCTTTCTCAGATATGGTGTCCAAATGTGTTATTCTTAAACAAATGATGAGTTGTGTAATTGTAAAAGTCAGTGTCCTTTAAACAGACCAGAATGCCACATTGATCAATGTTCCAGTTGCAGCAATTGCTCAGCTGCGACTCAATAAATATTACTTGAATGTTTATATTCACCTCCAAGAACAATACAGCACAGAAACAGATCCTTGGACCTACATGATGCCAAATTAAATTAATCTCCTCTGCTTGCAGGTCATCCACATCTATATTCCATGCATATCCATGTGCCTCTCTAAAAGCCTTTAAAATCTCCTTATCATATCTACCTCCACCATTACTTCTGGCAGTGCATTCTAAGCACCCACCACTCTGTGCGTAAAATAAAAACTTCCCCGCACATTTCCCCTATCCTCTTAAACCTATGCCCTTTAGCCTTTGGGATTTCCACCCTGGGGAAAACATTCTTTCTATCCAATTCTTTGCCTCTCATATTTTTATATACTTCTATCAGATTTCCTCCAAAGCCCTAGAGAAAATAATCTAAGATTGTCCAGCCATTCCTTTTAGCTATTACCATCTATAGCCAGGCAGCATTCTGGTAAACTCTTCTACAACCTTTCCAAAACCTCCATGACCTTCCTGCAATGGGGCAATCAGAACTGTACACATTACTCCAAATGTGGCCTAACTAAAGTCATATAAACCTGCAACATGACTCCTGACTCTGAAACTCAAAATAACCAATGAAAACAAGCATACCATAAGCATTCTTTGCCACTCTATCTGGTTGTGTGGCCAGTTTCAGGGAGCAACAGACTTGGACCCCCCAGTACATCAGTGCTGTTAAGAGCCTTGTCATTTACTCAGTACTTTCACCTTGTATTCCACTCCGTAAAGTCCACCAGCACACTCCTGCTTGGATTAAACTCTATCTGCCATTGATCTGCCCATTCCTGTAGCTGATCTATGTTCCGCTGTATACTTTGACAGCTATCCTCACTGTCTGTAACTCCCCCAATTTTGATGTCTAGAAACTTAGTTGTCAGCCCATCTACGTTTAGGTCTAAGTAATTTATATATATCTCAAACATCAGAAGTCCCAGGACAGATCCCTGTAGAGTAGACCACTGAGATCTGTTTTGGGATAAGGGTGAATTGTACAAAAGGGATGGGTTGCACCTCAACAGGCGGGGGGGACCAGTAATCTGGCAGGCAGGTTTGCCACTGCTTCATGGGTGGGTTTAAACTAAATAGTATGGGGGGGGGGGGGGGGGGGGAGAGATTATAGACCAGTTAGCCTGACATCGGTGGCGGGGAAGATGCTGGAGTCAATTATTAAAAAGGTAATAACAGCGCATTTGGATAGCAGTAAAAGGATTGGTCCAAGTCAGCATGGATTTATGAAGGGGAAAGCCTGCTTGACTAATCTTCTGGAACTTTTTGAGGATGTGACAAGTAAAATTGATGAAGGAGAGCCAGTGGATGTAATGTATCTAGACTTCAGAAAGTCATTGATAAGGTCCCACACGGGAGGTTGGTGAGCAAAATCAGAGCACATGGTATTGGTATTGACATGATAGAGAATTGGTTGGCAGACAGGAAGCAAAAAGTAGAAATAAATGGGTCCTTTTCAGAATGGCAGGAATGGCAAGTGGAGTGCCGCAAGGCTCGGTGCTGGGGCCGCAACTATTTACGATATATATTAATGATTTGGATGATGGAATTAGAAGTAACACTAGCAAATTTGCAGATGACACAAAGCTGGGTGGCAGTGTGAACCACGAAGGGGATATTAGGAGGTTGCAGGGTGACTTGGACAGGTTGAGTGAGTGGGCAGATGCAGTATAATGTAGATAAATGTGAGTTTATCCACTTTGGCGGCAAAAACAAGGAGGCAGATTATTATCTCATTGGTGTCAGATTAGGTAAAGGGGTCGTGCAACGAGACCTGGGTGTCTTTGTACACCAGTCAGTGAAAGTAAGCATGTAGGTACAGTAGGCAGTGAAGAAAGGTAATGGCATGTTTGCCTTCATAACGAGAGGATTTGAGTCCAGGAGTAAAGAGGTCCTTCTGCAGTTGTATAGGGCCCTGGTGAGACTACATCTGGAGTATTGTGTGCAGTTTTGATCTCCCAATTTGAGGAAGGACGTCCTTGCTATTGAGGCAGAGCAGCATAGGTCCACGAGGTTAATCCCCGAGATGGCGGGACTCATATGAGGAAAGATTGGAAAGACTGGGCTTGTATTCACTGGAGTTTAGAAGCATGAGAGGGGATCTTATAGAGACGTATAAAATTATAAAAGGACTGGACAAGCTAGATGCAGGAAAAATGTTCCCAGTGCTGGGGGAATCCAAAACCAGGGGGCACAATCTAAGAATAATGGGGAGGCCATTTAAAACTGAGGTTAGAAGAAACTTTTTCACCCAGAGAGTTGTGAATTTGTGGAATTCTCTGCCACAGAAGGCATTGGAGTCCAATTCACTGGATGAATTTAAGAGAGAGTTAGATAGGGCTCTGGGAGCTAGTGGAATCAAGGGATATGGGGAGAAGGCAGGCACAAGTTACTGATTGTGGATGATCAGCCATGATCACAATGAATGGTGGTGCTGGCTCGAAGGGCCAAATGGCCTCCTCCTGCACCTATTTTCTATGTTTCTAATATGTCTGTTAGTCCCGTCAAGAATACCAAGCAACTGATGTGATTGAAGTATTACTAAGATAATTTTATTTGAAAATTTGTGTCACAAAAAATCATGAATGAAATACTAAAGTCCATTTCTCTGAAGGCCATCCGATAAGATGAATTGAGATGTGAGCGATATTGGTGGTTAATTTCAAGATATAGAAAGCTTTTATTGAATAGTCATAGACTGTAATCATAGTTCAAACTCATGGATTGTTGTGCTGCAGCGCTCAGTAATTCAGAGTATACGGTTTTATCATTTCACCTAATACAATGCAATGCATAATCTGGTGCTGAAGACAATTACATTATTGTAAAAGATCAATCTAAGTTTTATTTTTGCCTTTCATTGAACTGCTGATTAGCAAGGTGAAGATGCAGATTTTCAAAAAGATTTCAACCGTATTGTGCAATTTAATAGCTTTCAATATCAGCAAAAAACTGAGGAAATGCTTAGTAGGTCAGATGGCATCTGGGGAGAGAGAAGCACATTTAATATATCTGAGCAATGATCTTTCTTTGGAGGAGTCACAAAGAAGTGTTAACTGTCTAATCTAAGTATTATCAGCATTTTCTGCTTTTACTTCAGATTTCAACCTTAATCTTTTGGTTTTTCAGTTAGTACTTTGGACTTTGCAATTATAATGGCATCATGGCCATTGACCTTAACTCATTACATTGTGAAGATGATAACACTTTCTGGAATATACACTTGGAGTTAAAGGTAAAAATTAAGAAGTTGCCATTTCCATAGGGTATGATGTTTCGGATTCTTCTCGATCATCTTCAGAAAAGAAAGTGATTTGATAATAACCTAAGATAATTGTGAACTGTTGATAAAGTAAATGGCCATATGTCCGGAAGATATTGATTGATTTAATTGATTGTAAGAGACCTTTAGGTCCAATGTATCCAAGCTAACCATTTATCACCCTTTCACACTAGTTCGAAGTAGCCACACTTTGGCATCCACTCCATACACACTAGAGGTAATTAACCAAGACAAATTAACCTGCAAACCCCCACATCTTTGGGATGTAGGAGAATACCGGAGCATCTGTATGAAAGCCACACAGTCACAGTAAGAATATGCAAACTCCACTGAGGCAGCACGAAAGGTTGGGATCGAACAGGGGTCTCTGATGCTGTGAGGCACCAGCTTTACAGGCTGCACCACGGTATTATTTTATACACGGTTCCAGTGACATTAGGCAATAATTACTATGTACCAACTTTACAGCACCCAAACCGTAAACTAATTTTGTGTCTATACAATATTTCTCTCATAATTACTTCACTGACTGATACATAAAATATTGCATTTTATGGTTTAATGTTTTGGATTCCATGTAGATTTGTATATTTCAAATTTTATTTTGTACTCTTTAAAAAAATTTTTTTTAAAAATAAAAATTATGAGAACACAAAACATAGAAAAGCACAAAACAGGAACAGGACCTTGGCCCACAATGTCCATGCCAAACATGATGCTAAGATAAACAAATCTAACCTGCCTGCACATGATCCGTATCTCTCCATTTCCTGCATATCCACTTGTCCATCTAAAAGCCTCTTAAATGCCACTGTTGTATCAGCTTCCATCACCATCCATGGCAGTGTGTTCCAGGCACCCACTACCCCTGCTGGGGGGAAAAGAAAACTTTACCCAGAAGAAGGGTCTCGAACCAAAACGTCAGCTATCCAAATTCTCCATAGATGGTATAAGAAAATAACTGCAGATGCTGGTACAAATCGATTTATTCACAAAATGCTGGAGTAACTCAGCAGGTCAGGCAGCATCTCGGGAGAGAAGGAATGGGTGACTTTTCGGGTCGAGACCCTTCTTCAGACATAGATGGTGTCTGACTTGGCGAGTTATTCCAGCACTTTGTGTCCTTTCTAGTCCTGCATATCTCCTTTGTACTTTACCCCTCACACCTTAAAGCTGTGCCCTCTAGTCTTTGGCATTTCCATTTTGAGGGAAAAGGTTTCTGCCCCATCAACACCTCTCATAATTTTATATACTTCTATCAGGTTTCCCTTCTACATCTGGCATTAGCGAGAAAACAATCCAAGTTATTAGTTTAAAACTTCACATTTTATTTCTTGTTTTGCCATCTGTGAGGAAGTCCCTGGAAATGGTGCCTGACCACGACCAAACTCAGAGAAAGAGGTACACGCCAGAGAGATTGCCTTCTTTGTAATTTTTAAGGTTAGTGCCATGCACTATTGCCGGTGATTGCAAAACCAGTGTTATCACTTATTCACTGGCAATCATGCAGGCAAGTTCTTGTTGTTTAGCTCAGTTCCTTTTCTCCACAGGAGCTGAACTCGTGCACTTGATAGTTTCTTTGTCAGGTTATAGAAACATAGAAAACAGGTGCAGGAGTAGACCATTCGGCCCTTTGAGCCAGCGCTGCCATTCAATATGTGCAGATCGTGGCTGATCATCCAAAATCAGTACCCCACTCCTGCTTTCTCCCCATAACCCTTGATTCCGTTATGTGGGATCTTGTACTCTCGATGTTGTAGATCCAGTGAGGAATTTAAAACCACTCAGTTGCCATAATTACATTATGTTCTTTTCAGTAATCATTGTTTATCTCTGGGGAAATACTAATTTCCTTGCTTATAGCTAAATCGGTCACCTAAGGCAGCTAATTCTTTTTGTATTGGAATTTTTTAATATTTCATAATATGGTGGATTTTTGTGTTTCATTTTTATTAAGTGGTATTTTGATTATCATCCTCAGTAAGCATTCAGTATTTTATTCTTCACTCTAAAATCTTTAAAATAATAGATATAATGTTATTTTAATTCCTGTTTTGTTATTGCGTTCTTCAATGCATTTTGCTGCTCATCCTGCTCAATGCCATTGTGGTATAAGGTCAAAGATCCTTTAACACTGATGTCTTGAATTTTAAAATACAATTTTCCCCCATTTAAATGCCATTTTTAGTTCTCAATTACTTAGATGTGTTGAACTGAAGTCATAGCGACGAGCTAAATGTCACAGAAATGGGCCCTTCAGCCCAACTCGCCCGTGCCAATAAACTTGCCTAACCAAGCTAGCACCACTTATTCCCCCAAACCTTTCCTATCTCTGTCCAAGTGTCTTGTAAATGTTACAATTGTACCTGCCTCTACGACTTAATCTGACAGCTTATTTCATATATGCACCACCTTTGTGTGGAAAAAGTTACTACTTACGTTCCTTGTAAATCTTTCCCCTCTCGCCTTAATCCTATGCCCTTTAGTTTTAGACACCCCTACCTTGGGGAAAAGACCGTGTCTAATCACCGAACCCATGCCCCTCATGATTTGACATACTTCTAAGGTCATCCACCGGCCTCTTCAACTCAAAGAAGAAAAAAAATTCTAACCTCTCCGGCCTCTACTTGTAAATCAAGCCCCGATAGTATCCTTGTAAATCTATTTTTGCATCATTTCCAGTTTGATCACATTCTTCCTTTAGCAGCATGACCAGAACTGTGCACAGACCTCCATTTGGAAGGATTACAGCTTTGCTTTCTCCTTTTAGTAATAACTATCGACAATTCATTGTGTAATTTCACTGAGCACCAACCTGGAGTTTTGTTTGAAAGTTATGGTAAAGGTTGCGGTATCAGAACCTCTGTGCCTATGTTCTGGTATTCCTGTCAGAAATGATTTGCAATTTATTATTGATCAAATTCTGATTTCATTTCTAATAGCTCAAACATTTGCTGTCAGAATATCAGTAAGCCTGTTACTGCTCACTTTGTAAGTGACTGTGTTTCATAACTTCTTAATAAATTGTTAAATACAACTAGCCTTCCACAATTCCTTTCGAAGTGAGATAGAGTGTAGAGAAGATTTATGAGGATATTGTCAGGACTTGAGGGCCTGAGCTACAGGGAGAGGCTTTCTGGCTCGACCATCGTGGTTGGTAGTGGATAACGTATCATCGGAGTTACCTTGCCCTCAAACTTTTATTGCTGCCACTTGCTCTCAACTAACTATTCTGTTTTATTCTGTCACTGTCCTTGCAGCTTTACATTGGATAATGGAAGGCAACAAAAGAGAATTCAGTTTCTTGATATTCAGAGACATAAGGAGCTGCAGATGTTGGATTCTTGAGCAAAACACAAAGTGCTGGAGGAACTCAGCGAGTAAGAGGCAGTATCTGAAGAAGGAATAGATAAGGAAAGCTTTAAATGCAGACCCCATCCCTTCAGACTTATTGAAGTAGGGGGATAAAGCTGGAAAAGGATGAGAGGTGGGTGAGAGGATCCCACTCTTTCTCCCCTCACTTTTCTCTTTTCCAGCTTTTACCCCCCTACTCCAATCAGTTTGAAGAAGAGTCGCGATCCGCAAAATAGCCTGACCATTCCCTCCCCAGATGCTGCCTGTCCCATTGGATTCTTCCAGCACTTTGTATTTTCTTCTTGAGATTCTGATTTTTCTACTTTTTAAAATTAGATTGGGACACCCTGTTCCAGGGAGTGCCGAGACTATTTTGGGACAGTGGAATATGCGTTTCTGGGGAATTTGTTTGTCTTTGCAATAAATGTTCTGCTACTTCTCCATGGCCCTAAACTCTTATCTTGAGCACCTACAGACACCTATTTATCGGCTGTGGCTCTGCCTTGAAAACCATAAGCTGATCCAAACTCCTGGACCGAGGAATTGGCTCCCCGCTCTGCTACTGGATCCTTGACTTCTGACCCACGGACCTCAATCAGTGAGGATAGGCGACCACCTCACCTCCGCAATAATTAACACCAGTGCCCCACAATGTTGACTTCTCAGTCCCCTCATATACTTTCTGTACACTCACAACTGTATGGCCAAATTCAGCTCTAATTTCATTGATAAGTGTGCAGATGACACACCATTGTGGTGGGCCAAGTCACAAACAATGATGAGATGGAGTACAGGAAGGAGATAGAGAACTTAATGACATGGTGCCAAGCCAATAACCTCTCCCTCAATGTAAACAAGATAAAGGAACTAATTATTGATTTCAGAACGCATGTTGGAGTGCGGAAGTGGAATTGTTGAGAGCTTCAAGTTCCTTGGCTTTAATATTACCAATGATCTGTTGTGATGTAACCATATTGATGTGACAGCCAAGGAGACACACCAACACCTCTAATTCCAGAGGAGCCTGAGGAAATTCGGCATGTCTCCAGTGACTATTACAAACTCTACAGATGCATCATAGAAAGCATTCTGTTGGGTTGCATCACAGTTTGGTTTGGGAACAGCTCTGCCCAAGACCACAAGAAATTGCAGATACCATTTTCTTCATTGTAGATGATGCCCTCGGATGTACATTTTTATTATGTGGAATGAAATGAATGGGCTGAAGACTGGATACTGCTCAGCTAAATTTGCAGATAGATTTGTATGATTCACAAGGGCTGGCATCAATTGGGAGACCTTAATGCTTGCAAAGAAATTATTGGTTCATTGAAAACCATGCCACAAAGTTAGGATATGTAGGAAGGAACTGCTGATGCTGGTTCAAACTGAAGGTACCAACAAAACGTTGGAGTAATTCCGCGGGTCAGGCAGCATCTCTGGAGAAAAGGAATAAGTGATGTTTTGGGTCGAGATCTTTCTTCAGACTGAGTCAGGGGAAGAGAAACGAGAGATGTAGAAGGTACATAGGACAAATGAATGAAAGAAATGCAAAAAGCAATGATGATCAAGCAAAGGTGGAGCCCACAATGGTCCATTGTTGGCTGCGGTGCAGGTGATAATGTGTTGTACAGACAATAAAACTCAACAGGATGACAGTGAAACTAGCATGATGACTAGGGGACGGAGCGAGAGGGGATGCAAGGGTTGCTTAAAGTTAGAGAAATCAATATTCATACCCATGCATTGTAAGCTGCCCAAGTGAAATATGAGGTGCTGGTCCTCCAATTGGTGTTTGGCTGACAATGACAATGCAGGAGGCCCAGGGAAAAAAGGTTACGACTCAGACTTGTCATGAATGCTAGGATACTGAGAAATGTGTGCACAGTTGCTGCAGGCCAGGTTAAGCCAATATTTAATAGCAAAGCACTTTTTTCTGCTGTTATGCATATTGATTTCTGTGCTGCAGTTCAAATCCTGTAAATTTATAACTAAAAATAACTTAAATCATTATCAATCAAGGCATGCAGTTGTTCAATTGTCATAAAATCCAACTGATTCTCTAAAGAACTTCAGGAATGGAAACCTGGATTACTTTGTGAAGAAATATTTGCTTTGATACGGTGCCCTTTCCTGTCTTGAGTCCTTGAGTCGGTCAAAAGCATTTTACTGTAAATGGTTGTGAAAATACGACAATCAATTTGGTTCAACAATAACCATCTCAAATGTTACACAAATGGCTGGATAATCTATTTCTGTAATGAGTGAGGAGTAAACATTGGGAAATCATGTTTGTTGCCAATGTAGTGCTATTTTTTGTGTCCAGATGAAAATAAATAGAGGGATTCAGTTTAACATCTCATTGGAAAGATGTCATCTCTGATAATGTAACATCTTGGTCAGCTTTGCACTGGCTTGTTTCAGTAAGGAAATGTAAACCCAAGACTTCTCATTTGATAAAGGGTGCTATCAACTAAACCTTGGCTCACACTGTTATTGACTCCAGTTCATGTCAACATTCATTTTCACTTTGAGCTGGTTAAGCATTATTCAAAGTCCCAGATCCCTATGGTGATCAAAGGTGATTTTTCTCTGTGAGACCCATATCCTGCGAACTGAGAACAAAAAGGCAATTTCAAGCAGTATTTTTAAAACAAAAATTCTGTTTCCTAATCAATTTTATTTAATTATATTGATCATTTTTACCACTGAAATATGCATTATAATGCCTTCCATGGTATAGAAGAAAATAACATTGATTATTTGTCAGGTTAGCAGTGGCCTTGAAAACCTACCGCAATCTCTACCCCTGATTAACTAGAAACCATACATGGAAGTCTATATGGGGGTGGAGCAAACTGAGTAACAATGAATGTTTCAAATATTTTTGCCAATATTTCAGAATAACACTAGAAATATGTTGATGGAATTATTAATGCACAATACAATAATGGATGACTAGGTGGTTACTTTACCGTCGTTAGTTTATTGATGATTTCTATCTTTCTCAGGTCAGTGAACTGAAGTGAGATGAATTCCTTGAGTTCAAGTCAGATGAAGTCCCTTCAGCATGCTTGAACTGATCAGATTTTGATCTATTAAATATGTTATTTAAATATAGCACACCATCAAACCAGTGTTAAACTTTTTGGTCTTTCTCATTTTTTTATTATCTTTCTCAGTTAAAATTTCTCAACTGCAGTTACTTGTTCAGAAAGGCTTGAGGATATCTTTAGAGTAATTTCTGCTTCTGCCGAATTTTTAAAAAATGTAGTTCTGTTGCCGCAACATGTACATTGGCTGTGAGCATTTGGAGTGTTGGTGCATGTCAGTGGATGACTTGTAAATGCCTGTGGTTTATTTAATGAGAGGAACTTGTTGACACAATTTGGGGGAATTGATTTAATTCCTATTCAATTAATAAGCAGTGACTTTACTTTAGAAATACAGTATGGAAACAGGCCCACCGAGTCTGCACCGACCAGCGATCACCCTCTTTACTAGCACTATCCTACACGCTAGAGACTATTTACAATTTACAGAAGCCAATTAACCTACAAACCTGTACGTCTTTTGTGTGTGGGAGGAAATCAGAGCACCCAGAGAAAACCCACACGGTCACAGAGAGAACGTACAAACTCCGTACGAACCGCACCAGGATCGAACCCAGGTCTCTGGTGCTCTAAGGCAGCAACTCTACTGCTGCGCCACTCTGCTACCCAACTCAATAGGCAAGAAGACATAACATTATTTTGTGAAGTTTCTGGCTTCACACTGAAATGGCCATTTTGAGCTTCTGGTTGCATATCATTTAATTTCCCCTTTCCAGTCCCAAACTGACGTCGTTGTCTGCCATGTCCACTGCCATGGTGAGGCCAAATGCAAACTAGATGAACAACCACTCGTATTCCACTAGGGTATGGTACGAATGTTGAAGTTTCCAATTTCAGGTAACCCGCACTCCCGTATACTGTCCCCACTTCTACCGGTGCATCTAGGTTCCCTCTTTGGCCATTTACAGCCCACCTGCCATCCCCGCAACCCAGATTAGTTACCTCCCCCACCTAGTTCCATCTGCCCATCGCAACCCACACACCTATCCACTTACGTATGTTCTCTCGTGGCCAATCCTTCCTATCTTCCCCATCTGGTTCAATCAACCCTTCATCTAGTTCCATTTATCGAATTCCAGCCTTTCCCCTTCCCCTGCCCCGCTGGCTACATCTGCCTGTTATCCTTTACCTCACCTGGTTTCATCTGTTGGCTATCAGCCCCCCCTCTCTTCCCTCCACTCTCTCGGTCCTGATGCAGGGTCTCAGCACAAAATGTTAACCATTCCTTTGCCTCTGTGGATGTTGCTTGACCCCCTCAGTTCCTCCAGCAGTTTATTTTTTACTCTATTTTCCAACATCTGCAGTCTGTTGGGTCCACAAAATCACTGCATTCTATTTCAACCCAAATATATTTCTCAACTTCAGCTCGTATTTCTGAAGTTAATTCAATCTTCAGGACATATTGGTTACTTTCATTCCATATGATTATAACCATCACTGACAAAGTATGTAATTTTGTGTTAGAATAATGTGATTGCTGCCTTTCGAACCCATTCAAATTCCTAACAAGCTGGAGACAAGCGTTCAAATAAATTCAATTTAACACGGATGCCAGTGGTTCGATCTGGATTACTGCAACTGAACTGAAAGAAATGGTTATGTCACTTGGAAATTATATTTGAGCTGCTGTTTCAATGAGGAATACCAAAGGGCTTGCCAGCTGCAGCAAGAGGCAGTCCCAAAAAATATGAGATTGCTCACAGTAAAACTGCAATACATGACTAGTTTTCTAAACAACAAAACAGCATGAAATGGACGGAGCTAAGTGACCCTGCAGCCAACAAACCCACGACTGATTTGTGCTGCTCTCTGGCAATTTTGATTCGAGTAAAACAAGATGCAGATATCTATATTTAGAATAGTCACTAGGTATTGTATGTGGATGAATTATTTTCCTTGGAACAACATGAAAGGTGATGATCTGGAGGTTTTTTCATGGTTTTAATTGGTACTGCTATCTTGATATGATCACTCAATACAAATTCTCCTGTTGCCTTGAAGATTTAAGTTGCCAGGGTATATTCAGTTGCTGAGCTAGTTTAATCCATTGTGCTGAATATGAAGGAAGAATAACAGTTAAACTACTTGGGGCATATTGTTTCTGCACAGTTGCGGTTCGGGGGAGGCAGAAATTGCCTTCAACTTTCTGTTTGACTCTTGCCCTTTTAGTATGTATGGCTAGGAGACAGTTTCATCTTGTTCATTATTTTTGCTGTTCTCTGTGAACATAGAAGATGACCTCTCCAGATAAACAATGTGTAGACACAAGCCATGAAATGGTCATTTATTCTCAACCAAGAGCAGAGAGGAAAAAAATAACATTTTCAGTGGGGTGCGCAATTAATTTTTTGCCACTGCTTGGTACAACTGGATAACAAATATTATTCACTGCAAGATACATGTGGTGTCATCTTCAAATGGCTGAAGTGATCCTATCATTCAAAAATTGTATGAATCCTCACAAAGAATCCTTTTGTTCGTAAATGATCAAAGTGTATGAATGTTGAACAAAGGGAACTATGAAGTCATGAGAGAGGAGCTGGCCAAGGTCGACTGGGAAAGGATCCTAGCAGGAATGACGGTGGGACAGCAAATGCAGGAATTTCTGGGCATAATCCAGAAGATACAGGATCATTTCATTCTAAAGAGGAAGAAAGATTGTAAGGGGAATAAGAGGCAACCGTGGCTGACAAGGGAAGTTAGGGACGGTATAAAACTAAAAGAAAAGATATATAACATAGCAAAGACTAGCAGGAAGCCAGAGGATTGGGTAACTTTCAAAGGACAACAGAAGGTAACAAAAAGGGCAATACGGGGTGAAAAGATGAAGTATGGAGGTAAGGTTGCCAAGAATATAAAGAAGGAGAGTAAAAGCTTCTTTAGGCATGTTAAGAGAAAAAGATTAGTAAAGACAAATGTGGGTCCCTTGAAGGCAGAAACAGGTAAAATTATTATGGGGAACAATGAAATGTCAGAATAGTTGAACAGGTATTTTGGTTCTGTCTTCACTAAGGAAGACACAAACAATCTCCCAGATGTTCTAGAGGACAGAGGATCTGGGGAGACAGAGGAACAGAAAGAAATTTGCATTAGGCGAGAAATAGTATTGGGTAGACTGATATGACTGAAGGCTTATAAATCCCTAGGGTCTGATGGTCTATATCCCAGGGAACTCAAGGAGGTGGCTCTAGAAATCGTGGCTGCATTGCTGATCATTTTCCAATGTTCTATAGATTCAGGATCAGTTCCTGTGGATTGGAGGATAGCTAATGTTATCCCACTTTTCAAGAAAGGAGCGAGAGAGAAAACAGGAAATTATAGACCAGTTAGCCTGACATCGGTGGTAGGGAAGATGCTGAAGTCAATTATATGAAGTAATAATGGCCCATTCGGATAGCAGTAAAAGGATTGGTCCAAGTCAGCATGGATTTATGAAGGGGAAATCCTGCTTGACTAATCTTCTGGAATTTTTTGAGGATGTGACAGGTAAAATGGATGAAGGAGAGCCAGTGGATGTAGTGTATCTGGACTTTCAGAAAACCTTTGATAAAGGTCCCACACAGGAGGTTGTGGACAAAATTAGAGCACATAGGGGTAGGGTATTAACGGATAGAGAATTGGTTGGCAGATAGGAAACAGTAGAAATGAATGTCAGAATGTGACAAGTGGACCGCAAGGCTCGATGCAGGAGCCGCAACTATTTACAATATATATTAATGATTTAGATGATGGAATTACAAGTAACACTAGCAAATTTGCAGATGACACAAAGCTGGGTGTCAGTGTGAACTACGAAGAGGATGTTAGGAGGTTGCAGCGTGACGTGGACAGGTTGAGTGGGTGGGCAGATGCATGACAGATGCAGTATGATGTAGATAAATGTGAGGTTATCCACTTTGGCGGCAAGAACAAAGAAGTAGATTATCACCTCAATGGTGTCAGATTAGGAAAAAGGGAAGTGCAAAGAGACCTGGGTGTCGTTGTACACGTTTACATGAAAGTAAACATGCAGGTACAGCAGGCAGTGAAGAAAGCTACTGGCATGTTGGCCTTTATTAGATAGAGGTCTAGGGGCTAGTGGAATCAAGGGATATGGGGAGAAGGCAGGCACGGGTTATTGATTGGGGACGATCAGCCACGATCACAATGAATGGTGGTGCTGGCTCGAAGGGGCGAATGGCCTCCTCCTGCACCTATTTTCTATGTTTCTATGTTTATAACGCGAGGATTTGAGTATAGGAGTAAAGAGGTCCTTCTGCAGTCGTACAGGGCACTGGTGAGACCGCATCTGGAATATTGTGTGCAATTTGGTCTCCTAATTTGAGGAAGGACATCCTTGCTATTGAGGAAGTGCAACGTAGGTTCACGAGATTAATCCCGGGGATGGCGGGACTGTCGTATGAGGAAAGAGTGAAAAGACTGGGTTTGTATTCATTGGAATTTAAAAGGATGAGAGGGGATCTTATAGAAATATATAAAATTATAAAAGGACTGGACAAGCTAGAGGCAGGGAAAATCTTCCCAATATTGGGGGAATCCAGAACCAGGGGCCACAGTCTAAGAATAAAGTGGAGGCCATTTAAAACTGAGAAGAGAAAAAACTTTTTCACCCAGAGAGTTGTGAATTTGTAGAATTCTCTGCCACAGAAGGCAGTGGAGCCTAATTCACTGGATGAATTTAAAAGAGAGTTGGTAGAGCTCTTGGGACTAGAGGAATCAAGGGGAATGGGGAGAAGGCAGGCACGGGTTACTGATTGTGGATAATCAGCCATGATCACAATGAATGGCGGTGCTGGCTCAAAGGGCCGAATGGCCTCCTCCGGCACCTAATTTCTATGTTTCTATGAATGATTATCTTTTTTGCCTAATTCTCCACATTGTTAAAAGTTTTGTTAAAAAGGAATCATATGTAAACTTTAGGAAGCTGATATCGGAGAAGACCTTTGAATTTAATGGAAGCAGGAAAGAATTTAAGCAAGAAATTAGGAGTGTTTAAAGAGGCCATGAAATGTCGTTGGCAAGTCGATTAATCAGAATTCCAAGGCATTTTATGTATATATGGAGCAAGAGGGTCGTTAAGGTCGGTAGTTCAGACAAAGGAGAGCATTTGTGCATAGACTCAGAGCTAATGTTTGAGGTTCTTAATGAGTACTTTGTGTTGGTACTCACCAAGTAGAAGGACCTGGAAAATGGTAAGAATAAGGAAGGGTATGTTGACATTCTGAGGCAGTTGATATTAAGAAGGAGGTGATGTTGGGTGTTTTGAAAAACAATAAAGTGGATAAGTCCCCAGTCAATCTATACTAAGATATTGAGGGAAGCAAGGGAGGAAATCGCTGGTGCCTTGACAATAGACAATAATAGACAATAGGTGCAGGAGTAGGCCATTCGGCCCTTCGAGCCAGCACCGCCATTCAATGTGATCATGGCTGATCATTCACAATCAGTACCCCGTTTCTGCCTTCTCCCCATACCCCCTGACTCCGCTATCATTAAGAGCTCTATCTAGCTTTCTCTTGAAAGCTTCCAGAGAATTGGCCTCCACTGCCTTCTGAGGCAGAGAATTCCACAGATTTACAACTCTCTGAGTGAAAAAGATTTTCCTCATCTCTGTTCGAAATGGTCTACCCCTTATTTTTAAACTGTGGCCCCTGGTTCTGGACTCCCCCAACATTGGGAACATGTTTCCTGCCTCTAACGTGTCCAATCTCTTAATAATCTTACATTTTTAATAAGATCCCCTCTCATCCTTCTAAATTCCAGTGTATACAATCCTAGTCGCTCCAGTCTTTCAACATACGACAGTCCCGCCATTCCGGGAATTAACTGAGTGAACCTAAGCTGCACTCCCTCAATAGCAAGAATGTCCTTCCTCAAATTTGGAGACCAAAACTGCTCACAGTACTCCAGGTGCAGTCTCACTAGGGCCCTGTACAACTGCAGAAGGACCTTTTTGCTCCTATACTCAACTCCTCTTGTTATGAAGGCCAACATGCCAACTTGACAGAGATCATTGACACCTCACCCATGGCTGAGGAAGGTAAAGAAATCAGGAGAATAGCTCATGTATCTTTGTTTAAGAAGAGTCAAGGGGGCAAACTGATACATTATAGGTGGGGAGTCTTGCATCAATAGTGGGGAAATCATTTGAGACAATTCTTAAGCACAGGACTTATCAAGGTATCCTGTCCACTTGGAGTTAAATTGAAAATAATCAAATGTGCTGCCTTAAAGCGTATAAGTGAACGATGTAATATCAGGCTAGGCTCAGTTTTATGCAGAGATTTCAGTGCAGAAAAAACACATTTGAGCAGATTGGGCAGAAACATATTGTCTTTGGCCACTTGTTCCAGAGGGATGAAGTTATCCACATAAGTCAGCTCCTTTCTGACTTTTGAGCATTCCAAAGCAAAGATGCAGACACATCTGACATTGTCTGCCACAAGGCTTACCATTAAGATATGAAAGACTAATTCTAACATGACTGAGAAAGCTATTCAAGACCTCAGCACAGGAGATTGCTTTGGGGATCTCCTTGATCTTGTTCCTACTACACACTGAGGTAGCTGGGCTATTTCACATCCAGCATTAAACCAGGAATGGCTAATATAAATAGTGTGATTCCATTCATTTGATTGGAATTGCCAACTTTGATTAAAAATGGACGTGCGGGTATTTGGTCTGTTTAATTTTATTTCATGTTGCTTTCATTAATTCTACCTATTTAGTGACAGAATGAATTCCTGCACAAGGCTGTTAAAAGGTTTTGAATACATGTAGAAAATAAGCCCAACTGCTAATGACAAAAGGAAAAAAACTAATATAAAGATTTGAACGACTAATTCCAATATAATTGCAGATGCAATTCAATGCCTGAGAGCAGCAGGGGGCTTGGAAACTCCCCTGTTCAACTGCATCTGTTCAAAGTACAATAGCATGTCAACATCCGATTGACTGGAGAGCGTGGTAAGTGAGATATTGCCAGCGATACTTGTATAACATAATTAAAGGCCTTTCTTAATATGTAACATATGATGCCTCAATTTAATAGATCAAATGCACCAAATTGTTTGCCATTTTACATTGATGGCTGCAAGATTGAAACATATAAAAATAGGTGCAGGAGTAGGCCATTAAGCCCTTCGAGCCAGCAGCGCCATTCAATATGATCATGGCTGATCATCTAAAATCAGTACCCCGTTCCTGCTTTTACCCCCATATCTCTTGATTCCTTTAGCCCCAAGAACTAAATCTAACTCTCTCTTGAAAACATCCAGTGAATTGGCCTGCACTGCCTTCTGTGGCAGAGAATTCCACAGATTCACAACTTTCTGGGTGAAAACATTTTTCCTCATCTCAGTCCTAAATGGCCTACCCATTATTCTTAAACTGTGACCCCTGGTTCCGGACTCCCCCAACATCGGGAACATTTTTCCTGCATCTAGCCTGTCCAATCCTTTAAGAATTGTATATGTTTCTATAAGATCCCCTCTCATCCTTCTAAATTCCAGTGAATACAAGCCCAGTTGACCCATTCTTTCATCATATGTCAGTCCCACCATTGCCCATCCATTGTAAAATTACTGAGAGGCATTCCTGTTTTTCTTTTAACTGTGTGCAAGCCCACAAGGTCCAATAGTTCACATCAAGTTATTTTGTGACCATATGGTAAACCCCTATTCTGGAATGCGACCCTGCCTAGGACCATTTGAATAACAGATCTTTCAAAGATCCTTCATCAATTTTTAAACTCCCTTGCATACACAAGCATGCACAAATTGAATATATATATTAGATTTAAAAAATTTTAAAAATGAGAATGGTCAAGGCCATTGTGCAGAATGCCGAGGTGAAATGACTAAGGATATAGAGACCAGTCACCTTGATGCTAAATCATCAAACTCATTTGATCATTTAATTGAGTAGTTACTTCTTGCATGCTTCTGGTCCAATGTTATATTTGTTTTGACAGGTTATTTTTCCATTTCCGTACAGATTTAAAGCCTGTGAAATTCTGAGTTAAGAATTGCTGATAACTAGATTAGTTATCGCTGATAACTAATCTAGTTATCAGCAACTAGATTAGTTATTGCTAATAAATAGATTAGTTATTGCTGATAACCAGATTAGAGTAAATATTGACACAAACTGTTGGTGCCAAATGGCTTTCTGATCTAATATTTGCAGTTCTGCATTTAAATTTGCTGTAATTTTTGCCAAAATCAGTAGTGAGCAACTTTTTTTAAAAAACCAAATGTACACTAATCTTATACAGTAAATTCGTTTTGGTGAATAAAAGGTTTGTCAATAATAATGGTGGTCCACACCTGAGCATGATATTCCCCATCAAATGTTAAGTAATACAAAAGTTTGAAGTTGATAGGACCTACCTAACTTATAAATGTGTAGGAAAGAATAATCAGCATACAATCCTCCAACACTTTTGCAACCTCCATCGAGTCCCGCTACTGGCTGCATCTTCCCATCTCCACCGCTTTCCGCAGAGACCATTCCCTCTGCAACTACCTGGTTAACTTATCCCTTCCCACCCAAACCACCCCCTCCACAGGTACTTTCACCTGCAATCGCAGGAAATGCAACACCTGTCCCTTTACCTCCCCCCTCGACTCCATCCAAGGACCCCAAGTCTTTTCAGGTGAGGCTGAGATTCACTTGAACCTCCTCCAACCTCATCTGCTGTATCTGCTGTTCCAGGTGTCAACTTCTGTACATCGGCGAGACCAAGAGCAGGCTTGGCGATCATTTCGCTTAACACCTCCGCTCAGTCCGCCTTAACCTACCTGATCTCCCGGTTGCTCAGCATTTTAACTCCCCCTCCCATTCCCAACCTGACCTTTTTGTCCTGGGCCTCCTCCATTGTCAGAGTGACGCCCAGCGCAAATTGGAGGAACAGCACCTCATATTTCGCTTGCGTAGCCTACACCCCAGCGACATGAACACTGAAGGTAGACACAAAATGCTGGAGTAACTCAGCGGGACAGGCAGCATCTCTGGAGAGAAGGAATGGGTGACGTTTCGGGTTGAGATCCTTTTTCTTTCAGACATGTCAGGGGAGTGGGTGGGACAGAGATCGAATGTAGTAGGAGACAGTAAGACGGGTGGGAGAACTGTGAAGGGGGAGAGGATGGAGAGAGGGAAAGCAAGGGCTATTTGAAGTAAATAGTGTGTGATATTATGGTCTTTTAGGAGGTGTCTGAGAATTGTCACCTGGTATGAACATTGACTTCTCTAACTTTAAATAACCCTTGCTTTCTCTCTCTCCATCCCTTCCCCTTCCCAATTCTCCCACCAGCCTTACTGTCTCCGACTACATTCTGTCTCTGTCCCGCCCACTCCCTGACCAGTCTGAAGATGGGTCTCGACCCGAAAAGTCACCCATTCCTTCTCTCCAGAGATGCTGCCTGTCCCACTGAGCTACGCCAGCATTTT
The DNA here is from genome assembly GCF_053455715.1 of Rhinoraja longicauda. Classification (NCBI taxonomy): domain Eukaryota; kingdom Metazoa; phylum Chordata; class Chondrichthyes; order Rajiformes; family Arhynchobatidae; genus Rhinoraja; species Rhinoraja longicauda. The sequence continues at coordinate 60,205,043 of NC_135955.1, read as the reverse complement.
ATGTCAACCTACCTTATAAATGTGCTCAACAGTTTGGATTAAAGTGTCTACTTTTTACATTGATAACCACTGAAAGGAGCATTAATATTTCATGTTACCTTTCAATAGAAACATAAAATGAGGGAAGAAAATGAGCACTCTCTTCTCTAAGCAGCATTTTTGGAACATTGCTCATAGATTATGCTGCAGATTTGTCGCAATTTTATATGAACTGTTCTTGAACTTGGCATAAATTCCTGAAAATATTTTCCAAATAGGTAAAACAGCCTCCTGGTTGTTTTACGAGATTAATACCCAAGAAGTCACAGTCTCACATTGCACCATAGCATTATATGAGCTTGCAGCAGTGAAAGAATTCTGCCAGATTGTTGTTGAGAACAACGTATTTTCCATCGGTGAAGCCACTGTTATCCAAACATTTGTTTCAATACCACACCAGATGGTAGTCTTTTCATGTCCATTGTCAACCGCATTCCAATACTTGTGTACCATGGCAGGTGCTAGGTATATTTTAGAACAAATTTTGAATATGCTCTGAGTCTTAAAGACATCAGGATTTGAAGAGACAGTAGTTTCTAAATGCCACTTCGACTCGTAGATGATGGCGACAGTAACCCGAGTTTCTCTGGTCAGTACAAATTATTTCCATTGTTTACTACTCTGCTGAGTAGAACAGTTGAGAGCTCAGAGATTCAATAAACAATTGATTGCCAGTCAATCAGCTACTGATTAATCCAAACCAAGTTCCACCAAATATTAAACAGGTTCTCCTCCCTGATCACTAATGAATAAGGTTAATGCTCATAGACCCAATACTCTTTGCATGCTAAGCAGAACTGTTAATATTAACTTTGTGTAGTAAATGATTAAGAAAGTAAAATATTAGCTTGCTTGGTGGCATTTCAGAGAAATGAGAACCAAGCAATATAATTGATAAGACAGATGATTATTTAAGTTTATTACTCCACTGTTAATATTCAGCACTGAATGTTACTAAAAGCAGTGTGAACATAACAACCTTGGAATCTGAACTTATTAAAAATATATTATGGTGGGAAAGCAATTTAGCACATTGTGGCTATGTTGGTATTCACTCTTAAATTGCGGCTACTTCATCCCTCTTCACCAGCTGGTATTTACAAAATAACAATAGTTCCCATATTCTATGGTTGCACTGTCTTGGAAATTGTAAGGATTGCTAATTATAAATGCTAATTATAATAATAGTTAATAATGCTAATAGTAATAATAGTTATAATAGTTATAATAATAGTTATAATAATAATAGTTATAATAATAGTTATAATAATAATAGTTATAATAATAATAGTTATAATAATAGTTATAATAATAGTTATAATAATAGTTAATAATGCTAATTATAAAATGGCACGAGTTCTTGAAGTTGCAATCACTACTCCAAAGGCTGTGCTGTTCCGTGAGATGGAAATCATTGACCTTGCATGAACTTCACATTTTTTATGCACTATATTCACTCTTTAAGTGCAGAAGTTAATTAACCATTTTTAATGGCTCGTTAAGCCAATAATTGCTGCTGAGCACCTCTGGCAATGCAAAACAGAATCTAATTCATCAAAACCACTTTCAAAGTGCATGGTCTTTAATCATTCATTTCTACTTCAACATCATTTATTTTCAAATCTCTAAGCCAGCTGGGGGTGGGGGATGGGGATGTGGAGAAATCTTTAAGTATTAAATAAAATGAAGACCTTTTAACTTCCTAGTTTTGTTTTAATGCATATTTTGTTGACTTTGACTGATTGTTCAGCCTGCCTGATGGCATCATTATTCCTGAAGGTCTGAGATCTTCTATATCTGAGTCACAGTGACGCAGCGGTAGAGTTGTTGCCTTACAGCGCTTGCAGCGCCGGAGACCCAGGTCCGATCCCAACTACAGGTACTGTCTGTACGGAGTTTGTACATTCTCCCCGTGACCTGCATGGGTTTTCTCCGAGATCTTCCCACACTCCAAAGACGTACAGGTTTGTAGGTTAATTGGCTTGGTAAATGTAAAAATTGTCCCTAGTGGGTATTGGATAGTCGCTGGTCGGCGTGGGCCGAAGGGCCTGTTTCCGCGCTGTATCTCTAAACTAAACTGATTCATAAATAAAGCCATGGGTGCAATAACGAGGGAATTATGTTAAATCTCTGTAAAGGATGTGTATTGCTTCTAAATTTGGGGATGGTACTGAGGGAGGATGTGCAAGTTCCAGAGTGGGTATGGCAAAGTTGATGGAACCAGCAAACACTACCATAGGAGGGGCAGGAAATGCAGAACACCTTGAAAAGCAGGATAGAATTGACATGGGTTTAGAACATAAAACAGTACAGAACAGGAGCTGCACCTCATGACCTGCCATGATGCCAAATTGTATTAATCCCATCCCGGTTATTTTGGATTTCCTGTCTTTGCCATTTTACTACATTTCTCTACATTTCACAGCCTTCTTTTCTGAATGAAACCTTAGTTGCTGGAGTATATTTTTGTATAGCAGAGTGAAATATGCTCCATGTAGCTACAGCATATATGCTCACATATGAAGAGGCCAATTCGTCATGCTCCTGCTTTTTTGCGAGAGCAGCTAATTCCATTTATTAGTAATTGTTTTTCTCTCAATTCCTCTTTCATAAGTTAGAGGAGCAGAATGAGGCCATCGAGTCCACTCTGCCATGCAATCAAGATGGCTGATCCATCTTTTCCTTTCAACCCCATTCTCCTGCCTTCTCCCTTCACTTCAAAAAGTAATATTAAATCTGTTGGCGTTTAAGGGAGTAAATTTAGGATTAATGCTGCATAAAAGTATGTATATTATCGCACGTAACAATTTAAAAATCAGTTTTACACAACAAATTTAATGTCCAAGTAGTCTCTACAGTCCTATTTCTGCAAAGGGAAGGTTCCCATCCAAAATGTGTGCCTTTCATCTTTCCGTCCACGATTACCTCTTACTTCTATCTCAGCACACCCTCCTGTCCTTATAATGGCATTCTACCCTCTCTATTCGCAGTGTTGATGCAGACTCACAGCCCAAAATATTGACCATTCCTTCCCCCCCCCCCCCCCCCTTCAGTTGCTGCATGACTCGTTGAGTTCATGCTGTACATTGTTTGTTGCTGCAGATTCCAGCATTGGCAATCTCTTGTGTCTCCATCCAACGTGTTAACTGTCACTTCAGGTTTAGCCTGGATACTTTGTTTTTAAATTTTATTTTTTTTCTCTCTCAATTTTCGGGATTATTATTTATCCTTGTAGTAACAAAAAATCATTGTGAAATAAAGTCTCACCGGGGAATCAACGTTTTCAATATAACTGGTTGTGAATCCATGCAGGTTACTGCTGCCACATTGCTGAGATAATGTACTGTTTTGTTACCTTAAGGGGTGCCTTGAGATGGGGTGCTGTCATAAATGAACATATCTACAGTACTCCAAAATGACCATTTTTCATATCAACAAACACAATATAACCACCAGGAAGGAGCAGTAGGGCAATCATACTTCAGCATCTCAATACCAAAAATATTATGCTAATTTTTTGGCATACCTCCAACTAAACAGCAATGAGAAGCTCTCCGGAAAGTACTCAAAGTTCTGCTACACTGTGTTCCTGGAAATAATTAACTTTAAAAAAAGAAAATTGAAAAATTGGTCAGAAAATGACAAGTCAGGCATCTGTTGCAGATGTGCAATGTTACACATCTGGTCAGAGGACTCCCAGTCATAGGTACAATGGATACCCAGGAGAGGAAGTAAAGCAAAATAAAATCTTGGACTAGTTATCCAAAACAAAATTTTCAAAATCATTTTGCAATCCCTTTGTGACTGGGACTCATCCAAAACAAAAACCAGGAAATGCTCAGCTGGCCAGATATCATCTGTGGAGAGCACATTTGTCAGATGGCTGTATTGACTGTTGTTTCTATTAATTGACATCTGACATCCTGCCCCAGTCAGGAAATGGTTTAGCTCTTTTTCCAAGCTAGATGGTACAGCAATATTCAGCACACAAACCATCAGCTCATTCCCTGGGGAAAACAATGTGTAACATCTAATTCGTTGCACCTTGTGTCTTGGCAACTTAAAAATAAATAATTTGTCAACCTTTAGAAAGGTTTGATCATTTATTGTGTTGTAGATTATGCTTGAATGTCCCATTGATCTAGGGTTCTCTAAACAATGTAGCAGCAGATCTTTAATGGTATTGGGCTTTCGGAGATTATTAAACATTAAGCCAGAGACGACCTTTTCTCAACCTCTCAGTGTTACCAGATCTCAACCTCTTTCAAAGCTTTAATATTACAGTGATTTGAGGTCACTTAAACTGGACATAGCTTTTAAACTTGTCTGTATTGGCGATGTTCATTCAGAGAAATCTATATAAATTATATATATTACTAAAACTCATCTTGTTTGTTTGTTTGTCGCTTTGTTAGTTTGATTGTACGTACCCAAAATACAGCCAAAACGGTACACGATAGTGCAACAATTTTAGGCTCACCATTGGCCAGCAGTTCAAATGGTTGTTATATATTTAAAGTTAGTCACTTTTTAAACTTTAATAAATCCCTTTTCCACTTGCCCTGCCTGTCAGCCGCGCCTGCGCAGTAATACATCCGTGTTCGACGTCACAATGTGAACCCAACGGGTCCGAGCCTGCGCTGTTGAGGCCCGTTGATCTAATACTTACGTAAGATGGCTGCCGCATCTGCGCATGTGCTCAAAGCATGCTGGTTGTCCGCCAGGGCTTCTTCCTGCTCAAAGCAATGGCCATCGCCGTCCAGCTGCTGCTGCAGGAGAGGTTTGCACCCAACGGGTCCACGGGTCGCTCTGGATGCCGCTCTGGGGCCGGGGTGAGTGGCTCCTTCTCCCTTTTCCTCTGCCCCTTCGCCCGGCCCCGGCCCCGGAGGAGTTTTAAAGGGAGTTGAGAGGGGATGGAGTGGGTGAGTGTCGTCAGTTGGAGGAGGGTTGCCGAGCCCACAGGAGAGGTTTGGACGGAGGTTTGCCAGGCCCGCAGGAGAGGTTTGGACCCAATGGGTCCATGCCCTGCTAGTATATACTAATATTCAAATCTCTTCCTCTTACTATTTACTTCCAATCTAACGTTAACCATTTTTCTTTCCACAAATGCTGCCTGACTTATTAACTTTTTCCAACATCCTCCATTTTTGTTTCAGATTTCCAACTTTTTTTAAATTTTCACCACCAAACTTGATTTATTTGTATAAATTTAGCATTATTCTCCTTTCCCAAAGTTGCTAAAATTTCTCAATCTTTAACTTAGTGGCGTGAAGCAATGGTGCCTGAATTTTGAAATAGAAGCTGGATGTGCAAATCTTTTACTTTTGTATATTTCCACAGTAAAACACATTTGTACCAGATGCTATGCTTTATAGCAAAGCTCTGGAATGGTTGGGTTTTCAGCCAGAGTTATTCCAGGCTCCTTTGACATTTGTCCCCCTTCCATCATTTTGTTTGAAATGGGATTGACTCAGAACAGATCTGGCATTTCCATGAAGCACTGTTGAACATTGGCAGCTGCAGAAATATTCACTATTGCAATCTGTAATCTGATTGTCTGACAGAGCTCTCCCTTTGACATTCAAACCAAGTTAAATCTGGAACTTAACCTTACTTCGATAAGTGCAGAAACAAGTGCCTGGAGCAGCACTGATTTCCATAAAAATGAAGTGCTAACCTGGTGAAGCTGAACAGATGCATTTGACATAACTAGATATTCACAAACTGATCCTTAAAATGGTCAATTTACACAAGGAAGAAAAATAAACAAGCAGAACCTGTACTCTATAAAGAATAGGAGGACCTCTTTGAAATAAACAAATTTGGTGTGGGATATTGTTTATTTATTAACTCTATTTTAGAATTAGGAGTCTCATTTTCAGAATAAAGGGCCAACCATTTAGGACGTAAATGAGAAGAAATTTCTTTATGCAGAAGGTAACAAATCTTTGCCAATTTATTCATATGATGGTGGTGGATGCTGAATCACTGAATATATTCAAATTGGAAATCAAAAGAAATTTAGCTACTAAAACAATCAAGAAATACGGGTGTAGTGCAAGTAAGTGGCACTGTGGTAAACGATCCATTATTTGATTGAATGAAGGAGCCTTGATAACACGTTCAATAACATCTTTTATCACTTTGCTGGTGTCCTAAGTCCTTTTACTATGTTCTAAGGCAATCGTGTTCCTCCAGAGATGGCCACCTCACAGAAGCCAGTCTTCAGCTAATTTGTTTAATTCCATGAGATATTAAGAAAGAACATAGAACAATAGATAGAACAAAAGCTATGGGTTCAGGCAACACCTGGCTGTTATACCAAAAAAACGCACTAAAAAACAGTGGCACCTCTGGGCAAACTGTTATAGTATAGTTACAACATTGACAACTACCGTATAATGAGGACAATTACCCAGCTGATGTCTTGTTCAAAAAATGTAGTACAAATCCAATCCAGCTAATTGCAACAATCAATAGACCCTCAAGCATCAGCAAAGTGACATATGTTGTTGACTGTGCTATCAATGGCTCTTACACACCAACAGCCGTCGTGGGTTTTGCCAGGACCCTCAGTTACAACCTCATTACAGCCTTGGGCGAAATGTAGATCAAAGAGCTGAGTGCTGAAAGGTGAAGCGAGGCTGCCTGGCCTTGAAAGCAAGACACCCTGATAAAATGGAAGTTGATGAGCAACAAGAGGAAAGCTTTCCAATGAATGGAGAGTTTCATGGCAGAAAAAAAAGCAATGACAATGCTTCTCAAAGTTGAATCTTTTCAGTTACAGGAAGTCCCGTAAAGTGTTCCTCAGAGGCTGTATCCTGGGCCCAGTAATCTTCAGTTGCTTCATCGGTGACCTTTCTTCCATCAAAGTCATAGTGCTAACTGATGGTTTCATGACATCCAATTCCATTCACAACTTCTCAGCCGATGAAGCAGTCTTTGCATACCTGCAGTAACACTTAGACAATACTTAGGGATGTGCTGATGAGTGGAAAGTAACATTCTTGCTGTTAAAATGCCAGACAATGACCAATAAAAGAGAGTATTACCATCTATTCCCCACCTAAAACATCCTGGAGATTTCTAATGAGAAATTATTCTAATATCTACTTTCTAATATCATTAGAAATTTTCTACATTGGAAAAAAATTCTAATATCTTTATTTAATGCTCAATAGCATAACTTATGCGAAACCCCTCACCATAATGCATGACAATTGGGAGATAGGTACTATTGATGTAATTTGCAGAAAGTTGTCGTCTTGAAATATCCAATCTTTCACAAGACATGTTAGGAATGGAATAGAATTCCTTTTACTTGCCTGGATGAATGGTCCAGCAACAATACTTGAAGCAACTCAACATTATCACAGACAGCAGCGGGCTTTGCTGATATCCACTATCTAAGCATTTAATTACTTTTATCACCCATTACGTCAATGACATTTTGATATTCACCATCTCCATGTGGAAGGGGAATTGTAGCATGTGATACAAACATCTCGACAAGAGGGTCCCAGCCCCAAAACGTCACCTCTCCAAGTTTCAAGAAATGCTGCATGACTCGCTGATTTACTCCAGCATTTGGTGTCTTTTTTTGGTAATCCACTATCTGAAGTTCCTTGTGTTTAGTAGGAATGAAATTTAGGATCAACAGTAAACAAGAAAGTGAAAGATGGGGGAGGAAAAAAGATGACGAAAGACATTTCCTTTCTATGTTATATTTAGAAAAATCCATACAAGGATTAATGGGTAAATAACTTGAGAAAATTACCATATTAATCTACATGATATTTATATAAAACAGAACATGCAGAATCCATGGGTGACGTTTCGGGTCAGACCCTTCATCACCACCCATTCCATCTCTCCAGTGATGCTGCCTGTCCCGTTGAGTTGCTCCAGCATTTTGTGTCCATCGTCGATGTAAACCAGCATCTGCAATTCCTTCTTACACCAAATGCAGAATGGTTACCCATAATATTCTATTACTACATTGGTCTTATTTTAAATGCTACCATAAATAGGGAAGTTTTCTTCAAAGTGTAATTTTTCAAAATACATAACTGACGCTTCACATACCTCAGTAAATGTAATAATTACTTTATTACTTACTAGATGTTTTCTCCAGTTCATGACAACCATGTAAAATCCTGCGCAAAATCAATAAGCAAAGTACTAAAATTGAAGTTTTGTTGAGTTATGGACAGCTTCAAAGGTGGCAAATTGACAGATATTTTTTGGCAGTTGCCATATTTGCAATATTTTATCATATTTTCCTCTCAAAAGCTGTCCAGTACATTTTCAGGATTCTGTGATCTGCACGTTCTAGCTTTGAATGGAGGAAAAGTAAACTTTGCACACCTGTTGTTTATTAGACTACCCTCTGATGAAACAATCAGGTTCTTTGTGCATCCACCAGCTGAGAAAGTAGTTCTTAATGGTTGTAACTTTTTAATATAAAATTAGAACTAGAAAGTGGTGTCCCCATTTTCATTTAATGACCGATCTTTTCAGTCTCATCCAAATGTGTATTTTATTAGTTGAAGGTTTTCAGGTAACAAGGAGAATGCTGTGGATGACTCCTTTGACAATCGCCCAGAAGATATTTAAACTAGCAGCCTCTATGGCATGAAGTTGGGAAGAACCAGACTCCTTTCATTTTCTTCCAACATCTGTTTAAACGCAACATATGCACCATGTCTAATATTCTGCCATTTTGATACTAGCCCAAGGAGACAAAATGGGCTTATTGTAGCCCACAATATGATTTTTAGTGAGATACTAGACGGGCGTGGACCGTTGGGTCCAAATCTCTCCTGCGGGCCCGGCAACCCTCCATGCAAACCTCTCCTGTGGCCAGCAGCAGGAGAGCTCTCCTTACTCCCCCCTCATTGGCTGCCACTCCCGTCACTCGGGCGGGTCCCGCCCCCCCTCCGAACGGCAACCCTCCCCCAACTGCACACGCGCAGATGCAGCGGCCATCTAATGCAAGTATTAAATTTAAAAAGTGATTTTTTAAATCTCTCCTGCGGGCCCTGCAACCCTCCGTGCAAACCTTCCCTATGGGCGCGGCAACCCCCGTTGGGTGCAAGCTCCTGCGGCAACCCTCCCCCAACTGACGATCCATGGACACGGAGTGTCCCCCGGGGCTGTGGGCAGGCGAGGGGGGACAAGAAAGGGGAGAAGGAGCCACTCACCTCGGCCCCGGGTGGCCATTGTGTCGGCCATCACGAGCCGTGGACTCGTTGGGTGGAAACCTATCCTGCAGCGGCAACTCGGCGACCACGGCCATTTTGTTTGACCATCTGCCGCCGCGATGCACCAAGGGAAGAAGGTCAGGTGCGGGGCACGCCGGGACGGGCACCGGTCCTCCCAGCAGAGGGGGGGGGGGGGGGGGAGGGAGAGAGGAGAGCGCATTTTTTAAAGTTTCAGCTCGACGGCTCAGCAGCAGCAGCAGCTCGTCCCACCCCGGTGGTCGTCGTGTGCCCCCCCCCCCCCCCCTTTGGCCGCCATTTCCGTCAGTCGGGCGGGTCCCACAGCTGACGTCCAGGAAAAATGGAAAAGTAATTTTAAAATGTCAATAACTTTAAAAATATAACACCAATTTGAATGAAACTTCGCTAATGCACACCCCAGGACAATGGTGAGTAAGGTGGGCCTAAAATTGTTGCGCTATCATGTACCGTTTTAGCTGTATTTCGGGATCAAACAGTCAAATATAGATACAAACAAGATGAGAGTTTTAGTGATATATATATAGATTATTTAGAACCAGTAGCCGTTTCACACATGTTAAACTCAGACATCTTTGTGAGTTATCTTCAGAGCAATTTTAATCTTGGGAGAGATTCATTTCAATTTGTACCAAGTGCAATGACTTTGTAAAAAATGAGGCAAGAGTCTTTACCATATAGTTTTGCAGCAGAACTTATTCTCTTATGTCAGAGCTAGAGAATGGGGTGAAAAACAAAACCAGAAAAGGTAAGTCCTCATTTTACTTTAAATGTTTTTTCAAGATGGCGCAATGGTAGAGTTGATGCCTTGCAGCTCCGGAGACCTGGGTTCAATCCCGACTACAAGTGCTATCTGTACAGACTTTGTACGTTCTCGTCGTGACCGCATGGGTTTTCTCCAAAATCTTCGTTTTCCTCCCACACTCCAAAGACGTACAGGTTTGTAAGTCAATTGGCTTGATTAAAGTCTAATGATTGTCCCTATTGTGAGTGGGATAATGTTAATGTGTGGGGATCACTGGTCGGTGCAGATCTGGTGGGCCGAAGGGCCTGTTTCCACACCGTATCTCTAAACTAAACTAATAGGCACTATAGGTACTTATAAGTGATAATGGACTGACAAGAGAGTCACTCTTTAACCCTAACAGTGTGACATATAATTGGAGCTTAATTAAGTCAGGGAGCCACTTTTTCTTTGCACAGTGATGATTTTTGGTCAAAAGGATGCTTCCTACCATTGGCTCAATCTCCTCAGAAATAATTCAACCAGCTTCATGAAAAGTTGATTATCAGGAATACGATATTTAACCATTTTATTGTAATTCTCAAGTAGAAATAGCCTCAGTTCAAAGATACAAATGCAGTTATTAAATCATTCATGAAGAACAAGTGGTTAAATATTAAGATAATCTGATGTAAAAACATTAATAGTTTTACAATTATCCCATCAATAGGTTAGAACAGATCCAGAATGCCCACAGTTTCATTACAATGACCATAATATTCCAATTAGCCTGACTGGTTAGATGTCTATAAAGTGCATGGATTGGATATTTCTCCAAGAAAGAGGTGTGGCATGGTGGTGCGGTGGTAGAGTTGGTGTCTTACAGCACCAGAGACCTGGGTTTGATCCTGACTACATATGTCAGTATGGAGTTTGCACGTTCTCCCTGTGACCACGTGTGGTTTTCCCCGGGTGTTCCGGTTTCCTCCCACACTCCAAAGATGTACAGATTTGTAAGTTAATTGGCTTCGGTAAAAATAAATTGTAAAATTGTCCCTGATGTGTAGGACAGTATTAGTGTACGAGGTGATCACTGGTCAACGTGGACTTGGTGGGCCATAGGGCCAGTTTCCACATATATCTCTTAAGTCTAAACTGGGTAGTTGATACCAAAAGTACGCTGTTTTTGTATGTCTATATCGCTACAAACTATTCACATCCAAGCTTCCTACAAATCTCATGCATATATGCCACAATTGTATCTTTTGAGAAAGGAAATCAATGTAAATAATCAGTCTAAGCATATGAGACATACAACTATCATAAAGGTATTTTTTTTTAAGTGTTCTTCGTGAGGACAATATTGAGAAGTCCTTAAATAAACACCAGAAAACAGTACCTTCCTGTTATAGCTATCATCCTACAGTAACTTTGCACTCATTTTGAGTGGGAATGATCGTAGGAAATTTTGTTTGCATGGCCTTCAGCTTTGGAGTTTGGCCATTATAATGATGCAAGGTGTAACTAAGTAAAGAGACAAAAGACGTGCAAAAGATCAAGGAAACAGGTGTTTAATTCACTTGTGTGTGAGTTTTCTCAATCTTTTGTATTATGCTGAAGTTAGTTTGATAGGTAAACCAATCCTTTTTAAATACAGTATTAAAACTCAATGGTTGAATTTCATAATAAATAGCAAATATTGTTTTAGTGTTTAAATCTCATCTCTGAAATTCAGGTGCCAAGATTGCCAACATTTTCCTCTTTGCAACAGCGCATATTTTTTTCCTTTTCCGATGGAGTCGCATGGATTTAGGCTCAGCATATGCACATGTTACTGTTGACCTCACAGAGATCATACTTAATCAATAACAATTCCTTAATTTAGATTTATATATCCCAATTTTTCACATGAAGTAATGCAAAGAAAATTCATGAAAATCAACCAAAAATTGTGAATGCTGGAATCTGAAATAAAAAACAGAAAATTGGGGTGACACTTGGTCACTTGAGCTGCAGTCATGGAAGGATGTACTTGCAGTGCTGGCTCGAAGGGCCAAATGGCCTCCCCCTGCACCTATTTTCTATGTTTTTTCCTTGATAACATTTAATGTCCCAGCACAAGACCCTAAGGGTGTTGGTCTGATAAAGGATGTTGAAGGTCAACCATTAACTCGCTTTCTCTTTCCAAACAAAAGTTGTGTACAGATTTCTGAAAGTGAAACATTGATTGTCTGCAAAAATTCAATTATGCTTAATATTTAAACAACATGAGAAAAGCTTTGCATTGTACCTCAGTACATGTGACAATAATACACCTAAACCTAGTTTATGTATATAAATCAATCGATTTATTATATTTTGGATATGTGTTTGTGTATATATATATATATATATAGAGGGAGAAAGAGAGAGAGATTATAATTTGTAACAATTTTCATGAATAGAATGCATAGGTAAAAAAAACACCATGATATTTTTCTTACCGCTGATACAATCAACACCATGTGAGCATTATTCCACCATGTGGGCTGAGCTGTTGAGTGTTTCCAGTACTTGGCATTTTTATTTCAGATTTCCAACATCTGCAGTTTTATTTTGATTATCATGCTTTATGCTGGCTGGCAGAAAATGAAGCAACTTCTTTCTTTACAGCTTTACATCAAGCAGATGGCCTTTTGGATTGTTCCCAGTGAAAGGGATGAGAATGCAATCAATAAGCCAAGGCTGACTTTAATTTAAGCAAGATTACGCTTGTGTACTTTTTGAGGCCATACAGCCAAAACAACTAGAGTTCACTACAGTTTATGAACTGTTTAAATACCAAGTGTGCTATTTCTCTCACACCTTTAGTAGTTCATTTATTTTTCTCATTCTTCTAACTTTATGTAATTTTTCTTTGCCGATCAGTTATGACATGGCATTAGTTATTTTGTTCTTTGTATCGTTCTGTTGAGTTCTCTCATGTATAATTAAAACTATTATTTGCATTGTAACTTCATCAAAAAGGAATGTTTGCAAAGGACCATGTTTAATGCTCTGCTGATGGCTGAAGACCTGAAAGATTTTAGAAAGAATACTCACATCCAAATGTCATAAGGTTGTGCATGATCTTATTGTACTTTGCTTCTTCTTTTTTTCATTGTTGTAGGTGAATATATTGATGATGCAGGGAAGTGCCACTACTGTCATTCCTATTGTGATAAATGTTCTGGCCCAGGCAAAGATGAGTGTATTAGTTGTGCTGTTCCAAGGTGAGTCCTTTTGACAATATCCCCTATGTCTTCCTGCTTTGCTTGGTAATTAGTTTGTAGTTACTCCTCTAGTCACATCTGTCCCAATTCCAAAGTAAACCAACTCATAAATTACAACTGGAATAAAGAAACAGCCAGCATCTATGGGGAGAAAACAGTGTTGATATCAAAGGTTGTTAACCTTTCAACCAAACTGTAAGTTGTTAAAAATTTTACTGTTCATTGACAAGTTTGGGGGCTGGGAAGCTGGTGGGGATAGGGAAAAGCAAGAATGATAAATAAGATTTATGGTAGGGTAGAGAGCACGAAAGAATAAGCAGCAAAAGAGTAACGATGGTACTTAAATGACCTCATGGAAAGGTGATGTACTTTTTCCTAGCTTTACATTGAACTTCAGTGACATAAACAGCCAAGCTGAGAAGTAGAATAGTGACTTAAAGTGACATGCAGTGGGGTCACCTTTTCTGGCTGAAAGAGTATTTTGCAAAGTGATCGTGAACTCTACATTTGATATCCAAAATCCAAAAGATTTTCCATCAGAACATTCTTTGAGCAATATAAATCTCAGTTTCACTATAAAGGAATATTTGGGACTTTTCAATATAATGAAGAGAGGAGGCCGAAGTTTAAGTGTTGCGTTTTCTGAGCTTTTTGTGAGCTTATTTATGGGCTATGGGCAACACTGGTAGGTCAGCATTTGATGCTCATCCATGTTCTTATGCAGTGTGGTGAGCTACTACAGTTCATGTAGTGAAGTACTTGCACAGTTTCCTTAGCTGGAGAGTTCCAGTGTTTAGACCTGTATGGAATGTGGGTTTAGAAAAATGTGTCCTGGGATATAGATTAGGGCAATGTGGAGTGCATATTCAGTTGAAAGTCATAATAGGTGATTTGCTTGGTGGTGTCATTGCTTTGGTTACAATAGAAATAACGGAGAATGATGCATTGTCTGGAAAGTTAGTTTAACAAGAAGGATATAGTGTATCTGAAATGGAATTGAAGGAATAAATGTTAACCTATGAGTAATTAAATAGATATTATTGAGGGCCCTGTTGATTATGGCAAAAGGGAATCCCGATTTCAGTAGAAGGGGATGCTTCCCAGAAGCATTTATAGAATCTAGTGAAAATGATGATTTGGAGGTGGATAGATGAAAAAAGGAATCAACTCCTTATTACAATCAAAATGGGAGGACAAGGTTGTAGTTGCTAGAGTTACCAGGCAGAATAAGTAAAAACTGGTGTAAGTGAAAGTACAAAAGGACTGGAGATGGATTATATAATGGTAAGGGAAGAGAGGAGGATTTAAAAAATCCTCTAGTTTGCGATGAAAACTTGCAGTATCGCAATCAACAATAGGTGCAGGAGGAGGCCATTCCGCCCTTCGAGCCAGCACCACCATTCAATGTGATCATGGCTGATCATTCTCAATCAGTACCCTGTTCCTGCCTTCTCCCCATACCCCCTGACTCCGCTATCCTTAAGAGCTCTATCTAGTTCTCTCTTGAATGCATTCAGAGACTTGGTCTCCACTGCCTTCTGAGGCAGTGAATTCCACAGATTTACAACTCTCTGACTGAAAAAGTTTTTCGTTCTAAATGGCCTACCCCTTATTCTTAAACTGTGGCCCCTGGTTCTGGACTCCCCCAACATTGGGAACATGTTTCTTGCCTCTAACGTGTCCAACCCCTTAATAATCTTATATGTTTCGACTATACATTTGTCATAGGAGATGAAGAGCAATATTGAATATGGGTTTAGGAAAAAGGTGCCTGGATTAGGGTAGCAAAGATATGCTAAAGAAAAGCTAAAAAAGGAACACAATGCAGGTGGTATGCAAGTATCTAATTGCAGGGCTTGCCCAGTTGTAAATTGATTGCTTTGCCTTTAAATGATCTGATTGTGGTGCTTGATATTTGACATAATATACAGTACAGAATGCATGCCAGGGAAGTTAGCTGTTTCCAGACGTCATTATTACCACCAATTAAGCCTGAAAGCCCAGAAACCCTATCTGAGTGATGACTGATGATGTGTCTTCATGAGCAATTAGTCTAGAGGGAGACAATTGTGCAATTACGTTATCAGTTGCAAAAGCACGTGATCAACAGAGAATAGTGGACTGCACTACTTGGGAAATCAAGTTCATTGTCATATGCAATTCTGTTGTACAGTTTACAAAGAACGCACCTGGACAAAAGATGGGGAACATGTTAATAATCCAACACACAATTGGATCAATTCCCAAAATTCTATGTTACCCATCACTTATATGAATCAAAAAGTTACGGGCTCCAAGTTCATAAATTCATAATTTGTAGGAGCAGAATTAGGCCATTTGGCCCATCACGTCTACTCCCCCATTCAATCATGGCTAATCTATCTTTCCCTCTCAACCCCATTCCCCTGCCTTCTCCACATATTCTCTGACACCCTTACTAATCAAGAATCTGTCAATCTCCACCTTAAAAATATCTATTGACTTAGCCTTCACAGCCATCTGTGGAAATGAATTCCGCAGAATCAGCATCCTCTGACTAAAGAAAGGCCAAGGCTGCTTGCAGTAGCTTCAGCCACAAATTTTGTGTTTGGCCATCTCATAAACTGCACCAGATTACAAGAATTATGCCAGGAATGAGTAAGTTAACCTATGATGAGCATTTGTCGATTGTACTCGCAGGAGTTTAGAAGAATGAGGGGGGACCTCATTGAAACATACAGAATAGTGAAAGGCTTGGATAGAGTGGATGTGGGGAGGATGTTTCCATTAGTGGGAGAGTCTAGAACTAGAGGTCATAGCCTCAGAATTAAAGGATGTTCTTTTAGGAAGGAGATGAGGAGAAATTTCTTTAGTCAAAGGGTGATGAATCTGTGGAATTCTTTGCCACAGAAGGCTGTAGAGGCCAAGTCAGTGGATATTTTTAAGGCAGAGATAGATTGATTCTTGATTAGTACAGGTGTCAGAAGTTATGGGGAGAAGGCACGAGAATGGGGTTAGGAGGGAGAGATAGATCAGCCATGATTGAATGGTGGAGTAGACTTGATGGGCCGAATGGCCTAATTCTACTCTATTCCTTATGACCTTATGAGTTGAATTCTCTAGAAGGCATGTATCTTTTCTAATGCTGGCAAGCACCGGTGGGAAGAATGCAGCGTGCTGGATTAGCCTGAGTCTCTGGCACAGATGAAAGGTGTCCCTGGCACAAGGGGAGTGAATGTTAGCGTGCGGCTCCACAACACACATGATGTGAGAATTTGCACTGCGACATGCCTCTGGAATGATTCTGAGATTGTGTGAGTGCTTGCGTGTCAGTGGGGAAAAGAGGGATGAAACATAATCGGAGCAGGATGATACTAGCCCAGAGCTTGTGTCAGGTTTGCAATTTAACTGCTCCTAATCTTTTATTGACAATATGTTCCAAAATGTTTCTACTCCCTCCTCAGTTGGTATAACCAGTAAGTTTTCATCATTTTAAGAAGCTCAAGTAATGACAGTGTCCAACCTACAGCTGTGTATTAGTAACTTGCACACGATATTTATTCATCTTGACTGTGTTAAAATGACTGTCTGAATAAATTGCTTTTATGATTTGGTTTAGTTTAGGGATACAGCGCAGAAACAGGCCCTTCGGCCCACCGAGTTCGCGCCGACCAGTGATACCCGCACACTAACACTGTCCAACACATTAGGGACAATTTACAATTTTACTGAAGCTAATTAACCTAATTTGGAGTGTGGGACCCAGAGAAAACCCACGCAGGTCACGGAGAGAACGTACAAACTCCATGCAGACAGCAGCCATAGTCAGGTTCGAACCCGGGTCTCTGGCACTGTAAGGCAACGACTCTACTGCTGTGCCACCGTGCCAAGACTTTTAGAATCAAATTGAATTGATAGCTATTAAATTGATAGCATGGCTGCATTTTGAAAGAGCTTCAGGATTTTCGATAGACATGCAGACAAACTTTAGACAGCATGTTTCTTAAACCATTGTCACCCTCACTCAGAAACCCTGGCTTGGAAGGTTATCTCTGCTGAAACATGACACACGTGACACCTTGTGGCTTACTGGTGTATTACAGTAGTCAAGACAACCTGGAAAATCTGACAACCTGGAAAATCTTCAATTTTTCTAGTGATTTTTGCATTTCTGGAAGGGGTACTATTGCAGTGCCCCCAATTGTGCAGATATTCATAGAGGGCACCTAAACCCATTTGTTCATCAATGCCCACTCAACCCCTCCTTCCCTTTTTCTTTCTTCTCTGTTTCCAATTATCATATATCATATCATATATATATACAGCCGGAAACAGGCCTTTTCGGCCCTCCAAGTCCGTGCCGCCCAGCGATCCCCGTACATTAACACTATCCACTAGGGACAATTTTACATTTACCCAGCCAATTAACCTACATACCTGTACGTCTTTGGAGTGTGGGAGGAAACCGAAGATCTTGGAGAAAACCCACGCAGGTCACGGGGAGAACGTACAAACTCCTTACAGTGCAGCACCCGTAGTCAGGATCGAACCTGAGTCTCCGGCGCTGCATTCGTTGTAAAGCAGCAACTCTACTGCTGCGCTACCGTGCCGTCCATCAGCCTCCATCTCTACATTCCATCTGTCCCCTTGTCCACCTAGTTCCATCTACCCTTCAATCCCCCCGCTTCATCTGATTCCATCTATCAGTCCCATCCCTCCATATTACCTCTATATACCGGCAATCCTGCCTCTACATTCTCAGTCCTGATGCAGGGTCTCAGCTCGAAACATCAACTTTCTGTTTGCCTCCATAGACCAGGCTTGGCTCACCGAGTTTCTCCAGCAACTTAGCTGTTGTTCCAGATTCCAGCATTTATATTCTCTTGTGTGTCCTCACAGAAAACTCCCAGCAACATCTTTTGCTGAGTGCCTCTGCGCAAGGAAGCTGTTTCCTTTGTGCATTGTTCTTCAAAGGCCTGTGCTCTTATCTCTCTCGAGGTTGACTCTTCCAAACCACCTCGGCAAGGCCAGCAGCATAACCAAAGATGAGTGGCACCCTGGCCACTACCTCTTCTCCCCTCTCCCATCAGGCAAAAGGTATAGAAGTGTGAAAATGCACAC
Source organism: Rhinoraja longicauda (assembly GCF_053455715.1). Classification (NCBI taxonomy): domain Eukaryota; kingdom Metazoa; phylum Chordata; class Chondrichthyes; order Rajiformes; family Arhynchobatidae; genus Rhinoraja; species Rhinoraja longicauda. Next base: position 60,186,690 of record NC_135955.1, on the reverse strand, counting down.
CTCCAGATTCAGGGACTGTTTCTTCCCTGCTGTTATCAGGCAACTAAATTATCCTACCACAACCAGAGAGCATTGCTGAACTACAATCTATCTCTTTGGTGACCCTCGGACTACCCTTGATCGGACTTTGCTGGTTTTACATTGCACTAATCGTTATTCTCTTATGTATCTATACACTGTAAATGGATTGATTGTAATCGTGTATTGCCTTTCTGCTGACTGGTTAGCACGCAACAAAAAAGCTTTTCACTGTACCTCGGTACACGTGAGAATAAACTAAACTAACCAATTTCCATCAGTGTATCATGCATTCATTTCTTGCCAGAAGTCCCCAAAGGCTGAAAGAGTTCTGGCTGCATTGTGACATGGCTCTATATGAGGGCTACCTCCTGCGGTTACTGCCATGAGGAAAGATGCAAGAAACTCACCCTGCTGTTCCTGAATCGCAGATTCATTGCATGAGAAAGCCTGCTGGCTCTGTTTTGGAACTGGCACTGTTTTTTAAAATGGAAACAGCCCCTTCGGCCCATTGATTCTACACTGACCAACAATCACCCGCTCACTCTAGTTCTATGTTATTCCACTTTCTCATCCACTCTCTACACATTTAAGTCAATTTACTGTGGTCAATTAAGCTACAAACCCATGCATCTTTGGGATATGGGTGGACACTGAAGCACCACGTGGACAAAGGGAGAACATGCAAACTAGATACAGACAGCATCCAAGGTCAAGATAAAACCTGGGTCTCTGGTGCCGTGAGGTAGCAGCTGTACATATATCGCCACTGTGCCGCACTTATGAATTTAACAATTTTTTAGAGATTTTTGAAACAGAATTAGAGTTATTGCTAGCATAATTTTTAACGTTGTTGAGATGACCTAGACAAATTTGTGGGGCACACAATGTAGCGGTAAATGCTGCAGACTCGCAACTTCAGGGACCTGGGTTTGATTCTGGCCTCAGGTGCTGCTTGTGTGGAGTTACATGTTTTCCACAGGAAAATGTGAGTTTCTGCAGGGTGCCCAAGTTTCCTCCCTCGTTCCAAAGACACGCTGGGAGGGTAAATGAACTCTCACTGCAGGTAAATAGCAAAATTATTTATAGACAATAGACAATAGGTGCAGGAGTAGGCCATTCGGCCCTTCGAGCCAGCACCATCATTCAATGTGATCATGGCTGATCATTCTCAATCAGTACCCCGTTCCTGCCTTCTCCCCATGCCCCCTTGACTCCGCTATCCCTAAGAGCTCTATCTAGCTCTCTCTTGAATGCATTCAGAGAACTGGCCTCCACTGCCTTCTGAGGCAGAGAATTCCACAGATTTACAACTCTCTGACTGAAAAAGATTTTTCCTCATCTCCGTTCTAAAAGGCCTACCCCTTATTCTTAAACTGTGGCCCCTGGTTCTGGACTCCCCCAACATTGGGAACATGTTTCCTGCCTCTAACGTGTCCAACCCCTTAATAATCTTATATGTTTTGATAAGATCTCCTCTCATCCTTCTAAATTCCAGTGTATACAAGCCTAGTCGCTCCAGTCTTTCAACATATGACAGTCCCGCCATTCCTGGAATTAACCTAGTAAACCTACGCTGCACGCCCTCAATAGCAAGAATATCCTTCCTCAAATTTGGAGACCAAAACTGCACACTGTACTCCAGGTGCGGTCTCGCTAGGGCCCTGTACAACTGCAGAAGGACCTCTTTGCTCCTATACTCAACTCCTCTTGTTATGAAGGCCAACATTCCATTGGCTTTCTTCACTGCCTGCTGTACCTGCATGCTTCCTTTCAGTGACTGATGCACTAGGACATCCAGATCTCGTTGTACGTCCCCTTTTCCCAACTTGACACCATTCAGATAATAATCTGCTTTCCTATTCTTACCACCAAAGTGGATAACCTCACACTTATCCACATTAAACTGCATCTGCCATGCATATAGAAGTTGTGAGCACACGAGAGTGAAGAAGTTGCAGAAGCATAGGGAATAAGGAGCAGAGGGAATCATGATGGAATTTCTTTGGTGAAAACCAGTATGGTCTCAATGAGCCAAATGCCACCACCTTCTGTTGTCTACATTATGTAAAATGCATGACATCCATCATACTATATAAAAATCGTAAAATACCTGTAGTGGCTCTGTAAACATTATGGAAACTCTTGATTCAGAAGTGTGATATGTAGCCATTGGATTTTAATGAGTCGCTTTTTTTGGTTTTGTTTATAGGGTCTTAGACAATGGTATTTGTGCCACAACCTGCCCCCCTGGTAAGTTTGTCCATGTTGGCCAGTGTCACCCGTGTCATCACACCTGCAAGGAATGTGTTAGAGGTGAACCTAATGACTGCACGTCTTGTGATAAAGGTGAGCTAACAGCAATTGTAAAAATAAATTATTCTTCAAACACCCGCTCATACAAACAGGCATACAGCCCATAATCAAGGACTAAGATACTATAAGCAGACATGCTCCCAAGAACATTTTAAATTTAAATGTTATCTATTCAAGGTTATTAATAGTAAATCAGATCTTGGCATCACAGGCTAATAGTGAGATTGATTTTATCACAAATATGTTCCTGGCTTTCAACCAATAATGGATGTAATTACCATTTTATCAGTCTATGTTCCTGGGATGAATCCATGGGAACATTGCTTGAGTAGATTGCTTGATAATCATGCGTTGTTTCTTTGCATGTATTTTGGCTGAGATCTTACTAGAAATGACTGATCTGAATTAGGTCCTCAAGCAATTGAACATGTCCATCAAATAAAATCATTGCTTCCATTCCATCTTCACTTTTATGATTCCACAGATACCTCAACAGTGATAAAATCTTTATTTCTAATGATCGTGAAGAATTAAGCTGATGAGGGCGCAGAGAAGGTTTACGAGAATGTTGCCAGGATTCCAGGACCTGAGCTTTAGGGGGAGGTTAGGCAGGCTAGGACTGTACTCCTTGGAGTGCAGGAGGCTGAGTGGTGATCTTTAGAGGTGTACAAAATCATGAGGGGAATTAATAGTGAATGCACAGAGTTATTTTCCCAGAATTGGGGAATCAAGAAGTAGAGGGCAATAGGTTTAAGGTGAGAGGGGAAATATTTATTAGGAATCTAGACAATAGAGGGCTGACTTTTTCACACAGAGGATGATGAGGATATAGAATAAGCTGCCAAAGGAACTAGTTGAGGCAGCCAGAATAATGACATTTAAAAGACTTTTGGGCAGGAATATGGATATGAAAGATTTTGGGGATATGGGCCAAATGTGGGCAAATGGGGCATCTTGGTCAGCATGGACAACTTAGGCCAAGGGGCCTGTTTCCATGCTGCATGACTCTATGACTCCAAGACACTCAGAATTCATCCCTGATTATTTATGCACTGCTGTGATCAATTCAATACCATATCCTAAATTTTTGTAGTAAGTATCGAAGGGGTGGTTAGAAGAAACCTCAATTCCATTGTGCAGTCGTAGGTGCTTTGGGCTTGGCAGCTAAAGGTTCATTTGGAGGCAAATATTATTAAAATGGAAGTCCCTATCATGTTTTTCGTATGAAGCCAGTATTTGTATTCAATGCAAATTTTACCCCAGTTAAAGCTAAAAAAAATCACATTTTTATTTTCTCCACAGATAAATCCATGATTGATCGTTACCTTTTTAAAGGAGAATGCAGAGAATATTGCCCTTCATCTTATTACCCAGCTTCTGATAAAACCTGCAAGTTGTGCTCCAGTAACTGTGAGTTGTGTGTGAGTAGCACAGACTGTAAAAGGTGCTCCACTGGCTACTACCTCACAAATGAAGGATGCCAAGAGTTAAAATGTAAAGATGGTAAGAAACAAAAAGATTTTTTATGTAGAGAATGAAGTTAAAACTCCTCTAGAAACATCCTGAACAATATTATCAACAACAGCTGCCAAGACAGATTATTTTACAAAAACACAATGCAGAATACACGCGTATATAAACTGATTCAGTTTTTCTCTGTCAGTAGAGATTTGGCTGTACTAAAAGCAACATAATGTGAATGGATGCTGGAAGGAAATCTGAAATTAAACCCAAATGTTGGAAATATTCAGCAGATCAAACAGCGAATGTGGAGAGGGAAAATAAAGTTAATATTTTAAGTCAACGACCTGGTAACAGACTGGGAAGCATTAAGCATGAAATAATTTGTAGAGTGTGGGGAAAAAGGGCCAAAATGTAGAAAGCAAACTAAGGTCAGTGAAAGGGTGGATGGAAAAAGAGATTCAATGACTAAAGTGACGAAGAAGTTAGTGAAAATTACTGGTAAAATCAGCGTAATAAATTTTCAGAGATGTAAACGGGGGAAAAGAAATGACCATATTATGTTTATTTTGGTGACGGTTGAAGCATTTAATTGAGGAAAATAGATTTGCATGAAAATATGTAATTAGTTATAACTATGAAAGGTGGATAGAAAACATCCATTCAGTCAAAGATGTTTCCAAAAATTATTCAAATGATATCTTCAACTCCTATTTGGGCAAGAGTCAGAGGAAGGAGGGATCTTAAGCATGGATTATATTATAACTGCCTCTCTGTCATTACAATTACTTTAGGTTGTCCAAATGAAATGCATATATGTGTGAACATCTAATGTGCGAAAGATTGCAGCGGCAATAATGCTTTTATTGAATAGTCCATTCGCATTTATTGTTGGACATAAATGCCACATTTCTACATTCAGCATTAAAGTGACATACTGTAGAAAGTGGTTCCCTTCTAAATATTATCTTAACAGCTAAATGGCAGGAATGCATTAACATTATGGCTCACACTTATATTAGCAATAAAAGCTGCATTTCCATTCCACAGGTAAATTTACAGATCGTCACCATGAGGAATGTGTGCAGTGTGAAACAGGATGTGAGAAATGTTTATTAGGTAAGCTGTAAAATAAAATGATGTGGAAATTACATAAGGAAAAAAATGCTGCTTTGACCAACTTGTTTTACTCCATTATTAGCAACGTACTTTATTGTAGCAGCTGGAATGGCACTTTTGCATACTCTCGAGTCATCTGGCCCAGATACTCAAATATAAAGGAGTATAATATATTACAGTCGGCTTTCAAGTTATTTTGTCAGGAGGAATTTGTGAAAGATGTTAAATTAAAATACATTTGTTAATAGCTAAATCAGGAAGTGGTGAAGTGAACACTGTCCCTATTAAGAATATAAGGTGAACTTTCAGAATGGATGTAACATAATGGTTCTTTCACATCCTAATAGCTGCTCTTCATTCATTCTGCAGAATTCTTGAAACCAACATTCTTATTAATTTTCCCTATTCAAATAGAAATGATAATGGACAGTTTGCATTGAAATATCTTTTTTATTCCATGTCACCTATTAAGAAAAACTATAAAAAGGATGTTTTTTTAATAACTGCTTATAAAAAACTTTATAAATAAACAGTTTTTTAAATATGATTAAAAGGTGTTATTTTGAAAGGGCATTACAGTTCCTTAATCTTTTTTCTCCTGTAAGTGCTCACTGTTGCCCAAGAAGGAGTTTATAGGCACCTGCTGCCTACCAATCTCTCTCTCGATTCTCTATGCAACAGGAGTGAACAGTGAGAACTGGTTGTTTGAGCTATGTCTATTCACAGTCTCACTTATGGATTGGCAGAAATATTCAGCACAGAAAGAAACCATTCGATGTATTGTGTCCATGCCAGTCAGAAATGAACAATTTGGGGAGAATTCCACTCGCTGGTACTTGGTCAATAGCCCTTAGATTTTCAAATGCCAATACAGTTACATTAAATGTGGTGAGGATTTCTAATCCTGTTCCCTTGCAAAAAATAATATTTAGATATCAACACTCAACAATTTTTTTTCCTCTCAATTTAATTCTAATCCTTCTAGTTATTAATTAAATCTGTAACACATTACTGAACTGTGTAGAATGGAGAGGTCTACTTATGCTATTTAGATTTCTAAATAATTTAAGAACTATCAATTAATTTTATCTGCCCTTCAATGTCCTTTCTTCCAAAGAAGGCAATCCCATCTTAACCGGTCTCTACTCATGTTGGTAGCCCTGGTAACATCTGCACATATCTATTCGCCATCTTCCATTATACAATCACATCTTTTCTGTCGAATGATGACCAGATTTTGCTGTCCATTTAGATGTGTTTTCAACCGTGATCTTTTTGCTCGTGTTCAATTCATTGTGCAACAAAGCCAATAACCCCATTTGCTTCTTAACCAAGTTATCAACCTACATCTACTGTACTTTCTGAAATCAGTAGATTCTTATATGTCCAATCAAGATCCTTATGTTCCTTTATATTTCTTAGTTTTCTACCATTTATTCGATATTTCATTTGTCCTCCCCAAATGCATTACCCCACACTTCTTCAGATTGTATCCATTTGCCATCTTTGTACTTAACCAACATCTTCCTGTAGTATAGAACTTCCTTCCTCAATATTAATCACATAGCAAATTTGGGTATTAATGGCACCAAAAGGAGCACTCATGATCTAGTTGTTAAAAAATAAATGTCAAGGCTGAACCAGACAATTCCTACTTTCTTCTTTCTGCTTTCTTCATGAATGGCAGCAAACTGGCAGGGCAATAATTAGCAATAACTAGCAATAATCAGAAGGATGGACAGTTTTCTACATGGCAGTACAGATGCCAATTTTGTCACTGTATTTAAGCAGCTTGGCTATAACTGTGGCTCATTCCGGACCACACCTTTTAGGCACATCAGCTGGGATGAATACTGGTGTATCAATGGTGTAAGCTGCAGCAAGTAAGAATTTCATTGTTCTGTTGCCGGTATATATGATATTTAAACACTTTAGACTCGAGACAATGGATTATTTTATGCCACATAAGTGGGCAGACAGAGCCTAAGTTTAACTTCTCACCTTTAATAGAAACATTTATGTAAGTTGTACTCCAAACCAAAAGGCAAAGAACATAATGTACAGCCCGACACTAATCAGTTCCACTTCACAAAGTGACTCCCCCTTCAACTTTTTTGAAATGTGAATCAATAGATTTGTCTGTTCACTTACGTTTGAAAACAAATTTATTCTGAAAACTCTTGATGGCATTTGTATGCCATCTAGTGGAAAAAAACTGTGAATCTGTGTGAAATAGTTTGGAAAAAAGGCAAATGCTGAAAATTTGTCAGGAAATTTGTAAAAAAAGAATGCTCAAGAGGCAGTCAGGAACCGCATAGACCAGTAATTATTTAATTATTGCTTCTATGTATCTAAGACATGCAATAACATTTGAGGTGACTGGGTGCAGCAGTCAAAATCCAGCTCTGGATTATCCAAAACAGTTCTGGTTGACTGCACAGAAACATTGAAAAGTAATAAGCGGAAGTCATTGAGGAAGTTGCAGATTGAATCCAGACAGAGTTAATTTACTTTCTTAACAATTATATGGCACAAAAGCATTGGTAGACAGTAATTGAAGCATGCATTATCACTACACCATGCAGTTACAGCTTTCCTGATGCTACGTAATTGACCATCTGAATTAAATTGGCTGTTTTAACTTCAATGCACTGTAGCGAGGAGAAGATTATGGGTATTGTTAAAAATGTCACAATTGTGTCATCTAATCAAAACCATGCATCGAGTTTCTATGTTCTTGGAGTAAGGCAATGGTATCTGATCCTTTCTTTAGAGAGGAGGCATACAATTATCATATCGAAAATGGGCTTTGAGAATAAAGTTGGAAAGCTGATTTAAAGTTGGAAATCTGAAATAAAAACAGAACGTTCTGGTACCACTCGGTTCCCTGAAATATTATCTTTGTTTTGCTTTCCACAGATGCTGCCTGATAAGCTGTGTATTCTCAACATTTTCTGTTCCAGTTATACAATTTAATTATTATACAAGACTAGCCTCTTTTATCAACCTTTGTTGTTTGAAATCTTCACACAGAGGGTGGTGGAAATATGGATCGAGCTGCCAGTGAAGATGGATGAGGCAGGAACTATAACAATATTTAAAAGACATTTGGACAAGTACATGGATAGGAAAGGTTTAGGGGGATATGGGCCAATCATGGGCAGGTGGGATTAGTGTAGATAGGGCATCTTGGTCAGCATGGGCAAGTTGGGCCGAAGGGCCTATTCCCATGCTGTATGACTCTATGACTCTAAAGTGTATTTGTAGCAATTGTGCGCAGTGTAACCCCTACAGGACAGAGGTCCAGTAGAAAAATAGCGAAATAAAAGGTGGATCTGGTGTCCAGATCTCTTCTACGCAAGTACAATTCATTTCTGGTGATTATCAACTGGAACAGCAGGATAAAGATATTCTTTATGGAAATTTTTGCCAGAGAAGATGTAATCCCCATTGTTATCAGAATTTTGAACAGACATCACACAAACTGATGATGAGGCGGCACGGTAGCACAGCGGTAGAGTTGCTGCTTTACAGCGAATGCAGCGCCGGAGACTCAGGTTCGATCCTGACTACGGGTGCTGCACTGTAAGGAGTTTGTACGTTCTCCCCGTGACCTGCGTGGGTTTACTCCGAGATCTTCGGTTTCCTCCCACACTCCAAAGACGTACAGGTATGTAGGTTAATTGGCTGGGTAAATGTAAAAATTGTCCCTAGTGGGTGTAGGATAATGTTAATGTACGGGGATCACTGGGCGGCACGGACTTGGAGGGCCGAAAAGGCCTGTTTCCGGCTGTATGTATATGATATGATATGATATGAATTCCTTATTGCCCAGTCTACCTCGTTGAGGGTCTTGTATTTTTTTATCTACACTTTCCCTGTAACTATAGCAAGTAAACCCTCATTATAACGGCACGGTAGCGCAGCGGTAGAGTTGCTGCTTTACAGCGAATGCAGCGCCGGAGACTCAGGCTCGATCCTGACTACGGGTGCTGCACTGTAAAGAGTTTGTACGTTCTCCCCGTGACCTGCGTGGGTTTTCTCCGAGATCTTCGGTTTCCTCCCACACTCCAAAGACGTACAGGTATGTAGGTTAATTGGCTGGGTAAATGTAAAAAAAAATAAAAAATTGGTACTAGTGGGTGTAGGATAGTGTTAATGTACGGGGATCGTTGGGCGGCACGGACTTGGTGGGCCGAAAAGACCTGTTTCCGGCTGTATATATATGATATGATGATATGATATGATGATAACAGAACATAGGGGGTGGAATGGTGTCCGTGATTGCCAATTATCCATTATAACTGAATGTATTATCATTGTATGTAATTAACATAAATACACAAAAGGACAGATTGTACTGGAATAACTCAGCAGGTCAGGCAGCATCACTGGAGAACATGAATAGGTGATGTCGGGACCCTTCTACAGATTGATTCAGTCGGCTGAGTTACTCCAGCAATTTGTATCGCTTCACATTAAAATTAGTCGCCGATGCTGTTAGTCTGCACCCGCGAGCCCTTCTTCACCGGTTGACCCGGCGGTTGTGCAGCTAACATTGTAGCCCCCGACAGGACCCGCTTTCTTCAGGCCGCCAGTATGGACAGGACGCACTCGGTCCCTCCCCTCTCACCCGGCGCTTTGTCTGACCCCTCCCCCTCCGCCACCACCACCTCCTCCTCTCCCATCTTCGCCAACATCTTCCAAGATGGAGTATGTCAGCGACTCCAAGAGAGAAGGAGGACGAGGTGGCGGTGGATGTGGAAGAGGCCAATTGGACAGAGCAACGGGAGGAGGGGGAGGAGAGAGCGGTAGAGTGGACAAAGCAATGGGAAAAGATGGGGGTGAGAAGCTGAGTGGACAAAGCGATGGCCAACAGAAAGAAGCGGTAGCTGGAGAGAAGGGAGGAGGACTATCATTGGCTACAACTAAAATCCGTTATAATGGGGTCTGTTAGGGTCAGTTGTACTACCTGGTATACGTGTATGCTTTTAATTGTAATCATGTATGGTATTTGACCTGGAAATCATGCAAACAAAATTTCCACACTTGGTGCACGTGACAATAATAATAAATAACTAAATACTCCTAAAGAACAATTTCTATAAAGTCTGTAAAGAATGGGACTGGTGACAAAATGTGGACTCGACCTCTTGGTTTCCCTACCCCTCACTGCAGTGCCAGTCAGTTGCAGTGCATCTTTGATATACACTTAGACCTAATGTATTTCACTTATTTACCCCATATTCCAAAAGGAAAAGTCACTTATTTCGCTGTGGGCTACTGCTTAGAGCAAATGTTGGATACATTCAATTTTTATGTATTTGCAACCTCGATAATACCTTCTGTATTGTGCTGTAGTAAAGAATTGTCACCAGAGACTAAAAAAATTAATTGCACACAAGTACACCGTTCTTTTACACAACCAATACGACAATGTCTGTTTCTTTCTACAGATGATCCAACAAAATGTAAATCATGTACAGATGGATTCTACATGTAAGTTATATTTTGTTATTAGAATTTCATTGTTTGAGTTAGAGCATTGTGGCTCAAATCCTGGACCAGTAGTCGGAGTCTGTACTATTGATCCAGAAATGTGGAAAGGATGGGGTATAAAGGAGATTCACCAGGATGTCGGTTGAATTGGAGGCCTTTAGTTGTAGTGAGAATGCTGGGGGTGTTTTCCCTGGAGTGAAGAAAGTTGAGGAATGACCTGATAGAACTATACAAGATTAAAAGGGGTTTAGATAGGGTTGCTAGTCAAAAAATTCCCATTGTGGGGGTATCAAAAATAAGAGGTCACGTTTAAGGTGAAGAAAGAGTTTTAAAGGGAATCGGAGAATAACATTTTTACACAGAGAATGGCTGATATCTAGAATGCACTGCCAGAGGATATGGTGGAATCAGATGCAATGATTCAATTTAAGAAGCAATTCGACAAAAACAATAAAAATGGAGGGATATGGTTCTAATACAGTCTAATACAGACAAATGTAATACTGCATACCTGCATCCCAGAAATAAAATGGTGAATCTTTGTTGCACTCGCTCTATGACAATTATATCCTTCTTAGGTAAAGAGAATAAAACATTGCTTAGTACTCAATATTATTGATATCATCTTCACAAGTTATAGTAGAACTAGGCTATTCAGCCCATTGAGTCTACTCCGCCATTCAATCATGGCTGATCTCTGCCTCCTAATTCAATTTTCCTGCCTTGACACTCGTTCTAATCAAGAATTTGTCTATCTCTACCTTAAAAATATCCATTGACTTGGCCTCCACAACCCTCTGTGGCAATGAGTTCCACATCTTTATTTGCTGAAAGGTGAAAAGCTGCCTCTTTCTACTTCCTTGTACTTACTGAGAAACTTGGCCACATTAGTAAAATCTGTACCCAGCTTAGAAGCGTAGAAAGTCTGACTATTATGATCATTATTCTTCATTATTAAGAGCATTAAAATACCTTTGTGACATACAAGTACATGGTAAGACATTAGACCATTAAAATTGAAGCCAGTTGTTATAAATATAAAGAAACATCAGTATGGAGGGCATACATAGGCTAGAATGCCAATGTCTGTTTCCCTTGGTAGAGGAACTCCAAGACTAAAGGGCATAGGTTTAAGGTGAGAAGCAGGAGGTTTAAAGGATATCTGAGGGGTAAATCTTTTACACCGAGAGAAGTTGGTAGTTAGAATGAGCAGGTGGTGGAGGAAGGGACAGGAACATCATTTAAGAAAAAAGACACAAAGTGCTGGAGTAACTCAGCGGATCAGGCAGTAACTCTGGAGAACATGGATAGATGATGTTTCAGGTCAGAACCCTTCTTCAGACCTGAAGCGTCAGCTGTCCATGTTCTCCAGAGATCACCTGACACTTTGTGTCTTTTTTTGTAAACCAGCATCTCCATTTCCTTGTACCTCACAACATTTAAAAGAGCCATGACTGAGCAGAGAAGGATGTGAATTAATGCAGGCAAGTGGTATTAGTATAGTAGTGATGGTCAGTGAAGATAAGGGGGAACCTCATTGAAACTTACCGAATAGTGAAAGGCTTGGATAGAGTGGATGTGGAGAGGATGTTTCCACTAGTAGGAAGGTCTAGGACCAGCGATCATAGCAGATTGAATTAAAGGATGTTCCTTTAGGAAGGAGATGAGGAGGAATTTCTTTAGTCAGAGGATGGTGAATCTGGAATTATTTGCAACAGAGGGCTGTGGAGGCCGTCAATAGATATTTTTAAGCTAGAGATAGATAGATTCTTGATTAGTACAGGTGTCAGGGGTTATGGGAGAGGGCAGGAGAATGGGGTTGGGAGGGAGAGATGGATAAGCCATGATTGAATGGCGGAGTGGACTTGATGGGCTGAAGGGCCTAATTCTGCTCCTATCACTTATGACCTTATGACATAATTCTGACTCTATAACGAAAGCATTTACGTTTCAGGAGAATCTTCTGTAAAAGATGAAAACATAATGAATATAGTATCATAATTTCTGAACACTACAAAGACCAACCATTTAAAAATAATTTTATCTTAAGGTTTCATCAGCAGTGTTACTCAAGCTGTCCATCTAAGACCTATGAAACAGAAGACACAATGGAATGCACGCCATGCAACGAGAATTGCACGCAGTGTGATGATACTCAGTGCTATTGGTGTGAAACTGGCTTCTTCTCTTCAGGTAAGCAATGCTCAGATTTGACATTAAACAAGTCACTTTGTGTACATTAATCTTACCAGTGCAAATATATCTGTCAATAATTATGACTGGGTCACGTTTTCCTGAATGAACTCTATTGTCTGCTGCCTCCCACCCACCACAAACCTTTTCCTCATATTGCCCTATCCTGTTCCCTCTCTGGATCTAGAAAGGCGATTTACTTGCCAAAAAGGGTTCTAAGGACAAATAACGAGGTACTATCATGATCCAAAATTACCTAGTGGGCTAAGGGGGATGAAGTCTGACTGGAATCACTGGAGTTGTGAGGCAGCAGTTTCAGCACCAGCATCACTGTGGTGCTATTGGAGGAGAGGTAAAAGAAAATTGAGTTGGAGGACAAGTTGTATGTCTGGGGTCAAGGATAGGGGGCTGGGGGAGATTGCAGAGACAAGGTGAAATAATGAGACATTAGAACTCAAAGTATTATAGATTGGAGCTGGAAATCTGCTCACATCACAGCAGAGGAGGCGATAAATGACCAGCACTGAGTGCAGAACAGATTTCAACAGGCACATTTTTGAAAAATTATTGTTAACAGAGGCTGGAGAGAATAAGACAGATAGGTGAGTATTTGAACAAGTAATTCTAGATAGATAAACTCACACATAAATATTAGAGGAGTGAAGGGAACCATGTACAAATAAAGACTGATCTGTGCCTGGGAATTATGTCACCAATAACAGCATGTAGATAAGGTAAAGGGTTGCAAGAATAATTCCTTGCTAGAAAGGAATAAATATAATTACTGCTGGAGATACCAATGGGTTAAATGGTATGATAGGGTGCTCCATAGAACAGAATGGCAGAAGCATGCTTGAAAAATGATATCATAATCTGAAGAGAGGACAAGTGTTTCCTATCTTTTATTATCAGATCTTTGCATACTTTGAAGAAACATTTATCTATCCATTTACATGTATGTATTTATGATGTGAGATTGGAGACCTTTGCAGAAATATACCTCAAATTCTCTCTCTTCTGCCAAACTTGTTTGTTTATTAACCTAGCTATTATATTTGTATTATTTTAGAATTTGAATGTGTAAGCACCTGCACACCTGGTTATTATGGTAACAAAGATAGTGCCACGTGTGATGTTTGCCATCCTGCATGCAGCACATGCGTTGGTCCTGACATTAACGAATGTGAGTCCTGCAAAGATCCTTTCAAATTTCAAGATGGTACGTGCATCTTACCTTCTTCGGAGGTCTGTGAAGATGGACGCTACTGGAATGGTGAGTAACATAAACAACAATTTGAAGCACTTGCTTAAGCACTTAGTGCGGTGAAGATTATTAAAATATCTTTTTGCTGACTGGATAGCACGCAACAATAGCTTTTCACTCACTCAGTAGATGTGACAATAAGCTAAACTGAACTGAGCTAATAGATATAGGTACAAATCCCATTTATTGCTCATGGGACACAAATAATATTTTGCTGATAAGAAAATAACTGGATGAAGAGGAAAAAAAAAAAGATTTCACAAGCAAACTCAATCTAACATTATAGTTTAATAAATATTTTGTGAATACTAAATCATTTATGACTTAACAGGACATTATTTCTTTAAACTGACTTTTTTCTTTGCATGCTGTTCTTGTGTGCTTATTGAATTATGTTGGAATACGTCAGATTGTTGGGATGTAGTAAATGAGATTGTTGGGATGTAGTAAACAAGATTCATTCAGGGTACAGTGCATGATGAATTCTTTAGTGGCAATCAAATGGCAGGATGACCAAAGCACTATAATAAATCCTAGACATTGACTCCGTCCATCTCCCTGCCTGAGAATGAACCAGATTGTTTGCATCCTTAGAACCATTAGTACATGACCATTAGTAATAGGCCTCTGACCTGAAACATTAATTATTTCTCCTTCCACAGTCGCTGCCTGATTTGCTAGGTGTATCCAGCATTTTCTGTTTTTATTAACTCATGAGACTTTGTGCATGCTTTCATTTCAGCATTTGCATATCTTTTGCTTAATTCTTAAACTCTTTCTAACTTTTCAGCAATCCTTATCCTCCAAATCTTGGAGATTTGGCCATTAGAAGCACAATCTAATCTATTAGTATAATAAATTAATAAGGTCATGCCAGCTCTCCTTGGGTCTGAAGAAGGGTCTCGACCCAAAACGTCACCCATTCCTTCTCTCCAGAGATGCTGCCTGTCCCGCTGAGTTACTCCAGCTTTTTGTGTCTATCTCCTTGGGACTACCTTGTTTGGTCATTGCTGCCAGAGTACATTGCTGGAGACATTAGGTGTGGAAAGCATGTGATGGATAGCATTGCCTCTTCCCTCACTACATCTGTAAATAGTGCCAGTGCAATGGAGACAATAAACTGTCTTGTATAAGTGGCAAAATTGTTTTCCATCTACTTGAATAACATTCATAGTGTGATTGCAATTGAATGAGTAGAACAGTCTTAACTTACTGGACTGCAGCGATACAAACTTCTGCTCTAATTTTCATTTAGCTGAAGAAAATGACTGTCTTCGCTGTAGTGACCTGTGCAATACATGCACAGGAGAGGGATGGAATGAATGCACCAGTTGTCCTCCAGGTACTAAACTCCAAGATTCCTTCTTTCTGCAAACAAATATTTCATTTATTTGTAAAGCACCAGTCTTCTTCAAGCAAATTGTTATCTTTCTTTTGGGAGCTTTGCAGAAAGCAATATTTTCTGTTTGTATTTTTGGTTGGTTTATCATATTTGGGCAATGCAGCACTTTCCTATTTTTGGAACCGAATATCAACGTTAAGTGCCCCCTAGATCAGGCATATTGTTGATAAATAAAAATCCATTAATGCCTACTGCAGATACATACACATCCATAAAATTAGGAGTTTACCCATAAAACCCCATCCATCTTAATGAATTGTGTAAGTGAAACAATCACCTTATTTTATTAGAGGTTATGGTGTTAGGAGACATTCCAATTAGGAACTGAGCTGAAAGGAATGAATGCATAAAGGATACTTTCAACGACCAGGGATATTAAATATTTCACCTGCCTGTCCTCGGGCAAGATAACAGCTTTAGATTAAATCCAGCTATCCAAAGGATCATGCCACATCTGTTTTCTCAAAAAGTCATAAGATGTACCTAGCACAATAGGCATTGTAGGTACAGATAGGTACAGTAGGTACCTACAATAGATACAGATATTGTAGCATAATTAGCGACTAAAATGTTACATCAAAATCATAAAAGGTAGAAAGCTAGGTGGGAGAGTCCAGGAGGAAGAGGAATATTGGGATGGGAGAAAGAGTTGTCACTTGGGGTGGGGGCAAGGACTCTGTGCTACCCGGTAGTGGAGGCAATAGAAGAAGAGCTTAACATTATGATGAGCTTGGAACTTGTTGAGCTATGGACAAAGGTTACAAAGGTAAAGCCTCTGCTGAGGATAAACTGTTCTGCATAAGAGAGGAGGAGGTCAGGAGGGATGGTGAAAACCCAACATTTGATTTGGACCTGTGGTCAGATGCAGGGTCTTAAGAGGGCAGTTGGAGGGACGGGGGCTTGAGAAAAGTTCTGTGCCCCTCTAGCCCTCCTAATTCTTTTCTTTTATATCCTTCGAGAGACTAACCTGATTCCAGTTGCCTATAGCTGCCATATTCTTCAATTTTTGTCTCCTGATTAAGCTTTCAATATCCTTCGAGGCATAGGAGACTGCAGTGTTGGAATCTTGAGCAAGAAGTAAAGTGCTGGAGTAACTTAATTGGCCCAGACTTCTAAGTTCTTCCAGTACTTCAATATCCTTTGTCATCCAAGATTTCCTAATCTTGCCATTTTTGTCTTTCACCCTTACTGGAACTTGCTAGCTCGGAACTCTTTTTTGAATGGCTCCTGTCCAATAAATTAGACTAAGTTCTAAGTATAATTCGTAATTAAATGCATTATTTATTTTGATACTTAGGTCTGTATCTTGAAAACAATGCAATTTGCGTCAAGAGCTGTCGAAGTCAGACCTTTGCAAATTCAATTACTGCAAAGTGTGAGCGATGTGAAGAAGGTTGTGAGATCTGTTCAGTAAACAAGACTAACTGCCAGCGATGTATTACAATGCCACAACATCCACTTTACGTTTACATGGGGAGGTGTCTAAGTGAATGTCCACAGTAAGTAAATAACAAAACGAATATAGTGAAAATATATTTAGTTGGTTACTAATACAATAGTAAATCCCCTGAATTATTTAATGTTATTCAGGATATTTTAACAGTCTATACAATGACATTGCCTCAAAAATCTGGTAGTTGTGCGTCTCTGAACAGTACCGACAACAGTAAATCTTGAGTTTCGTCTGAGCTTGGTGGGCAATGTTCAATCTTGCCTTTGTTTAAGAAAACATATTCCATCAATCCGCCGACTATTTTTGCTGGTTTTCAGGTTGACACAATTAGGAATTTGGACAGGGGGCATGAAGGACATAAGTCAAAATAGTGTATCCATATGCCTGGTCACATTCACCAAATATAAAGCTGAATGATTAAGACATATGACAACCTGTGAAACCTGGAGAAGGTTCTCTACTGCTTCAAACAAATTTAACACACCCTTAAAAGATGACATCTGAAGACACTTTCAAAGCAGGTGAATGTTTTTTCCTGCAAAAATCAATTTGTTTTTTGCTCTGAAGTAGCTGCACCCAATGCATTGCGTAAGAAAATAATTAGTTACAATGCAAGGGCAGTGTTAAACACACTAGTCATAAGTTAAATTATAGCTTTATTCAACACCATTTGTTGTATAACTGTTTGGAAAACTTTTTTTCACAAGAGTGAGGCAAATACAGAAGTTTAAGTGAGCAGGTTCAGTGGACAGGACAGGCAGGAGAAGGGCAGGGAGTGAGGGAAAACTGATGGATTAAACTGCATTTATTTCAATGTGAGGCTTGACAGCCTGACAGTAAAACAGATGAACTTGGGGCACAGATAGGTACATGGTGCTGCGATATCATACCTATTACGGAAATATGACTGAAGGAGAGTCAGGCATAGCAGTTCCAGGCTATAATGTTACACGAGGGATAGGGGTAGAGGTAAGAAAGGAGGGGGAGTTGTGTTTTTAATTCAGGAGGACATTGTGGACACTAAGAGAGGGTGTTCCTGGGGGAATAGTCCAGTGAAGCTGTATGAGTGGAACTAAGAAATAGGAAGGAGGTGATCACTTTGGTGGGATTGTATGATAGTCAGTGGAATTGGAGGAGGCAGTATGTAAGGAGATCACAGATAACTGTAAGAATAATATGGTTTTATACTGAGGGGTTCTAACTTTCCATATCAACTGGGACTGCCAGTGGTCTTAATGCTAAGGGCTTGGACGGGTTGGAATTTGTTAAGTTTGTTCAGGAAAATATTCTCAATCAATACGTAGATGCCCGACAAGGGGCAAAATGTGATCACCTTTTGTATCTACAGGTAGGTACTCTGCAATTAACGTCATTATTAAACTCCTCATTCACTCTCTTGATCTCTCGCCCATCACCACTGTTCTTTTCTCCAACACTCCCATTTTCCTGCAAAATGAAACACAAAGATTTCTAACTTTTCTGAATTCTAATGAAAATTCATCAACCTAAAAAAGTAACCCTGTAACTCTCTCCATAGATTTTATCGCACATGTTGAGTTTTTTCCAACATTTTCTTCTTTATTTCATAATTCCAACAGATAATTTAATTTGCATTTGATGCCTATTCTAAGTGCATTTTGAAACACGTTCTGAAATAGATTTTAACAAATGATTTTTACAAACCTTAATTTGTGCATTAGTAAAATATTAACAAGGGAAGAACATATAATTGATCCAATTTGCTGGATAATATGATTAGATTATATTTTGCTTTTTAATTGAGACATCTTGCATACTATTCACAGTGTTCATTTGTTAAATCTTTTGAGTACAAGAAGTAATAAATGAAAATGTCTTGAGCAGACTAGATAAATGTTCTTGTTGCTATCCATCTTTAAACCATTTCATTTTGCAACTTTTCATTCTGGACCATATCTATGCTCATGGTGTTACATTTACAAGAATGTAATTTCTGGCCAGAAATCCTCAGTGGTTTGAAAGTCTTTCATAGCACTGTAAATTTTCCATCAAATCTTCAATGTTATATCAATGCACTAAAAGCCATACCCTTTATCCTTTAACTTTGAACTGTGGACGGCTTGATCGTGTTTATGTATTGTATTTTTCTTGACTGGATAGCATACAAACAAAAGCTTGTCACTGTGTCTCAGTACACACGACAATAATAAACAAAACTAAACTAAATCAATGCTACTACTGTAAAAAAAATGTTTGATCTAACGGAGGTGGGAACTGCTGGAGCCAGAGGCCGCCAGGACCCAAACCTGCACAAGATATTGCTGCTATTTTCATATGGATCTTGCTGTCTTTACTAGAGAACTGCAACCCTAGAGAAAATGTTGATGTTCTGGTCTGTTGAAGAGTTACAATTTCCTGTTATTTCTGATGAGCTCTAAGCACAACAAAGCATCGCGAGAAGCAGGAATAGCATGTCTGGTTTAGTTCCTTGAACTGAATTCTATTTTGTTATGTTTTTTTACTGTAAGATGTATGTCTAAATCACAATATTTCATTTTTGTTAGACGACATTTTAAAAGCGCTGATTATACCTGTGCAAAGTGTGATGATGCCTGTGAACGATGTGAGGTTAGCCCCACAAACTGCCAGTCCTGTGTCAAGCCCTTCATTCGGGAGAACAAAAGTTGTCAAATGAAATGCTCCAGGCAACATTATGCTAGTTCAGATGGACTTTGTAAACGCTGCCCAATGAACTGTGAAGAGTGTGATGGAAATAGTTGTACAGGTGGGGCTGATTGCATAATTTACTTTTCAGTAAAACATTGTATTTACAGTCTATTTTGAAAGAACTAGGACTACGATACCTAATAAAAAGTCAGGCTGGTGTTTTATATTTGGTAAAAACACGTTAAGAAACTACTGAAGTTTCCAATGGTGCAATATTCCAATTGTAATTGATTGAGCAATTTGCTTGAATGATTCAAAACCGTTTCCTACTGCCTTGGTTTCTTTCCAGTCTGTAATTGAGTTCTCCAAAACGTTGGCCACTTATCTTTGTCATGGAGTCATGGTGTCATAGAGTGATACAGTGTGGAAACAGGCCCTTCGGCCCAACTTGCCCACACCGGCCAACATGTCCCAGCTACACTA
Organism: Rhinoraja longicauda; assembly: GCF_053455715.1. NCBI lineage: Eukaryota > Metazoa > Chordata > Chondrichthyes > Rajiformes > Arhynchobatidae > Rhinoraja > Rhinoraja longicauda. The sequence continues at coordinate 60,166,836 of NC_135955.1, read as the reverse complement.
ATCCCACCTGCCTGCACTTGGTTCATATCCGTCCAAACTTGTCCTATCCATGTACCTGTCTAACTGTTTCTTAAACGTTGGGATCGTGCCAGGCTCAACTACCTCCTCTGGCAGTTTGTTCCATACATGGCAGATTCCTATTAAATCTTTTCCCCTTCACCGTGAACCTATGTCCTCTGGTCCTCAATTCACCTACTCTGGGCAAGAGACTGTGCATCTACCCAATCTATTCATCTCATGATTTTATATACTTTGAAAACACTGAATGCTATGTACCTCACCCATTCCCTGTGCCAAAGCATTCCATGTTCTGATGACTACTCTACAAAACAGTTTTCTCAAAATCTGTGATTATTTTGCACTGTAAGTCTTTAAATTGAACATGTCAAATTATATCCGACTTATTTTGACTCAATTATCACCAAATTCAGCTTGCGCGTCTGTGACCTGCAGAGATGATGCAGAGGCTAGTCTTTATAATGTTAAATTTAAAGGATTTGAGATCTGCTTCAGTGAACCAAATTTCTGCATCATCTACTTGCTCCTTTCTTTTTTGGCTTTTCCCTTACAGTAGGTTCCTTTCAGGCTCATCACTGCCCAGCCCAATTCTAATCCTGACACTCCATGACTCCCAGCACAAAGTCAGCTTATTGGAATCCATCAGTTTGCTGTCTCCTTCCCCCACCCCATCATCATGGCCTTCACTGATGTCTTCTATCTGCCTTTGACATCTGACTTCACCTGACCTTCACCATCTCTTCTGGGATCTCTCTTAAACCCGGTCTCCACCTCTTGATTAGTGATTTGTAACTAGCCCAGCAATGGCTCTATTCAAGATTCAAGATATCTTTATTTGTCATCCAAAAAACAAGTTTTTTGGACGAAATTTAGTCACCCACAGTCCAACAATAAAAGCAATAAAATAAGCAAATTACACAACCCCAACCAACACAAAAAAAGAAAGAAAAAAAAGAAACACCCATCACAGTGAGTCTCCTCCAGTCCCCTACTCACTGTGATGGAAGGCCAGAATGTCTTTTCCCTTCCCCTGCCTTCTTCTCCCGCGGTCAGGCTGGGGTCGTTGCCATGTTCCAGGCCGCGCCGGACGGTGAAAGGTCAGCGGCGGGCCGACCCAAGCCCCGCGATCCGGGGCGGGCGGGCGTCCTCATACCAATACCATTTTCATATTGAAGGTAGACACAAAATGCTGGAGTAACTCAGCGGGTTAGGCAGCTCTCGGGAGAGAAGGAATGGGTGATGTTTCGGGTTGAGACCCTTTTCAGACTGATGTCAGGGGAGGGGGCGGGACAAAGCTGGGATGTAGACGGAGACAGGAAGACTAGTGGGAGAACTGGGAAGGGGAGGAGATAGAGAGGGGAAGCAGGGACTACCTGAGTTGTTCATACCGCTGGGGTTTAAACTGCCCAGGTGAAATATGAGGTGCTGTTCCTCCAATTTGCACTGGGCATCACTCTGACAATGGAGGACACCCAGGACAGAAAGGTCAGATTGGGAATGGGAGGGGGAGTTGAAGTGCTGCACCACCGGGAGATCAGGTTGGTTGAGACGGACTGAGCGGAGGTGTTTCATATTGATTCACTCTATTGTGGCTGTTAAAGTTCTTCCCACACATCAGTCAGATATTTGGTCTGTTTGCTGAGTATTTGCAGTATTTTCGGATTCTATTTCCGATTTTAAGTATTGGTAGTTTTTTAAATTTATGAAGCTGCGTATAAAGCCTCCTGGGCTTTGGATATAAATGTTATTTATTCCAGTCTATCTTGGGAGAACAAAAAAATATACAATATTATTTTGCTGTTGTCCTTGCAGAATTCCTCAATTGTCTTCAAATCTTCTCCATCTTATTTGCTGTGTTTAGCTGCTAATTACCTATACTTGTTTCCTACTCCATACTGTTTGCTTTCTGATTCTGTCTTAGCAGAACTCCCAGTGAGTGTTGCCTCTTAGTCTGAAGAAGGGTCTCGACCCAAGACGTCACCCATTCCTTTTCTCCAGAGATGCTGCCTGTCCCACTGAGTTACGCCCGCATTTTGTGTATATCATCTGACTTCCCTGTCCATTATATACCATATTGTATAAGGCGGGCAATTAATCTCACCAGATCAGCAACCAGGAGCCAAACCTGAAAGTGTGTAGCTATCGTATTGCAGGACACGATGCACATTATTGATATCATGAAGAAACAAGTAATTATGCATGTAGTGACTTCTCAATACAAATTATTTTTTTGAGGATAGTGCTCTTGAAATTTTAAAGTTCACATTGATGTTGAGGGCCGCTTGTACAGGTGTCAGAGATTATGAGGAGAAGGCAGGAGAATGGGGTTAGGAAGGAGGGATAGATCAGTCATGATTGAATGGCGGAGTAGACTTGATGGACCGAATGGTCTAATTCCACTCCTATCACATGACCTTATGAACATGCACAGTATCAAATGGGATAAGTTCCCAGAATTTGAGAGGTTATATTTCTTTCTCATTCAGTTTCATATAAGGTTCAAGACTCTCAATGCTGGCTCACCATTGCTTGACTTTCTTTTATTCATAGGTATTCATAGGTACTAAACTTACTTAATACAATTCCAAAGATAGACACAAAATGCTGGAGTAACTCAGCCGGACAGGCAGCAACTCTGGAAATAAGGAATGGGTGACATTTCAGGTCGAGACCCTTCTTTAGGCTGAGTAAATTCTGAAGTTCTCTCAGTCTGAAGAAGGTTCTTGACCCAAAACGTCACCCATTCCTTCTCTCCAGAGATGCTGCCTGTCCTGTTGAGTTGCTCCAGCATTTTGTGTCTATCTACGGTTTAAACCAGCATCTGCATTTCCTTCCTAATACAATTCCAATCTCATTTGGAATTCTTACTCTGCAGCCATCTTTCAACAAGCAGATATCGCTGCATGTCAGTAACTTAGATTCATGAATAATTACACCCCAGTTTTCCCACAATGAGTCATATAAATTATTAAATGAATGATGGGTTAGTTTGTAATTGCAAATCTAAATATTCAAACTTGCATTTTGGAAAATAGGGGATAAAACCCATTTGAATTTATGCTTAATTAAATCAGTAGATTTAACAACTATATATGTCTGTAGTTTTCTAGGGTGTTTAAGTGGATGTCAAAAGATCTCAATGCAAGAAGGTGCAGAACAAATTGACAAGAATGAATGGGTTGCTTTTGTTTATATGACCATGACTTTTTGTTCAACAAATTTGTTATAACTAATTCTAGAAACTACATACTTCCAGCCAAGCTTGATATAATAATCACATGTGATTGTTTTGCTGAGATGATATGCTTGCCATTGTATTATCAACTCTTTGGAAGCTGACAATAATGTGTTTGATTTCCACAGAATGCAGCAGATATTTTTTCTTTCACAATGAAACATGTTTGGAGGATTGTCCCAAAGGATGGTTTCAAAACACACAAACCTTTACATGCAGTTTGTGCTACGAAAAATGTTCAGTATGTGATGGTCCAGACTCTGATGACTGTGAAGAGTGTGCTGATCCTCCTTCAGTTATGTATCAAGGGCAGTGTTTGGATAGCTGCCCTGAAGGAACTTACATTGACGTTGATACTAAAGATTGCCAGGGTGAGCACAATTGGAAACAACCAGAGTTGTGAGAATACAAAGAAAGGGCACTGTCATTTAACATTTTTAATCATAAAGTAGAATTACATTTGTTTAGGTGGTCTGCTAAGGAAAAGCTTTAATAAAGAGATGTTATGACTATATGATTCTATGACTCCATGTTAACACCCTTCATAGGGTTGCCAACCTCCTCACTCCCAAATAAGGGACAAGGTGACGTCACTGCCCCGCGCCCCACATGACCTCACCTAGCCAGCGACCACATGCGCCTGCTCCACCAATGGCGGCCGCCCGGGCCGGGAGGCGGTTTGCTACGCAACCTTCATTAGGCGGCACTGCCCAGGCCTACAGTGTCCAGGCCGACAGCGCCGTCTGGGCCTAATACGGGACAAGGGCGGTCCCGTATGGGACAAACCAATTTAGCCCAAAATATGGGATGTCCCGGCTAATACGGAACAGTTGGCAACCATAGCCCTTCAACATCTTGAATTTTCTTTTGGCTGCAGATAAACATATTCTTAATTTACTTAAAGCATAACCTCAATCAGAGTTCTGAACTCAAAACTGTCAAAGTTAATTTTCAAACATATGTACAAAATGGCGGCGCTGCCATAGCAGCTGCGGCTTACCTGCGGTCCATTTGTCTTTGTGTTTTGTTGTTTTTTGTGTCTTAATTGTCGATGTGATGTCGTGTTTTTGTGTTTGTGTACTATGTGTGGGGGGGAGGGGGGAACTGTAAAATTGTAAATATGTGTCCCTTCCGAACGGAGACCCGACCTTTGTTTTCTGGGTCGGGTCTCCGTTCCTGCTGCGGCCTACCATCGGCCCAACTCCTGGAGCTGGCGGCCTCCAGGGCTCTGGTTCGCAGAGCCCGCGGATCGGACTTACCATCAGCGGAGCCGGCCGTCTTCGGAGGCTGCGGGAGCGGCTGCGACTCGCCTTAGACTCGGGCCACGTGGATGCCGACATCGGGAGCTCCGGCAGCGGCAGCGTGTTCGCCCACCCCAGGTCGCGGGGCTTGGGTCGTGGACATTTCACCGTCCGGCGCGGCCTAAAATAGGCCGCGGGATTTTGTCTCTGCTGGGCGGGGGCTTCAATGTTGGGAGCCACGACCGCCCCGACGTGCAGCAACAGCGGCAGCGTGTTCGCCCGCCCCGGATCGCTGGGCCTGGGTCGGCCCGCTGCGGACCGTCCGGCGCGGCCTGCAACCACAACAACCTGACCGCGGGAGAAGACGGCAGGGGAAGGGAAAAGACATTGTGGCCTTCCATCACAGTGAGGAGAGGACTGGAGGAGACTCACTGTGATGGATGTTTCTTTGATGGATGTTTCTTTTTTTTGTGTGTTTTTGGGGTTGTGTAATTTGCCTATTTTAATGCTTTATTGTGTAATCTGCCTATTTTAATGCTTTTATTGTTGGACTGTAGGTGACTGAATTTCGTCCAATTTGGATGACAAATAAAGCTATCTTGAATCTCTTGAATATCTTGTTACTTCCATTCTAGTTCAATGAATTACCGTGTTAATGTCAGAGCATAATCTATGAACAGGAGTGGTGGTGGAGGTAGAAACGATTGTAGCAATTAGGAGGCCTTTAGATAGGCAAATCATGTGCAGGCAGATGAGATTAGTTTCTCTTGGCATCATGATCTGCATAGGCACTGTGACTCAATGGGCCTGTTTCTGTGCTGTACTTTTCTATGTTCTACGTTATATGACTGCTACAAATGGCTTGTAATATCATTCCGAATTTTTAAACTGTGGGTAATGTATGTTTTCTTTTATTTACAGAGTGTGATAAATCATGTAGCACGTGCAATGGAGCTCATTCAACAGACTGCATTCATTGTAGGAATGGATTTATAAAAGATCATCAAGGGCACTGTGTAATGCACAAGAACTGTGATCTGAGTATGTACATGGACCAGATCTGTCGACCATGCCACAAGAAATGTTACCGCTGTTATGGGCCCACAGATAATGATTGTCTCAGCTGCACACCAAATAATTTTTTACTCAGTAAGTATGCATTAACAGTATCAACAAACCAGGATTTCATTATCTTTTTGAATAATATCATGATGCATTTTTAAAATGAAGAGCTATTGATAACTATTCTTAACCAAGAGTACGAAATCTCATTTTAGAGCCCATTTTGTTTTAACCTATTTTCATGATTTTCACTCTAAAAGGTGTCAAACTATTAACATAAATCAATTTTACAAGTAAGATTATTTGTTTTGATCATAAAGCTTACTCTGGAAATGTCCTCCTGATTGAAAGATCTGCCTAACAGAGATAAGGAAGATGCTGGTTTACATTCACATAAATTGAAATACAATTATCAAAAGGAACGGAAAACAGTTTTTTTAAGCATTGATTTATTTTTCCAAATCATAATGCCTGACAAACTAGCAATAAATGTGAAAACTACTCCACCAAACACAATAACTACCTTTGCCCAGTGAGGGAACTGGTTTCACAATGAAGTTGTTGCAATAATGTAAAATTAATCAAATATTTGCCAAATAGGAATTGCTTTGGAACTATTAAGTATAATTGTATTACTGTTACAGCCAATTATATTCTGTTTGTCAGACAAATGATCAATTGGTTTGGTTAAACCTATATCCCTTATAATACATTTAGGTATAAATTATTTCGTAATAGCTGCCTGGTGGAAGTATTCCACACTAGATTGTTTCATCTCCTAATGTTAATTAATGTTACCATTTATCTCTCAATTAGATAAGACATGCGGAGACTCTTGTCCTGATGGATACTACACAGATCGGCGCCATTGCTTTGCTTGTAACAAAGGCTGTGAGACTTGCACTGGCCCATCAAAGGCAGACTGTCTAACATGTAAATCGGACTGGTACAAGCTGGAATCAATCTGTGCCAAGACCTGTGGATCTGGGTAGGTGCCATGTATGAAATTAAAATTATTTCATTGAAATGTTAACTGGAGAGATTGATGGGTTGAAAAGTCTGACCCTAATGAGTGACAACATTTGCACCAGCATCTTTTAGAGTTATGTTATATAGGTTACTAGCATGGATACAATGGGCAGCATGGTGTTCTTCCATTTCATAAATTTTCCATGATTCCATAAATAAATGCAGATTGCTTTGTAATTCTAATTTGTTTATGATCTTGGAACAATTTTTTTTTTAAAGATAGTGCACACAGCCACAAAGAAAATTGTTTTTAGAGAGATTTCCTTTTCAAAAAATGGATTTTGGTGTAAGTGTATAGGGAACCAGAATCAATTATATTGATGTAGCCTTGTATTGCAATAGCTATAAAGCTGATGCACAGAAGTGAAGAAACGAGGGCTGCATTGAACTGAAACTGATTTTAAAACTGGTGATCTTTTGTGCAGTTTTGTGCATTTTTAGCCAGGTTATCGAAACAAAACAGACACTGAGTAGAAATGAACAGTTTCAGATCTATCTTTACAGCTACTTTGATGAAATAAATACCAAGCTTTTGGCTAAGTGGTATGTTAATTTGCACTCAATTAATTCTGACATTGTTTGGGGACTTGGAATTTCTAAGTTTTATGGTTTCTGAACAATATGGATGTTCCAATTTCCTTCAATTTTAAATTGAGCAAACTCAGTTTAAAATGTGAGTTTAATTTCCCCACTTTACTTGCATAGCTTGATGTAATTTGGCCGCATTACGGAGCTTGAATAGTTTTGAATAGAGATTCAGTGGTCGCAAATGGGATTTAAAGATAATATTGTAGTGAGTCCAAAACGAGCGTTATTATCCAAAGGTCTTTATTCATAGCAAAAACCGTAACAAGCTGCGCACTTACTTTGGACACCACTACTTAACTGCTTACATAATCTAATCTAATCTTTTGAGTTTGGCGCCAGACACAACTATACCTCGCGCTCCCGCATCCCGTGACTCGTTAGCCCAACCGAGGGTTCGAGACCCCCCCGCTAATCCGTATGTCCCTACATGACCCCCCCCCAGAACCCTCGAAACCGTACCTCACGGGTGCCCGGACCTCCCTCCCGGAACGCGTACGGAGGGGGGAAACCGATACCGCCAATGTGACGGGAGGCGGGGAGGCCGCCGCCGCCGGAGGCGATGGAGGGGCCACGGAAGCGGAGGGCGTAGGCGACGGAGAGCGCTTGATCGGGAACGGGGGCCTGGGCCCAACCATAGGCGGCGGGGGGCTGAGAGGTGGCAAACAAGGCGCCGCTGGCGGCACCAGGGGGGCGGCCATTGGCCGGCCCCTGCGCGGCGGCTGGGCCACCGACACAGGGAGGTCCTGGTCCAAATGGGCCGGCTTGAGCCGGGATACTGAAACGAGCTCCTGGCGATTACCCACCTGTAAGGTAAAAGTAACAGCCCCTCTCTTAAGTACCTGAAACGGGCCCTGATAAACCGGCTGAAGAGGGGGGCGGTGGGAATCTTTCCGCAGGAACACAAAATCACAGTCCCGCAAGTCCGACGGGACGTGGACCGCCGTGCTTCCATGCCTGGAGGTCGGGACTGGAGCCAGAGAACCCACCCGTGCCCGGAGGGAACGTAACGGGCGGCGGCAAGGCGGGGGCGGAAGGGAGGATGTCACCTGGTACCCGCAGGGGCGAACAGTAGACGAGCTCGGCCGAGGACGTGCCTAGCTCGGCCTTTGGGGCCGTACGAATGCCGAGGAGGACCCAAGCAGCTGGTCAGCCCAATCGTGGCCGGTCAGTCGGGCACAGAGGGAAGCCTTCAGCTGCCGATGGAAGCGCTCAATCATCCCGTTGGATTGGGGATGATAGGCGGTGGTCTGCTGCAAACGAGACCCATACAACTGTGCCAGCGCGGCCCAGAGGGACGAGGTGAACTGGGCTCCCCGATCTGTGGTGATGATAGCTGGTACGCCGAAACGGGCCACCCAATGCAACGCCAGGGCCCGTGCACAGGAGGCCGCCGAGGTGTCCGACAATAGGAGCACCTCCGGCCAACGTGTAAACCGATCCACCACTGTCAGGAGATGAGTATAACCCCTGGAATAAGGCAAAGGACCCACCAAATCCACGTGGATGTGGAAAAAACGGACTGGGGGAACCTCAAATCTCTGGTATGGGGGCAGGACATGGCGATGAACTTTGGAGGTTTGGCACGGAATACAGGCCCGTGCCCAGGTCGCCACCTGCTTCCGCAGGCCGTGCCAGACAAACCGGGCGGCCACCATGGCCGAAGTCGCCCTGATGGACGGATGTGCCAGGCCGTGAATGGCCTCAAAAACCTTGCGCCGCAGGGCGGCAGGCACCACCGGGCGAGGGCGTGAAAGGGAAACGTCACACCACAACTTGGTACCTGTGGGGCCACACGCCACCTGCTCCAACGCAGTCCCGAGGCTGTGGAGGCGTACACCTCGGCCGTTTTTTCCAGGCGCTGAGCCTCCGCTAGCTCCTGGAAATCCACCTGTCCGCCTACCATGGCAACGGAGGGAATGGCCGGCCGGGACAGGGCATCAGCAACAGTATTAAGCCTACCCGCAATATGACGGACATCGGTGGTAAACTCCGAAATTAGGGTGAGGTGCCGCTGCTGGCGAGCTGACCACGGATCAGAAACCTTAGCAAAAGCGAATGTCAGAGGTTTGTGATCCGTGTAGGCCACGAAAGAACGGCCTTCCAAAAAATAGCGGAAGTGGCGGACTGCTAAATAGAGGGCCAGAAGCTCCCTATCAAACGCACTATATTTGAGCTCGGCTCGCGAGAGCTGCCGGCTGAAAAACGCCAGGGGCTGCCATTGACCTTCGTCCTGCTGCTCCAAAACACCACCCACCGCCACGTCTGAGGCGTCCACCGTCAGCGCCGTGGGGGCGGAGAAGCGTGGGTGCACCAGCATGGTGGCGTTGGCGAGGGCCTGTTTGACCGCGACAAAAGCCGTCTCTGCAGATGCGGACCATACCATCTCGGTGGGGTTACCCGCGAGGCATAGAAAAAGGGGGCGCATGACCCGAGCTGCTGCAGGCACGAACCGGTGATAAAAGTTCACCATGCCCACGAATTCCTGCAATCCCTTGATGGTAGTAGGACGTGGAAAAGAGTGGACCGCCTCCACCTTAGCTGGCAAAGGGGTGGCTCCGGCCGATGTAACCCGGTGACCCAAAAAATCTACCGCCGACAGGCCGAATTGGCATTTGTCCGGGTGCAGAATCAGGCCGTGGTCCTGCAGCCTCTGGAATATAGTGCGGAGGTGGACTAAGTGCTCCTGGACCGAACGGCTGGCAATCAAAATGTCATCGAGATAAATAAACACGAACGGCAAACCTCGACCCACACGGTCCATGAGACGCTGAAATGCCTGAGCTGCGTTTTTAAGGCCGAAAGGCATGCGCAACCACTCAAACAACCCGAACGGAGTAATGGTAGCCGTCTTTGGGATGTCCGGCGGATGGACCGGGATCTGATGATATCCCCGCACCAGATCGATCTTCGAAAAAATTGTAGCCCCCTCTAGGCTAGCTGAGAAGTCCTGTATGTGCGGAATCGGGTAGCGGTCCGGCCGTGTTGCCGCATTAAGTCGTCGGAAATCCCCACATGGTCTCCATCCCCCAGATGCCTTGGAAACCATATGCAAGGGGGAGGCCCACGGACTACTCGAAGGCCGAATAATTCCCAGCCTCTCCAAGTTTAGGAACTCCTCTCGAGCCATGGCCAGCTTTTCGGGTGGGAGGCGCCGTGCCCGGGCAAAAACCGGCGGCCCCTCGGACGGAATGAACTGCACCACCCCATGCTTCTCGGAAGGTGCATCGAACCGCTGAACGAGGAGCTGCGGGAACTCCGCTAGGACCACATCGAACTGATTGAGGGCCGTGATGGCCTGGATCGCTGAACTGGATGGGGCGGAGCTTGGAGGGGCTGCAGGCCCCGTACTTCGGGGCCGTTCGTCGGCCGAGGGCTGCAGGCCGCTACCGTGGACGTCTACTACCAACGAAAACGCCCATAGGAAGTCCGCACCCAAAATGGCCTGACCCACATCCGCCACGATGAAATTCCAACGGTAGGTCCTAGACCCAAAGGACAGGGACATAGTCCTCTTACCGTAAGTGCGAATGGCGCTACCGTTCACTGCAATAAGGGGCGGCCCCTTCCCCCCCGCTTGAACTTCACAGCCGTAGGGGGGCACAATACTCACCACTGCTCCCGTATCCACCAGAAACACGATCCTGGTCTCTTGGTCCGTCACATAGAGGCGGCGATTACGGCCAATCGAAACTGCCTCTACGTTCGATCGGCCCATGCATTTCCCAGAAACGTACACGGGGCTCTGCAACTTCGGGCGTCACGGCCCCACCGCAGATGGAAGAAACACCAGCCGCTTTTATTCTGCCGTGCTGGTTGTGCCCGCGACCAATAAACATGTTCTGCAGCCCCCTCTTGCCTGGCAGACTGCGAAATAGCGGCCGAGCCGTCGCTCTCCCGGCCGCTCCCCCGACTGCCGCTGGGCCTCGAGACACGATTGACCGAGTCGTCCCGGGTGTTCCGCTCCCTGACGAGCACGTCGGCTTTCTCGGCGAACGTTCCCGGGTCGTCAAACGAGACGTCGGCCAACACCAGCCTGACGTCCTGGGGTAGCTTCTCTCGAAATGCCGCCTCGAACATCATGCACGGCTGATGGTCGCCCACCAAGGTCAGCATTTCCGTCATCAACTCGGACGGCAGCCGCTGCCCCAACGCTGGTAGATGGAGCAGCTTCAGAGCCCGCTGGTTCTGGCTCCAGCCGAATTTCTTCAGTAGGAGCCTCTTGAGCCCCACGTACTGCTCCGTTTGGGGTGGACTGGTCAGATATTGACTGACCCTCGCAGCCACCTCCGCCTGCAGACAGCTCACCAGGTGGTGGTACTTCTCCTGTTCGCTCTCCACCTTTTTTATATGGAACTGCGACTCCGCCTGTACAAACCACAGGTGCAGCTGATGGGCCCAGAATGGCGGTAGGTGAACCTTCGCCCGCGCTCGCTCCCACTTGCGACATTCTGCGTGTTCTTACGTTCGGGTCACCAATGTAGTGAGTCCAAAACGAGCGTTATTATCCAAAGGTCTTTATTCATAGCAAAAACCGTAACAAGCTGCGCACTTACTTTGGACACCACTACTTAACTGCTTACATAATCTAATCTAATCTTTTGAGTTTGGCGCCAGACACAACTATACCTCGCGCTCCCGCATCCCGTGACTCGTTAGCCCAACCGAGGGTTCGAGACCCCCCCGCTAATCCGTATGTCCCTACAATATAAATAGACACAAAATGCTGGAGTAACCCAGCAGGTCAGGCATCATCTCTGGAGAAAAGGAACGGATGACATTTCAGGTCGAGAAGAGCCTTGACCTGAGACATCACCTATTCCCTTTCTCCAGCGATGCTGCCTGACTGCTGAGTTACTCCAGCATTTATGTCTATCTTCAGTGTAAACCAGCATTTGGAGTTCCTTCCTGCTCAAACATAATGTGTTGCCTCCCTGGAGCCAGTGTCCAGCATATTTAGGAACAGGTGAAGACCATTGTCAAGGGGAGGATAATCAGACAGGAGTCATTGTACATGTTGGCACAAATGGCTTAGGTAGCAAAAGGGATGGGATCCTGCATAGGGAGCAAAGTTAAAGGTTAACAAGCAGAACCTTGAGAGTATAATCTCAAGATTGCTCCCGGTGCTCACTGTGATCATGGCTGATCATCCACAATCAGTACCCCGTTCCTGCCTTCTCCCCATATCGCTTGACTATCTTTAAGTGCTCCATCTAACTCTCTCTTGAAAGCATCCTGAGAATTGGCCTCCACTGCCTTCTGAGGCAGAGAATTCCACAGATTCACAACCCTCTGGGTGAAAAAGTTTTTCCTCGTCTCAGTTTTAAATGGCCTACCCCTTATACTTAAACTGTGGCCCTTGGTTCTGGACTCCCCCCAACATCGGGAACATGTTTCCTGCCTCTAGCGTGTCCAATCCCTTAAAGATCTTGTATGTTTCAATAAGATGCCTTCTCATCCTTATAAATTCCAGTGTATACAAGCCCAGTTGCTCCATTCTTTCAACATATGACAGTCCCGCCATCCCGGGAATTAACCTCGTGCTAACAGAGATTGTTTAAACCAGATTGGCAGGCAAACGGGATCCAATGCAACAGTGGGACAGGTTCTGCACACCAGTGGCCTAACTGCCATCCCGACTGCAATAAGGCTAAAAGAGGAACAGGGGAGAAAAATGATGCAGATGTCAATAACAACATGTTGAGTTGACAAGACAGACAGGAGCATAGCAGGGAGCGAGGAAACACCACTTAAAAAAAACCATTTATTTCAATGCAACATGTCTGACAAACTTAAGGCAGACCAACTCAAATATTGGATAGGTATGTACAACTGGGACCTGATAGTTAAGCCTGCAAACCTGGCTAGGAGCGGGACTGGCAGTTTACTGTTCCAGGGCACAGATGCAACAGGTGAGATAGAGGTTGGAGCAAAAGATATTGGGTTGGTTATTGATTAAGGAAACAATCACGAAAATAGTCCAAAATGACATCACTGAGGCTATAGGAGCTCAGAAATAAAAAAGGGATATTCACCTTGTTGGGATTGTCCTATAGGCCCCCAAATAGTCAACAGGAATTAGAGGAACAAATACTGTGTGCCTGACGATTGAAGGCAGTTGTCATAGTTGGGGATTTTAACTTTTCCCACATAGACTGGACTGTCAGTATGCCAAGAGCTTAGACGAGGTAGAATTTGTCAAGTTTGTTCATGAAAGTTTCCTCAGGCAATATACAGAGGGTCCTATAAGAGAGCGGGCAAAGCTTGATCTATGCTTCATGAATGGGGCAGGGCAAGTCAATGAAGTGTGCAGTGGCAACATCAGTCCTTACAATAAAGTCCTCTCCGCTTGCCACCACTTCACAAAGGGTGAAGTGATCGATCTTGATGCAAACCAACAACAGAGAGATTTTAAAGATGTTTCAGTTTAATTAGCCGTTTATTGAAGTAGTAATACAACAGATTTGTATCTCTCCAATTTTTCTCTCGTCATAGGTCTGTTAAGAACTATATCTTGCCAGGCTCCTCCGTGTCTGACGCATCCCGTCTCTGCATTCCCAGATAGTACCTAGTTCTGACTCCTCCTAGTACGTTATGCCCATAGATGTATTCATCTCACGGCAACCCCCAAGTGTCCAAAAAGAATACAGCAAGATACAAAATAATATAACATGCTAAACAGCTAGTACAAACACACATGGCTCTTACAAAGTGTAATCGGGGAGCAATTTGAGCCCAGTGATCACAGTTCTATTAGCTTTAGAATAGATACGGCTAAGGACAGGGCTGGTCCACAAGTTAAAGTTCTAAATTGGGGCAAAGCCAACTTTGATTAAACAAAAACTTATAATACATCTGCCTATTTCTCCTCAATTTTTTCATGGATAAAGACATGAAGATGGGGAAGTTAATGGAAATGTCTTGAGGACTGTCTGTATTGCAGTCCAGTCGAGAAAATGCTGGACATCCTAAGATCAATAAATCTCCCGGACCTGATCAGATATATTCAAAGACACTGGGAAGCTAGACAAGAAATTGCAGGAGCTCTAAACCTGTCTCACACCTATTGTTCTAATCTGACCTTTGTTCCAACAATCTGCCTATCAAAAAAAAAACCCTCGCCTGTGTCAACCTATTACCTGCCATGTTTTGTCCTGCCTCTTCCCTTTTCCAGCTTTTTTCTCTCTCCCCCCCCCCACCCTATCTACAATCATCTAAAGAAGGTCTTGACCTGAAACATCACCTGTTCATGTTCTCCAGAGATGCTGCCTGACCCGCTAATTAATTCCAGCAATTTGTGTATTGTGTTATGGCGAGTCTGGAGGCTCGTTCTTTGTTGAAGAAGCATACCGAGATTACAGACAACCATTAAAACTAATTGTTCTCTTCGAAGAAGTCTCTCAACTCACTCTTTTAGGCGCCAAAACCGCACGTGACCACGCTGTCCAATCAGCGGTCTCACTCCCTGGACCAATCCTTACGGTCGCACCCACACGTGACCTTGCTGGCCAATCTGAGGGTTCGACACCTAGGACCACTTTCTATGGTCGCTACATGATCCCCCCCCCAGAACCCGAGGTACGGAACCTAGCAGGGAGCCAGATTTCGCGACCAGAACGAGTAAGGAGAGGGGCAGCCAGAACCACAGGAGCAGGGGGTCCTGGACCGGGTGGAACTGCAGGAGCAGGGGGTCCTGGACCGGGTGGAACTGCAGGAGGACGGCCTCGCCGAGTGGGTTGACCGACCAGGACAGGGCTGTCCAAGTGCGCAGGTTTAAGCCTGGACACCGAGACGAGCTCACTCCTGCCGCCCACGTCTAAGGTGAAGGTGACCGTCCCTTTACGCAAAACCCGGAACGGCCCTTCATAGACCCTCTGCAACGGGGAACGATGGGCATCTCTACGCAGAAATACAAACTCACAGTCCTTCAAGGCAGGCGGTTCATGCACCATGAGACACCCATGACGCGAAGTCGGAACCGGAGCCAGGGAACCCATGCGTGCCCGGAGTGATGCTAACACCGACGGAACTGAAGGCAGCTGACCAGAGGACTCCGGCAACAAATCTCCGGGTACTCGAAGTGGCAAGCCATATACTAGTTCCGCGGACGAAGCACCGAGATCCTGCTTAGGAGCGGTCCGGATGCCCAAAAGGACCCAGGGAAGTTGGTCCAGCCTCGCACTGAGGGCCGCCTTGAGTTGTCGGTGGAACCTATCCACGAGCCCATTAGCCTGAGGGTGGTACGCCGTGGCGTGTTGCAACCGGGAGCCGTACAGCTCTGCTAGCGTGGCCCAGAGGGTAGAGGTGAACTGCGGCCCCCTGTCGGTGGTGATAACAGACGGAACCCCGAAACGGGCCACCCAATGGAGGGCCAGGGCCCTGGCACAAGAGGCAGCGGAGGTATCTGACAATGGGAAAGCCTCCGGCCACCGGGTGAACCGATCCACCACCGTGAGCAGATGGGTGTAGCCCCGGGAGGAAGGTAAAGGTCCGACTAAATCCACATGAATGTTGAAAAAACGGACCGCTGGGACCGCAAACCCTTGTACTGGGGGCTGGACATGGCGTTGGACTTTAGCGGTCTGGCAGGGAACGCAGGAACGGGCCCAAGCAGCTACCTGCTTTCGCAGGCCATGCCACACAAACCGAGCGGCTACTAAGGCAGAGGTGGAGCGGATGGACGGGTGCGCCAGCCCGTGAATGGCATCAAACACCCGGCGCTGAAGGGAGGGCGGCACCACCGGCCTGGGACGGGGGAGGGAAACATCACACCAGACTTTTGTGCCCGCCGGCCCGCAGGCCACCTGAGCCAACTTCAACCCTGAAGTGGTGGACTGGTATGCCGAGGCGGTGTCCGCCAGGAGCTGTGCCTCCGCAAGCTCCTGGGGATCCACCTCACAGTCCACCGCTGAAATGGGGGAAACAGCAGGCCGAGACAGGGCATCAGCAATGGCATTAAGCTTACCCGCGACATGACGGACATCGGTGGTAAACTCAGAGATGGCAGTCAGGTGCCGCTGCTGGCGGGCCGACCATGGGTCGGACAATTTGGAAAAAGCAAAAGTTAACGGTTTATGGTCCGTAAAGGCCACAAACGGGCGGCCTTCTAGGAAATACCTAAAGTGACGGACAGCTAAGTAGAGAGCCAGAAGCTCTCGGTCAAAGGCGCTATATTTCAGCTCAGCCGAACTCAGTTGCCGGCTGAAAAACGCCAAGGGCTGCCAAAGGCCACCGACCTGCTGTTCCAAAACCCCTCCCACCGCCACGTCAGACGCATCAACCGTCAGGGCCGTGGGGGCGGAGGCGCTCGGGTGGACCAGCATGGTGGCGTCTGCCAAAGCCGCCTTAGCTGCTGCAAAGGCCGACTCCGCGGCCGAGGACCATACCAACTCTACAGGTTTACCCGCGAGGCACTGGAAGAGCGGGCACATGACCCGTGCTGCTGCCGGGACGAACCTATGGTAGAAGTTCACCATGCCCACGAACTCTTGCAGACCCTTCACTGTGGTGGGCCGCGGGAATGCACGGATAGCCTCCACCTTCTCGGGCAAAGGGGTGGCGCCGGCAGGGGTGATTCTGTGCCCTAAGAAATCGAGAAAAGGGAGGCCAAATTGACACTTGGAGGGTTGGATGATGAGCCCATGGTCTTGGAGCCGCTGAAATACAGTCCGCAAGTGGGCCAGGTGTTCCTGCTCCGAGGGGCTGGCGAACAGGATATCATCTAAATAAATGAACACAAAAGGCAAATCTCGACCAACACGGTCCATGAGTCGCTGGAAGGCCTGTGCCGCATTCTTTAAACCGAAAGGCATGCGCAACCATTCGAACAACCCGAACGGAGTGATCGTGGCAGTTTTTGGTATGTCTTCCGGACGCACAGGGATCTGGTGGTAGCCCCACACCAAATCGATCTTGGAGAACACCACAGCACCTTCCAGCCCAGACGAGAAGTCCTGGAGGTGCGGTATGGGGTAGCGGTCGGCCGTGGTGACGGCATTGAGGCGCCGGTAATCGCCGCATGGTCTCCACCCCCCAGATGCATATGCAACGGCGAGGCCCACGGGCTGTTGGACTGACGGACAATGCCCATTTCTTCCATCTTCCTGAATTCTGCCCGCGCCACCACCAGCTTGTCGGGCGGTAACCTCCAGGCCCGAGCGAAAACGGGGGGGCCCTCGGTGCGGATGTGGTGGACCACGCCGTGCCTGGCCGAAGGGGCGTCAAAGCGTTGGACGAGCAGCTCTGGAAACTCCGCCAGGACCTCAGCATACGGGTCGGGGGCCGCGACGACGGCCTGGACAGTTGGGCTGGGCGGGGTGGCGGCCGGCGGAGCGGCGGGCTCATCGCTGCTGGCGGATGGTCGAAGGTCGTTACCGCGGACATCGGGGACTAGTGAAAAGGCCCAGAGGAAATCTGCGCCTAGGATCGCCTGGCTGACGTCCGCGATAATGAATGGCCATTCGTACGTGCGGAGGCCTAAAGCCAGGGACATTGTCCACGTACCATACGTGCGGATGGGGCTGCCATTAACCGCGATGAGCGTAGGACCAGTCTTACCCGATCTGGTCTCAAGGCCGGTCGGCAGTATGATACTGACTATGGCTCCTGTGTCAACCAAACATTCTGTGTCCGTGAATCGGTCTCGGACGTAGAGGCGTCGGTTCTGGCCAATCGCAACAGCCTCTATGTACGATCGGCCGAGGCATTTCCCGAGAAGGTTCAAGGTGAGAGGAAGTTGCGGGATTCTCCACCCCATCGTAGATGGTAATAGCACCAGCCGCGCTTGTGCGGATTCTTTTGGCGGGCTTTTGGACAATTGGCGGGAGACGCGGCGCCATCTTGATGACGCTATGGCGCGGCCGCTGATGTCGAGACCTTGTTGATCGAACTGCTTCTTTTTGATTTGGACGCCATGAGCGCATCGGCTTTTTCTGCATATGCCAAGGGGTCCTTAAAAGAACAATCGGTGAGCATGAGTTTGACATCTTCGGGAAGCTTCTCTCGGAATGCCTGCTCGAACATGAGGCAATCCGTGTGTTCACCTGCTAGCGTTAATATTTCAGCCATGAGAACGGACGGCAGCCGATCTCCGAGATCCGGTAGGTGCATAAGCCTCTTAGCTCGGTCATGCCTACTGAATCCGAAGGTTCGTAATAACAGTGCCTTCATGGCCTCGTACTTGTCTTCTGCGGGAGGGTTGACGATGAACCGCATCACCCGTGCGGTCGTCTCCGGCGGTAGAGCGCTGACGAGGTAGTAGTACTTTGTCGCGTCTGCTGAGATGTTTCTTAAGTGAAACTGGGCTTCGGTATGGACAAACCAAGATTGTGGTTGATGTGCCCAAAACGACGGAAGGTGAACGCTGACCGCGCTTAGCTCCGGTGCGCCGGGCGTAGAAGCCAAAAACGAGGCGTCTTGTTCACTCATGGTAGATGATCGGCTGGATCACGTCGGGATCACCAATATGGCGAGTCTGGAGGCTCGTTCTTTGGTGAAGAAGTTTATTGCTACAGCAATATTCGATCACAAAGTTTACATAACGAGATTACAGACAACCATTAAAACTAACACTTCTCTTCGAAGAAGTCTCTCAACTCACTCTTTTAGGCGCCAAAACCGCACGTGACCACGCTGTCCAATCAGCGGTCTCACTCCCTGGACCAATCCTTACGGTCGCACCCACACGTGACCTTGCTGGCCAATCTGAGGGTTCGACACCTAGGACCGCTCTCTATAGTCGCTACAGTGTCCTTTTATATATTCGACATGGGTGAGTTGCCGGAAGATCAGAGCACAGCTAATCTTCTCTATTTAAGAAAGGCTGCAAGGAAATGCCTGGCAGTTCCTTCACCAGAAGGACTTTTGTTTTCCCAGTTCGAATGTTAAATTTGCATTTATCTTTTGGAAGGAGCGTACTCTGAACATACTCTGTAACTTGTTAAGTTACCCTTCATTTTACAAGTATCAAACAGATTCACTTGCATTAGAAAGCCTACCATTGCATTAAAAATAGCCTCACTGCAATATTTAGGGAAATCCTTAAAGTGTTTACTTAAAATAATCAGCATGAAATTATTGGCATGCATCTTGCATAAATGTGATAAGTTATTGTAATGTAAGGCTGTTAGCAAATTCAAAAAATCTTAAGAATAATGTTAATGGTTCTGTTTAGTAATTTACACATTCTTTATCTTCATGCTGAGAAATGCAATGTTATGACTGGATTAAAATGATTTAAAATATTGTAATCAAGGGATTTATTGTCACACCATTTATTTCAGACGTTATGGTGATCCATTGGATGGAATTTGTAAAAACTGTCATCCTAGCTGTAAAGAGTGTTGGGGATCAGGTGAAACTACATGTCGGACATGTGCAAATGATCATTTCCTGTTGAAATTGGATGGCAAATGCTATAAAAAATGTCCCAGAAAATACTATGAAGAAAAATTTGAGCAGACTTGTGAAAGCTGCCACCCTAGTTGCAAAACCTGTGATGGTAAGTTCAAGATTTTATATCTTCTAACAGTGAGTATCCATGTTATCTTTGAGGATTTTGTAATAATTGAGGTAGGCTTTTAAATTCTGTAAATGTAAATCAAATAAACTACAAATGCTGGAGTCCAAAATAAAACTAAAATGCTGAAATAGTCAGCAGGTCAGGCAGCATCTGTAGATAAAGAAACAATGTGAATGTTTCAGATTGAACGTTCTTCATCAGAACCAGGAATTGATTCCCCTACTTTTGTTTCCCCTGCTCTGGCAAAAAGACTCTGTACAATCACCATATCTATTCTCTTCATGATGTTATACATCTCTAGAAGATCACCCTCGGCCTAACCAGTCCACTTCTCCCTGTAGCTCAGACCCTCGAGTCCTGGCAACATCCTCGTGTGTCTTCTGTACACTTTTTCCAGATTAATGGCATTTTATCTTCAGTAGGATATCCAAAACTAAACACGATACTCCAAGTACAACCTCACCAATGTCATGTATAACTGTAACGTAACATCCCATTACCTCATATTTATCTGAATGAAGCCGTATTAGTCATTCCTCAGCCTACTTGCTGAAGATGTAACTATAATTCTTGATAACCATCTTCATTGTCTACGATACCATCTATTTTATGTAATGATTTTTTTATTTTACTAGGCAAAGGACCTATTCGATGTACTTCCTGCTTTTGGGGCTTCAAGATGGTTGGAAGCATCTGCAGTTCTCATTGTTTTGCTGGGGAATACTTGGTCTCAGAGGTACTTATTATATAGTGACTACTATTGTCACTATCTTACTTGGTGTATTTTCTGATATTGTAGCTATAAAAGATTGCTTAAAATTGGTTTTACTGTGAGTATAACTCCATGTGCATATATTTCAAGCTTCATACTATTCAAACTCACACGGGTAGAATATAATCTAATTCCACCCTTAAATTGAGATTGTAACAAAAAATGAACAAATGAGATTTATTTCTTCCATCCTAGGTTCAGTGTTAGGTTTCATGTTTCTGGGACAATTACATTTTCAAGAAAAATCTAAAAAGTGGAAGGCACTGGATAGACTAAAGATTTGTCAGAGTTTGTTGACATAGTAACTACTTTACATGCATAACCATTATGCCGTTTCTGTACTTATTAGGATCCAGAAACACTGTGTGATAAATGCGACAATACTTGTCTGGAATGTAAAGGGCCAGGACCTTTCAACTGCACAGACTGTCACCCAAATCTCTTGATGAATCTCGAAGGTGGCAACTGTTTAAAATGTTGCAGAGCTGTTTTGCCAGATGTTGAAAGCTGCTGTAATTGTGAAATGAGATTTGGTAAGACTGGTAGTGTGTAAAAGTTTTATTTAACATTTTAATTTAAACATTTTTATTAGTTAAAGAGATTTATTTCTGACTGCATGAATTAATATGCATTGAAAACCAAGGATTTTCTCAATTGATTTATTGTTCAATTTGTTGATTTTTTGGTTTTTTTAACAAACCTATTGCAGTACCTCCTAATATATGTTTCTTACCTGTTTCTAATGGTGTGAATCATAATAATAATGCGGGAAGTGAGAACTTGGTTTTAGCTAATTTCATGGCAGAGGCAGGTTTTGAATGCAGAAGGGTTTAAAATGTAACCAGACTTGCTCATTAATTTATAGAACACTATAATCATTTCTTGCTCTCTACAATAAATCCTATATCCTATAAATAGTAAACCATCTCCAACTATTTTAGAACCACCAAAATTTTACTTTACAGTTTTTTGATGTCAATGACTGAAATCTTTGCTTAAAAGTAAAAATATGTTTTTATGTTTCTATTATTGAAAATCAGAAAAGTCATCGAATTACTAACTGGATAATTGAAAACGAAATCTTAATCATATCTATCGTTAGTATTTATTAATTATTTTAAATAATTCAGCCCTAGTCGATAATAAAATCAGAATCATACAGTGTAGAATCTGGTCCTTTGGCCCAACTTGCACATAATGACCAACATGCCATATCTGCATGTCGCACTGCCTGCATTTGGTCCATATCCTTGTAAACCTATGTGATCCATGTACCAGTACAAATGTCCCTTAAACATTGTGATAGTATCTGCCTAAACTTCCTCCTCTGGCAGCTTGTTCCATATACCTACCACTCTTTGTGTAAAAATGTTGCCCCTCAGATTCGTATTAAATCTTTCCAACCCCCCCCCCCCACAAACTTAAACCTATGTCCTCTCGTTCTTGATTCCCCTACACTGGGTAAGAATGTGCACTTACCCAATCAATTCCTCTCATGATCTTAAACACATCCCTAAGATTATCCCTCCTGCGCTCCAAGGTATAAAGTCTCAGCCTACTTAATCTCTCCCTATAGCTCAGTCCCTCAAGTCCTGGCAACATCCTCGTAAATCTTCTCTGCACCCTATCCAGCCTAACATCATCTTATAACATGATAACCAAAACTGAATACAATACTACAAATGTGGCCTCACCAATGTATTGCACAACTTTAATTTAACCTCCCAACTTCTATACTCAATACTCTTGACTAATGAGGACCAATGTGCCAAAGGCCTTATTGACCACCCTATCTTCCCCCTGAAGCCACTATCAAGGAACTATATACCCGCACTCCTAGATCCCTCTTCTCTACAACACTCCACAGAGCCCTGGCGTTCACTGTGTAGCCCTGCCAATTATTTTCACCACTGCATTATAAATGTTTCTTCCAACTTATTGAATATAGTTTAAAATAACTTAAAATCTTACTTTTCTCTATTTAAAATTTGTAGATGAATGCATTTTGAGAGCAGCTGTGGTTCCAGAGAGCAAGACAACAGGCAAACCAGCTTTATTTGTCACTGCTTCAGTCCTGCTCATTTTGGGTAGTGGTGTTGGTATATTCTTTCTCCTGAAGTTTCGTTCAAAACCAAAGCATCCTAATAGAGCCGGTTACGAGAAACTGTCCAATCAACCCAAATCCACTCCAATTTATAATGCTTGCAAGGACAGTATTAGTTTTCAAGAAAATCAAGCAATGGACTACATGGATCATCAGGAAGAATTACATGATGAAGATGATGATGATGACATTGTCTACATGGGACAGGATGGCACTGTTTACCGTAAATTTAAGTATGGCTTGCTAGAGGATGATGAAGATGAACTAGAGTATGATGATGAAAGCTATTCTTTTCGATAAAGGAATGCTAATTACATTGTTTTTCAGTACTACTTGGAGAAATTCTGTACTTACTCCAGGCACTCATACTGAAGATACTGTAAAGCAACATCTGTGAGACCAATGCATCCCGATACAGACAACCATGAAGTGTGTTATTGAAGTTGATCCCTATCATAATTTTCAAATAACTATATTTCTGCATATCTGTGCATGTTTGCTCTAATATTTTTTTTTAATATTAAAAAGATTGAAATCATATATTAAAAGCAACAGTCATTACAACTATGGTGCTTCATTGGAAGGTTTTAAACAATGTAAATTCCCCTCAAATTTCAAACCATTGTTTCTGCACCAAAAGATACTCCCAAATACACCCGTTTCTCAATTCAATGCACAAACTTTTTAAACAGAGCTACAGTGCATTCAGAAAGTATTTGGACCCCTTCACTTTTTCCACATTTTGTTATGTTACAGCCTTGTTTTAAAAAGGATTTAATTCATTTTTTTTATCATCAATCTACACACAATACCCCATAAGAAAAAAGTGAAAACAGGTGTTTAGAAATTTTTGTAAACTAATTAAAAGATATAACTGAAATATCACATTTACATAAGTATTCAGACCCTTTACTCAGCACTTTGTTGAGGCACCTTTGGCAACGATTATAGCTTTGTCTTCTTGGGTATGACGCTACAAGCTTGGCACACCTGTATCTGGGTAATTTCTCCCATTCTTCACTGCAGATCCTCTCAAACTCTGTCAGGTTGGATGGGGAGTGTCGATGCACAGCTATTTTCAGGTCCCTCCAGAGATGTTCGATTGGGTTCAAGTCCGGGCTCTAGCTGGGCCATTCAAGGACATTTACAGATTTGTCACAAAGCCACTCCTGCGTTGTATTGGCTGTGTGCTTAGGGTCGTTGTCCTGTTGGAAGGTAAAACTCCGCCTCAGTCTGAGGTCCAGGTCTGGAGCAGGTTTTCATCAAAGATCTCTCTGTACTTTGCTCCATTCATCTTTCCCTCGATCCTGACTAGTCTCCCAGTTCCTCCCGCTGAGAAACATCCCCACAGCACGATGCTGCCACCACCATGCTTCACCGTAGGTATGCTATTGGCCAGGTGATGAGCGGTGCCGCTTGGCATTCAGGCCAAAGAGTTCAATCTTGGTTTCATCAGACCAGAGAATCTTGTTTCTCATGGTCTGAGAGTTGTTTAGGTGCCTTTTGCCTGAGGAGTGGCTTCCGTCTGGCCACTCTACCATAAAGCCCTGATTGGTGGAGTGCTGCAGATATATTTGTCCTTCTGGAAGGTTCTCCCATCTTCACAGAGGAACTCTGGAGCTCTGTCAGAGTGACCATCGGGTTCTTGGTCACCTCCCTGACCAAGGCCCTTCTCCCCTGTTTGGTCGGGAGGCCAGCTCTATGAAGTGTCCTGGTGGTTCCAAAGTTCTTCCATTTAAGAATGACGGAGGCCACTATGCTCTTTGGGACCTGCAATGCCGCAGAAATTGTTTTATACCCTTCCTCAGATCTGTGTCTCGACACAATCCTGTCTCGGAGCTCTATGAACAATTCCTTCATCTTCATGGCTTGGTTTTTGCTCTGACATGCACTGCCAACTGTGGGGCCTTATCTCGACAGGTGTGCGCCTTTCCAAATCATGTCCAATCATTTTAATTTACCACTGGTGGACTCCAATCAAGTTGTAGAAACATCTCAAGGATAATCAATGCAAACAGGATGAACCTAAGCTCAATTTTGAGTGTCATAGCAAAAGGTCTGAATACTTATGTAAATGTAATATTTCAGTTATTTTTTTAATTACTTTGCAAAAATTTCTAAACACCTGTTTTTGCTTCTTCATTCTGGGGTATTGTGTGTAGGTTGATGATAAAAAATTTTTTTAATCCATTTTAAAATAAGGCTGTAACATACCAAAATGTGGAAAACGTGAAGGGGTCTGAATACTTTCTGAATGTACTGTATATCAGCCACCTAAACTAAGGACACAATTCCAAATACAAAACCATGTTCTTCAATTTTTTTCTTCCACATGCCTCCCATCAGCCATTTAGATTTCCAAAATCCAGATCTCCAAAGTTCTACTGCTTGTAGTGAAATATAGCCACTAATACTGCAATTGAACTTGAGTTTTTATAAATGATGCTTATATATAATACACACCAGAAAATAATGACTATGCTATATCTTTAAAATTGTATTAAAATTTAAATTGTAGGTTATTCAATATACTATCATTTTTATTTGTGTGATTTATGTTTTAAAGAATTTACAAAAGCCCTTTTATTTCTCTTAGGTGTAAGAAAGTTTATTTCAATTTCCAGATTTTTAAATTATTTCTTCAAATGTGGTTTTTAGATTGGAATTTCAGATATCTTTTTAATAATGTACAAACAAGTATTTTTTGATTAACGTTCATCTATAAGCAATAAAGCCTCTGCCAACAACTTCATCCCACACAGCTATCAAAACATACTGAAGCCGAATGTGACAAGAGTCCATTTATTTATGCGTACCAGCACACATGCTCTAGAGAACTGGCAATGTAATTTTCATTATCTTTGTCTGGAGTTCTTATTCATTAAGATTAAATACAGAAGCCTTTATTTTATTGCTGCAGACTAAAACATTGAAGATATGCTAAATTTGAAACTGCAATAATTATTATCCATTAACAATAAATAATATTTGTGATCTGTGGGATTGGGACGGGTGGGTTGCAAAGGATAAATAGGTGCAGGAGGAGGCCATTCGGCCCTTCGAGCCAGCACCGCCATTCAATGTGATCATGGCTGATCATTCTCAATCAGTACCCCGTTCCTGCCCTCTCCCCATACCCCCTGACTCCGCTGATCAGTCTGAAGAAGGGTCTTGACCCGAAACGTCACCCATTCCTTCTCTCCCGAGATGCTGCCTGACCTGCTGAGTTACTCCAGCATTTTGTGAATAAATACCTTCGATTTGTACCAGCATCTGCAGTTATTTTCTTATACCCCCTGACTCCGCTATCCTTAAGAGCTCTATCTAGCTCTCTCTTGAATGCATTCAGAGAATTGGCCTCCACTGCCTTCTGAGGCAGAGAATTCCACAGATTCGCAACTCTCTGACTGAAAAAGTGTTTCCTCATCTCAGTTCTAAATGGCCTACCCCTTATTCTTAAACTGTGGCCCTTGTTCTGGACTCCCCCAACATTGGGAACATGTTTCCTGCCTCTAACGTGTCCAACCCCTTAATAATCTTATACGTTTCGATAAGATCCCCTCTCATCCTTCTAAAAGGATATATTAAAAGATGAAAGATTACTTGTTAGAAAGTACCAATATTCATAACATTGTTGAAAGTAACCAAAGCAGACAGTAAGCATTTCAGTTTTACAAAGCAAATCTGTTCAGAACCGTAACATAAATTGTAATAATAATTAATGGTTTAAACTGTTGCATTCTTTATCTGCATTGGGAGCAAGTTAATTGCTGGTATAGAAAATGAAAAAAACAATTGCAGATGATTGGAAAAGATATCCATTGGTTAACTACAAATGAATGGCAGATGTGAATTTACTCAGTTTTGTGGTATGACACCTTGGTAAAGATTAAAGAGCAGGGAGACAAAATAGTGAATATTTAAAAAAAATTCTCAATGTAAAATTTATCGGGGTTTTTTTACCCTGCAATCTATGCTATCCAGTTTCCATTCAGTGTCACTGAGCTAACACACTCTAATCAAAAACCATTTGCTTTTTAGTTTCTAATACAATTGCCTGACATGCAACTTACAATTAGAACCTTCTGCAGACTGTTAATACTTACAAACATTTGAAAATTGTAAATGCTTTTCATAATCCTGGTATTAAGTATTGTATTTAAATTTAACAAAGATAGAATTATGAACAAAATGTTAGAAATGCCCAGCATATTCTGTTATTTCCAATTTCTTGTGTTTCTGATTCTCATAAGATTCTGGAATATGATAATTCACAAAAAAATTAATATTGTTGGGAACTAATTCACTCATTAGTTTTTTTCATGGTGTATTGTGTTGGCAATAACTGATGCTTATGAAAGGGTCATAAAAGCAGAACAGGATATAATTAGATTACATTTCTTGTCTAAAAATATCTTTATTTTCATATTGAACTAAATTATGTACATATTGAGAATATGAAACCCTAATTGGTGAGGAATTAAGACTACATTGATTAAAAAAAATTGTTAGAATATTTCATTTCACCAGAGGGAACTTATTCAACCGAAGGCAGTTTACTTTAATTTAATTTATTTAATAGCGAGTTCATTGCTTTTTATGAAACGTCTTGGTTGATCAAGGGCCTGTGTTTTGCTTATGAACAGATACTAGTTTTTGAATTAAAATTTAATTGCATCAGGTTAGAATGAATTAAATAATAATTTCATAAATGGGTGGTGTACCCTCATAATTCAGTTACTGTGTACTACAGCAAACTCGAACAATTCTTGGAACTGGGAAACCTATTCATCAATATGATTTTAATAGATAGTTTTGCTTTAATCAGTCCATACAAATTTGTACCACTCAGGGTTGAAAGATTACTTGTGATTGAATTTTGAATTGCTTGCTATAATTTACTGATGTGATGACACTTATGTTCTTTGTGAAGACAGAATAAAAGTATGCTTTATACAGATCGACTGGAATTTTTAATCATGTAAAATACATTATGTAATTTGATCCCCAAACTAACTTTATCTAAATCCTAATGGTTCCAGTGAAACTTCGACATAGGATGTTATTTTAAACTTCTGCCTTTGGATAAAATTAATTTTTCACCAGCTATTCCAAATCAAATACACCGATTTAAATTTAAAAGGTAGGCCTGTCAAGCAATTAAAAAGTTTAAAATTACCATTAAATAATAGGATGCGAACGGGTCAGAGGAAAACTTTGTCTTTTAATTTTGCATTATGCTTTTGCCTCAATTACCTCTAATTTAAATGCTCTATGTTCAAATCTCTCAGAGCTACCTCCCGTCCCTTTAACCATTGCCAGTCTTATGACTTTCAGTTCCTCAGTTCTGCTTTCTTGCACAATGGATTGAATTGTTTCATCTCAGTTAATGATGAACCATGTGGTCCATGGTGAAACAGTTCAATTACACTGGAGACAAGACTGCAGATGCTGGAATCTGAAGCAAAGAAACAAACCTCTGAAAGAACTCAGCAAGTTCTCAGCCACTTCTATTTTGACTGCTTTCACTTTCTCCAAGTTAAAGATGTAGCATGCGCCCCAGCTACACCTCCCTTTTTGTTGGTTACATCAAATAGTACTTATTCCAAATGTACGTTGGCACCATCCCCCAACTCTTTCTCCAACATAGACGACTGCATCAGGGCTGCGCCCTGCACCTGTACAGAACTCATTGATTTCATTAACTTTACCACTAACTTCCATCTGCCCTGAAATTCACTTGGACTAGGTCTGGTACCTTTCCCCTTTCTCAATCATAGTGGACAAACTACCAACTGACATCCACTACAAATTTAGTGACTCCCAGTTATTTGGATTACACCCCCTCCCACCCTGTCTCTTGCAAAGACACTATCCCTTACACTCAATTTCTCCTTCTCTGCCCCATCTGCTCCCAAAATGAAGCTTTCCATTCCAGGACAT
Source organism: Rhinoraja longicauda (assembly GCF_053455715.1). NCBI lineage: Eukaryota > Metazoa > Chordata > Chondrichthyes > Rajiformes > Arhynchobatidae > Rhinoraja > Rhinoraja longicauda. The sequence continues at coordinate 60,138,327 of NC_135955.1, read as the reverse complement.
CTCTTGCGCCGTGCAGTTTTGCTTTCGCTCCTCCTCACCCCAGATGGAACACGGATAATGTTCCCTGGACTTTACATTCCACCACACCGGCCTCCACATTCTCGGATATTACCGCTACCTTCAATGTGATCCTACCACCAGTCGCATCTTTCCATCCCCACCCCTTTCCACCTTCTGCAGCTCCTTGGTTCACTCATCTCCTCTCACCCAAACCCAAAGGGTATTTTCCCCTGCAACTGCAAGAGATGTAATTACCTGTCCCTATGCCTCCCTCCAGGCGAGTCAGAGGTTCACTTGCACCTCCTCTAACCTCAGCTACTGTATTTAGTAGTCCCGATGTAGCTTCCTTTACATCAGCGAGACCAAGCGTAGATTAGGCAACCATTTCGCTGAACACTTGCGCTCAGTCCACCAAAGATTATTGCCTGGCCCATTATCAGTACTAGAGATCAAAAAACATCTATGGAAAGCAAAACGTAACCTTTTCAAACCTTTCACGAGAATGCTGATGAAGGTGTTAGATCTGAAAGATAACTATTTCTATTTTGACAGATGTTGTCCGAGTTCTTCCAGCACGTGCATTAAAAAAAAAAAAATCATTTCATTATCTGCAGTATTTTCATTTTCCAATATACAATATAAAAATGTTTAGTTTAGAGATACAGCATGGAAACAGGTCCTTGAGTTCACGCCGAACAGCAATCACCCCATACACTAGCACTATTCTGCATACTAGGGACAATTTACAATCTTTCCTGACACCAATTAACCTACAAATGTGTAAGTCTTTGAAGTGTGGGAGGAAACCGGAGCAGCTGGGGAAATCCCACGTGATCACGGGGAGAACGTACAAACTCCGTAAACAGCACCTGTAGTCAGGATCGAACCCTGGTCTCTGGCGCTGTAAGGCAGCAACTCTACCACTACGCCACTACCGCCCCTATAGAAAGATATCTCACCAGTTAGGCTCTTACGAAACTGACATATTGTTTATTTTTAGTATACCATCAATGAGCATTTCTCCCAAAAGTCATTTTAAAACTGGACTAACAGCTAAACACTAAATGAAAAGTCACTCATTGAAACCCTCAAAACAAACCTACGTAAGACAAACTTACATTTACAGAAATATATCAGTACACCAGGCAGATGTAGAGAGAATCAAAGAATCTTTCAGATTGATGACCTTTCAGCAGACCAAGGAAATGTTGGAAAAAATAAATTTGTACAAAATGGAGGTCTATGATAGGATAGAGACCAAGAGAGCCTGAATGACACATCTTGTGACAGAGAGGGTGCTTTAGGCTTGTTCATCTCAGTTGATCTATCAGGAGGAATTTAAAAAATCCCCAAAACGTTTGATTTTGATAAAGTTCTATCTTTATTGTGTTCAGGATCTACCTATGTTGAGGCAATAAATGACTCGGTTTTCTAAAATGTAAAAACTTTGTAAAGACTAGCTACTTAAAATCTAGAAATTAAAATAGTTAAGGAGGCCAAGAATTTATGGTATAATTTAAAAATAAAGTCTTACATATTCCATAGTTTAAGAATTCTATTTAAATCAAAGAAAATATACATGCCACCTCTTTGGTCTTAAATTTTAAATAAATGGCACATGACCATGAGTTTCTATCGTGGGTGTCTTAGGGTAGTGTATTTCTTTTAACATTTCACACACAATGCATATTCCTGGCAAACAATTAGTAACATTTAACAGCAATAATTTTTTCAGGAATCCATTATATAAATATATATTTAAATGAATTATTTTGCATCTGCATAGTTAACACTTATAAATGCAACAGAGGCAGTCAAGGCCACGAATTATGAATATAGACAGTTCAGCTTGCAAAGTTATATCCTATTAAAGGTCCCTCGGCTCTCCAATGGTTTTATAGTCTAAATTATATCTTTCCAATTGAAGTATTGCAGAAATACAACTTAAAGTTCTTAATATACTAAGGAACAATTCCCACTATTAATATAGGCTTTCCCACTCCACAGGAACTTGTGACAATTCCCATCTTATGATAAAACTTCACATATGATCCCATGACCAAATCACCTTTTATAATGTAAACAACATAATTCTATGACAACATGAATTAGTGATCAGTGATTTCACTAACTCCCTCGAAGTTCAGTGTTGGACTGAGGTCGACATACTTTGATTTCTTTTTTATGGCACTCTACCACGAAAACAATGCAATTCCACCGTAGGTGGACAGCATTCACAGGCAAAATGAAGTTTGAAAGGATGCCTTGGTCTCAAATCTGGAATAGAATATTCTCTCTGGTTCCTATGCTACTGATTATCCATAAGTCAATCTATGCCAGATCAGATGGGTGCAGTAAAATTACACATCTGTAAAATGCTGATCTACATTACACGATAATACATTGTCACAAGGAAGAAAAATCATTTGATGTTTGATTGATGGCAGTGGCATCCAATAGCAAAGAAACAGTTTTAACAAAATGACCAGATATTTGATGATGCCTGGATAGTAACTGCTATCAATTTTGATTGTAACTAGCAGAAATGGTGGCAAAGTATTTTTAATGATACAGAGCAAGTGAATAAAGACAAAATTACAAGAATGATTTTGTTGCTTTTCTTTAGTGATTGATACAAAACAAAATTAAGAGTCTGAAGAGAAAGTTGTAATAGCTACTGGATAGCATGATTTGTCCTGTGTTGGGAAGCCTGAGCTGACATCAGGCAAATTCAGACCTTTACATAGTCATTATAAACAGCTGGCCAAAGATAGCCAATAGATTTAATGTAAAGGAAGCTTTCCTCCTCTATTTTTCCCCTGTAGAACACAACCTGGGTCAAACAGTACTGGCTCCATAACCTAAAGCAACAGTAATTCTGTTACTGTTGATTTATTGGCCAAAAGCGTGTTGTTCAGGAATACACTACTGAAGGCTGAAGGCATTTGTCAACAGTTATATTAATTACTGGATAAACTGCAAGGGTGAAGAATTTCTCCAGTCATATTCTGAGGTAAGCTAAGGTACTAAAGGGCAACCAGCTTAAAATGCAATTAATACATTTCTCCACAAAACAGCACCAAATTTGGCTGCTTCGGGATTATTTTCTTTCCGCCTGAACAAATGCTATTAGAAACAAACAAAAAAAATACTAAAGATATCAGCAATCATTCTCAACATGACCATTTGATATTCTTCCACGTTAACATGCTGAATTATACCCCCATTTAAATAAATAAATGTCATAAAGGCTCATTAGGCAGTCCACAAGAAATTCCAACCTTCTGGAATCAGTTTTTTTTTAACAATTGTGATTCACTAAAAAATAAAGAATTTAATAATCACCAGGATTTCAGTAGTCAAATAAGATGCAAACACAAATCTGGAAAACTTAAGCTACTCTCACATCCATCCAATTATATTTTGCAATGGAAAATCTGGTCAGGTATTTGCACATTTAAAATCAGAATCTAGACAATTACTAAAATACACTTTAAACGATACAAGAGAAAAACATTACACAAGCTCTGTTTTCAACTTGGTCAATGGCCATTTATGACATTGTTTTCAATGGATCTGAAGAAGTTTCCATCCTTCATACTTTGGTATTCTGGCAAATCCAATTTCTCTTTTGCCTCAGATATGTCACTATAGATGGCGGTGATTAGGGAATCTGAAACAAGATGCGAAAACAAAATCAGTGATCTAAAGAAAAGCAGTAAGATTTAAAAGACACAACACAGCATGTCTTAACATTTCAATGATAGCACAGTGGTGCAAAGGTACAGTTACTGACTTACAGCGCCAGAGACCCAGGTTCAATCCTGACTACAGGTGTTGTCTGTATGGAATTTGTTTGCTCTCCCTGTGATTTTGTGGGTTTACTCCAGGTGCTGTAGTTTCCTACCACATTCCAAAGCCATGCAGGTTTGTAGGTTAAATGGCTTCTGTCCCTAGAGTGCTAGATAGAATTAGTGTATGGGTGATCGTGGTCAGCTCGGACTCGGTGGGCCGAAGGGCCTGTTTTCACGCTGTACGTCTAAACAAAACTAAATTTAAAATTCTGGCAATGATCACAAAAAGGTGACGTTTTTCCACAGCATCGAACATTTCCTCAATATAAGTGAAACCTCAATAACTATGACTAACTCAAAGTGCAAATGAAACAAGGCTAGCAGGGAATATAACATGCAATGTAATATTGAAATGACATGGGGAAAACAGCTCAGGATGTTAATTATCATACAAGATAAACGAGAAAAAAACCCACAGAAAAGCATGGAATCACAAAGAAAGCATCTACAATTAAGAGGTAGAGAATTTACAGTTAAGAGCAAAAGGGGCTGAACTCAGAGGGAGAATTATAATGGTTCCAAGGCATATACAATATCAATTGTCTTTAAGTAATAAATTATTTATTTATATTGCAAGAAACTTGCAGGCCTAAGAGTCTGTTTTTATGCTGTATCTCTAAAACTAAATCATCCCTGGCATCTTGTCGTGCCCCATATTAAACTTTGATTTTAACTACAAGAAACCTAATCTGACAGCACGCACAAAGTGCACCCATCTGCAGCTCCCACCTCACTCCATCGAGCAGCATGAGCGGCGGTTGGACTCACTCAGGAGCATTCATGACGCTAAGAGCATCATAGGTAGGAGTTTCAAAAATGTCGTCATTCCAAAGGTGCAGAGGGTGTAGGCAGAGAACACAGGATTCCTCGAAGACCATTTCCCTCAATAACACAGACTATTTCAAATACAGTTGCTGGGAATGACCTATCAGGGGAGAGCAGTAGCAGAGCCAAGTCTGTGGCATCACGACTGGTTCTGAAGCACAGCAGGGAAGGATGGAAACAAAGAGAGTTATAGTGACTCAGTTGTTAAAGGGACAGACAGAAAATTCCACAGCCACAAATGAGATACCAAGAAAATATGTTGCCTTCTGGGTGCCAAGGCCTCTGAACAAATTACAGAAAAGTCTCGACTGGAAGGGAGAGCAACCAGAGGTCGTTTTGCATCTGGGTGCTGACAAGTGAAAAAAGGAATGAGATTCTGCAGAGTGAATAAGTTGGGATACTGAAAAGCAAGACCTTAAGGGTAGTTATCTCTGGATTATTTCCAGTGACCACGTGCTAGTGAGAGTGGAATAGGAGGCTAGGGCAGATTAATGCGTGGATGAGAAGCTGGTGCAGGGAGCATGGTTTCAGGGTTTTGGACCATTAGGATCTCTCCAGAGGTGATCTATCAGGATGCATCACAGCTTGGTTTGGCAGCATCTCTGCCCAAGACCACAAGAAATTGCAAAGTTACGGATGTAGCCCAGTCCATCAGAAAAAAACAGCCTCTCCATCAACTCCACCTACACTTCACGCTGCTGTGGGAAAGGAGGACCATTTATACCTCGTTCATTCTTTCTTCTCCCCTCAGGCAAAAGATGAAAAAGTTTGAAAGCAATCTCTAGATTCAGGAACAGCTTCTTCCCTGCTGTTATTGGACTACTGAATGGTCCTCTCGTAAACCAAGGATGTAGTCTGCATTTCCCAACTTACCTTAGCATCCCATGCACTTTTTTAATTATCTGTATTTACACTGTAATGTTTTAAGACTATATTCTTCCCTCTGGGATTTTTATTTTTGTAATGGCATGATTACATTCATGTATAGTATAAGACTGAATAGCACGACGTTTTTCACTGTACCTCTGTACACATGACAATAATAAAGCAAGACTAATAAATCTTACCCAATGAATCAAAAGATTTCTCTGCTCGGATATATCCAACAATAACAATGCTCAGAGTTTCTCCATAAAAATCTTCCTTGAAAGTATGAATAATATGTGTTTCCTGAAAAGAGATAACAGAAAAGACTAGAATTTTAGAGTTACTTGCAGAGCTGTGTTATTCCTGGCTGAACGCATTAACTATTATTTCATAAATTCTAATTGCTACCAGTGAAATACAACTGCACACCCCAAAATCCAACAATATACTATTTCACAACTAGAATCAGCTTATCCTAGATCTTTGGAATGGTCAAAGTGGGGCTAAAGCTCTGGATCAATTAAAAGTAAGTTTCTGATTTAATGGTATTTGCTCATTCAGAAATTCCTTCTACACCCATCCTACCACTAAAATTGATAATTCATACAAAGTGCAACACACAAATTCTATTCTGCATCTCCTCATTTTGTTTAAAACTCTTTAAAGCCTATACCTTGATAAAAATGTTGTTTATTCCATCTATTCTTTGCTTCTCTGTCTTTGTCATCAAAACATGCAATGCTTTCTCGTTTGAAGTAAGTATACAAATGTTGGAAGCCACTTGATCATCTTTAAAGTAGCTGAGCATAATGGTTTATTTTATTGTACTATAATTTGAGAATTGATGCACATCTCCTTGGATATCAAACTTTGTTGATGGTATTACCTTAATATAGTGTTGGTCACAAAATACACACATACATATATATATATATATTTATATTTATACATATCTATATTTATCTCAATTATTTCCAGAGTTAAGCATCATGATAGAAGTTTAACAATTACTCAACCATGTAGAAGTATACAGAAAGTTTTTTTAGCCCAACGAGTAATGCTGGAAACCCAGGTGCGTACCAACAATCTTCACATCTTCAGTCTGATACTCTCTCAATTGCATTAATCTGGCTATTTCCAATTATCTGAAACATCAACTTTTCCTACCCTCTCTGCAGAAACAGCCTGACCAGTTAGGTATATCCAGCGTTTTTGGTTATTCTGATATATTGGCATCCTGCAAATTGGTTTCAATTTCACCCTCATAAAGCTAAACAGCTTGTAAATTAGTGGAAGTAAACATTACCAAGGTATTGAGACTAAAATACCCTGGGTAAAGGAGTGTGAAAACACATCTCTCCAGATGCAGGGACAGTTTCTTCCCAGTTGTTATCAGGCAACTGAACCATCCTCTCACTAACTAGAGAGCGGCCCTGACCTCCCATCTACCTCATTGGTGACCCTCAGACAATCTTTAATCAGACTTTACCCTGCACTAAACATAATACCCTTTATCCTGCATCTATATTAGATGTATAGCTTGATTGTAATCATGTATAGATTCCACTGACTGGATAGCACGCAACAAAAAAGTTTTGCACTATACCTCGGTACATGTGATAATAATAAACTAAACTAAACAAAAAGGTTTTGAGAGGATTTAGAAATTAAGTGCCAGGACACAATGGCAACAGAAGACTAGAACTAAAGAACAAAATCTCAGCAACAAAGGTAAGGGTTTAAGTGGTGATCTTTGTCAGAAGACTATAATTGACAAAAAAATCTCACGATATTCAACTCAACTTCTCAATGTAAATGAGTGGCTAACATTCACTGCCTGTCCTCACACAGAAATTGCAGGGACTATACAACAAAATGCATAAATATGTAATTTTTTACAGCTATAACCATAACCTTCATCAAAATCAATGATAGACAAGGCAAAAACTCTTCCAAATATAAAAATAAAAGGTTACCATAGACTTCTTTGTATTTTTATAGTACGGATTCCAGCCAATGCTCATGACCATTTTATGTACATCTCCATGACTGACAGAAGCCCAGCCATAGTATATGCCCGTAGTGATGTCTCCTGGCAGGTTGTCCACAACAGTGTCTGGAAAATTTGCTGTAAAATTAAACAAAAGATAGTAAGTTTTGTTCAACATACCTCTCTATACACTAGAAAATATTTAATACTTGTGGACTGTAACCGACAAAGATGATCCAATCTTAGCATTAATGTGTAAACCCATGGAAGTCATGAAACCTATAATCTTTCCTTACATCTCAGATGAAAGCCTAGCTCAACTAGGCATATATTAAGGATTAAAGGATTTTAAGGATTTAAATGAAGTCACTATACTTGATAAGACCAATTAGTTTCCCACTCATGAAGCCTCAATTTTCATCTCAAACCTCATACATCTTTCAGAGGTGACTACCGTAACCTGATGTCATAAAAAAACATCAAAATTTGCACCTGGTTAATTGTAAAACCTCATTTGTTTCATTTGAAGTGTAAAATGGAGATACACATGAACAAATAACACATGAACAAATATGAATGCATACCAACAGTTCAGATTGAAGTCAAATAATTTGTTTAACTGTTTTGTCCAAGGCATCTTGACATACTGCATTGGAATACAAGAATGCAATCAAATTTATTTTGCAATTGACATTTAATTATTTAAGAAAGGCAAATTGCAATTTTCAAGCATGTGAGTGAGGTTAAAAAAAAAAGAGAGGAAAAGAGCCAAGGGCTTGCGGAGGTCAAAAAATTGGAAAATATTTGAAAATTTACACACAAAATTACCCGTTTCAAGCCTTATTTAGTGCATTTCAAAGTAAAAATGGACGTTACAAAATAATGTGAATATGTCAATGTATACCAATAAAATTTAAATAAATTCGCACATTAATTGATAATGAGCCTAAAAAGGTGGTGATTGGCTTTTCTGCTGTTTTATATATTTTAACCCCGTCTTAATTAATTTAGTTATATAATCTTGCACTTAAATTTAATATTTACTCATTACAGTTCCACCACTGATTTTCTGATACTCTTGGTTCCAGAGCTTTACTGGTTTATCCAGCCGGCCAAGGAAGTCGGCTATGGGGATAGATGTGCTGGCTCCAGCTGGGCTGGAAATCCAGAGCCCCGAACGCAGGTTGCAAATTCAACCCACTGATCGGCTGTGGAAGTCCTGATGCGGTTGAGATTTTCGGGGAGACTTCGGGGGTTTCTCGCGGAACTCCTAGCGACCTCTAGCGGAACCCTAGTGTTCATTACATGTCTATACATCGTTTATTTTCTTTTTTTTCCTTCCATTTTTTTGATCCGACTTCTCTGTTGGTAAATGTGATTTTGGCAAAGTAAAAAACGTGGAAATCATGCAAAAAGTGCGGAAAATGTATTTAAAAGCGAAAATCCATGGAAACGCGGAAAATTCACATGTCTGAATTTTATAACAACACTGATATCACATTTATATCAGTTGCATTTCTTGTAAAAGTGTCTAATTGTCATTTGTATCGGCAAAGGACCAATCAAATTCTATTTTATTGCAGCTTAATAGGCATGTTAACATAATACAGATAAATGTATAATAATGAATAATACAATAAATTATTAAAAGCAGTGCTAAGTAACCATATTAGTGCAAAATCAAAGTCAATAGTATAATCAAAGGCACAGTCCTGGGAACATCATAACTGTTGAGGTTAGTGGTGTGTAGCGCTCAGGAGCCTAGTCGTTGCTGGGAGGAAGCAGTTCTTGAACCTGTTGGTCACGGTTTTCGTACCTTCGACCGATGGTAGTAGCTAAACAAGAGCATACGCAGAATGGTATGGGTTTTTGATGTTGGCTGCCTTTTTCCTCCTACACGTCCTTTTGATGGTGGGGAGGTCAGTACCTGCGATGGACCAGGCAGTGTTCATCATGCTTAGTGTCCTTCATTCCTGTGCGTTCAAATTGCAGAATGAGGGGGAAACCTCATGAAATGTCTTGGTCTTGTTAACATTAAAAACAATTGTTGTTTTGATAGGGCGGTCAAAAAAGCTTTGGGCACATTGGCCTTCATCAGTCAGAGTATTGAGTATAGAGCTAGGGTAGTCATGTTACAGTTGTATACAACATTGGCGAGGCCACATTTAGTGTATGGTGTTCAGTTTTGGTCACCATGTCATAGGAAAGATGTCAAGCTGGAAGGTGTGCAGAGAAGATTTACAAGGATGTTGCCAGGACTCGAATGCCTGAGCTAAAGGGAGAGGTTGAGCAGGGCATTACTTTAATCCTTGGATTACAGGAAAATGTGGGGCGATCTTATAGAGGTGTACAAGATCATGAGAAAAACAGATAGGGTAAATGCAGTCTTTTGCTCAGAGTAGGGGAATCGAGAGCAAGAGGACATAGATTTAAGGTGGTGGTGGGGATAGTTTTAAGTGGAATCTGAGGGGTAATTTTTTTTTCACAAGGGGTGGTGGGTACATGGAATGAATTGCTAGAGGAAGTAGTTGAGGCAGATCATAATGTTTAAGAGACATTGGACAGGTACATGGATAGGATAGGTTTGGAGGGTTATGGGGCAAATGCCCTCCATGACTCTAAAAGGATCTTCAATCTCTCCCTTCCACAGTCTACTGTCCCCATCTGCTTCAAGGAAATTTCCATCATGCCAATCCCCAAGAACAATTACAGTGACCTCTATCAATGATTACCGCCCCATAGGTCTAACATCAACCATAACGAATTATTTTGAGACTGGTAATAGCCCGCAACTGCACCAGTCTTCGGACAATGTAGACCGCTTCAACTTTGTGCACAGGAATAGTAAGTCCAAGTACGACCCATTCTCCTTGCTCCACATTCAGCTCTGGATCACCTTGAAAATAAGAACACCTATGGTAGGATGCTACTCATTGACTAGTTCGGCTTTCACTGGAGGGGGAGGGGGGGAGCGGAGGGGGAGGGGGGGGAGCGGAGGGGGTGGGAGCAGAGGGGGAGGGGGGAGCGGAGTGGGAGGGGGGAGCGGAGGGGGAGGGGGGAGCGGAGGGGGGAGCGGAGGGGGAGGGGGGAGCGGAGGGGGAGGGGGGAGCGGAGAGGGAGGGGGGAGCGGAGGGGAGAGCGGAGGGGGAGGGGAGAGCGGAGGGGGAGGGGGGGAGCGGAGGGGGAGGGGGGGAGCGGAGGGGGAGAGCGGAGGGGGGAGCGGAGGGGGAGGGGGGAGCGGAGGGGGAGGGGGGAGCGGAGGGGGAGGGGGGAGCGGAGGGGGAGGGGGGAGCGGAGGGGGAGGGGGGAAGCGGAGGGGGAGGGGGGGAGCGGAGGGGGACTCTCCAATGTCATTTTGTCAAAAGGACGACAGCGGTAGGGTTGCTGCCTTAGAGCTTGCAGTGCCGGAGACCCGGGTTCAATCCCGACTACAGGTGCTGTCTATACGGAGTTTGTACGTTCTCCCCATGACTGCGTGGGTTTTCTCCGAGATCTTTGGTTTCCTCCTACACTCCAAAGACGTACAGATATGCAGGTTAATTGGATTGGTGTATGTGTAAATTGTCCCTCGTGTGTGTAGGATAGTGTTAATGTGCAGGGATCACTGGCGAGAGAGGATTCGGTGGGCTGAAGGCCTGTTTCCGTGATGTATCTCTAAAAAACAAATGCTGCCCTGATATCAAGTGCAGTCACTCTTACCATACTTCTGTATTGCCTCGTGTTAATTTAGTTTTCATAATTTAGCAAGTGGCAAATAATGGTCTAAATTCAGACTAAATAACACATAAAGCTGAAAAGGAACAAAGTGTGAAGACGGATGAGAAGTCAGTATTTATTCTAATCCCCTCAACTTTTAAACTATTCGTGATTCTTTTAAACTGCTCTCCATTCTCACTTTCCTTAACTGCTCACTCTCTGATGCACTTTTTTCGATCTATGCACAAAATGAAATTATGTTCAAATATTGCAACAGCTTTAAACAGCCAAGAGGCAGTTTGATAATTTCCAGAATTGTGAAAGAAGCAGTGCAAATTTGTTGGAAGGAACTGCAGATGCTGGTTTACTCCAAAGATACACAAAATGCTGGAGTAACTCAGTGGGACAGGCAGCATCTCCGGAGAGCAGGAATGGGTGACGTTTTGGGTGGAGACCCCTCTTCAGACTGAGAGTCAGGGGAGAGGGAGACAGCGATATGTGGCAGGGCATGATATGAAAATGAAAGATCAAAGCAGACGATGATCAAGGGCCTCTACTCGCTGGAGTTTAGAAGGTTGAGCGGGACCTCTTTCATTGCAGAACAATGAAAGGCAGAGAGTGGATGTGGAAAGTATGTTTCCACTGGCAGTAAAGTCTAGGACCAGAGGTCATAGCCTCAGAAGTAAAGGGCGCTGTTTTAGAAAGGAGGCGAGGAGGAACTTTTTTGTCAGAGGGTAGTTAATCTGTGGAACTTATGCCAAGTCAGTGGATATTATGAAGGCAGATATAGACAAATTCTTGAGTAGAACGGTGTCAAGGATTATGGGGAGAAGGGACATAATTGTGATTAGGAGACAGAGATCAGCCATTATTCAATGTTGGAGTAGACTTGATGGGCCAAAAGGCCTAATTCCACTCCTATAATTTGTGAACTTGTAAATGTAGATTGGTTCATTGTTAGCTGAGGGGAAGGTGACACCGAGGCATGCAATCAGTAGGGGAGAAAAGATGAGGTACGAGGGTAAACTAGCCAATAATATAAAGGAGGATAGCAAAAGTTTTTTTAGGTACGTGAAGAGGAAAAAAATAGTCAAGGCAAATGTGGGTCCCTTGAAGACAGAAGCAGGGGAATTTATTATGGGGAACAAAGAAATGGCAGACGAGTTAAACCGTTACTTTGGATCTGTGTTTACTGAGGAAGATATACACAATCTCCCAAATGTTCTAGGGGGCCGGAGAACCTAGGGTGATGGAGGAACTGAAGGAAATCCACATTAGGCAGGAAATGGTTTTGGGTAGATTGATGGGACTGAAGGCTGATAAATCCCCAGGGCCTGATGGTCTGCATCCCAGGGTGCTTAAGGAGGTGGCTCTAGAAATAGTGGAAGCATTGGAGATCATTTTTCAATGTTCTATAGATTCAGGATCAGTTCCTGTGGATTGGAAGATAGCAAATGTTATCCCACTTTTTAAGAAAGGAGGGAAGAGAGAAAACGGGTAATTATAGACCAGTTAGTCTGACATCAGTGGTGGGGAAGATGCTGGAGTCAATTATAAAAGACGAAATTGCTGAGCATTTGGATAGCAGTAACAGGATCATTCTGAGTCAGCATGGATTTACGAAGGGGAAATCATGCTTGACAAATCTACTGGAATTTTTTGAGGATGTAACTAGGAAAATTGACAGGGGAGAGTCAGTGGATGTGGTGTACCTCGACTTTCAGAAAGCCTTCGACAAGGTCCCACATAGGAGATTAGTGGGCAAAATTAGAGCACATGGTATTGGGGGTAGGGTACTGACATGGATAGAAAATTGGTTGACAGACAGAAAGCAAAGAGTGGGGATAAATGGGTCCCTTTCGGAATGGCAGGCAGTGACCAGTGGGGTACCGCAAGGTTCGGTGCTGGGACCCCAGCTATTTACGATATACATTAATGACTTAGATGAAGGGATTAAAAGTACCATTAGCAAATTTGCAGATGATACTAAACTGGGGGGTAGTGTGAATTGTGAGGAAGATGCAATGAGGCTGCAGGGTGACTTGGACAGGTTGTGTGAGTGGGCGGATACATGGCAGATGCAGTTTAATGTAGATAAGTGTGAGGTTATTCACTTTGGAAGTAAGAATAGAAAGGCAGATTATTATCTGAATGGTGTCAAGTTAGGAAGAGGGGATGTTCAACGAGATCTGGGTGTCCTAGTGCATCAGTCACTGAAAGGAAGCATGCAGGTACAGCAGGCAGTGAAGAAAGCCAATGGAATGTTGGCCTTCGTAACAAGAGGAGTTGAGTATAGGAGCAAAGAGGTCCTTCTACAGTTGTACCGGGCCCTGGTGAGACCGCACCTGGAGTACTGTGTGCAGTTTTGGTCTCCAAATTTGAGGAAGGATATTCTTGCTATGGAGGGCGTGCAGCGTAGGTTCACTAGGTTAATTCCCGGAATGGCGGGACGGTCATATGTTGAAAGGCTGGAACGATTGTGCTTGTATACACTGGAATTTAGAAGGATGAGGGGGGATCTTATTGAAACATATAAGATAATTAGGGGATTGGACACATTAGAGGCAGGAAACATGTTCCCAATGTTGGGGGAGTCCAGAACAAGGGGCCACAGTTTAAGAATAAGGGGTAGGCCATTTAGAACGGAGATGAGGAAGAACTTTTTCAGTCAGAGCGGTGAAGGTGTGGAATTCTCTGCCTCAGAAGGCAGTGGAGGCCAGTTCGTTGGATGCTTTCAAGAGAGAGCTGGATAGAGCTCTTAAGGATAGCGGAGTGAGGGGGTATGGGGAGAAGGCAGGAACGGGGTACTGATTGAGAGTGATCAGCCATGATCGCATTGAATGGCGGTGCTGGCTCGAAGGGCTGAATGGCCTACTCCTGCACCTATTGTCTATTGTCTAATTAATCAGGACAATGAAACTAGTCAGAGAACTGGATGGGAGAGGGATGGAGAGAGAGAGGGTAAGCAAGGGTTATTTGAAGTTAGACACAAAATGCTGGAGTAGCTCAGCGGGTCAGGCAGCATCTCGGGAGAGAAGGGATGGGTTATTTGAAGTTGCAGATCAATATTGCCACCACTGGGCACATTTGTTGGCCATTTGGGGCGGGGACAAGCGGCGGCGGTGACGCGGACACGCGTCAGGTGGTCCCGGGAGCTCCCACGCAGCCAATCAGCGGCCAGCCCAGCAGGTACGTCACAATACGGGCGGGCCTCTGCGTCAATGAGGCGAGGCCGGCGGCCGAGGTCACCGGTAACCAGAGCAACCGGCCGCAGGCCCGGCGCCGCCTCCCCACCTCGAGTAATGACACAGCGGGACTCCCGGGCAGCAGCTCCCTCCCTCCCCTCCGGAGAGAGAGGGCATGGCATGGGTGGGCAAGGCATCGGGGCCCAAGCCCTTCCTCAGACTGAGAGAACTTCAGACTTCACTCAGTCCGAAGAAGGGCCTCGACCCGAAGCATCCCCCATTCCATAGATGGTGCCTCTCCATAGATGGTGCCTGTCCCGCTGAGTTGCTCCAGCACTTCGCCGCCTTCGGTATAAACCGGTATTTGCAGTCCCTTCCCATGTATTAAATAATGTCGCGGCAACACGGGGGACCCCAAAGTCCCCGCACCCCATATTATCACCGGGAACAACCACCTAATCTAGTGTGAAGCAGTGTCCCGACCAGAGATGTCACCGAGCCCGGTCCTCCAGAGACGTGTATGTCGCCTGGCCCGCCCCTGAGTTGTGACTATCTCTGGTCGAGTCGGATGCTCGAATGCCGAGAGCCCCCGCATGTCGTGTCCCGGTCCCGGCCGTTACCTGTGGGGATCCCGAGCTCCTTGCTGCCTCGGCCGAATCCTCGCACTACCTCACCGCGGGAGAAATACGGCAAACTCCTCATGGTCCCCGCTCCGGTTACAATGCGCCAGGGTTAACGAGAGGCTGCCGTCGCGACCCCAGCCCAGCCCGTCTCCCGACCTTGCAGCGGCCTGGACTGCAATCGCACCAGCTCCACCGCGGGGGTTTCGCAACAGAGCCGCAGTTTCAACACTGTGTTCCGGTTTTTTTGTTTGCTTTATCTCGTTGCTCGCTTCATCATCATCCTCCTCCTACACCAGCGAATAAGAAAGCAGGCTGATGTTTGTCCTCGCCCGGGCCCGGCAGCGCCGCCCGTTGCCCGGAGGACCAGCCTCTCGTTTTGTTGCTGGGAGGGAAAATATCACCGACCAGCCTGTTTTGTCGGAATCTGTTACAGCAGCTTCTGTGACCGGACAAGTGAAGTCACCAAAGCACTTATGTTACACCATTCCCCCTACTCACTGCATTCCAACTCACCAGAGGGTCAATTTTGCAGCAACGCCTTCCTTCTCACAGCTGAGTGGTTGCAGAAATTCGACCCAATCTTACATCTACTGATTTAAGACAGGCAAACACTGATCCTGACGAAAGGATGCACACAAACCCAATCTCGGCTCAACTGGTGTCAACCATCAACACTATTTCCAGAGAGAGACAAGGAACTGCAGATGCTAGAATCTTGCATAGAACATAAAATGATGGAGTAACTCAGCAGGCCAGGCAGCACCTCTGGAGGACATGGATAGATGACATTTTGGGTCAGGACCCTTCTTCAGACTATTTTCCTCAGTCATATACCCACCATCTGTGAGAAAAAGTTGTTCCTCAGTTCTCCATTATATATTTCACTTTAAACCCATGTGCTTGAGTCACTGAGAGTGATACAGTGTGGAAACAGGCCGTTCGGCCCAACATGCCCACACCGGCCAACATGTCCCAACTACACTGGTCCCAACTGCCCACGTTTGGTCCATATCCCTCCAAACCTGTCCTATACATGTACCTATATAACTGTTTCTTAAACGTTGGGATAGTCCTAGCCTCAACTACCTTCTCTGACAGCTTGTTCCAGACACCCACCACCTTTTGTTTGAATAAGAATAAGGGGTAGGCCATTTAAGACTTTAAGAATAAGGGATAGGCCATTTAGGACGGAGATGAGGAAAAACTCTTTCACCCAGAGAGTTGTCAATCTGTGGAATTTTCTGCCACAGAAGGAAGTGGATGCCAATTCACTGGATATTCTGAGAAATTCTGAGAAACAATCTTCTCAAATACCAGGAAGCAGTAAAGTCTGCTAGAGCACAATACTTCTCCGACCTTATTTCCAAAAACTCTCATAACTCCAAGGTCCTATTTAGAACAATTACCTCTGTCATATGTCCCGCCCCCAGTACCAGCTTAGTTGGGTCCCCTGCTAAGTGCGAAGAATTCGCTACATTTTTCACCAACAAAGTTGAGAACATTAGAATGAACATTTCCCCTCCCACCCGTGACCTAGCTGTCTCACTAGTCTGTTCATCTAAATTGGACTGCTTCCAACCCGTCACTCTATCCTCCCTTGCAAAGCTTGTCTCCGCTATGAAACCTGCAACCTGCCCCCTTGATCCTGCCCCCACTGCCCTTCTGAAGGATGTCATTGCAATAGTCGGTCCCAGCATCCTCTCTATTATCAACAGTTCTCTGGCCACTGGCACTGTTCCAACCAGTTTCAAGCACGCGGTGGTCCAGCCCCTACTGAAAAAACCTAACCTAGACCCCACCTTGTCTAGCAACTACAGACCCATTTCCAAACTGCCATTCCTGTCAAAAGTCCTTGAAAAGGCAATTCTAAACCAATTAGTGCCCTACCTGCACCAATACACCATCCTGGAAAGTTTCCAGTCAGGTTTCAGAGCCCACCACAGCACAGAGTCTGCCTTGTTGAAGGTACACAACGACCTGCTTCTCGCCATCGACACTGACGACTGTGCAATCCTGCTCCTTCTCGACCTCAGCGCAGCGTTCGATACAGTGGACCACACCATCCTTATTGACCGCCTCCGGTATGCGGTTGGCATTGATGGCACTGCCCTGAGCTGGTTCGCTTCGTACCTCAAAGATAGGAGTTTCGCCATCAACATAGGCAGTTATTCCTCTGCTCCAGCTAGCCTCTCCTGCGGAGTTCCACAAGGCTCCATCCTAGGCCCCATTCTCTTCTCTCTATACATGCTCCCCCTTGGCCAAATAATTCAAAGGCACGGCATTTCTTTCCACTGCTATGCCGATGACACTCAGCTTTACCTTCCCCTGAAACCCAACAACCAGTCAAATTGAAACAGCCTCTTACACTGCCTTGAGGACATAAAATGTTGGATGGCACAGAACTTCCTCCAATTAAATGAGAGCAAGTCTGAGGTCATCCTATTCGGCCCCCCCGACTCCATCAAATCGATAACAGGCAGTCTTGGAAGTCTATCCTGCCTAGTCAAACCGCATGTCAAAAACCTCGGCATGATATTTGACTCTGCATTAAAATTTGATAAGCAAGTCAACGCTGTGGTAAAAGCCAGCTTCTTCCAACTTCGAACCATAGCTAAAATCAAACCTTTCCTCCAATTCGACGACACAGAAAAAATCATTCACGCTTTCATTTCCTCCCGCCTAGACTACTGCAACTCCCTATACACTGGGATCAGCCAATCTTCCCTGTCCCGCCTGCAACTGGTCCAAAACGCCGCAGCGAGACTCCTGACGGGTACCCGTAAAAGGGACCACATCACCCCGATTCTGGCCTCTCTCCACTGGCTCCCTGTACGGTACAGAATCAACTTCAAGCTCCTCTTATTCACGTATATAGCCCTAAATGGACATTCCCCCCCTACATCAAAAATCTTCTAACCCCCCTCTCTAACTCCAGGTCCCCCAGGTCGGCCGACTTGGGGCTACTCACTATCCCGCGGTCTAGGCTTAAGCTCAGGGGTGACCGCGCTTTTGCGGTTGCAGCTCCTAGACTGTGGAACAGTATCCCTCTCCCCATCAGAACTGCCCCCTCCATCGACTCCTTTAAGTCCAGGCTCAAAACCTATTTCTACTCCCTAGCGTTTGAGGCTCATTGAGGAGGCGCTGTGAACTGTTTGCGTGCTACTGTATGTTTCATTTTTTCCCCTTAGTACCTAATCAGATGTACAGCACTTTGGTCAACGTGGGTTGTATTTAAATGTGCTATACAAATAAAATTGACTTGACTTGACTTGACTTGACTTGACTTGATATGTTCAAAAGAGAGCTAGATTTAGCTCTTAGGGCTAAGGGAATCAAGGGATATGGGGAAAAAACCAGAACGTGGTACTGATTTTGGATGATCAGCTGGGATCATATTGAATGGTGGTGCTGGCACCTATTTTCTATGTTATCCCTCAGATTCCTATTAAATCTTTTCCCCTCCACCTTAAACCTATGTCCTCTCGTCCTCGATTTGCAAGAGACTCTGTGCATCTACCCGATCTATTCCTCTCATATCATATCATATCATATATATACAGTTTATACCGCTCTATAAGATCACCCCTCATCCTCCTGCGCTCCAAGGAATAGAGTCCCAGCCTACTTAAACTCTCCCTATAGTCCTGGCAACATCCTTATAAATTTTATCTGTACCCTTTCCAGCTTGACAACATCTTTCCTATAACTTGGTACTCAGAACTGAACATAATACACTAAATGCGGCCACACCAACGTCTTGTACAACTGCAACATGACCACCCAACTACTATACTCAATACAGACTGATGAAGGCCAATGTGCCAAAAGCCTTTTGACCACCCTATCTATGTGCGACTCCACTTTCAAAGAACCATGCACCTGCATTTGTCCATTTAAATGACTGTATATCCTATCCCTCAGAATACTCTATAGTAACCTTTCAACTACAGATGTTAAGCACACTGGCCTATATTTCCCAGCATTTCCTCTGAAGTCCTTCTTGAATAGTGGCACAACATTTGCCACCCTCCAGTCTTCTGGCACCTCTCCTGTATTTAAAGACGACTCGTAAATTTCAATCAGGGCTCCCGCAATTTCCTCTCTAATTTCCCACAATGTACTCAGATATATCTGATCAGGCCCTGGAGATTTGTCTAACTTCATACACGATAGTATCTTCAGCACTTCTTTGACTGTAACACTGATTGCTCTCAAGACACTTCCATTGACTGCCCCAAGTTCCTCCGTCCTGTCTTTCTCCTTGGTAAATATAGAGGAGAAATACTCATTGAGGACCTTGCCCATCTTCTGTGGCTCTACACAAAGGTGACCGCTTTGACTCCTGAGGGGTCGCACTCTCTCTCTAGTTACCCTTTTACCTGTATGTATTTATAAAATCTCTTGGGATTTTCCTTAACGCTGTCTGCCAGAGCTATCTCCTGGCCCCTTTTTGCTCTTCTGATTTCCTTTTTTAGTTTGCTCCTTAGTTCCCAAAACTCCTCTGTTAGACTTCCCTACACTTGGGAAAAGACTATGACCATCCACCTTACCTATGCCCCTTATAATTTTATAAACCTTCATGTGGAGAGATTCCAACCTAATCTTGTTCAATCATCGAAGTGTTTCTAGCCAAGTTAACATTCAATAGTTGGAGAAGGGTGGTAGGGATGGTGGTGGTAGGTAGGAGGTGGTGGGGGTAGTATGGGTTTTGCATTGTGATGCTGCAGATCGTGCAGCCTCTCACAGCTCCAGCAACCTGGTTCTGATCCTGATGCCTGGTGCTATTTGTGTGGAATTTGCATGTTCATCTCTGACTGCAAGTGCATGCGATAGGGCATTAAGAATCAACCCCATTGCTGTAAGTCAGCAATGCTGTGCAGGTTAGATCAGATGAGGATGCAAATTCCTTTCCAACAGGCATTTGTAAACAGATTAGCAAAGAAAACGGCACTTGTAGCACTCTGACATTTTATGTTACAGGGGTCATTTTAAGGAAAATTGATTGAAAATCTGCACTTTATACACAGCATGAAGTTCACATTCGTCATTCCAAAACTCGTGTTTGCCTGATAGGCAAATGCTCAGAGAAGATGGACACAAAATGCTGGAGTCACTCAGCGGGACTGGCAGCATCTCTGGAGAGAAGGAATTTGTGAAGTCTTGGGCCGAGACCCTTCTTCAGACTGAGAGTCAGGGGAGAGTACTTAGAAGTAACATTAGCAAGTTTGCAGATGACACAAAGCTGGGTGGCAGTGTGAACTGCGAAAAGGATGTTGGGAGGTGGCAGGGTGACTTGGACAGGTTGAGTGACTGGGCAGATGCATGGCAGATGCAGTGTAAAGTAAATAAATGTGAGGTTATACACTTTGGTGGCAAAAACAAAGAGGCAGATTATTATCTCAATGGTGTCAGATTAGGTAAAGAGGAAGTGCAACGAGACCTGGGTGTCGTACACCAGTCACTGAAAGTAAACGTGCAAGTACAGCAGGCAGTGAAGAACGCTAATGACATGTTGGCCTTCATAATGAGAAGATTTGCCTACTCCTGCACCTATTGTCTATTGTCTATTTAAGTATGGGAGCAAAGAGGTCCTTCTGCAGTTGTATAGGGCCCTGGTGAGACCACATCTGGAGTATTGTGTGCAGTTTTGGTCTCCTAATTCGAGGAAGGACATCCTTGCTATTGAGGCAGTGCAGCATAGGTTCACTAGGTTAATCCCTGGGATGGCAGGACTGTCATATGAGGAAAGATTGGAAAGACTGGGTTTGTATTCACTGGAGTTTAGAAGGATGAGAGGGGATCTTATAGAGACGTATAAAATTATATAAAGGACTGGACAAGCTAGATGCAGGAAAAATGTTCCCAATGTTGGGGGAGTCCAGAACCAGGAACCACAGTCTAAGAATAAAGAGGGGGGGCATTTAAAACTGAGGTGAGAAGAAACTTTTTCACCCAAAGAGTTGTGAATTTGTGGAATTCTCTGCCACAGAAGGCAGTGGAGGCCAAATCACTGGATGAATTTAAAAGAGATTTAGATAGAGCTCTATGGGCTAGTGGAATCAAGGGATATGGGGAGAAGGCAGGCACAGGTTACTGATTGTGGATGATTGGCCATGATCACAATGAATGGTGTGCTGACTCAAAGGGCCTAATGGCCTCCTCCTGCACCTGTTTCTATGAAAGGGAGGCATAGAGATATGGAAGGATGAGGTATGAAAATGAGTGATCAAAGGGGACGATGTTCAAGGAAAATGCAGATTGGATTATTGTCAGCTGTGGGGAAGGTGACAACGAGGCAAAAAATCAGTAACATTTAATCAGGTGGACAGAGCAACTAGTCGAACTAGGATGGGGGAGGGATGGAGAGAGAGGGAAAGCAGGGGTTACCTGAAGTTAGAGAAATCACCCAAGTTATGCACATTAGTATCCATTGGCAAGCAAACTGATCAAGAAGGCAGGAGAATGGGGTTGGGAGGGAAAGATAGATCAGCCTGTGGCGGATCAGGCCACTCCTTGGGTCAGCCCCCTCGTTACGTGACGGACAGGCGTAAGGGGTTAAAAGCCAGACCATGGGGAGGCGTGGCTCATCCCTAGGTGGATTACGCTGTGGGCAGGAGCTCACAGCCTAATAAAGAATCTTACTGAAAACTGCCTGGCGTCTTGCCTTTTCTCTGGCCTCTGCCAGGCCACTACATTGGTGACCTCGACATACATCACGCGTAGTGATGTCGCACGATAATGTGCAACCCGGTCCTGCCGACCTCGATTACGTCTCCCTCAAACTCCCGACCCTGTGGACCGAAGAGCCTGAGGTCTGGTTCCAGCAGGCAGAGGCACAGTTTGCTGTGCGAGGGGTAACCGTCGACTTAACGAAGTATTTTTATGTCGTCGGCGCCCTGGACCAGGAGACAGCAAGGCGAATAAAGCCTTACCTAAACGACCCCCCTGCGGATAACAAATATGCGGGCCTTAAAGCACTCCTTATCAGGAGGTTCGGCCTCAGCGACGCCGAGAGGGCAACTCGAGTTATGACCCAGGGGGGGCTCGGAGACCGACGGCCGTCGGCCCTTTTGGAGGACATGCTCGCCCTTATGGGCAACCACCCGCCCTGTTTTCTATTTAAGCAGGCCTACCTTCGGCAGCTCCCAGTCGACCTCCGTTCTCAGCTCGCTGGGGACCCCTTCACCGACACGCAGGGGCTGGGCGAGCGCGCTGACCAAATATGGATGTCCCGTCGGGAGGACCTGGAAGCCCTAGCTGTCTTTTCCGCGGCGTCGGAAGGCCAACAGCAAGCTGGGGCCGCCGTCGACCCCGTTTCAGGGCGACCCCCGCGGCAAAATCCGGCTGCCATCGGGCACCCTGGTGCCGGCACGCCCTTCTCGCACGGCCCGCCGACAGTTCAGCCAGACGCCACCAGAGGTCGCTGGTGGTCGGCCCAAGCAGCACCACCTCCAATACCGCTGGAGGCCACCGGAGTCGCTGGTGGGCATCCCAGTCTGCACCACCACCGGACACCAGCAGAGGGGACTGGTGCTATTATCACCGTCGTTGGGGACCGAACGCCAAGCAATGTCGCCTACCTTGTGCCTTTCCGGGAAACGCAAGGGCCGGCCGTCAGTGATTCCTTCGGCGGCCGGCCAGATCCATCGCGTGTTCGCTCGGGATCGCCGCACCGGGGGTCGGTTCCTCGTCGACACTGGAGCAGAGGTGAGCGTCCTACCTCCTTCCACCGCCGATATCCATACGGGCAAACGCGGCCCCCTCCTCACTGCGGCGAACGGTAGCCCCATCAATACTTACGGGGTCTGCCAGTTCGCCCTTAACTTCGGCGACAGCTGGTTCACGTGGCGGTTCGTCATTGCCGATGTTTCCCAGCCGCTGCTGGGCGCCGACTTCCTGCGGGCGCATTCCATGCTCGTGGATGTCAGGCGGCAGCGCCTCGTGCACTCCAGCACGCTGAGGCCGGTCTCCCCCAACGTCGGACACCTGTCATCCGTGGATGCGACGTACACGCGCATCCTGGCGGACTTCCCGGACATTGTGGAAACCCACTTCTCCTCCTCCGCTCCCAAGCACGGGGTGCAACATCACATCCCCACCACCGGGCCACCCGTGCACGCCCGAGCGCGGCGTCTCGCTCCAGACAAGCTCCGTCTAGCTCGAGAGGAGTTTCGTCAGATGGAGTCAATGGGCATCGTGCACCCCTCCGATAGCCCGTGGGTGTCACCACTCCACTTGGTCCCCAAGGCGGACGGGGGTTGGCGACCGTGCGGGGACTATCGGCGCTTAAATGATGCGACCGTTCCCGACAGGTACCCGGTTCCGCACATCCAGGACTTTAATGCCCACCTGGCCGGAGCATTCGTGTTCTCCAAGGTGGACCTTGTGCGCGGGTATAATCAAATCCCGATGACATCCCCAAGACTGCCATCATCACTCCGTTTGGCCTATTCGAGTTTCTACGGATGCCGTTCGGGTTGAAGAACGCCGCACAGGCCTTCCAACGGCTTATGGACTGTGTGTGCCATGGCCTAGAATTCGTCTTTGTGTACTTGGATGACGTACTCGTGGCCAGCCGCTCGAGGCAGGAGCACTGCACCCACCTCCGCCAGCTGTGTAAACGCCTCAGCGAGTACGGTTTGTCAATTAATACGTCCAAGTGCCGTTTTGGGGTGAGGGCCATCGATTTCCTCGGCCATCGGGTGACCCCACAAGGGGTGGTACCCCTTCCGGACAGGGTCGAAGCTGTCCGCCGTTTCCCCCGACCGACCACTGTCAAGGGCCTGCAGGAATTCGCCGGGATGGTCTCGTTCTATCACCGCTTCCTGCCGGCGGTAGCCCGAACTAGGCGCCCACTCTTCCACCTCATGGCTGGTCGCCGCAAGGAGGTCGAGTGGGACGACGAAGCAGGAGCGGCCTTTGAGCACGCTAAGGAGGCCCTGGCCAGGGCCACGATGCTCGTCCATCCTAAGGAGGATGCCCCAACCGCCCTGACCGTGGACGCTTCTGAGGTGGCGGTCGGTGCGGTGCTGGAGCAGCACATCGACGGGTGTTGGCGGCCACTCGCCTTCTTTAGCAGGCACCTCAGCGGGGCCCAACGGCATTACAGCGCGTTCGACCGGGAGCTCCTCGCCCTCTACCTCGCGGTACGCCACTTTCGGTACTTCCTAGAGGGGAGACCCTTCACCGCGTTCACAGACCACAAGCCACTCACCTTTGCGTTCGCCAAGGTTTCGGATCCGTGGTCTGCGCGGCAACAAAGACAATTGGCGTATGTGTCGGAGTACACCACCTCAATTCGGTTCATGGAGGGAAAAAACAACAGGGTGGCCGACGCCCTGTCTAGAACCGCGATCCACGCCGTCCTACAAATGGCCGGGGGGATCGACTATTCCGCCCTAGCAGCCGCACAGCTGGGGGACGAGGAGATGGCCACCTATCGTACAGCCGTGTCCGGCCTGCAGCTGGAGGACATTGTCTGTGGCCCCGGGGATACAACACTGTTGTGCGACACCTCCACTGGCCTGCCTCGGCCCATCGTCCCTGTCGTCTGGCGTCGCAGGGTATTCGAGGTGCTCCACGGGCTGTCTCACCCCTCCATTCGGGCGACGGTGGCCCTCGCCTCCTCCCGTTTCATGTGGCACGGGCTGCGTAAGCAGGTCGCACACTGGGCACGCACCTGCATCCCGTGCCAAACTTCAAAAATCCAGCGACACGTGCGTGCGCCTCTGCAGGAGTTTCGTGTCCCTCGGCAGCGCTTCGACCACATTCATGTGGACATCGTGGGGCCGCTGCCGCCGTCCCGGTGCATGACCCACCTCTTCACTGTGGTTGATCGCTTCACGCGGTGGCCGGAGGCCATTCCGCTGGCGGACACCTCGACGGCCACCTGCTCGCGGGCCTTGGCGGTGCACTGGATCGCCCGGTTCGGGGTGCCACTGGACATTACATCCGACCGGGGGCCACAGTTCACTTCGGAACTGTGGTCGGCCATGGCAAGACTCTTGGGTGTCCGCCTACACCACCCTACGGCGTACCATCCACAGTCGAACGGGTTGGTGGAACGCTTTCACTGCCAGCTAAAGGCTGCCCTGAAGGCTCGGCTCACGGGCCCAGACTGGGTGGACGCCCTGCCGTGGGTTTTGCTGGGGATCCGCACCGCACCCAAGGAGGACTTGGCCTCCTCCTCCGCCGAGTTGGTGTACGGGGCCCCCTTGACGGTTCCCGGGGAGTTCATCCCACCGGCGCAGGGTCGAGTGGAGCAGCCTTCTGACGCCCTGCAACGTCTTCGGCAGACGGTGGGCAGGCTGGCACCTGTGCCCACGTCACGTCATGGGACCTTCCAGCCACACGTCCCTGCCGCTCTGGAGGACTGCCAGTTTGTGTTCCTGCGCAGGGACGCACACCGATCACTTCTCCAGCGGCCGTACGAGGGCCCCTTCCGGGTCCTGCAACACGGCTCGGCCACATTCGTTCTGGACATGGGGGGTCGCAGAGAGACTGTTTCGGTCGCACGGCTGAAGCCGGCACACGTGGACATTGATCGGCCGGTGCTGGTTGCGCAGCCCCGCCCGCGCGGTCGCCCCCCGTCCACGCTACCCCCGCCAGTGTCTGCTACGACCCCTCCACCTGTCGGTCAGTCGCCGGTCCTGCGCCGGTCATGGTGCGCACCCGGGCTGGTCGCCTCGTGCGCCCTCCTGTCCGTTTTGTACCTCCGGTTCTTGGGGGGGGGGGTCCTGTGGCAGATCAGGCCACTCCTTGGGTCAGCCCCCTCGTTACGTGACGGACAGGCGTAAGGGGTTAAAAGCCAGACCATGGGGAGGCGTGGCTCATCCGTAGGTGGATTACGCTGTGGGCAGGAGCTCACAGCCTAATAAAGAATCTTACTGAAAACTGCCTGGCGTCTTGCCTTTTCTCTGGCCTCCGCCAGGCCACTACAAGCCATGATTAAATGGTGGAGTAGACTTGATAGGATGAATGGCCCAATTCTGCTCCTATCACATATGAACTTATGAACTACTTCCACTATGTACTGTACTTCCAGGTCACTGTGTTCTGCAATATTCTTTATGGGCCTACCATTTACCCTGTTCTCCCTGTCTTAATGTAGCAAAATGCAATACTTCACACATCCAAATTAAATTATATATGCCATTCCTTGGCCATCGTACCAAGTTAATCTAAATACTGTTATGAACGTAGAGAACCTTCTCTCCGGTCCAGTACACCAGCAATTTGGGCAACATCTGCAAATTCACGAATCATACACCTACACATATCCAAATTGCTAATATACATGACAAACAACAGTGCATCCAGCAATGATACCTATGGCATTCCACATTATGGACCTCCAGTCTGAAATACCCCCCTCGACTACCACCCTCTGACTCCTTCCACCAAGGCAATTTTGAATCCCACATGATTTAACCTTCTGGACCAGCCTGCTATGTGAGATTTTATCAAAGATCTTGCCAAAGTCCATGCAGACACCATATGCCACCATCTCATGAATCCACTTGGTCAACTCTTCTGAAAACTCAATCAAATTTGAGAGCCAGGTTTTCCATGCACTAAACCATGCTGACTATCCCTACTCAGTCCTTGCCTTTCCAAATGCAGGTAGACCCTTGCCTCTCAGAATCCCCTCCAGTAAATGAAAAACAAAGTGCGGCCTTTTGAAGTGTTGTTTCAGTCTGACAAAGAAGTAGGAGTGCTTGGCTGACTCATAACTCTCAGCCAACTTCAAATGTCTCATCAATCTTTTTAAAATGCAATTGTTGTGTTCCTAAGAAACCTTGTGTTATTGAAAATCACATTATATAAACAATTGTGCTACTGGGGAAAATGGGGTTAGAGATGAGAGAGTTTCAGACTCACATTAACAAAGTTATATTCCCCCGCAGAATTTTTAAAACTAAAGATCTTTTTAAGTATAAATTTATTTTTGTTGCTGCAAACTAAAAATGTTAAAGGCTGTATGTTACATTGATTATTTGAGCACCATTGGACAAGGTCATAAGATCATAAGTGATAGGAGCAGAATTAGGCCATTCGGCCCATCAAGTCTACTCCGCCATTCAATCATGGCTGATCTATCTCTCCCTCCTAACCCCATTCTCTTGCCTTCTCCCCATAACCCCTGACACCCATACTAATCAAGAATCTATCTATCTCTCCTTTAAAAATATCCATTGACTTGGCCTCCACAGCCTTCTGTTGCAAAGAATTCCACAGTTTCACCACCCTCTGACTAAAGAAATTCCTTCTCATCTCCTTCCTAAAGGAACGTCCTTTAATTCTGAGGCTATGACCTCTAGTCCTAGACTCTCCAACTAGTGGAAGCATCCTCTCCACATCCACTCTTTCCAAGCCTTTCACTATTCAGTACATTTCAATGAGGTTCCCCTTCATTCTTCTGAAGTCCAGTGAATGCCCAGTGCAGTCAAACACTCATCATAAGTTAACCCACTCATTTCCTGGGATAATTCTTGAAAACCTCCTCTGGACCCTCTCCAGAGCCAGCACATCTTCAGATATGGTGCCCAAAATTGCTCACAATACTCCAAATGCGGCCTGATCAGTGTCTTATAGAGCCTCAGCATTACATCCCTGTTTTTGTATACAGGCGCTCTTGAAATACATGCTAGCATTGTGTTTGCCTTCTTTACTACCAACTTGACTTGCAGATTAACTTTTTGGGAATCCTGCACTCCCAAGTCCCCTTTGCACCGATTTCTGGATTCTCTCCCCATTTAGAAAATAGTCTATGCTTTATTCTTTATTCTTACTACCAAAACGCATTACTCCACATTTTGCTACACTATATTCCATCTGATAAGTGTCAATAGAAGCAAACATAGACAAGATCGACAAGGGCGGCACAGTGGCGCAGCAGTAGAGTTGCTGCCTTATAGGGCCAAAGACCCGGTTTCGATCCTGACTGCGGGTGCTGCCTCTATGGCATTTGTACGTTCTCCCTGTGACTACATGGGTTTTCATCAGGTGCTCCGGTTTCCTCCTATATGCCAAAGACATACAGCTTTGTAGATTAATTGGCTTCGGTAAAATTGTAAATTGTCCCAAGTGTGTAGGATAGTGTTAGTGTAAAGGCACTGTTTCCGCTCTGTATCTCTAAAGTCTAAAGTGTCAATAGAAGCGATTGCTTGTCAACTTCAATGGCAACTTCGATTGCTTGTCAACCTAGAATACTCCTCTTAATTTTATGTACCCCAATCATGTCCCCTTTTGACCTCCTCCACTCCTGGAAGAACAGTCCAATCTCACCTCATAACTGAACTCCATCCCTGGCAACATCCCAGTGAATCTCCTCTGCCCTCTCATCAGTGCTATCACATCTTTCCTATATGGTGAGCAGAACTGCATGCACTACTCCAGCTGTCTAACCAAGGTTTCATAAAGTTGGAACATAACCTCAAGTTTTGCCTTCCATGCCCTTGGCTAAGGAAGGCCAGAATCCCACATGCCTTCCTGGTCACATTATCAACCTCCATTGCCACCCTCAAGGATCTATGGATGTACTACAATGTCTCTATATTCCTCCATTATTCCCAAGTCCCCACCATACTTGGTGCACGTCCTATCCTCATTAATACCCCAAAAATGCATCACCTCACATTTTTCTGGATTTAAATGTATCTGCCATTAATCAACACATTTCATCAACATATTAATATCTCTCTGCAGCCTATAACTACCCTTCCCCACTATCAACAGCTCCACCAATCTTTGTGTTATAAAACATAAAACATGCACAGGAGCAGACCTTTTGACCCACAATGTCAATAACGAACATCATGCCTGGCTAAACTAATCTCCTCTGCCTGCATGTGATCCATATCCCTCCATTTCCTGCATATCCATATGCCTATTTAAAAAGCTCTTAAATGCTACTGTCGTTTCTGCCTACACCACCACCATTGGCAGTAGGTTCCCAGTATCCACCACTTTCTGTGTAAAATAACTTACCTCACACATCTCCTTTAAATTTTCCCCCTCTCATCATAAAGCTATGCCCTCTAGTTATTTACATTTTCTCCCCAGCGCGGAGTTTCCACGCTGTATCTCTAAACTAAACTAAACTCAGTACAATTCATAGCAGTGGCTGGCTTTCTTTGTATTCAGTACTTAACCACTGATGTACTCCAGATTAGAAATGTGATCACACAAGACAGTGGTGCCGGCACATTGTGCTCCACTCCTTAAATTCCATTCTATTGATTTCAGTGAATCGAAATTTTGGCAGCAGGGTACATTATTTTCTTATGTAATTAGTACAAGCGACCAATATTTTTTTTTTACTCTATTATGCCAAAGCATCTGCAAGGATTTTGTTTTGCTCAAGATTCCAGCATTTGCAGTTCCTTTTGTCTCAATTTTCAGGTGATGCAAATCTGGGTGTGGATCCAGGAAAAGCAAATGATGAGCTCATTTCTCAGAAACCCCAGTGACCTTCTCATTTAGCTGACTAACAATTCAAAGCATTTACCAATCCTTTTACTTCTTTCAACACTCCTTTAAACATGCATTAAAGAACTTTGAAAGCTTCAGCCTGCATCTTTTGAAAGACATAAAACAATTGGGAAAAAGGTTACTATAAAATCTCATTAAAGGTCATTCTGCCAAATGCATTGTAAGGGATAAGTTCCCATTACAATAATTGCTGACCCAAATGTCAATATATGGTGCTTTATCGTAAACTGACTGATTTCCTATTTCTACTACCAATAGAAAATCATCAGTCTTCATAAAAGCTGCTGCCAGTCCTTTGCTGTGATTTTTAGGCCAAAGGTTTCTTACTCTAATATGGACACAAAATGCCGGAGTAACTCAATGGGACAGGCAGCATCTCTGGAAAGTGAAATGGGTGACGTTTCGGGTCGAGACTCTTCTTCAGACTGATGTCAGGGGAGAGGGAGATACATAGATAAGGAAGTGCAAGGTGTGAAAATATGACAAAGGGAATGAGGATCAAGGAAAATGTAGAATAAATTATTGTTAGCTGGGAGAAACTAACAACAAAGCAAACGGAGATAAAATGTAGTCAGAGACAGGAAGACTGGTCGGAGAACTGGGAAAGGGGAGGGATGGAGAGACAGGAAAAGCAAGGGTTACGTGAAGTTAGAGAAGTCAATGTTCATACTACTGGGGTGTAAGCTGCCAAAGCTCTAAGCAGCTGCAAGGGCCCAGGCATCAGCACTAATGGAACAGAAAGAATCATCTGTCATATTGATCTAATGTCTGGAGCATTGTTTAACTACTTGTTACTCTGTAATAATTTAGGCAATTATAATTACATGTAAATTAATCAACCCAGTTTATGTTGAAGATTAATTAATACATTTTTTTTTTTTAAGGCAGTAACATAAGTCCTACTTATTTTGGGACAAGAATTAGATCGGCATAGGAATGGGTAGATACTGAAGCAGAGATTAAATGGGAGGGACAGGAGCAAGGACCGGGCTGGTGGGGGAGACTTTCAGGATCGATGTGTGGTCCAGGTGATTTTATCTCAGGACTCAATTGAGCAAGGCCTAAATACTGTAACTGGCTGCAAAGCGAAGTCCGGCAGCATCACTGGTGGTAATGCAGTCCTCCCTGATGCACTTAATGCATTCAATGCTTACTTTGAGCAGAAACCTATCAGACCCGACTGTGCCTTTTCCTAGGGTCATTGTTGCAGAAGTAAGCTTGGCCTTCCTGAGGGTGAACCCACTAAAAGCAACTGGCCCAGATGGAATCCCTGGCCACATCCTTAGGAACTGTGCAGACCAACTAGAGGGAGTGTTCATGGACATCTTTAATCTCTCCCTACTCTGTTCTGAGGTGCCCACCTGCTTCAAGTAGACCACCTTGGCATCATTGACGTCAATAGAATGAATTTCAGAGGCAGAGCCTTAGTGTCAGTTGCGATTATATGGGGTATAAATTTCCAAATTCGGTTTTGTGGCTTGTTAGTACTGCATTGTTCCGAATATGACACTAGATGGCGGTGATGCATCACCATCAACACTAAATCTAGTTAATAGTTTATCTGATGCTTGTTCTTGATCCAAAAGCATGACAATTCCATTTGCCTCCATGCAATCACAAGTAAGCTCATCAACGCCTCTACTTCCTCAGAAGATTGAGAAAAATTGGGTCTGTTGATGAATACTCGATTGAACTTCTGTAGTAGAGAGCAAATTCTTTGAAGCACTTCCCTCTGGAAGGC
Organism: Rhinoraja longicauda; assembly: GCF_053455715.1. Taxonomy (NCBI): domain Eukaryota; kingdom Metazoa; phylum Chordata; class Chondrichthyes; order Rajiformes; family Arhynchobatidae; genus Rhinoraja; species Rhinoraja longicauda. The sequence continues at coordinate 60,107,053 of NC_135955.1, read as the reverse complement.
GACTCCGGACTATCAAAGCAGCCACGGCCAGACATAAATCAGCTTTTTTCCACGAGTGATAGTTCTACTCAATAACCAAAGTCTGTAGTCTCTTTTTTGCTCTGGTTTCTTTTTACCCACATGTTTAGACCGTAATGGTGTATCCTTATTGTTTTGATGTGTTTATGCTTTATTCTTAATTGTTAACTGTATGTTTGCATTGTCATTTGTGAGCGGAGCACCAAGGCACATTCCTTGTATATGCATACTTGGCCAATAATGTTATTCTATGGCGAGTCGTAAGGCGATGTGCGTTGAGGTAGACGTTTATTAGAAGGCTAACAACCATGACAAAACCAACGCTGTAAACGACAAACAACCATAAATCTTACTGTCTTTCTTGGAGTTCAAAACCAGACTGATTGTTCCCTCTCCTGCGCACCACCTGACCTCTTCGACCAATCGGAGGGTTCGATGGTCTGGACCAATCCTTGTGCCCCTACATGACCCCCCCCCAGAACCCTCGGCACGATACCGGGCAGGTGCCCGGACCACCCGACCGGAGTGGGTGCGGAGAGGAGAGGGAGGCCCAACCGGGGGTGAGGACGGGGAAGCAGGCACCGCGGGAGGGGTTGCCGGAGGCGAAAGGGGTGGAGGGGAAGCTGACGGAGCCGGAGGCGGCAGTGGCAAGGCGACCGGGGGAAGAGGAGTCCCGAACGGGGGCAGCGAGGGGGGAAACTGCTGTACGGGAGCCGCGGCTGGAGGTCGGCCCCGGCGAGGAGGTTGAGCCGCTGTAACGGGCTGGTCTGGGTCCAAATAGGCAGGCTTAAGGCGGGACACCGAGACGACCTCCTGTCGGGTGCCCACTTCCAACGTGAAGGTGACTGTGCCTTTCTTCACTACCCTGAACGGACCCTGGTAAACCGGCCGGAACGGGGGACGGTGGGCATCGATTCGTAGGAACACAAACTCACAGTCGCCCAAGGCCGCCAGGACATGTGAAGGGGGATCCCCGTGACGAGAAGCAGGGACCGGGGCCAGGGACCCCACCCGCGCTCGGAGTGAAGCCAAGAGTGCTGGCACGGAGGGAGGGAGGGTAGAACATGGAGGGAGAATGTCGCCTGGCACCCGCAGGGTCGAGCCATAGACGAGGTCTGCCGAGGAAGCTCCGAGATCGGGCTTCGGAGCCGTGCGGATACCCAGGAGAACCCATGGGAGCTGGTCGGCCCAGTCGGGGCCGGACAGGTGGGCAGTGAGGGACGCCTTGAGCTGCCGGTGGAACCGCTCCACCATCCCGTTGGCCTGGGGGTGATAGGCGGTGGTTTGCTGTAATCGGGACCCGCACAGCTGAGTCAGAGCCACCCACAGGGACGAGGTGAATTGGGCGCCCCAGTCGGTAGTGATGACGTCCGGGACGCCGAAACGGGCAACCCAATTTAGTGCCAGAGCCCGAGCGCAGGAGGCTGCTGAGATGTCGGACAACGGGAGCGCATCCGGCCACCGGGTGAACCGCTCGACTACCGTGAGGAGGTGGGTGTAGCCCCTGGAGTGAGGTAACGGGCCGACGAGGTCCACGTGGATGTGGAGGAATCGGACTGCAGGGACCTTGAACTGCTGGACGGGGGGCCGAGTGTGCCGGTGCACCTTGGAGGTTTGACAAGGAATGCAGGAGCGGGACCAGGCGGCCACCTGCCTCCGCAGCCCGTGCCAGACAAAGCGAGCCGCAACCAGAGCCGAAGTGGCCCGGATGGACGGATGTGCCAGGCCGTGAATGGTATCAAAAACCTGGCGCCGCATGGAAGTGGGCACTACCGGGCGGGGGCGGGGCAGAGAAACATCGCACCAGAGTTTGGTACGAGTGAGACCACAGGCTACCTGTGCCAACCGCAACCCCGAGGTGGTGTGGGGGTACAGGGAGGGGGTGTCTTCCAGGTGCTGAGCCTCCGCGAGCTCCTGGAAATCCACCCCGGAACTTATCTCGGCAACAGGGGAAACCGCCGGTCTGGACAGGGCATCCGCCACGGCGTTTAGTTTACCCACAATGTGCCGAACGTCGGTGGTGAATTCCGAAACGAAAGTGAGGTGTCTCTGCTGGCGGGCCGAACACGGATCGGAAACCTTAAAAAAAGCAAACGTCAGTGGCTTGTGGTCAGTGAAGGCAACGAAAAAGCGACCCTCCAAAAAATAGTGAAAATGACGGATCGCCAGGTAGAGGGCCAGGAGTTCCCGATCAAAGGCACTGGAAGCTATCTCGGGGTGAGTGAGCTGGCGGCTGAAAAAGGCCAAAGGGTGCCAGAGACCGTTAACCTGCTGTTCTAAGACGCCTCCCACCGCCACGCCGGAGGCATCGACGGTGAGGGCCGTGGGAGCAGAGGAGCGCGGATGGACGAGCATGGTGGCGTTCGCGAGGGCCACCTTGGCCGCCGCGAAAGCCGCATCGGCAGCAGGGGACCACACGAGCTCGGTGGGGGTTACCCGCGAGGCATTGGAAAAGGGGGCGCATGATCCGAGCTGCCGCCGGGACGAATCGGTGGTAAAAATTCACCATGCCTACAAATTCTTGTAACCCTTTGATTGTGTCGGGGCGGGGAAAAGAGCGGATAGCAGCCACCTTCTCGGGCAAGGGATCCGATGACCCAGGAAATCGACCGAGGATAGTCCGAACTGGCATTTGGACGGGTGTAGGATCAGACCGTGGTCCTGCAACCTTTGGAATATGGAGCGCAGGTGGGACCGGTGTTCGTGAACCCTGTGCCCCTACAATTCATTCATTCATTCATACTGACTGGTTGCATCATGCACTGGTTCAACAACTCCTGCACTCAGGAAAAGGAGATTACAGACAGTGGTAGTCTATCATAGGCACAGACCTCCCTACCGTTGAAGCGACCAATAGAAGGCACTATTTCAAAAAGACAGCAATCATCATCAAGACCCACACCACCCTGGCCACTCTCTCATTTCACTCTTACTATCGGGAAAAAGGTACAGGATCCTGAAAACTGTGACCACCAGGTTTAAGAATAGAGGATCGACACAAAAAGCTGGAGTAACACAGCGGGACAAGCAGCATCTCTGGAGAGAAGGAATGGGTGATGTTTCAGGTCGAGACCCTTCTTCAGACTAGTTAGGGATAAGGGAAATGAGAGAAATTGATGTGGAGAGATAAAGAACAATGAATAAAAGATATGCAAAAAAGTAACAATGATAAAGAAAACAGGCCAATGTTAGCTGTTTGCAAGGTGAAAATGAGAAGCTAGTGCGACTTGGGTGGGGGAAAGATAGAGAGAGAAGGAATGCCGGGGCTACCTGAAGTGAGAGAAATCAATATTCATACCACTGGGTTGTAAGCTGCCCAAGCGAAATATGAGATGCTGTTCGTCCAATTTGCATTTAACCTCACTCTGACAATGGAGGAGACCTAGGACAGAAAGATCTGTGTAGGAAAATGTCCGGCAACCGGGGATCAGGACTTAACCTACCTGATCTCCCAGTTGCTAAACACTTTAATTCTTAACCCGAGGTGAGAAGAAACTTTTTCATCCAGAGAGTTGTGAATTTGTGGAATTCTCTACCACAGAATGCAGTGGAGGCCAATTCACTGGATCAATTTAAAAGATAGATAAAGCTCTAGGGGCCAGTGGAATCAAGGGATATAGGGAGAAGGCAGGCACAGGTTACTGATTGTAGATGATCAGCCTTGAACACAATGAACGGCAGTGCTGGCTCGAAGGGCCAAATGTCCTCCTCTTGCACCTATTTTCTGTGTAATTCCATTGTCAGAGTGAGGCTAAACATAAATTAGAGGAACAGCATCTCATATTTCGCTTGGGCAGCTAATAGCCCAGTTGTATGTATAATGATATCTCTAACTTCAAGTAACCCTGGCATTTCCTCTCTGTCTATCCCTCCCCCACCCAAGTCGCATTAGCTTCTCATTTTCACCCATCAAACAATGGCCTGTTTCCTTGATCATCATTATTTTTTTGCTTATCTTTCATTCATTGTTCTTTATCTCTCTACATCATAATCTATATCTCTTGTTTCCCTCATTCCTAACCAGTCTGAAGAAGGGATCTCAACCTGAAACACACCCATTCATTCTCTCCAGAGATGCTGCCTGTCCCATTGTGTTACTCCAGCTTTTTGTGTCTATCTTTGGTTTAAACCAGCATCTGCAGATCCCTCCTACACAATAAAGTCTTCATCCTACCGCAACCGGAGAGCAGTCCTGAACTACTAACTACCTCATTGGGGACCCACGGACTATCCTTGATCGGACTTTACTGGCTTTACCTTGCGCTAAACGTTATTTCCTTATCATGCATCTGTACACTGTGAGTGGCTCGATTGTAATCATGTATTGTCTTTCCGCTGGCTGGTTAGTACGCAACAAAAGCTTTTCACTGTACTTCAGTACACTTGACAATAAGCTAAACTCAAACTCTTCAGGTCTCACACTCCTTACTGCTGAAAATAGTACCTATTTCTCCCAACTATACTGTCCTCATCACTACCCTAGCCCTTTTCACTCCCACATCTTGAAGGGCCTCATGTTCCATCCACATGGACTGCAAGACCTCTTGTTTGTGGGAGAAATACAAGAGCTGAGGCTCTCCCAACATTACCTTTTGACCCATTGTCCTACCCTCCTGTCCGGCCTGACCAATCAATTCTGCATTATCTAAATTAATGGGATAACCGCATCTTTTATTGCCCACCTTCGTGCACTGTTGTGTCTACATCTCAGACTCCAGCTCATCTATTCTGAACCAAGGTTTCCGTCACTTTCTGTGATGTGGTCATCCTCCTTCGCAATGTTTCCCTTCAACTTACACACTATCGTGGCAACATATCCAATGCTCCCATGCCTGTATTAATTTGACTAATCAATTAATTACATTTAATTTAGGGAGTTTTTTAAATATAAAATAACACCAATGTTCGTTCCCCACCCAAGTAAACACTGCATTACGCAAGTACTGGACTATACTAAAACATACCGTGCCGTTGCCAAACCCACCAAGTTGCATCCCTTCCTCCCACATAGTCTGAATCAGCAGATATCTATTTATTCAGCCTAACCAGCTTACTAATTAGCTGACCGCCTACATAATGATCATTTACCTCTGCACCTGAAAGACACAAGATTACGAAAAGCTATTACATTAAGTGAAAATAATTGAGCATTTAAAATTCTGATTCATCTTGCTGGCAAGAATGCTGGCAAGAAAGAGAGTGGAGGTTGGACACACCCTCTGCCTTGCCCTGGACTGTCTCCACCGCTAAATGTCATGCCTGATGGTCACCAACATCTGTGGAGGAAAATAACTGCAGGTAATAATAAAAATGTATTTGTCATATGTAGGTTGGCACAGGGTCAACGGTACAATGAAATGTATTTGACAAGACAACAGGTCACCTCAGCAGTAATATTCCAAGGATAAATAAGATTAAAACAAAACAAACAAACAAAACCAATAACATCTGTGGAGATTATCTCCCCTTTGGTCTGTTGTGAACCAATCCACAGCTCCTTCTTTCCACTGTAAATCTTGTGTTGTGCTTCTACTCATGTTAAACGGTTGACATGTTGGAAGGCTCAATGTGAATAGTTTGTTCAAATTATAAAGGCTTGAGTGTTACCAACTGACCTAAGTCTATCAAGACAAGATATATCATACCTTTGTTCTGTGTAAGCACTTCTAAGACTTCATTCATTAACTCAGAACAAGAAACAGAAAAAACCCTACATTGAAACAAATTTCCCATACTACAACCAAGCTGCTGAAGTCACACATGCAGACTGCTTGGGTTTTTATTTCATGCTCATTAGTTCACAAAGTAATGAATTTGCACCTGTCTTGATACTTCACCGTTCCCCAATAAGCATAAGATTTCCATTCCTTAATGACTGCACCTTATTCTCTATTTTCATCCAAAAAAATATTAGAAATGGGATGATGGACGTCCATGACAGTTTCTTAATCTTACATGTATGTAGTGCTTATATGTGGCAGGGAATCTACTTTTGCATGATTTTGTATTAATTCTGCAATGTAAATATTAACAAACAGTGTCATTACCAATTAAACCTGGCAAGTATTTCTGTTTCCATTAAAAAGAGCCAAGATGTCAAAGAAACCTTTCGTTGACCTCTCCTAGCTTTATGATGCAAATTAGCCACACCTTAATTACATAAATACTTCTGTTTCTGTTCAGTTTAGTTTAGTTTAGAGATACTGTACAGCGTTGAAACAGGCCCTTCAGCCCACCGAGTCTGCGCTGGCCAGCTATACCCGCACTTTAAAACTATTCTACACACACTAGGGTCAATTTACATTTATACCAAGCCAAATAACTTACAAACCTGTACGTCTTTGAGTGTGGGAGGAAACCAAAGATCTCGGAGAAAACCCACGCAGTCACCGGGAGAATGTACAAACTATGTAGAGACAGCACCCGTAGTTGGAATTGAAACTGGGTCTCTGGCGCTGCAAATGCTGTAAGGCAGCAACTCTACTTCTGTGCCACTGTGCCGCCATCTTGATTACATACTTTATTCAATTCAGAGAATTTTTAGGTTGGATTTATCTTAGAATATAGAACAGTACAGCACAGGATCAAGCCTTTTGGCCCAAAATGTCTGTACCCAACATGATGCCAAATTAACCTAATCCTTTATGCCTGCATGTGATCCATATCCCTTCATTCCCTAACATTTATGTGCTTATCTAAAAGTCTCTTACATACCATTATATCTGCTTCCACCACCACCACCATTGGCATCACATTCCAGGTACTTACCCATTCTCTGTATAAAAAAACCTGCTGCAGACATTTTCTTCAAATTTACCCCCTCTGATCTTGAAGATCAGAGAAGATCTCTAGAATTTGAAGTTTTCACCTGAGAATAGGTTTGCCCCATCTATGCTTCTCATAATTTTATAAACTTCTCCAAGCTTATTTATCCTATCCACTTTTATATTAATTATAAGGAGAGGCTGAACAGTCTCCTTATAATTAATACCCTTTAATCCAGATAGTATTGTTGTAAACCTCATCTGTACCCTCTCCAAACTTTAGGTATAATCCAAAAAAAAGTAGCAACTTCTGAACAAAATAGCACAAACTTTCAAATTATGTCTTTTTTGCTAAAGGTTTCCCTCAAATTATATGTACATCACTAAATATAAAGATATTGTGATATCATGAGAGGTAGAGTCATAGAGGGGAGATACATTTCCTCCCGGTGGATGCAACAAGGACTACAAACCATCATGGCTGCCAGCAAAAGACTACAAAACCCATAGTCGGAATCTTGGAATCATCTTTGATCAAACCCTCTCCTTCGACAAACACATCAAACACATCACAAAGACAGCCTTCTTCCACCTCAAAAACATTGCCCGTCTCCGTCCATCCCTCTCCTTCACAGCTGCAGAAACCCTCATCCACGCCTTCATCACCTCCCGTCTGGACTACTGCAACAGCCTCCTCTATGGCTCACCCTCAAAAATCATCAGTAAACTTCAATACATTCAAAACTCCGCTGCCCGTCTACTCACCCACTCCCCGATCCGTGACCATATCACCCCCGTCCTTTACAAACTCCACTGGCTCCCCATCCCCCAGAGAATCCAGTACAAAATCCTCCTCATGACCTACAAAGCCCTCCATAACCTGGCCCCATCCTACCTGACTGACCTCCTCCACAGGCACACCCCCACCTGCACCCTCCGCTCTGCTGCTGCCAATCTCCTGTCCCCCCCCATCCGGACCAAACTCAGATCCTGGGGGGACAGGGCTTTCTCCATCGCTGCTCCCACCCTATGCAACTCACTACCCCAAACCGTCAGAGACTCCTCCTCACTCACCACATTCAAAACATCACTGAAGTCTCACCTCTTCAGCACTGCCTTCAACCACTGAAGGTCACCTCACCTTCTGTCTCCTTTCTCTGTTCGTTTACTTATTTATCTATTTATTCACTTCTCTATGTTCTAGAAATCCCTGTAAAGCGTCTTTGAGTGTTTGAAAAGCGCTATATAAATGTAATGCATTATTATTATTATTATTATAGTCAGCAGGGCTGCCTGCCCTGCTGACACTGATTGCTGCTGACACTGATTGCTGCTGACACTGATTGCTGCTGACACTGATTGCTGCTGACACTGATTGCCGCTGACACTGATTGCTGCTGACTGATTGCTGCTGACACTGATTGCTGCTGACACTGATTGCTGCTGACACTGATTGCTGCTGACACTGATTGCTGCTGACACTGATTGCTGCCGACACTGATTGCTGCCCAGCTGAACCAGCTGAGCTGATTGCCTCAGTGAGAGAGCTAAAAGGGAAGGGAAGCAGTATATTTAAAGAGAGAGACAATGACTGGAGCAGAGAAGCAGTGTTTGAGTTATATCTTGTAAGAAGGCAGCAAGCTACAGTTTTGATTTAACTACCTGTTTTGGTTTTGTGTACCTGTCTGCAAACAATTAAGTTTACCTGTTTTTGGAAAAGACTAAATATATGGAATTTAAGTTTGAAAACAAAAAAATTTCTGTCTTCATTTCCGGCACCCACACCTCCCAACCTTCAAGAGAGAAGCTCCCGACCTCTCAAGACATCACAATGGTGGAGAATGCCAAATAAGGAGGGGTGGGTGAGTACAAATGTCCATCAGTGATTTGACTATCCGCTTGGCACAATTGAGAACCAGTGAGAACGACATGGAGGAAATGTTGAAGATGCTGGCTCAGAGTAACCAGCTCCAAATAGAGACGAGCCAGGCTCTTTTGGAGGAACAAAGGAAAGCCAATATGTTGAAAGAAGTGGAACTCAGGTTACAGAGGATCCAGTCTCAAGGAGCGGGGCTATCAACCACCAACCCAAGGGTCCGTGCCAGTGATTTTATTCCTAAAATGGGACCCACCGATGATCCAGAGGCCTATCTCCATGCATTTGAGACTACTGCAACCAGAGAAAAGTGGCCTCAAGACCAGTGGGTTGGTATCCTAGCCCCGTTCCTAGCCGGGGAATCACAGAAAGCTTTTCAAGACTTGGACAGTACAATAGCGAATAACTATGACATCTTGAAGCAGGAAATATTGAGCAGAATAGGACTTACAAAGTTTGGAATGGCTCAGCATTTCCATAATTGGGGTTTTAGGAATGACCACCCCCCCCCCCCCCCCCCCCCCCCGGACTCAGATGCATGAACTTATTCGTATTACAAAGAAGTGGCTTGATCCTGTTAAAAACTCTGCAGTAGCCATTGTGGAAGCCATTGTTGTGGATCGATATTTATGTGCTCTACCCTATGAGGCAAAAAAGGTTATCGGCCACAGTGCTCCTGTTGCAGCTAGTGCCTTAGCGGATGCAGTTAGAAACATAGAAACATAGAAAATAGGTGCAGGAGTAGGCCATTCGGCCCTTCGAGCCTGCACCGCCATTCAATATGATCATGGCTGATCATCCAGCTCAGTAGCCTGTACCTGCCTTCTCTCCATACCCCCTGATCCCTTTAGCAAAAAGGGCCACATCTAACTCCCTCTTAAATGTAGCCAATTAACTGGCCTCAACTACCTTCTGTGGCAGAGAATTCCACAGACTCACCACTCTCTGTGTGAAGAAATGTTTTCTAATCTCGGTCCTAAAAGACTTCCCCCTTATCCTTAAGCTGTGACCCCTGGTTCTGGACTCCCCCAACATCGGGAACAATCTTCCCGCATCTAGCCTCTCCAACCCCTTAAGAATTTTATATGTTTCTATAAGATCCCCCCTCAGTCTTCTAAATTCCAGCGAGTACAAGCCCAGTCTATCCAGTCTTTCCTCATATGCAAGTCCCGCCATCCCAGGGATTAATCTGGTGAACCTTCTCTGTACTCCCTCTAAGGCAAGAACGTCTTTCCTCAGGTTAGGAGACCAAAACTGCACACAATACTCCAGGTGCGGTCTCACCAAGGCCCTGTACAACTGCAGCAGAACCTCCCTGCTCCTAAACTCAAATCCTCTTGCTGTGAATGCCAACATACCATTCGCTTTCTTCACTGCCTGCTGCACCTGCATGCTTGCTTTCAATGACTGGTGCACCATGACACCCAGGTCACGTTGCATCTCCCCTTCTCCCAATCGGTCACCATTCAGGTAATACTCTGCTTACCTGTTCTTGCCGCCAAAGTGGATAACCTCACATTTATCCACATTATATTGCATCTGCCATGCATTTGCCCACTCGCCTAATCTATCCAAGTCACTCTGCAGCCTCCTAGCATCCTCCTCGCAGCTAACACTGCCACCCAGCTTCGTGTCATCCGCAAACTTAGAGATGTTGCATTCAATTCCCTCGTCCAAATCATTAATATACACTGTAAATAACTGGGGTCCCAGCACTGAGCCTTGCGGGTACCCCACTAGTCACTGCCTGCCATTCCGAAAAGGACCCGTTTATTCCTACTCTTTGCTTCCTGTCCGCCAAACAATTTTCTATCCACCTCAAAACTGAATCCTCAATACCGTGTGCTTTAAGTTTGTACACTAATTTCCTATGTGGGACCTTGTCGAAGGCCTTCTGAAAGTCCAGATATAACACATCGACTGGTTCTCCCTTATCCACTCTACTAGTTACATCCTCGAAAAATTCTATAAGATTCGTCAGACATGATTTGCCTTTGGTAAATCCATGCTGACTTTGTCCGATGATTTCACCACTTTCCAAATGTGATGCTATCACATCTTTAATAACTGACTCTAGCATTTTCCCCACTACCGATGTTAGGCTAACTGGTCTATAATTCCCCGTTTTCTCTCTCCCTCTAGTTCTCTAGCCAGTTTCAGGCTACTAATGAAATGCTCCGCATGGGGGAAAAAGAGCAACCTATTGTTCAAGGACGTCAAGCAAATTCTCGGCCACAGACCCAAAAACCCATACAGGGCAACCCAACCAGACAGGTTAATGTACAGGGATTATATCAGGCTGAACAAAGGAGAAAAATCCTGGACAGGGACACCAGAAGATGCTACAGATGTGGGGAAATGGGTCATATTTCATGGCAATGTGACAAAGTGGATGAATTGATGCCCACTGCAGACTCCTCTGGCAGCCAACCCACAAACCTTTATGCTGCCTTGATGGAGGGTGCTGAACACCCAGCTTTTATGTGCCCTGTGAAGCTAAATCACCAAGATGTGGAAGCTTTGCTGGACTCAGGGAGTAATTTCACACTAGTTCACAAATCTTTAATAGATGAAACAGACTTGCTGCAGGAAAAGACCCGACCCGTCTCCTGCGTCCATGGTGACACTTGTGAGTATCCTACTAGTAGTTTGAAGCTAGTCACAACCCAAGGCATGTGTGAAGTCAACGCAGGGGTTTTGGATGCCCTGCCAGTCCCACTCTTAATAGGACGAGACTGCCCCCTGTTCCACAGACTCTGGAGGGAAATACAAGAGAGATGATCTAGGGAGATATCACTGCCCAGAGGTAAGAACAAGCATAAGAGAAGCAGTCCTAAGAATAGGTCCAGTGCTAGTTTAACGCCTACTTCTCCTCCAGTAAATGCTCTCCTGGGCGCGGTAGCATCATCCAGTGATACGGGGCCGACTTCTGAAGGGGAAGGGCCGCAAGGAAACAATTGGCCATCATCAAGTAAGGATTCCAAACGGGTAGCGGACAGACCACCCCCACTTTCAGGCCAGTATGGTACTGCTCAGCTCAAAGATCCTACATTGATAAATGTTTTAAAAAATGTTAGAGTACTAGAGGGTGTGGACCAGGGGCCGGGAAGTGGTTTAACTTACCCTCATTTTGCTATAAAGAATGGGCTTCTGTACCAGATGAAAAAAGGGCAAGATGAGGTAACAGAGCAGTTGTTAGTGCCAAAAGCTTTTGGTCTCACAGTGTTACAACTGGCCCATACACACTTGCTCGGGGCACATCTAGGAGTGGAAAAAACAAAAGACAGAATTCTGCAGAGGTTCTTTTGGCCAGGCATCCACAAAGAAGTTGAAAATTATTGCTGTAGTTGTCCAGAATGCCAGCTCACTGCCCCCCGGCCCTCATTTAGGAATCCCCTTATCCCACTACCAATCATTGAAGTCCCCTTTGAAAGGATTGGGTTAGATATTGTGGGCCCCCTACCCAAAAGTGCTCGGGGGCATCAGTATATTCTGGTCCTGGTAGACTATGCTACCCGTTATCCCGAGGCTGTACCCCTCAGAAAGGCTACAGCCCAGCATATCTCAAAGGAACTGTTCCTCCTGTGCAGTAGAGTAGGGATTCCAAAAGAAATATGAACAGACCAGGGGACCCCTTTCATGTCTCGTGTCACCAAGGGCCTGTGCTCCCGCCTAAGGATCAAGCACCTCAGAACATCAATACCACCTTCAAACTGACGGCCTGGTAGAGAGGTTCAACAAGACCCTTAAAGCTATGCTAAGGAAGTCAATTGAAAGAGATGGGCGCAACTGGGACCAGCTCCTTCCGTGCCTGATGTTTGCAGTTAGGGAGGTGCCCCAAGCTTCTACAGGCTTCTCACCCTTTGAGCTCCTATACTGTCACAAACCCAGGGAGCTTCTTGACCTAGCTAAAGAAGCATGGGAGAAACAGCCTTGTCCTCACTGCACTGTTATTGAGCATGTGGAGGCCATGAAAGACAGGGTGGCTACTATCTATCCTATTGTCAGAGAACATATAGAAAAAGCTCAAAGGGAACAGCAAGCATCCTACAACTGCCCTGCACAGCCCCGAGAGTTCCAGCCAGGCGACCTGGTTCTGGTGCCCACTGTTGAGTGTAAATTTTTAGCCACTTGGCAGGGGCCATACGAAATCATCGAAAAGGTGGGAGAGGTAAACTATAAGGTAAAGCAACCGGGAAGGAGAAAACCAGAACAGACTTACCACGTGAACCTGTTGAAAAAATGGCACCCGGCAGAGGTTCTATTAAGTTGTTTACCCCCAAAAGAGTCAGGAGCACCACCAAGAGATGACATAAAGGTGGGCCCAGAGCTGTCACCCCAGCAACGTCAAGAGTGCATGGAGCTGGTTGACCATAACCAAGATGTATTCTCGGCCAAGCCGGGCACTACACATCTCGCGGTACATGAAATTCGCACTAAGCCTGGAAAGGTAGTCCATCAGCGGCCCTATAGAGTTCCAGAAGCCCATAAGGAAACAATTAGAGAGGAAATTAAAAAGATGCTTGAACTTGGAGTTATTGAAGAATCCCATAGTGCCTGGGCAAGCCCAATTGTACTGGTCCCCAAACCTGATACGTCGACTCGATTCTGCAATGACTTTAGAAAACTAAATGAAGTGTCCGAGTTCGACGCTTACCCCATGCCCCTGGTAGATGAACTAATAGACCGTCTGGGAATGGCTCGCATCATCACAACCCTTGACCTCACAAAGGGGTACTGGCAAGTTCCGCTTTCCCTAGAATCCCGAGAGAAAACAGCCTTTGCAACAAGTGAAGGGCTTTTCCAGTACACCAAGTTACCATTTGGTCTACACGGAGCGCCTGCCACCTTCCAGCGGCTGATGGACCGGGTCCTGCGGCCCCACAAAGAATATGCTGCAGCCTATTTAGATGACATAGTGATACATAGCACAGATTGGGAAAGTCATTTGCCCCGAGTACAGAAGGTACTGGATGCTCTTCGTGTAGCAGGTCTCACAGCCAATCCCCGCAAGTGCAGGCTAGCCTATAGTGAAACAGAGTACCTTCGTTACACAATAGGGCGTGGCCTTGTTAAACCTCAAGATGCTAAATTAAGGACCATCCAAGATTGGCCACGACCTGTATCAAAGAGACAAGTAAAATCCTTTATAGGCCTTGCAAACTACTATAGACGCTTTGTTCCCAACTTCTCTGATCTAATTGCCCCCCTAACAGATCTGACAACTAAAAGACAGTCCCGAATGGTGAAATGGTCACAGGAGCAGAGGAGGCTTTCACCAGCCTGAAGAAGGCCTTGTGTTCCCACCCAGTTCTGGCCGTCCCAGACTTCAACAAGGAGTTTGTTGTGCAGGTAGATGCCTCAGAGGTGGGTCTTGGGGCGGTACTCTCTCAGATACAGAAGGGTGAGGAGCACCCAATCCTCTACAGTAGCCGAAAGCTTTTGGCCCATGAGAAAAGATACTTTACACCGGAGAAAGAATGTCTGGCAGTTAATTGGGCTCTTGAACCCCTTCGCTATTACCTTATTGGGCGCAAATTCACTCTACTCACAGACCATGCTCCTTTGCAGTGGATGTCAAGAAATAGGGAAACAAACAGTCGGATAACAAGATGGTTTCTCAGCCTCCAGGCTTTTAACTTCTCGGTTGTCCACAGGGCAGGTCGGAAACATGGGAATGCAGATGCCCTTTCCCGAAGAGACGTCCTGTGGGCCTCCTTCCCCAGTCCGGAGGCCTCAAGTCAGGGGAGGGGGAAATGTGATATCATGAGAGGTAGAGTCATAGAGGGGAGATACATTTCCTCCTGGTGGATGCAACAAGGACTACAAACCATCATGGCTGCCAGCAAAAGACTACAAAACCCATAGTCAGCAGGGCTGCCTGCCCTGCTGATGACGCTGATTGCTGCTGACGCTGATTGCTGCTGATGCTGATTGCTGCTGACGCTGAGTGCTGCCGACGCTGAGTGCTGCCGACGCTGATTGCTGCCGACGCTGATTGCTGCTGACGCTGAGTGCTGCCGACGCTGATTGCTGCTGACGCTGAGTGCTGCCGACACTGATTGCTGCCCAGCTGAACCAGCTGTGCTGATTGCCTCAGTGAGAGAGCTAAAAGGGAAGGGAAGCAGTATATTTAAAGAGAGAGACAACGACTGGAGCAGAGAGGGAGAGAAGCAGTGTTTGAGTTATATTTAGTATGAAGGCAGCAAGCTACAGTTTTGATTTAACTACCTGTTTTGGTTTTGTGTACCTGTCTGCAAACAATTAAGTTTACCTGTTTTTGGAAAAGACTAAATATATGGAATTTAAGTTTGAAAACAAGAACTTTTCTGTCTTCATTTCCGGCACCCACACCTCCCAACCTTCAAGAGAGAAGCTCCCGACCTCTCAAGACATCACAATATTCAGTGCCATTTACAAGCAGCTTCGTATATTAACAATGCTGAAGGCGGGTAGAATAATCAAGCTTGATGACAACACTGTTATAAATGACAGAGAATGATTTTATATGCATTATGCAACTATCCTACATGTTAGATTTTTCTACAGAAATTAGCCTTCTTTTATTGGGAGAAGCTGCTGCAGTTTCTTCTTGCTCCATTCTTTAAAATGACAGGGGATGCCATGGCAATTTTATTCTCATGGCTGGGGGATAGCAAGTTGAGGAAATACTCAGAAGATTAAAATGAAAAAGAACTGAAAACAAAAGGCATGGAATTAGTGAGTGTTTGAAAGGCATAAAAACGAATAGACAATAAAGATGTCTGTGCTCAATGGTATTCGCCAAAAGTAAGAGATACAGTACATTTGGTTTATTAGCTGTCTTAGCATATTATATTATTTTGTATCCTGCTGTATTGTTTTTGGGCACTTCGGGGTTGTCATGAGATGAATACTAGACTTACATATATGGGCATGTATGGACTAGGAGGAACCAGAATTATGAGCATAATTGGGAAGCCAATGACGTTATGCATTAGACATGAGAGGAGCCTGGCAAGATATAAATTCTTACCAGATCTATGACTAGAGATATACTAATCTGTTTGTATTGCTACTTCAATAAACGACTAATTAAACTGAAATGTCGCGAAGATCTCTCTGTTGTTGATTGTGTCAAAAATGATCACTCCACTCCTTTCGTGAAAGTAGTAAGCTTAAGGACTTTATTGGGAAGCACTAAGTTGCTGCTACAATACATAAGATGAGTTGAGGGCATTAAAAGGAAGATGAATACATAAAGGAAGATGAATACATAAGATGAGTTGAGGGCATACTGAAAGGAAGTATGCAGGTACAGCACTGAAAGGAAGCATGCAGGTACAGCAGGCAGTGAAGAAAGCCAATGGAATGTTGGCCTTCGTAACAAGAGGAGTTGAGTATAGTAACAAAGAGGTCCTTCTGCAGTTGTACAGGGCCCTAGTGAGACCACACCTGGAGTACTGTGTGCAGTTTTGGTCTCCAAATTTGAGGAAGGATATTCTTGCTATTGAGGGCGTGCAGCGTAGGTTTACTAGGTTAATTCCTGGAAAGAGCGGGACTGTCGTATGTTGAAAGACTGGAGCGACTAGGCTTGTATACACTGGAATTTAGAAGGATGAGAGGGGATCTTATCGAAACGTATAAGATTATTAAGGGGTTGGACACGTTAGAGGCAGGAAACATGTTCCCAATGTTGGGGGAGTCCAGAACAAGGGGCCACAGTTTAAGAATAAGGGGTAGGCCATTGAGAACGGAGATGAGGAAAAACTTTTTCAGTCAGAGAGTTGTAAATCTGTGGAGGCCAATTCTCTGAATGCATTCAAGAGAGAGCTAGATAGAGCTCTTAAGGATGGCAGAGTCAGGGGGTATGGGGAGAAGGCAGGAACGGGGTACTGATTGAGAATGATCAGCCATGATCACATTGGCTCGAAGGGCCGAATGGCCTACTCCTGCACCTATTGTCTATTGTCTAAAAGGTAAACTGAAATATGACACTATAGTTATGATGAAAAAATGGTTTAAAAAGGAACTCGTTGCAGAGGAAGTATGAAAAGCTATTGGCACATATTCAAAAACAAGGAAGTGTTCAACCAAGTGATTCAGTCAGCAGCTTATTGTGGGCAAAATTTTGAATCATTTCTAAGGAAGAAGAAAAATAAAGTATAGCAAAATCTAAGGCTGTCAGCCTGGATGCTAAAGCTACACACAACATTATCTAACTGTACGAAAGGCTACAGCTGGAGTATTGTGCACGGTTCTAGACATATTACAGGAAAGATGTGATTGATTTGGGAGGATATTTACATATTGTTTGGACTGGAAAATTCGATCTACATGAAAAAAATGGAATAGAGGAGATTGAGCAGAGACTTAATTGTGATATTAAAAAGTATGAAGGACCTAGATGGAGTATATAGAAGGAACTTATTTCCCTAAATTACGGGATAAAATACAAAGTGATGTGGATCTAAATTTATTCATCGAAGGATCAGAGTGATTTGAGGAAATATCTTCTCACTGAAGGGGTGGTCATTGCAGAAACCCTCTTCACAGTTAAGCTGTAGGTGAAGAGGTCCTTGAAGAACCATTGCCTACCAGGCCATGGATCCCCTGCTGAAAAGCAGAATCTGGATAGCTCTTTTATATCTGGTATAAATGGGGTGAAAGGTGTCCTTCCATATCTTAAATGTTTTATGTTTCTTAGATTCACAAACAATGTGTGCAAATTAACTTTCCCTACCATGCAATGCACTAAACACTCATGAAATGAGTACAGTTGATAACATTAAGGACATTAATGGCTGAAAATAAGAATCAAACACTTCCCATTACATAGTTGTACATAAGATGGTGGCTCAGTTTTATGATCAACTAGACCAAGTGGACCCGTTGGGCCCAAACCACTCCTGCACCCTCTCATCCCCAATCTCCCCCCTCCACCAATCCCCCCTCCCCTCCACCAATCCCCCCTCCCCTCCTCCTCTTCCCTCCCCTCCCTCCACCCTCTTCCTCCCCCCCTCGCCCTCCTCCCCCTCCACCTCCCTCCCCCACTCTCTCCCATCTTCCCCCCACCCTCCCTCTCCCCCTCCCCCACTCTCCCTCCCCGCTCGGATTGCCTCTCCTGCATTGGTGCAGCACCCTCTCCTTCCCTACTCCCTGCTCCCCCACTCTCCCCTCCCCAATCCCCCCCCACTCCCCCCCTCCCCTCCCCCCCCCCTCCCCCGGGTGGAGCGGGGGTGGGGGGGGGAAGAGTCCTGTCCCGTCCTGTCGCCTTGATATATGAATTCCTTGTTTAGGGGCCTTTTTTTGAATTAGATTATATATAATAGAAGTAAAATTTTTAATTTGTCCTTTTTGAATTAGGTTTTCAATTTCCTTAGATTTCAGCAATAACATTGTTTGATTAAAAAAAATATATATTTTTTTTAAATAAATAAATAAAATTAAAAGAAAAAAGGTGTATAATTCATTAATACATTAAATCAAGCTGCCGGTTAGTATCTGTTATATAACATATTCATTTTCCCTACCTTTGAACTCCGCTCCATGACGCCAGAAGACGCCAACTAGTACTTGTTATTTAACATACCAACTGGCATTACCATCATATCATATCATATCATATCATATATATACAGCCGAAAACAGGCCTTTTCGGTCCACCAAGTCCGTGCCGCCCAGCGATCCCCGTACATTAACACTATCCTACACCCACCTACATACCTGTACGTCTTTGGAGTGTGGGAGGAAACCGAAGATCTCGGAGAAAACCCACGCAGGTCACGGGGAGAACGTACAAACTCCTTACAGTACAGCACCCGTAGTCAGGATCGAACCTGAGTCTCCGGCGCTGCATTCGCTGTAAAGCAGCAACTCTACCGCTGCGCTACCGTTGCCGTACCATCATACCTACAGACTTGCCATTAAACCATTCATCGTCTCATTCATAGTACTCGGTCGCGTGCAGAATCTAGAAGCCGCCAACTGGTATCTGTTATTAACACATTTACCTTCAGTATCTGTGTATCCTGTTAAGTCAAAAACCGAGAACTCGCAATCAAATGTCAAATTATTAACATTAAGTATCCTTCCCTTTTGCACTCCATTCCGTACGGAACCAAGAAGTCACGACTTTTGTATAATGTCAGAGTAAAGTATAATTAACACATCAATCTACCTCACCTTTGTACTTCTTCAGTGGTCATCTTTTTGGTGTATAAATGTCCTGCTATACTGACCTAACTTTGGAGCTGTGATCACAGCCTTTGTCTGAGACATTTCTCCCCAAGTAAAATAAACCGATGGTAAATCATAAGAGTCCTTGAGTCCTATTAAGGGTTTGACTTTGTCACTGGTCTGGCACTATAGTGATCTATTCGCTAACAGATTGGTGTGTTCTGTTAACTTTCTACATGGGGATACTTTGTGGAGAACAAATCTGCTATGCATTCTGAGGATAAGAGCAATCTGATCTCAAAGCTTTTGGTCTGTTCGTGTCCATACCAGCTCAACTTGTTGTCACTCGTGGTGAGAAAATGTAAACCCAAGAACTATTTGAGGACACTCCCTCAACAGGATCCATAGCATTCTCCATTGAAAATCAGCTACTTATCATATTGTATTATGGAGGAATGCGAAGAGAGATAATTCTGTGGAATTCATTGGCACAGATGGCTGTGGGTATTTTTAATGTGGAGATTGACTGTTTCTTGATTAGTGAGGATGTCATGGGTTATGGGGAGAATACAGGAGAATGGGGTTGAGAGGGAAGGATAAAGCAGCCACGATTGAATGGTGGAGCAGACTTGATGGGCCGAATGGCCTAATTCTGACTTAAAACCATTTCAAAAGTAGGCACTCAGTGAAATCACAGAGGGATTTGCTGATATTTTTATGTGTGGGTTTGTTTCCCCACAGGTAAGTTTTTATTTATCAGAAGCTGGAAGTAAGAATTGTGTTGTTCCCTTGCCAGTGCAAATGATTATTAAACACTCTTGCACCTAGATTCTTGCAAAACAAACTGCTGGAGGAACTCATTGGGTTGAGCAACACCTGTGGGGTAATATTTGATGATATTAGTTGCCTTTTTGCATAAATGTGTTGGGACCAATGCATAACTTCAGAGATATACACGGCCAAGGATCTGATGCTATTGGCCCACTCCTATTGATGAAAGCAGATTCATGGCTCTCTGGCTTTCCCTTCCTCAATCAGCTCCTTGATCGTGCTAACATTGAGGCCTGCCTGGCACCATTGGATCAGATCATCAATCTCACTCCTGTGCTTTGATTCATTATTACCAGTTATTTGTCCAACAATGCTGAGGTCACCAGCAAATTTACAGAAGGCATTGAGCTGCACCTGACTACGCAGTCATGGGCATAGAACATGGAGCAGTGTACTGGGCATACTGCCTTGAGGTGTTCCTGTGTTGATAGTTATCGAAGAAAAGGTGTTGGTGTCAATTTGTACCGATTGTGGTCTGCCAATGAGAAAGTCGAGGATCCAATTACATAGGGTTGAACAAACACCCAGTTTGCTGAGTTAGATGATAGGTTAAAGAGCGGATGACATAGAAACATAGAAACATAGAAAATAGGTGCAGGAGTAGGCCATTCGGCCCTTTGAGCCTGCACCGCCATTCAATATGATCATGGCTGATCATCCAGCTCAGTAACCTGTACCTGCCTTCTCTCCATACCCCCTGATCCCTTTAGCCACAAGGGCCACATCTAACTCCCTCTTAAATATAGCCAATGAACCAGCCTCAACTACCTTCTGTGGCAGAGAATTCCACAGACTCACCACTCTCTGTGTGAAGAAATGTTTTCTCATCTCGGTCCTAAAAGACTTCCCCCTTATCCTTAAGCTGTGACCCCTGGTTCTGGACTTCCCCAACATCGGGAACAATCTTCCTGCATCTAGCCTCTCCAACCCCTTAAGAATTTTATATGGTTCTATAAGATCCCCCCTCAGTCTTCTAAATTCCAGCGAGTATAAGCCTAGTCTATCCAGTCTTTCTTCATATGAAAGTCCTGCCATCCCAGGGATCAATCTGGTGAACCTTCTCTGTACTCCCCCTAAGGCTAGAATGTCTTTCCTCAGATTAGGAGACCAAAACTGTACACAATACTCCAGGTGCAGTCTCACCAAGGCCCTGTACAACTGCAGCAGAACCTCCCTGCTCCTATACTCAAATCCTCTTGCTATGAATGCTAACATACCATTCGCTTTCTTCACTGCCTGCTGCACCTGCACGCTTGCTTTCAATGACTGGTGCACCATGACACCCAGGTCACGTTGCATCTCCCCTTTTCCTAATTGGCCACCATTCAGGTAATACTCTGCTTTCCTGTTCTTGCCACCAAAGTGGATAACCTCACGTTTATCCACATTATATTGCATCTGCCATGCCTTTGCCCACTCGCCTAATCTATCCAAGTCACTCTGCAGCCTCCTAGCATCCTCCTTGCAGCTAACACTGCCACCCAGCTTCGTGTCATCTGCAAACTTAGAGATGTTGCATTCAATTCCCTCATCCAAATCATTAATATATATTGTAAATAACTGGGGTCCCCGCACTTAGCCTTGCGGTACCCCACTAGTCACTGCCTGCCATTCCGAAAAGGACCCGTTTATTCCTACTCTTTGCTTCCTGTCTGCCAACTAATTCTCTATCCACCTCAACACTGAACCCCCAATATCGTGTGCTTTAAGTTTGTACACCAATCTCCTATGTGGGACCTTGTCGAAGGCCTTCTGAAAGTCCAGATATAACACATCGACTGGTATTGACGCCAAAACCATGTTGTTGATGAACAACATGGCGTACGCATTCTTAGTGTTCATGGTTTAGTGCAGCGTGGAGTCGGTGAGGTCACAGCCCCTGTTAATCTATTGTGGCAGTGCGTGAATTGTAATGAGTCCAGGTCCTTACTGAGGCAGGAGTGGATATGCATTATAATCAACTTCTCAAAACATTTAATCAGCATAAATATTACTGCCAAAGATTGGTAGTCATTGAGGCATGTTACCCAACTCTTCTTGGGCACTAGTATTATGGATGATCTTTTAATGCAGGTGAGGACACTAGTGCAAATTTGATGGGAAGATGCATTTGATAATATTTCCATGCACCTCGGCTATCCTTCTTGGATTTAAGTCCTTTTAAATGAAACAATGATTCACTTGCAGTTATTTCAATCCAGTATACCATGTTTGGCAATTATATCCAATATACTGTTTGGCATACTCAATGTGAACACCTCTACCTTAGAAAAAACAAAGACAGATTAGTTTGTTGCTTTGCAGTGCACCTGCACTCAGTTCACAAGGGTGACCCTGACTTTGCAAAAGATGAAATATGTTCTTCAAACCACACGCAAAAGCCTTCAACATTGAATTTAAAAATTCAGATAAAGAGCCTTTGATGTGCGCTATGGATGGTTGACACCTGTGGAGACTTGCAGTTCACTTGCAGTTATTTCAATCCAGTATACCATGTTTGGCAATTGTATCCAATATACTGTTTGGCATACTCAATGTGAACACCTCTGCCTTAGAAAAAACAAAGACAGATTAGTTTGTTGCTTTGCAGTGCACCTGCACTCAGTTCACAAGGGTGACCCTGACCTTGCAAAAGATGAAATATGTTCTTCAAACCACACGCAAAAGCCTTCAACATTGAATTTAAAAATTCAGATAAAGAGCCTTTGATGTCAACTATGGATGGTTGACACCTGTGGAGACGAGGCAGGGTTAATATTTCAGGTAAATGACCAGTCACTAACCTGGGGCATTAGCCACCACTTCTTTCTCTAAGGAAACTGCCTGACTTGCTGGGCTCCATTCTACCTGAGAATTCCAGTAATTGCTATGCTCTGTAGCTCAAAATTAGTCAGTCACGCAGCACAGAAACAGATCCTTCGGCCCAACTCCTCCTTGCTGACCAAGATGCTACATCAAAGCTAGTCCCATTTGCCCATGTTTGGCCCATATCCCTCTTAACCATTCCTGTCCATGTAGCTGTCTAGTAAATCATACTAGACCAAGTGGACCCGATGGGCCCAAACCTCTCCTGTATTGGTGCAGCATCCCCTCCTGCCCCTTCCTCTCCCCCCATCCCCTCCCCCTCCTCCCCCCTTTCCTCCCCTTCCTTCCCCCCTACCTCCCCCTACCTCCCCCTCCCCCCCGCCTCCCCCTCCCCTCCCCCTCAACCCCCCTTATCCTCCCTCCTCCCCTTCCACCCCCCCGCCCTCCCCCTCTCCCTCCCCCCCCTCCCCCCCCCCTCTCCCTCCCCCCCTCCCCACCCTCCCCCCTCCCCCTCCCCCCCTCCCTCCACCCCCTCCCCCCCTCCCTCCACCCCCTCCCCCCTCCCTCCCCCCACTCCCCCTCCCCCCACTCCCTCAGCCTCCCCCCACCCTACCCCCTTATCCTCCCTCCTCCCGCTCTTCCACCCCCCCCCCTGAATGGGGTTTCCCTGAATTAATAAATTTAAGGTAGCCTACAACACAACGGTATGAAAATCTGATTCTCCAACCAGACATTTTTTCTCATCTATTCTGTTTTTCTATTTTCATTGACCCCATGAGTGTACACTTTTCTCCCGCTGTGCCCATCTCCCAGTTCATTTCCCCTTCTCCTTCCATTCATTCCCACTCATCTTTACTACTACTCTTCCCTTTTTCTTTGTAAACCCCATTTCCCCCCCCCCCCCCCCCCCCCCCCGTCCTCATTCCTCCCACCCACCTCCTTCCAGTCTTGCGTTTTGCTCCCCTTTTCCCCTCCTGAAATCAATTCACATCTTCACCCTTTTGCCTCCATTTTACCTCTAACCTTTATCACTATCTCCACACATCTGCCACTCACCCCTCCTCACCTACATCCACCTATCACTTGTGTAGGAAGGAACTGCAGATGATGGTTTAAAGAATCTTAAGTCTGCAGAAGGGTCTCGACCTGAAATGTCACCTATTCCTTTTCTCCTGAGATACTGTCTGACCCACTGAGTTACTCCAGCTTTTTGTGTCTATCTTCCACCTATCTCTTGCCAGTTTTTGTTCCATCTTTCCCCTGGCCTCTCTTTCTCAGCGTTCTCCCCTCTACTGCATCAGTCTTCAGATGGGTCCCTAACCGAAATGGCATCTGTTTATTTACCTCCACAGATGGGTCCCTAACCGAAATGGCATCTGTTTATTTACCTCCACAGATGCTACCTGAGTCCTCCCTACCCTTTTGTTCTCTTTAGCTACCGCGTTGATTCTTTTGAACGCTGCATTTCAAGCATGGCCAGGATTATTTTTGATATATTGCTCCTCGTTTTGTCATTGAATATGGGAAATAATTTCCAAAATTCAACTAAACATAATTGTAAATGCAATGTACTAATGGCACAATTCCATTGCGATCCCGGGATGTGGGGATTTTTTTTTTTTAATTTTCAGATGCTGGATTCGTTTTATTTTTTTACAACTTGCCATTCGTTGTGACAAAATCCGGATTGACCGAAACTTTTACGAAATTGCGGTGTGGGTTCCTCGTCCAGCTCCAGATTCCGCACCTTTAAGCTCCGGCTCCCACAGAACATGACCTATACTCGCAGGAATTCAGAGGAGTGACCACGGCGGCGGCGGCGGCGGCGGCGGCGGCGGCGAGGTGGGCGACTGCAGCTTCAATACCGTTACTCGTCTGCAGATCAGCCAGCACCCATTTTCTTTAGGGGATAGGTGGAGTCTGTAACAAGTGGCCGGTGGAAGCACAGGAAGGGAACGAGCGCGCTGAGGAAGCGGGAGACGGTGCATTTCACAGCCGGGCTGCTTGTCTGCTTCACTGGAAGTCAGTCAGTCAGTCCCCTCCCGCAGCTTTGCGCAGCTATGGAGCTAAAGGGAATCAAACAAAAACATCTTGCTTCCTGGATCTGGCCGTGCAGTAAGCCTCTCTTACTTGTTCAATGTTGCTGTCGTGATTTAAAACTCTATGTTATTGCACAGGCCGATGTATTTGTCTAATCTTGGCACCTATATTGATATATGATTGTATAGGCAGTATTGTTGTATCGTGCCCAGGAGCTGGAGGTGCGTTCGGGTCTTTGCTGGGATTTAAATGGTCGCTTTATTTGATGTTGGCTGGTTCACAGTTGAAAAGAAACAACCTTACTTCACGTAATATTCACGAACAGATTTTTCTTGTGGCCCTAAAACCTCGTACCTGTAAATAGATTAGTGGCAGAGCATAAACTCAGTCGCTTAATACGGATTTTGAGAAGTTCTCGTCATGAAAGAGGCTACACATTTGCTACACATGCAGCAGAGGGCATTTTCTGTATCGGGATACTGGTTGAATGGAAGTTGTGCTCTCTCGGCAACGTAGCTTCTCATTGAGCTAATCTTTCATCACTCCAGAAATAAGATTTCCGAGAGTGGGTCGCCTTACGACGTAGCCCTTCGCCAAAATCATTGTCCTTTTAATCTCTTTTGTTTGTCTGTTGAGCTGCTAGAGGTGTGAACTGATGGGGGTAAGCAAAGGGGACTTGATCAACGTTAACGAACGAGTATGCATTAAAACATCGGTGAAAGTTCAGGAATAAAATATGACAGATTTTGTAAAGCGCCTTTCACTTAACAATTTCAAACCACATTACTACCAATAACGTGTTCGTATAAAGGCAATAAGGTAGCAAGTTACTCAGTATGTAGGAAAGAAGTGCAAATGCTGGTTGAAACCGAAGATAGACACAAAATGCTGGAGTAACTCAGCGGGTCAGGCAGCATCTCTGGAGAACGTGGAGAGGTGACGTTTCAGGTGGGACCCTTCTTCAGACATTAATAACCTTGTTATGAAGTACCTTGTGATAATACATTAAATACCTAGCGATAACACAAGGTAGTTTACAACCCAACGGTATGAATATTGAATTCTCCCCCCCCCACTTCCCCCCCTCCCCCCCACTTCCCCCCTCCCCCCCACTTCCCCCCTCCCCCCCACTTCCCCCCTCCCCCCCACTTCCCCTCCCTCCCCCCCACTTCCCCCCCCCTCCCCCCCACTTCCTCTCCCTCCCCCCACTTCCCCTCCCTCCCCCCCACTTCCCCTCCCTCCCCCCCACTTCCCCTCCCTCCCCCCCACTTCCCCTCCCTCCCCCCACTTCCCCTCCCTTCCCCCCCACTTCCCCTCCCTCCCCCCCCCACTTCCCCTCCCTCCCCCCCCACTTCCCCTCCCTCCCCCCCACTTCCCCTCCCTCCTCCCCCACTTCCCCTCCCTCCCTCCCCTCCCTCCCCCCACTTCCCCTCCCCCCCACTTCCCCTCCCTCCCCCCCACTTCCCCTCCCTTCCCCCCCCACTTCCCCTCCCTCCCCCCCACTTCCTCTCCCTCCCCCACTTTCCCTCCCTTCCCCCCCCACTTTCCCTCCCTTCCCCCCCCACTTTCCCTCCCTTCCCCCCCCACTTCCACTCCCTTCCCCCCCCCCCCACTTCCCCTCCCTTCCCCCCCACTTCCCCTCCCTTCCCCCCCCCACTTCCCCTCCCTTCCCCCCCCCCCCACTTCCCCTCCCTTCCCCCCCCCACTTCCCCTCCCTTCCCCCCCCCACTTCCCCTCCCTTCCCCCCCCCACTTCCCCTCCCTTCCCCCCCCACTTCCCTTCCCTTCCCCCCCCCACTTCCCCTCCCCCCTCCACTTCCCCTCCCTCTCCCCCTCTTCCAACTATACACATTCCTCTAGCTTTTCATTTTACTCCCCTTCTCTCCTTATTGTCTGCAACTCATCTCTAACCTATTACCTTCATCTTTTCTCTGGCCTTTGTCCAACCATCTGCCAATCATAACACCGTCACCTGCATCCACTTGTCACTTACCCCCACATCCCTTCCAGCTTCCGCTTTCCTACCACAAT
Source organism: Rhinoraja longicauda (assembly GCF_053455715.1). Classification (NCBI taxonomy): domain Eukaryota; kingdom Metazoa; phylum Chordata; class Chondrichthyes; order Rajiformes; family Arhynchobatidae; genus Rhinoraja; species Rhinoraja longicauda. The sequence goes on along the minus strand of NC_135955.1, from coordinate 60,080,531 downwards.
CAGTCTGAAGAAAGATCCTGACCCGAAACATCGCCTCGCCATGTCCTCCACTTTGTATCTTTGTTTCATAACACAAGGTAATCTGTTATAGAGATGTTTTTAATTTATTCTTTTGGGGTGGATTTATTGCCCTTGAGAAAGTGGTGGTGAACCACTGCCATTCTGCCCTTGCAGTCCTTCTGAGGAAGATTTAGTTTTGTTTATTGTCATGTGTAACGAGGTACAGGGAAAAGCTTTTGTTGCGTGCTATCTAGTCTGCGGAAAGATAATAAAGATAAGGGAATAACGTTTACTGCAAGGTAAAGCTAGCAAAGTCAGATCAAGTATAGTCTGAGGATCATCAATGAGGTAGATAGTAGTTCAAGACTGCACTTTGATTGGAGTAGGATGATTCAATTGTCTGATAATTGTCATATAGGGGCAATAGACAATAGACAATAGGTGCAGGAGTAGGCCATTCAGCACTTCGAGCCAGCACCGCCATTCAATGCGATCATGGCTGATCACTCTCAATCAGTACCCCGTTCCTGCCTTCTCCCCAAACCCCCTCACTCCGCTATCCTTAAGAGCTCTATCCAGCTCTCTCTTGAAAGCATCCAACGAACTGGCCTCCACTGCCTTCTGAGGCAGAGAATTCCACACTTTCACCACTCTCTGACTGAAAAAGTTCTTCCTCATCTCCGTTCTAAATGGCGTACCACTTATTCTTAAACTGTGGCCCCTTGTTCTGGACTCCCCCAACATTGGGAACATGTTTCCTGCCTCTAATGTGTCCAATCCCCTAATTATCTTATATGTTTCAATAAGATCCCTCCTCATCCTTCTAAATTCCAGTGTATACAAGCCTAATTGCTCCAGCCTTTCAACATACGACAGTCCCGCCATTCCGGGAATTAACCTAGTGAACCTACGCTGCACGCCCTCAATAGCGTTCTGCAGCTGCGGCTCACCGGCAGTCTCTCTGTCTTTTTTTTTTGTTTTGTCTATTGTCATCGTTTAAATGTACGTTTTGATCTATTTTTAACTCTGTTTATGTGGGGGATGGTGGACGGGGTGGGGGAAACCTTTTTTTCCAATCTCCTCCTCAACGGAGATGCGACCTTTACCGTGTTGTGCCTCCGTTCGTGCTACGGCCTAACACCGTGGAGTTGGCGGCCTCCAGCTGGGATCGACCTTGAAGACTCCGGTCGCAGGGCCTGGACTTACCATCTCGGAGGCTTCGGCCGTGGGCCCTGCAGACCGGCAACATCTGGAGTTCGCAGGTCCCTGGCTGGCGACCGGTTTTCGGGAGCTCCAGCCGTAGCAGCTTCGACCGCCCCGGAGCGCGAGGTTTGATCGACCCACTCGCAGGCCCTTCATCGCCCTGCGTGGCCTGACCGCGGCACTTTCCATCGCCCGGTGGGGGCTCAGGACCTTCATCGGCCTGCTCGGCTCGGCCCTGGGACTTTCCATCGCCCGGTGGGGGCTTCAAGAGTTGGGAGCCTCGATCGCCTCGTGGCACCACGGGAGAAGAATGAGGAGGAGATAAGACTTTTCTTTGCCTTCCATCACAGTGAGGGTGTGCCTGGAGCAATCACTGTGATGGCTGTTTGTGTTAAAAATTGTAATTGTGTGTCTTGTGTTCTTTATTGTCTACTGCCGGACCCTGACGTGAGAGGACGCTGGTGTTATTTGTTCGCCGCTTCTCCGTCAGGACAGTTTGTTTGTTTTTATGTCATGACTGTTTTTGTAAAGCGTCTTTGAGCACTTGGAAAAGCGCTATAAAACATAAATGTTTATTATTATTATTATTATTATAACAGTTGGGAAGAAACTGCCCCTGAATCTGGAGGTGTGCATTTTCACACTTTTATACCCTTTTGCCTGTTGAGAGAGGGAAGAAGAAGGATTGGCCAAAGTGAGACTGGTCCTTGATTATGCAGCTGGCCCTGCTAAGGCATAGAAACATAGAAAAACATAGAAAATAGGTGCAGGAGGAGGCCATTCGGCCCTTTGAGCCAGCACTGGCCATTCATTGTGATCATGGCTGATCATCCACAATCAGTAATCTGTGCCTAACTTCTCCCCATATCCCTTGATTCCGCTAGCCCCTAGAGCTCTATCTAACTCTCTCTTAAATTCATTCAGTGATTTGGCCTCCACTGCCCTCTGTGGCAGAGAATTCCACAAATTCACAACTCTCTGGGTGAAAAAGTTCCTTTGCACCTCAGTTTTAAATGGCCTCCCCTTTATTCTAAGACTGTGGCCCCTGGTTCTGGACTCCCCCGACATTGGGAACATTTTTCCTGCATCTAGCTTGTCCAGTCCTTTTATAATCATATGTCTCTATAACATCCCCTCTCATCCTTCTAAGGCTCCAGTGAATACAAGTCAAGTCTTTAAAATTTTCTTCATATGTCAGTCCCGCCATCCCAGGGATCAATCTCGTGAACCTACGCTGCAATGCTTCAATTACAAGGATGTCCTTCCTCAAATTAGGAGACCAAACTGTTCACAATACTCCAGATGTGGTCTTACCAGGGCCCTATACAATTGCAGAAGAATCTCTTTACTCCTATACTGAAATCCTCTCGTTATGAAGGCCAACATGCCATTAGCTTTCTTCACTGCCTGCTGTACCTGCCCGCCAACTTTCAGTGACTGGTGTACAAGGACACCCAAGTCTCGCTGCACTTCCCCCTTACCTAACCTGACACCATTGAGATAATAATCTGCCTCCTTGTTTTTGCTGCCAAAGTGGATACCTCACATTTATCTATATTATACTGCATCTGCCTCGCATCTGCCCACTCACTCAACCTGTCCAGGTCACACTGCAACCTGTGATGCATCCTGATCAAATGCTTTTTATGGTGCACCTATAGAGTTGTAGGGGACATGTCAACTTCCGAAGCCTTCTAAGGAAGTAGAAACGTTGGTGTGCCTTCTTGATTTTCGCTTCATTATGGTTGATCCAGCAGACATTGTTGGTGATATTGACTCCTAAGAATTTGGATTTTTCAACACTTTTACTCCGGGACCGTCAATGCAATCTGGGGTATGTGTACTTCGCTTCCTGAAGTCAATCACTATCCCCTTTGCCTTGCTGACATTGAGAGAAAGGTTGTTGTCGCGACACCAGGACATGAGGTTCTCAATCTCCTTCCTGTACTCTGTCTCATCATTATTTGATATACAGTCCACAATGGCGGTGTTGTTAAAATGCTGTTGAGGATTTAGGACCTATTAATGAAGAAGGAATGATGTTGAATTTCCAAGTCAGGGTAGAATGGAGACCATATTTTTAAAAATAACTCAGGTTTGTCGATTAAGGCAAATCTTATTTTTTCCAAATGCAGGGTCTCTGTCATTTCCGTAGTCCACATTTTAATTGTGGGGGTTATTGTTTTTTTCCAAAATTTAAGTATTAATTTTTTCGCAGTTATTAGACTGTAATCAAGAAAATGTACCTGACTTGCTGTAAAGTTTGTAGTATGTTCTGATAATCCTAATATAATTAATTTTGGATCCATATCTAATTTTTTATTAATAACTTTAGGAAACTATTTTAAAAATCTCCAACCAGAAGTTTTGCATTTTTATACAAGTTACGAAAATATGAGTTAAATAGCTTCTTGAAATTGACATTTATCACAAATAGGAGAGATACTAGGAAAAATCCTATTTAATTTCGTCTTCGAATAATGTAATCTATGTATTATTTTAAATTGTATTAAGGAATGTCTAGTATTCAATGAACATTGATGTATATGTTGTAAACTTTCATCCCATATATCTTGCATTATAAGTTGATTCAATTCGTCCTCCCATGCTCGTCTATAAGATTCTGATGACGGAATGTCAGTGTCAAGGAGAGTATTATAAATAAAGGAAATTAATTTATTTGAATTATAATGTCGATTCAGGCATACATCAAGTGTTTCTGGACCTCTAAACTTATATTCTTGCATGTGTGATTTTACATAATCTCTAAGTTGTAAATATCTAAAATAATTATTAACATGTAATCCGTACTTCTGCTGTAAATCCTGAAAAGAAAGAAAAGTTCCCTTATGATAAAGATCTCCCACCCTTTTAATTCCATAACTTTTCCATTGAGCAAAGCCTCTATCTAAGACAGACGGTTTAAAAGAAGGATTATTCGCAATAGGAAGGAAAACAGATAATTTACTCAATTTTAATGTAAGCTTTAATTGTTTCCAGGTACGGATAACACTGTGTATAATGGGATTACCTCCATATGTTTTTTTATTTAAATTTATTGGAGCTAAGAGGATCGCACCAATATCGAATGGTAAACAATCCTCTTCTACATCTTTAACCAATCCGGTTGTTGATCAGAATCATCCAACCAGCAGGTTATATTTTTAATATTAACCGCCCAATAATAAAATAAAAAGTTAGGTAAAGCAATTCCTCCATTAATTTTAGACTTACATAGATGTCTTTTATTTATTCTATGAGTCTTGCAGTTGCAGACTTTGGAGGTGTGAAGACAAGATAAGAAACTTCAGTGTATTTTGTCGATGGTACATGCTGAAGTCATGATGGGCCAGTGGTGGAAGGAATGAATGCTTAGCATGGTGAACTTGGTGCAAGTGGATTGCTTTGTCCTAGTTTGTATTAAACTTTTTCCAGGCAAATGGGTTATTGGTATATTGCACGGCGCTCCAGATTTGTGTCTTGTAGATGGTGGCAAGGCTTTGGGTTTTAAGTGGTGCATCACTCATGAAATTTACAAAATCTCTGGAATGCTCTTGTAGCTATGGAATTTATATTGTTCAGTTTCCATTCAATCATGCCAATATTAGGTAGGAGACAAGTCAGTGGGTAGTGGATGGATATCACGTGGAGTTAGACATACTGCTTTGTAGGTTTAATATTGACCACGGCTGGTGGCATAAACTTATCCACTCCTCTCTGAGTTGTGATTTTATCCTTTTAGTTAGCATTCAATTCCGTGTTTAACATCCTAACTCAGTAACAGGCTCTCTGACAACGTAGCACATTTTCAGTAGAGTTATTGAATCATACAGGGTGAAAACCGCTCCATCGGCCGAACTTACCCATGCCGACCAACATGCCCCATCTACACTAGTCCCACCTGCCTGCATTTGCTCCATATCTGTCTAAACCTATCCTATCCATGTACCGATCCTATCCATGCACCTATCAAAATGTTTTGATAATGTTGTTATAGTGCCTGCCTCAACTGTGTCCCCAGGCAGCTTGTTCCATATACCTGCCACCCCTTTGTGTAAAAAAAAATGCTGTTAAACCTAGCCTTAAACCTAGTTCTTGATTTCCCTACACTGGGAAAAGACTGTGTATTTACACTATCTATTCCTTTCATGATCTTATCCACCTCTACAAGATCACCCGTCAGCCACCAATGCTCCGAGGAATAAAGTCCTAGCCTGCTCAACCTCTCTATAGGCCCCTGAGTCCGGCAACATCCTTGTGAATCTTCACTGCACCATTTCCAGCTTAACACCATCCTTCCTATAAAAGGGTGACCAAAACTGAACACAATACTCCAAATGTGGTCTCACCACTGTCTTCAAGTGTCTTCAATGTCCCAGTACTGGGAGGTAAAATCAATAGTTTAGCTCATGAGACCATTCCAACATTTGGTCAAATTATGGGTGATCTGTGTCCTAAGACCATGTGCCTCAATATCACTGTTAAACAAAAGTCTATTTGTCACCACATTAAAATTACTGATTAATATATAATCTGTACAGTGATCAGGCAGCACAGTGGTAGAGTTGCTTGCTGCCTTACAGTGCCAGAGACCCGGGTTTGATCCTGACCATGGGTGATGTCTGCACAAAGTTTGTACGTTCTCCCCATGACCGTGAGTTTTCTCCAGGTGCTTCAGTTTCCTTCCACATTCCAAAGACGTACAGGTTTGTAGGTTAATTGGCTTTGGTAAAGATTGTAAATTGGCCCTAGTGTGTGCAAGTGCTAGTGTATGAGAATTGCAGTATGGCATGGACTCGGTGGGCCGAAGGGCCTGTTTCCACGTTGTATCTCTAAACTCAATTGTGGTCAATTACAGAAGAAAATTCCAGAGTTTTATCATCTTTGGGTGTGGTTACATTCCTTAATAATTTCCTGAAAGATCTAGCTTAAAATGTTAGACAATGTTCTCTTCCCAATCAGAAGAATTATTTTTGTTTCCTGAATCTACAAATTCTCCTATATTTGTCTTCAAAACTTTAATCAAAAGCAAACCAATAGATTTCTAAATTCAAAGAAGGGCCTCGACCTGAAACATCACCTATTTCTTTTCTCCAGAGATGCTGTGGGACCCGCTGTGTTACTCCAGCTTTTTGTGTCAGCCTTCTAAATTCCCTATTTCTTCTTTTGGAGTCTTGGTATCCTGCAAATTCCTTCCATCTAATATATTGTTCTGCACCAGAGTATCAAATCAGTAATTTAATATATTTTTGAGTTCTGATAAGGGGTTTTTGTGCCAGTCTTTTCCCCTCCACTGATATTGAGTTCCTCCCTCAGTTCACTTTCTCTTACACCAGATTCCAACATCTGACACTTCTTGTGCCTGCCTTTATTTTTAAATGAACTCGGTTTGGGACATATGAATATCTTTCTAAATTGCAAGTGAGACTACCAACACTGAAGAAAATAAAAAGAAAAGAGAAATAAAGTACAGTATTTGAAAGAATAAGATGAAGAAAAATTTGGAAAAAGAACAGAATTACCTTTTAAAGATGCCCAACGGTTTGGGACATATGAATATCTTTCTAAATTGCAAGTGAGATACCAACACTGAAGAAAATAAAAAGAAAAGAGAAATAAAGTACAGTATTTGAAAGAATAAGATGAAGAAAAATTTGGAAAAAGAACAGAATTACCTTTTAAAGATGCCCAACGGTAATTTATTGTCTGCAGTAATGAAATTGACCATTCAACTTATTTGTTTTCTAATTTGGAGGGGGTAATTCTTATTGTAATAACATCAGCTCCATCATTAAATTATTTCACTGATAATTTACCTGAGCAATTATATTGCAAAATGCAGTAATCTCTTAAAACTCTGGACTCAAAGGTGAATCGCAGTCTATGCGGAACTGTTGCAGTTGTCAAAGTTCACCTACAAACACACTCTCTCTCTCTCTCTCTCCTCTCTCTCTCTCTCTCTCTCTCTCTCTCTCTCTCTCTCTCTCTCTCTCTCTCTCTCTCTCTCTCTCTCTCTCTCTCTCTCCTCTCTCTCTCTCTCTCTCCTCTCTCTCTCTCTCTCTCTCTCTCCTCTCTCTCTCTCTCTTCTCTCTCTCTCTCTCTCTCTCTCTCTCTCTCTCTCTCTCTCTCTCTCTCTCCCTCCTCTCCTCTCTCCCCCTCTCCCCCTCTCCCCCTCTCCCCCTCTCCCCCTCTCCCCCTCTCCCCCTCTCCCCTCTCCCCCTCTCCCCCTCTCCCCCCTCTCCCCCTCTCCCCTCTCCCCCTCTCCCCCTCTCCCCCTCTCCCCTCTCTCTCTCCCTCTCCCCTCTCCCCCTCTCCCCCTCTCCCCCTCTCTCTCCCCCCTCTCTCTCTCTTCCACTTTGGTGGCAAGAACAGGAAGGCAGATAATTGTTTTGCTGTTGTTTTGCACGTATTTATTGCCACATTTTTCATTACGGGATATATAAAGAAGTAGAGTAGAGGCATAGAGAGAGAGATATGGGGGGGGGGGGGGGGGGGGGTCCAGGAGTAGTTGTTGGTGATATTGAAGATTATTTTAATGCCAGTAATCGATGTCAGCTGTACAACTCTCAGATGCACAGGAAGATGTTTTCTTCAGACATGGAAACTATTAGGCAAGTACAGTCAAGTCCCAGATGTTAAACAACAGCCAGTTGCAATCTCACATGGATGTGTTCCAATAATTGTTGGATAGGCACAAGCAAAGTGGAGAGCATGGCTCAAGAGAAATGCTAGTTCAAATGGAGATAACTCTGCCCTGGCACCTAGCTTGATATAAATTTATTTCAAGAACTCAAATGGCAAGTGCAAATTAGCCTAGATTCGGGAAGTTAATGGAATTCTCTAGGTATTTCTCCAACATAGAGTTTGATTACGAGAGTTATATTTAGTCTCTTTCAATAGATCCATGGTAGCGCAACGGTCGAGTTGCTGCCTCACAGTGCCAGAGAACTAGTTTTGATCCTGACTACGGGTGCTGTCTGTACGGAGTTTGTACGTTCTCCCTGTGACCGCATGTGTTTTCTCTGAATGCTCTGGTTCCTCCCACACTCCAAAGACATGCAGGTTTGTAGGTTAATTGGCTTCTGTAAATTGTCCCTAGTGCGTAGAATAGAACTAGTGTACAGGTGATCGTGGGTCAACACGGAACTCGGTGGTCCATAGGGCCTTTTCCCACCCTGTATCTCTAAACTAAACAAAGAAACACAATGTGTGATGCCATTTGGAATGAAGGCAGCAAAAGAGCAACAGATTTTGGAGAGTCGGAGTGGAGGCTCTGCTTCAGTAAAATAATCTTGCAGGGTGGATGTTGCAGGTGTGCTGCCAACAGCATCTCCACACATGAGAAGGAGCTACCTGCTGTGATATGTGATTTGGAGAAACTTCACCAGTAAAGATATGATGAATTACATATATAAATAGTGATCACAGACCATGCAAGGTCATTGTTTTATTAATCTCCAAGAAGCACTAAAGAGGCTGCTGATAATGCTTGAAGTTGCAGCATTCAGAAGTGGCCTGACAAAAGTGCATGCTGCTGATGCACTTAGCCATATCTCTCTCAATGGATGCTTTGGAATTTGAGCTTGGGATTAAAAGGTATCTACAGAAGGGTAGTGCAGTGGCGCAGCTCCAGTGCCCCACAGCACCGGGGACGCGGGTTCGATCCTAACTACGGGTGCTGTCTGTGTGGAGTTTGCACATTCTCCCTGGACCATGTGGGCTTTCTTCAGATGCTCCGGTTTCCTCCCACATCCCAGACATGCAGGTTTGTAGGTTAATTGGCTTTGGTAAAATTGTCCCTAGTGTGTAGGATAGTGTTACTGTGCAGGGTGATCACTGGTTGGCGTGGACTCGGTGGGCCGAAGGGCCTGTTTCTATGCTGTATCTTTAAACTAAACTAAACATATTGAGACACAAGCCATTCTCTTGGCTATTGTTGCAGGAGATTGGATAAAGGCAGCAGACCCGTACCAGTGCTGGAAATGAGTGATTCAGACAGGATGGGGTACAAAACACATATTTCCACATGAGAGAAGAACTGGGTGGTCATAGTGACCTCGTCATCAGAGCAATAAGGGCAATTGTTCCTAAACCACAAAGCTGCAACATGATAAAAACAAGTTAATCCTTCACATCTGCCTTCATTGAACAAAAGTCTCAGCTGGTCATGAATGAATGAAGAGATCATGGACCATGTGCTAAAATATGAGACTATCACTTTTCTAGAGAGGAACCAAGTAAAGGATACACGTCCTCATGTCCCAGGCGTTTCTTGGGTTAAATTTGGGTGGGATATTTTTCACATTGAAGAGAAAATCTATCAGATGTCAATGGACTATTTTTCACATTTATTCTTAGAAAACAGCTATCCATTGACCATCCATCATGCCTCCGGAAGTCTGTCAAAAATGTCATCGTTGTAGAGCTATTGGGCCATACTTACATGGACAATTTAATGTTATTCTCTAAGGACTAGCTGTTTGACCACTGACGTCATCACTTCACTTTCCCTTAGTTAATGGAAATGCTGAGACCCTGTGAATTGATTGAAAGATACATCATGGAAACAGGCCCTTTAACACACCAAGTCCATGCTGTCCATCACTCCTCAGCTTACACGAGTTCTATGTTATCCCACTTCCATATTGTTGCAAGGGAACAGGTTCAAGGATCTGACTAGTAGAACAGAAAAAGGCTCACTCGTCTGTTTAGTTACAAATCAGTTTTATTGGCAAGAGAGAACAAAAAGAATACTTGTGTTGGTATGCGCGGGGTCCAGTTTTACAGCAGCACCCCTCTCTCCCTCTCTCCCTCTCTCCCTCCATCCGCGGCGCTGATCACATGACTCAGCCTGTCAGTGAACCCCTCTCGTACATGAACCAACTTATATCTGACCGGCGCTTGCCTTTATACAGGTAAGAAATCAGCTGTTGAAATAACCGCCGGTATGTCCTGGCCAATAGCGCTGCTCCCAAATTTAAACTACAACCAATGGCAGGGGACTGCATCCGAGTGAGGCCCCCCACCTTTGTGAACAAAGCGCTATCAGCCGCAGACTGCCGCGTAAAGCAATACATAGCGCTACAGACTTGGCGCGTAAAGGTAATACACACAGCGCTGCCGGTTTGGCGCGCAAAGGTTTAAACAGAGCGCTGTTGGTTTAGCGCGTGGGAATTTAAACAAAAAGCTGTTGGCTGCAGCACTATGGGTTCTACTATTGGCTTTAGACATCATGCTATGCCCACAGCGCTATTGGCTTTAGACATCATGCTATGGCCACAGCGCTATTGGTCACAGACTGTTTGGGGCAAAATTCCCGTATGACACATACACACTGCGCAATTTACAGAAGTCAATTAACCTGTGAAACTGCATGTGTTTTGGATGTGGGAAGGAACTGGAGCACCTGGAGGAAGCCCATGCATCCACAGGGAGAACGTGCAAACTACACATGCCCGAAGCCAGGATTGAACCCAGGTCTCCAGTGCTCTGCCAGCTGTGCCACTGTGTCGCCCTAAACGGTGAAGGTGATCAAAAAACTGGTGAAGAAGGTAGTTATCAGCGTCCGATCCCTATTTGAGGATTCTCACTTTCTCCAATGATGAAACCCAAATAACTGTGCAAAGCAGATATTTGAATGGATGCATTAGAACTCTACTTCTAAGAGAAGAAAAGGCAGTAGCAGCAGCAGCAAGCAGCAGTAGCAGCAGTAGCAGAGGTAGCAAGCAGCAGCAAGCAGCAGCAGTAGCAAGCAGCACCAAGCTGTGTTGCTTGGGAAGTAGTGTGTGGGGATTGTGTGGGGATAGTAAGGAGTAAGACCTGTGTGATCTCCCGGACTAGTTTCGATCGCCTAGCTTGGGGTCGGAGAGGAATTTCCCGGATTTTTTCCCAAATTGGCCTGGGTTTTTTATCCGGTTTTTCGCCTCTCCCAGGAGATCACTCAGTTCTTTTGGGTGGGCGGTTGGAGCGGTTGGAGTAGCGGCCGGGCGGTAGGTTTAGTAACCGAGCGCGGGGCTTTGTTTGGAGAGTATGACTGCCAGGGCAGTTTTTTGTTCTGGGTGTCAGATGTGGGGAATCTGGGAGTCTGATAGTCTTCCAGACATCCACATCTGCGCCAGGTGTGACGAGATGGGGCTCCTAAGGGACCGTATTAGGAACCTGGAGCGGCAGATTGATGACCTCCGTCTGATCAGGGAGAGTGAGGAGGTTATAGATAGGAGTTACAGGGAGGTGGTCACTCCTAGACCACGGGAGGTAGACAAGTGGGTCACTGTTAGGGGGGCAAGGAACAGAGGCAGGGACTAGGGAGTACCCCGGTGGCTGTACCCCTTGGAAATAAGTACTCCTGTTTAAGTACTGTTGGGGGGGGACAGCCTACCTGGGGGCAACGACGGTGCCCGGGCCTCTGGCAAGGAGTCCGGCCCTGTTGCTCAGAAGGGTAGGGAAAGGAAGAGGAGAGCAGTAGTAATAGGGGACTCTATAGTGAGGGGGTCAGATAGGCGTTTCTGTGGACGCAGTCGGGAGACCCGGATGGTGGTTTGCCTCCCTGGTGCCGGTGTCCGGGATGTGTCTGAGCGTCTCCAGGATATCCTGAAAGGGGAGGGAGAGGAGCCAGAGGTCGTGGTACATATAGGTACCAACAATATAGGTAGGATAAGGGAAGAGGTCCTGAAAAGAGAATTCAGGGGGCTAGGAAGAGAGTTAAAAAAAAGGACTTCCAAAGTAATAATCTCAGGCTTACTGCCTGTGCCACGCGATAGTGAGAATAGGAATGGAGTGAGGTGGAGGATAAATACGTGGCTGAGGAACTGGTGCAGGGAGCAGGGTTTCAAGTTTCTGGATCATTGGGACCTCTTCTGGGGGAAGTATGACCTGTACAAAAAGGACGGGTTGCATCTGAACCCGAGGGGAACCAATATCCTGGCGGGGAGATTTGCTAAAATAACTGCGGAGACTTTAAACTAGTACGGTTGGGGGGAGGGACTCAAACACAGATAGCTAATAGGCAGTGTGTGAGGCAGGAGGCAGAAAAGGGAAACACTCAGACCCAATATGTAGGAGAGAAAGAAGGGAAAAGAAATAAACTGAGAATAAGAAATGATGGGTCCCTTAAATGTGTATATTTTAATGCTAGGAGCATTGTAAGAAAGGTGGATGAGCTTAGAGCCTGGATTGACATCTGGAAGTATGATGTTGTGGCGATCAGTGAAACATGGTTGCAGGAGGGTTGCGATTGGCAATTAAATATTCCAGGATTTCATTGTTTCAGATGTGATAGAATCGGAGGGGCAAGAGGTGGGGGTGTTGCATTGCTTGTCAGGGAGGATATCACAGCAGTGCTTTGGCAGGACAGACTAGAAGGCTCGATTAAGGAGGCTGTTTGGGTGGAACTCAGAAATGAGAAAGGTTTAGCAACACTTATAGGGGTGTATTATAGACCGCCAAATAGGGAACGAGAATTGGAAGAGCAAATATGTAAGGAGATAGCAGATATTAGTAGTAAGCACAGAGTGGTGATTGTGGGTGATTTCAATTTTCCGTATATAGACTGGGAATCACATTCTGTTAAAGGGCTGGATGGTTTGGAGTTTGTAAAATGTGTGCAGGATAGTTTTTTGCAGCAATACGTAGAGGTGCCTACCAGAGATGGGGCAGTGTTGGACCTCCTGTTAGGAAATGAGATGGGTCAGGTGACGGAGGTATGTGTTGAGGAGCACTTTGGGTCTAGTGATCATAATGCCATTAGTTTCAATATCATTATGGAGAAGGTCAAATCTGGACCAAGGGTTGAGATTTTGGATTGGAGAAAGGCTAATTTTGAGGCGATGAGAAAGGATTTAAAAGGAGTGAAATGGAAATTGTTGTTTTATGAAAAGGATATAATAGAGAAATGGAGGATATTTAAAGGTGAAATTTTGAGAGTACAGAGTCTTTATGTCCCTGTTCGGTGGAAAGGAAAGAATAATAATTTGAAAGAGCCGTGGTTTTCCAGGGAAATTGGACACTTGGTTCGGAAAAAGAGGGAGATATACAATAAATATAAGCGGCAGGGAGTAAATGAGGTTCTTGAGGAATATAAAGAATGTAAAAGGAATCTTAAAAAGGAAATTAGAAAAGCGAAAAAAAGATATGAGGCTGCTTTGGCAAGTAATGTAAAAGTAAACCCCAAGGGGTTCTACAGATATGTCAATAGCAAAAGGATAGTGAGGGATAAAATTGGTCCATTAGAGAGTCAGAGTGGACAGCTATGTGCTGAGCCGGAAGAAATGGGGGAGATATTAAACAATTTCTTTTCTTCGGTATTTACCGAGGAGAAGGATATTGAATTATGTGAGGTAAGCGAAACAAGTAGAGTAGTGATGGAAATTAGGATGATTAAAGAAGAGGAGGTACGGACACTTTTGAAGAATATAAAAGTGGATAAGTCTCCAGGTCCTGATAGGATATTCCCTAGGACATTGAGGGAAGTTAGTGCAGAAATAGCAGGGGCTATGACGGAAATATTTCAAACGTCATTAGAAACAGGGATGGTGCCGGAAGATTGGCGCATTGCGCATGTTGTGCCTTTGTTTAAAAAAGGTTCTAAAAGTAAACCTAGCAATTATAGACCTATTAGTTTGACGTCTGTGGTGGGAAAATTAATGGAAAAGATACTTAGGGACAATATATATAATTATTTGGATAATCAAGGCCTGATTAGAAACAGTCAACATGGATTTGTGCCTGGAAGGTCATGTTTGACTAATCTTCTTGAATTTTTTGAAGAGGTTACCAGGGAAATTGATAAGGGCAAGGCTGTGGATGTTGTCTATATGGACTTCAGTAAGGCATTTGACAAGGTTCCACATGGAAGGTTGATTAAGAAGGTTAAATCGTTGGGTATTAATAGTGAGGTTGCAAGATGGATTCAACAATGGCTGAATGGGAGATACCAGAGGGTAACGGTTGACAATTGTATGTCAGGTTGGAGGCCAGTGTCTAGTGGAGTGCCCCAAGGATCTGTGTTGGGTCCACTGTTGTTTGTCATTTACATTAATGATCTGGATGATGGTGTGGCAAATTGGATTAGTAAATATGCAGATGATACTAAGATAGGTGGAGTAGTTGATAGTGAGGTAGATTTTCAAAGTCTACAGAGAGACTTGGGCCTTTTGGAAGGGTGGGCTGAAAGATGGCAGATGGAGTTTAATGCTGATAAGTGTGAGGTGCTGCATTTTGGTAGGACAAATCAAAATAGGACGTACAGGGTAAATGGTAGGGAATTGAGGAATGCAGTGGAACAGAGGGATCTGGGAATAACTGTGCATTGTTCCCTGAAGGTGGAATCTCATGTGGATAGGGTGGTGAAGAAGGCGTTTGGTATGCTTGCCTTTATAAATCAGAGCATCGAGTATAGAAGTTGGGATGTAATGTTGAAATTGTACAGGGCATTGGTGAGGCCGAATCTGGAGTATGGTGTGCAGTTCTGGTCGCCAAATTATAGGAAGGATGTCGACAAAATGGAGAGGGTACAGAGGAGATTTACTGGAATGTTGCCTGGGTTTCAGCACTTAGGCTACAGAGAGAGGTTGAACAGGTTGGGTCTTTATTCTTTGGAGCGTAGAAGGTTGAGGGGGGACTTGATAGAGGTTTTTAAAATTATGAGAGGGACGGACAGAGTTGACGTGGGTAGGCTTTTCCCTTTGAGAGTGGGGAAGATTCCAACAAGGGGACATAGCTTCAGAATTGAGGGACAAAGGTTTAGGGGTAACATGAGGGGGAACTTCTTTACTCAGAGGGTTGTGGCTGTATGGAATGGGCTTCCGGTGGAAGTGGTGGAGGCTGGCTCGATTTTATTATTTAAGAGTAAATTGGATAGGTATATGGATAGGAAGGGATTGGAGGGTTATGGTCTGAGTGCAGGTAGATGAGACTAGGTCAGGGAGAATGGTCGGCGTGGACTGGTAGGGCCGGACAGGCCTGTTTCCATGCTGTAGTTGTTATATGTTATATTGTAGTGGCCTGGCGGAGGCCAGAGAAAAGGCAAGACGCCAGGCAGTGTTTAGTAAGATTCTTTTATTAGGCTGTGAGCTCCTGCCCACAGCGTAGTTCTCCTAGGGATAAGATACGCCTTCCCTTGGTCTGGCTTTTAACCCCTTTCGCCTGTCCGTCACGTAACGAGGGGGCTGACCCAAGGAGTGGCCTGATCCGCCACAATATGTTGTTATATGGTGGGTGTGACTGGCAGAGCTGCTGTCTTACAGCTCCAGTGACTCAGCTTCAGTCTTGATCTCCGGTACTGATTGTGTGACCATGTATGATTCTTCTAAGTGATCTGTTTTTTTTCTCCCACATCATAAAGATGTGCAAGTTGGTTGTTTTTTATTTGGCCACTCTAAATTGCCCCTAATGGGTAGTTGAGTTCTAGGATATGAGAGAGCTGATATGAATGCATGGAGAAGAAAGAATGGGGTTAATAAAAGAAATGATGTAAATGGTTACTTAGTGTTCAGGGTTCACTCAGCATTTCTGTGCTATACTATATGAATCTGAGAACAGCTGCAAAAATTAGTGGAACAAAACAAATTGTATACTAGTCTGATCCAGAGAGGAGAAAAATTAAGTTGCTGAGAGGAACTCAGGGGAGGAAAAGGCAGGAAATTGCTGAGGCCTTCCTCAGAAATTCAAGGGTGGGGCATGACGTCTGGAAAGTTGGAAATGTTGCACTCTTGCTGAACAAGGGTGTAGAGACAGACTGAATTACAGACCATTGACACAAAAAGCTGGAGGAACTCAGCAGGTCAGACAGCATCTCTGGAGAAAGGGGAATAGGTGATGTTTTGGGTCGACCCGAAATGTCACCTATTGCATTCCTCCAGAGATGCTGCCTGACCCGTTAAGTTACTCCAGCTTTTTGTGTCTATCTTTGGGTTAAATCAGCATCTGCAGTTCCTTCCTACACATTAATTACAGTTTAATCTTGGTGTAGGTGAAGAGGCAGAGATGAATTAAATTGCAAGCAATAGACCCTGATGTAGTCCAGGACTCCTGCACGGATAGACCTACCAGAGCTGTCACTCAGAACTGGTTCTTGTTGGTTTCAGGGGTCTAAATAAAGTAAAATAATCCCAGCAATGACATGTGCAAGGGAACCATCCTCTAACCCTCCTGACTGGAACAGTGCATGAAGCATGTGACCCAATAATGGCACTGAATACAAATTAAATACACTATTTAACATTATATATTTGTTTATTTATATGTGCCACAGATAAGAAACCCTATAATAAAAGGTTTGCACTACAATTTGGAGAGCATTTTATTTTTTGACGACCTTGCAATAATGTTTTCCCAAGACAATAATGGATTCCACATGGTTTACTCCCCTTCTTCAGTGGGGAATATTCAAGACACAATATTCTAGAGGCAAAATCAGCAGTTTCTGGATAAATGTATATTGATTGGAAAAAACAATGTGAGTTTGTTAAATGCAAATCAAGTCCAATTAGAGCGCAAGTAGCAAACATAGTTGAAGTGACGTACACGGTTATCTAAAAGATGAGGTGCGGCACCACATCGTTTTCTTGTTATCGAGTTTGGAACATAATGAATAAACATAATTAATAAATACCAAAGGTAGAAAATTAGCCAAGTTACCAGGAAGGAAGAATAATAATTCAAAGTTGCTTTTTGCACTGGAGGGAAATACACAGCATAACTCTTCAAGTGTCTGTACCCTTGAACTGGGATTATTGCTTTTACTGGGATTATTGCTTTTAATATTGCTTTTAATATATATTAATCAGTTAAATGTGGGTATAACGGATGTAATTTCTATATTTTAGATGGCACAAAATTTGGAGGTACGTTGAGAACTGTGAAGAGGCTGGTAATGGAGTTCAAGGCAATGTGGGCCTGGGGTGGAGGGTTTGGGGGCAGATGATTTAATTAATTTAGAGTATTGTGTTCAGTTCTGGGCACCATGTTATAGGAAAGATGTTGTCAAGCTGGAAAGGGTACAGAGAAGATTTACAAGGATGTTGCCACGGCTAGAGGTTCTGAGCTATAGGGAGAGGTTTAGTAGGCTTGGACTCTATTTCTTGGAACGCAGGATGAGGGGGTGATCTTATTGAGGTGTCTAAGATCATGCGAGGAATAGATCAGGTAGATGCACAGAGTCTCTTGCCCAGAGTAGGTGAATCGAGGACCAGAGGTTTATAATCTTGGTTGAAATTAAATATGGTTGCCAGGAAACAGATGGCATCATTTTACGATTGACTGTGACGAGGTCAGGAACTTGTCACCCTTTAAAATTCAAACAAAGCCTGTTTGGGTGTTTTGTTTTCTTTAAACAGTATACAATACAATACATAGAACTGTATTTAACTCATGGAGGAAATTGATCTGCCCTGCCAACAGTCACAAAACACAAGATACAAGAATCATGAAATTAAAGTGACATAGGTTTAAGGTGAAGGGGAAAAGATTTAATAGGAATCTGAAGGGTAACTTTTGTACACAAAGGGTGGTGGATGTATGGAACAAGCTGCCAGAGGAGGTGGTTGAGGCTGGGACTATCCCAACGTTTAAGAAACAGTTAGACAGGTACATGGAAAGGACAGGTTTGGAGGGATATAGACCAAACACGGGCAGGTGGGACTAGTGTAACTGGGACATGTTGGCTGGTGTGTGCAAATTGGGCCGAAGGGACGGTTTCCACACTGTATCACTCTATGTCTCTAATGCAGAAAGTTGTGAAATATTACATTTTGAGAAGATATAGTGTGAACTAGAGTAAATAATTCTAAGTTGTGGTATATGTGCAGAGTTTATGAAAAGATTCATAGCAAGTTTATAGTTAGGTGTGGATCCTTATATATGTTTAAGTTAACACATAGAGGATAAAAATTAAACTGCTGGAACAACTCGGTAGGTAAAGTAGTATCTGTTTCAGGACCAGACTCCCCTCCCTCCTCCCCCCCCCCCCCCCAAATTTTTGCACATCTTCAATCCTTTCCACTCGTCACTTTAATTTCATGATTCTTGTATCTTGTGTTTTGTGACTGTTGGCAGGGCAGATCAATTTCCTCCATGAGTTAAATACAGTTCTATGTATTGTATTGTATACTGTTTAAAGAAAACAAAACACACAAACAGGCTTTGTTTGAATTTTAAAGGGTGACAAGTTCCTGACCTCGTCACAGTCAATCGTAAAATGATGCCATCTGTTTCCTGACAACCATATTTAATTTTAACCAAGATTATTAAAAAACTTAATCACTTAATCCAACAATGCGTTCAATGTAGTCCAACCTCATAAATTACACCCAACTTTGGCCCTGTTAATAAATAAGCACTTAAAAGTGATCAAACTCCATATTTTTGTATGATAGTCTTGTGGCAGAAATTAGATTTCAGGTAATTTTATATAACCATGGCACCAAAGTTATGATAATAGATGGCTAAAATACACTGAGCTTTGAGGAACTGATACCAAAGCAAAATATTTCTGTCATTCCAATAAATAACCTGTTGTGCCACATTTTTTGTTGCTAAACCTTTAGTTCTTATCTCTGGCTTTGTGCCCAAAGTCTTTCATAAATACATTAATACAGGCAGTGACTAGTGGGGTGCCACAAGGCTTGGTGCTGAGAACCCAGTTGTTTACAATATACATTAATGATTTAGATGATGGAATTGAATGTAACATCTCTAAGTTTGCAGATGACACAAAGTTGGGCAGCAGCGTGGGCCGCGAGGAGGATGCTATGAGGCTGCCAGATGACTTGGATTGGTTGGGTGAGTGGGAAGAAGCATAGCAGATGCAGTATAATGTGGATAAATATGAGGCTATCCACTTTGGTGGCAAGAACAGGAAGGCAGATTATTATCTGAATGACGTCTGTTATGTTCAGCACGGCATAAAGATAAAGTACACTCACACGTTCGTTGCCTGAATCGCGCCAGCCTTTATTTACCCAGCGTTCTCGGCTAAAGGAACACCCACTCATTAACATGGTACATGAATATGCATGAATACATTACACTGCTCTCCCTTTTTTAAAGTATTAAATCCAAGTACTCAGTTACAATGTTGATGTTGTGATACTTGATTTAAACCAATACCTTTAACCATATTCACAAAATTTCAAATGCTAAACATAATACATTTTTTTTACATATTCACACATTTTCATTTTAGTTGTAGAGTGAGTTGTCTAACTTACAAATTTAACCTAATTACTGGTTTGCGGTTCCTGCCTGATCGTCTAACAGTAACAGGTGCAACAGGCGTAACAGATGTACGTATAGACTCAACTGTTGGCTTGTTTGGCTCTATGTTAGTACACTGACCTTGACTAGACAAGTCTGTTTCTTTATCTGTACTCACTGAATTTTGTGTATCAACCACAATAGTCTTTTCTAACTTACTTTCAGATGAATACTCAGGGATTAGGAATTCATGCTCAGTTTTTGGTTCATCTTTGGCTGGAATCATTTGATCCACATGAACACTTTTGATCTTGTCTCCAACATCCACTAAGTATCTTTTTGTCCCACACACTTCCACTATTTTCCCAACATCCCATTTGTCTCGACTGGACTTGTTGGGAGGACTGAGCACACGAACTTGCTCATCTGGCTTGAAGTTCCTCTCCTTTTTGTGGAAGTCAAAGTGGTGTTTTTGACTTAACTGTTTTTGCTCAACTCTCGAGGCCAAATTGGGTTGAACTAGACTTAGGCGTATTCTTAGCCTTCTCTTCATCAACAGTTCTGCAGGTGAATAACCCATAGTTGTGTGTGGTGTGGTTCTGTACTTCAGCAAGAAACTAGCCAAACGATGTTTCATGCTGAGCTTTGAACTACCCTGCAAAACCTGTTTCTTGAGAGCCTCTTTGACTACTCTAACAGACCTTTCCGCCGCCCCATTGGAGGCTGGATGGTATGGAGGAACAAGTGTGTGTTTTGCCCCGTTACGCTGCATGAACTCTTTGAACTGTTCTGAACGAAACTGAGGTCCGTTATCAGAAACAAGTTCTTTTGGTAAACCATGACATGCAAAACCCGATCTCAACTCGTCTATGGTACGCTCAGCAGTAGTGCTTGACCCCATATGCTTAGCCTCAATCCATTTGGAATGACTATCTACTAGTACCAGAAAATTATCATTACCCTTTTCATAAAAGTCTACATGAACTCTCTGAAACGGTCTACTTGGCCATGACCAGGGTTGCAGTGGTGTTTTTGGTGGTTTACTGCGGCAATTTTGACACACGCTACATTTGCTCACCAGTGACTCAATGTCACTGTCTATACCAGGCCAATATACAAAACTTCTAGCAATTGACTTCATGCTAACTATGCCAGGATGTTCGGCATGAAGTTCGTACATAATCTTGTTTCTTAAAGACTCTGGTACAACCACTCTGTAACCCCACTTTATGCATCCCTGCTCACATGATAATTCATGTCGTCGATTATAGAAAGGCTTCAGTTCCGAGTTTGATCCACTCTCGATTTCAGTCCAACCATTCAATGTCTGTTCATAAACACTCTTCAGCACAGTGTCCTTCTCTGTTTCAGCTGCAATTTCTGTTGCAGTCACTGGAAAGTCTTCATCTACGACTTGCAGTGTGTAGATTGAGTTCTCGCTTCCCACATCAGAGTTCTCATGGGGCAATCGGGACAACGCATCTGCCACTGCGTTGCATTTGGAGCTTCTGTACTCCACCTTGTAGTCATACTGGGACAACAGAATTGCCCAGCGCTGCATCCTTGATGCCGCCATGGAAGGTATAGCTGACTTGGGACCCAGTATCGTGAGTAGTGGTTTGTGATCAGTCACAAGGGTGAATGGTCTGCCAAGAAGAAACTGGTGGAATTTCTTGATTCCGAACACAATGCTGAGTGCTTCCTTCTCTATCCGAAATGAAAAATTACCCGCAGTTCAACAATAAGACCAATAAGAATAATCAATAAAAATGCAATAACACATACAATCATAAACTAACACCAAAACAAAAGAAACATCCATCACAGTGAGTCTCCTCCAGTCACCTCCTCACCAGCATTAGACTAATAATAAAAAGCAAAAATAAACTGGCAATGATGGAAATTGAAAATAAAAATAGGTATTTAAGATACTAAGAGGTAATGGAGTTTTTAGAGAGAGTGGGAAGGAGGTGTTGAGACCAAGAATAGATCAGCCATGATCTTATAGAATGATGGTTCAGGTTTGTGGGGGTGATTGATCTATCCTACTCCTATTTCATCTGTTCTCATGGAAGAAAAACTCTCTACAGATGCTGTTTGACCTGATAATTTCCAACATTTTCTCCAGAGATGCTTCCTGACCCGCTGAGTTACAACAGCACTTTGTGTCCTTTTGTATATTAACCATCATTTGCAGTTCTTTGTTTCACCTACATGCAATGATAATAATCTACTTGGTTATAGCAGACAATTACCCATTTCAGCTGATACCATGTCAAAGGCAATCAAGTACTTTCAGCTTGTTTCCTAAAATGTTTGCATTGACTAGATCCCAAAAATTAAATGATTTATGATAGGCAGATTGTTGGACAAAGGCCAGGGATGAAAAGACAGGTGTGAGCCCAAGAAGGGTAACGAGACTTGAAACTCGAGGGTAGAAAAGTTGTAAATTCGGTAGCCATTAAGAATACTTTAATAGGTTTCACCTACCAGCAAGAGCCTGACCAACTTGTAGACCTATACATAGACTGCAACTCCATGTGGCAACATGTATATCAATAGCAACTGTTCATATCTACCTACTGTTCATAGCCCCCAAACACACTCCTGCACACAGCGGACCAAGCATCATTTGAAGGGCGATTAGGCAGATTCAATGTTTCAGGTCACGAACCCTTACTTAGGTTTTGTTTTAATTTTGGGGATATTTAACAAGTTTGCTTCCGCTTTCATTTGGGTTAAGATTCTATGAGCTCATGCAGTACTGAACCTAGAAATTATTTTCACATAATAAATAGGCACCCAGCTCTACGGTAATATCGTCCAAATATTACTTTTAAGAGGATAATAATATTATTGAAAATAAGCAAAACAATGCAGATGCCAGGAATCTATATACTAAAACTCTCGTTTGTTTGTTTGTTTGTTTGTTTGTTCCTGAACTACAGCCAAAACGGTACACAATAGCGCAACAATTTTATGCCCACCTTACTCACCGCCGTCCCTTTGGTGCTAATGGAGGGGAGGGGGAGGAGAGGGTGCTGCACCAATGCAGGAAAGGTTTGGGCCCAACGTGTCCACTTGGTCTAGTTTAAAATAAAAATGGAAAATGCTAGCAACTTTAAGATAGCAACATCGATGAAAAGAGAAACAGAATTAATGTTTCAGGTCAATGGCCTGTACCAACATTGTGGAGTTCAATCTCATAACATACTGACCAAGATGTAGAAAGTTAAAAAACTAAGGAAGCTTTTCCTCACGCCTTGAATTGGAACCTGTATGTTGACTGAGGTTCAGCAGCAGGTGCTGTTAAAACTCTTTAGTGTGCATAAGATGATGTGAAACTGAGGCTCTATTGCAATTTATATTTGACCTAATTAATTTGTTCCTTAAACTTTGTGGAATGCTGGGTTTACAGAGTAATATTCTAACTCATAGCAGCCTATACAGCACAGTATTAATTTTGCTGATAGCACTGATTTTAAATTGGCATGTTTAATACTTTACATGTGTGAGTGTAGACAGTCTGATTCTACCAGTAATGTTGATGCATCACTTATACATGTTGCTGAACTCTTATCAGCACACTAAGTAGGGGTAGCACAGCGGTAGAGTTGCCACCTTACAGAGCCAGAGACCCAGGTTCGATTCTGACTGCAGATGTTATCTTGTATGGAGTTTGTACCTTCTACCTGTGACTAAGTAGGTTTTCTCTGGGTGCTCCGGTTTTGCTAACGTGTAGGATAGTTCTTGTGTATGGGGTGATCGCTGTCGGTGCGGACTCGGTGGGCCAAAGTGCCCGTTTCCACGTTATATCACAAAAGTCAAAAGTCTAAAGTAAACACACAAATGTGGCAAATGAAGAAATAAACTCAAAATGTGCAATTTGCAATGATGCAGCTTGGAATTGAGTTGAGTAGGGAAAATGCCAGGTCTCATTTATTCACAAAATGCTGGAGTAACTCAGCAGATCAGGCAGCATCTCGGGAGAGAAGGAATGGGTGACGTTTCGGGTCGAGACCCTTCTTCAGTCTGAAGAAGGGTCTCGACCCGAAACGTCACCCATTCCTTCTCTCCCGAGATGCTGCCTGACCTGCTGAGTTACTCCAGCATTTTGTGAATAAATCGATTTGTACCAGCATCTGCAGTTATTTTCTTATACGCCAGGTCTCATTTGTTGGATCTCTGAAGATATGGCTATCGCGCAAGTGCTGCTGGCTGTTTGGGCTACTGGAATCCTAGAGCAGATGGAAAGTTACAAGGATAGTCAGATTACAGTTTGCAACTTAAATCTATCATCTCAAGGTTTTAATACCCAACATCTGACATGCCCCTGAAAATGAAATTAGTCAACTTCAATCTTAGCGAGGTTTTGTTTCGAAATAGTCGGCGTTAAAGTTGCAACTGATCTTCACCAGATCAAGATATTAGACAAGGAATTATTAGCAAATGGAAAATGCTCAAAATCCAAATTCAGCACATATTGACATCTTTAAAGCTTCAGCTGTGAGGATGTAACAGGATGTTACATGTTACTAAAGCCATTTCTGGAGGCCTTCAGTAAGCTGGTTTTAAGCTGCGAACAAGGCAGGTTTTTATTCTTTTAAGTTCAGCCTATGAGTAGAATACAAATATATTTTTAACTATTCAGCAATAGATTTTTTTTCTCACAAGCGGGAGGATAGGAGTAGAATTATATAATCCCTATGATGAAGGATTTTTACTGCCCATCCCAGTGTTTTGTTTTTAAATGAAACACCTAGTTTTATGTTGAAACCATACAAAGTACTGGAGTAACTCAGCAGACTAAATCAGTCTGAAAATCCTGAAGTCACCTATCCATGCTCTCCAGGCCTTGCAGGTAATATATGGGTTACAGGCGAGGAAAGTTTTTTCGATAATTAGATATTTGGACAAAGGTGGGAGATGAAGAGTAAGAAGGTGTGAGACAAAAGGATTGAAGAATTGTGAAGCTAGAGGAAGGAATGTGTGTGGAGAGGGAGGGGAGAAATATTTGCAAATCCATGTGGGGCTCAAGAGAGACAGGTTGGGGTTATGTGGGGGAAGAAGGGGGAGGGGGAAGGTTTTATTGTTACCTAAAATTGGAGAATTCAATGTTCAAACCGTTGGGTTGTGACCTTCCCTGTGAAGCTTACAGCTTGTGTGTGGCCTCCAGTTTGTGTGTGGCCTCACTCTGGCAATGGAGGAGACCCAGGACAAAAAAGGCCAGTCTGGGAAGGAGTTAAAATGGTTTGCAACCAGGAGATTCAGCAGGTCTCACTTACTTTATCATAAATGTTTGTAGAAGAGTCCCTACCTGAAAAGTCACCTATCAATGATGCTACCTGACCTGCTGAGTTACTCCAGCATTTTGTGTCTTTTTTTTGTAGTAAACCAACATCTGCAGTTCCTTGTTTCTTCTGTTTGAACATCCTATCACATTCCCAAGCAATAAACCCATTCCAATTCTCATTGGGTGTAAAAGGAACTGCAGATGCAGGTTTGTAATAAAGAACTGTAGATGCTGGTTAGTGTGGATGAAGGGTCTTGACCCGAAACGTCACCTATTCCTTTTCCCATCCCAATATATTGTGTTATTTTCCCTCCAAAGATGCTGCCTGACCTGCTGCATTCCACCGGCAGTTTTTTTTGCATAAATGTCTCATTACTTTTCAATTTTACAATGAGACTGCCAATCTGATTTTGTGTATGTGTGTGTATGAGAGAGAGATTCAATGCTTTCTCACTTATAGCACTTTCCACATTCTTCATAGAGCTACTTGCAGATGAAATTAGTTCCACAAAAAGCCTGGCAACATAAATTTGGTGCTGTCATAGAAAGCTTAATTGTCACTGATTTATGAGTTAAACAGCGCTATCTAACTGCAAATTGAAATAAAAAGCACATTAGCTTTATCGCATTCCCCATTCTTAGTTTTGCCGTTGAAATAAATGTTCACATGATCAGTGGGTATGAAAAGGGAGGTGATCTTCAGGTCGAGGTGACACAAGAGACTGTAGATGCTGGAATCTGGAACAAAAAATAAACTTCTGTTAGACCTGTGGAGGCAAAGGAATGGTTGAAGTTTCGGACTGAGATACTGCATCAGCCTGAGAGTGAGAGGGCAGATAACCAGTATATAGAAGTGAGAAGGAGGGGTGAGGGATAGGCTGATGGGTGCAATCAGATACAGGAGGGATGATAGGCAAAGGCATGGCCCTGGGCTCCAGTTACATCTGCATTTTTGTTGGCTATGCGGAACAGTCCATGTTCCAAATCTACTCGGGCTCCCCTGCCCAGGTCTATCTCCATTACCACTGCTGCTTCCTCCATTTTTGCCGCACTCGTCAATTTTATCACATTTGCCACCAACTTCCACCCTGCCCTTAAATTTACCTGGACTATTTCTAGCACTTCTCTTTTTTTCTCAATCTTTCTCAATCGGACTCAGTGGACCAAAGGGCCTGCTTTCGCACTGTATCTCTAAAGTAAACTAGATTTTCACCCCACCAGCCTCCGCATCCAGCATATCTCGTTCACTATTTCCACCAGCTCCAATGTGATCCCACTTTCTATCAGTTCTTCCCCTCATCACCAACTAGGGAGTGTGACATATTGATTTTCAATTATGTAGCTTTACTTTAGCTCACCATTTTGCAGAGCATCTGCACTCTGTCCACCATAGCCATCTTGAGTTTCCAGGTGCAAGCCATTTTAACTTCCCTGAGCATTCACACATCAATCTGTCTGTCCTTGTCCTTCTCTATTGACACAATGAGACCTCATAGAAGAACAACTCATCATGAATAGCCTACAGAGCTGAGATATGAACAATGAATTTTCCAGCTTGTGATCCCTCTTTCTGCTCTTTAATGATGTTTCAACTTGCTTCTCAGTTACATTCCCTCCAGATAAAACTGTAATGAAAGAGTTTAGAAATGTAAATTTAGAAAACTAAACAATTGTGAAAATTCTAAAGAACAGCACAGGAACTGGATCTTCGGACCAACGCCTCCACATACGCCTTGTAATGGAGTGACTAGAACTGCACACAATACTTCAAATGCGGCCAAAACAAAGCTGCAATGTGACTTCCTGACTCTTACTCCATGCCTGACCAATCGAGGCAAACATACCATATGCCTTCTTTAACTCTCTACTTATGTGACCACTTCAAGGAGCTGTAACATGTACACAGATAAACAAAAGAATTAGGAGCAGGTCACTCAAATTGCTTTGCCACTCAATAAGATGAATTGCAATCCCCAATCCCTGGTAAACTCTGTACATCATTACTGTTTAGGATCTTGCCATTATCTGTATATTTTCTTCTTGCAATCAACATCCCAAAGTGCAACACCTCACACTCCATAGACATACAGGCTAGAAGGTGATTTGGCTTGGTATAAGTGTAAATTGGCCCTCGTGTGTGTAGGATAGTGTTAGTGTGCTGGGATCGCTGGTCGGTGCAGACTCGGTGGGCCAAAGGGCCTGTTTCTATGCTGTATCTCTAAACTAAACTAAACTAAAAAAAAACTCACACTCCATTTGCCATTTCTCCACCCATTTCTGTAGCTGATCTATATCTGTAGCTTGACACAATTCCTCACTGTCCAACTGACTTGAAATGGACCTGCAATGGGAAAGTGGGAAATTCATCTTGACAGAAAAAGAGAAATGCAGCATATTTCTTTGAGTTCCAAAATGCAGAGATATATGTATCCTAGTGCATGATTCACATAAGGTTAGTAAATGTGTTGGAAGAGTTTTGAAAAGGTTTACAAAGACTAATACCTGATTCAATGGAGTTCAGAAGGGAGAAAGATGACTTGGTTGAAACATATAAGACCGTGAGGGATTTATGGCAAAGAATCCGATTGGGAGAACCCAGAGTTTGGGGATATGATTTAAAAATGAGGCGGTGCCTGTATAAACCAGAGGCTAAATTTCTAGTTGTGAAGGATTATGAATCTTTGATACTCTTCCTCCAAGAGCAGTGGACAAAAAGTATGAATATTTCACAGGCAGAAGCGAATAGATACTTAATAAATAAAGGAACTGCATGTTACCGAAGGTAGGGAGGAATGGATTACAATTCATCAGCCATGAAATTATTGAATAGAAGATCAACTTCTGACCAAGAGACTGGTTCCCAGCCCTAATTCGTCTGTTTACCTTTGTTTATATTTACATAGGGCTTTTCCACAACCCAATTTGCTTCATCGCTAAGTAAACAACTTAGAATTGTAGTCACTGTTATCAGACAGCAACAATGGCCAATTTACACAAAGAAAGCATATACAAAAAGCATTTGCTTGTTCAGATAATGTTGTTTAGAAATTGTTGATTGAGGAATAAATATTAGCTAGGATTGTGTGTAAATTCTTTGTTTAGTTTTAGAGATACAGCGTGGAAACAGACCATACATCCCACGGAGTCCACACTGGTCATTGATCACCTGTACACTAGTTCCATGTTATCCCATTTTCACATCCTACGCACTAAAGGCAATTTACAGAAGCCTAATAATCTACAAACCTGCACGTCTTTGGAATGTGGGAAGAAACCGGAGCACTCGGAGAAAATATACGTGGTCACGGGAGGACATACAAACTCCCCACAGGCAGCATCTATAGGCAGGATCGAACTTAGGGCCCCTGGCACTGTCAGGCAGCAGCTCTACCATTGCACCACCATGCTGTCATATTGTTCTTCGCATCAGCAGTATGGACCTTTGGAGCATATGGGATCTCAGTTTGTCTAATCCAAAGCCTATTCCTGTGACATTGCATTTCCCTACTTTTGTGTGGCACCTCCAAAAAATGGGATTTGTGTATGAGTCAGAAAGTTTGTGTGTCTAAGAGTTGTGTCTGCCACAGAAAACTGAGAAATGCAGAGTAGACTGGGCCAGGAAGGCTTGATTTGGGAAATGCACAGAAATTCCAAGGCCAACAATGGGGCGACATAGATTTATAGATTTAGATTTAGAGATACAGCGCAGAAACAGGCCCTTCAGCCCACCGGGTCCGCGCCGCCCAGCGATTCCCGCACACTAACACTATCCTACACCCACTAGGGACAATTTTTTTACATTTCCCCAGCCAATCAACCTACATACCTGTACGTCTTTGGAGTGTGGGAGGAAACCGAAGATCTCGGAGAAAGCCCACGCAGGTCACGGGGAGAACGTACAAACTCCGTACAGACAGTGCCCGTAGTCAGGATCGAACCTGAGTCTCCGGCGCTGCATTCGCTGTAAGGCAGCAATTCTACCGCTGCGCCACCGTGCGGCCCGGTGGCGCAGCTATTAATTTTATCTGGAAATAAAAGATGGCCTAATCTAGGAATCAAGAGACAAAAATTAACAACCTGATTGTTATGGGACAATGATTTCTGAATGCTAGATGATGTATTACTGCTGTAGTCTCTGATAGAGAACAAAGTTTAATGGTTCTTTTAATTCATTTAACTTTATTGTTGCAACCTATAGCTGCTAGTACTCATTTAAGCAATTGAGGGATACATGCACATTAAAAAAATAAATCATTAATGATTAGAAAATCGGGTTCAGTGTTTTCCTGGATTTCGGATATGCGCCACTGAACGACCAGAAGGTTGTGGTCAGGCTAAGCAGCAGTGCACAGATGCAAGGCAGTAGGTCATGATGCATTGCATAAATTAACTGTAATTTAATTTCCTTCTTAAGGACAGTCAATCGTGGCAGGATAATGCTACAATTTCATAGAGGTCCAGGATTATCAACAATCCATGAGTTGTTGCACAGCGTGGTCCTATTGCAGTAATGCTCACAAGGTGACCTCTTCTATATTGACGAGACCAAGAACGTGTGCCATAATGCTGAGAATTGTATTCTGCACTCTGTATCTTTCTCTTTGCTCTACCTATTGTACTTGAGCAACAACTTACTGCCCAGAGGACTGCGGTTGAGAGTCTTTCCCGAGGCTGCCAGTGTACCTAGAATAGAGATGGATATGATTTAAATGGAGGAGGTGACAAAGAATGTGGAAAAACCCATTTACTCCTCTTGCAGGATTTTTTTTGTGTGACCAGAAACATGTCAGTTGGTGGGTCTGCTGCCAAACCAGTCCCTCAGCTGTTGTTGGGTCAGGTGGCATCTGCCATGGAGATGCCATTCAACAGCATTCGGACAATGTTCAAGCAGAGTACAGAGCAATTCCACCCAGAAGTAGATAGCTAATCTTCAGAAACTCCCCAGCAGCTTGGTGTCATTAAGCTGAGTGATGCCATCTAAGAACAGACTGCTACTGTCCAGCAGTGAGAGCTCCTAGGTATGACCCTCTGTGCAGAAACAAAAATGAGCCATTGATTATTCTATCTTTCTTGCCCAGGAGTTGATCGATGCCACCCAGCTTTAGACACTTCAATGTTGCGAGCACCATCTGTTTAGATTAAGCTGAGAGCCACAAGAGAAATCTAAAATAAGACACCTGAAAGTTGGGATCTACCAGCCACCTCTGTGCTAAACGTGGAGACTCAAACATGGTTAGATGGTCCAGTTAAGAGCAAATCACATGAGTATTGTCTACCAAGTCTCTTGTGAGGTGCACCTGCATGGAGATGATTGGCATTGCCAATCAGCATTTGCCTCTCTTTGCCCTCTCTTGGGGGAGGAAACACCCACCATTGCCCCATAGCTCTCCCAGATTGGGGCATCATTTATCTGAAGTATCACAGATGCTGATCAATTCTGGGTTACAGCTTCTGGTGAGCATCAATGGCAGACTTTTGCAGAACTTCCTAATGAAAGGGAAATACTCAGTTAAGCGTGGTTGCGGCTGCAGTGGGCATAATGTTATCATGGCGCTAGATTGACCCACAGCACATTTTTGTCAGCAGCGTCCTGTTCCTGGCTTGGAAAATGTAGCCCAGTTTCTTATCTTTTCCAGACCATTTATATAATAATAATAATAATAATAATGCATTACATTTATATAGCGCTTTTCATATACTCAAAGACGCTTTACAGGGATTTAAAGAACATAGGGAAGTGAATAAATAGATAAATAAGTAAACAAACAGAGAAAGGAGACAGAAGGTGAGGTGACCTTCAGTGGTTGAAGGCAGTACTGAACAGGTGAGACTTCAGTGATGTTTTGAATGTGGTGAGTGAGGAGCAGTCTCTGACGGTTTGGGGTAGTGAGTTCCATAGGGTGGGAGCAGCGATGGAGAAAGCCCTGTCCCCCCAGGATCTGAGTTTGGTCCGGATGTGGGGGGATAGGAGATTGGCAGCAGCAGAGCGGAGGGTGCAGGTGGGAGTGTGCCTGTGGAGGAGGTCGGTCAGGTAGGATGGGGCCAGGTTATGGAGGGCTTTGTAGGTTATGAGGAGGATTTTATACTGGATTCTCTGGGGGATGGGGAGCCAGTGGAGTTTGTAATGGACAGGGGTGATATGGTCACGGATCGGGGTGTGGGTGAGTAGACGGGCAGCGGAGTTTTGAATGTATTGAAGTTTACTGATGATTTTTGAGGGTGCGCCATAGAGGAGGCTGTTGCAGTAGTCCAGATGGGAGGTGATGAAGGCGTGGATGAGGGTTTCTGCAGCTGTGGAGGAGAGGGATGGACGGAGACGGGCAATGTTTTTGAGGTGGAAGAAGGCTGTCTTTGTGATGTGTTTGATGTGTTTGTCGAAGGAGAGGGTTTGATCAAAGATGATTCCAAGATTCCGGATGTGAGGGGAGGTGGATACTGGGAGACCATCAATATTGAGGGTGAAGTTTTGGGTGGATTTGGTGAGCGTTTTTGGACCAATGATGATGATTTCAGATTTGTTGCAGTTGAGTTTGAGGAAATTTGATTGAAACCAAGATTTTATTTCAGTGATGCAGTTTGTCAGTGTAGAGTGTGTGGTGGTGGAGATTGACTTGGTGGAGATGAGGAGCTGGATATCATCGGCGAAGCAGTGGAAGTTGAGACCATGACTGCGGATTAATTGACCAAGGGGGAACAGGTAGAGGATGAAGAGGAGGGGGCCAAGGACTGAGCCTTGGGGGACACCTTGGGGGAGGGGAGCGGTGGGGGATTTACAGTTGGAGATGAACTGGTGCCTGTCAGAGAGGTAAGATTTGAACCAGGATAGGGCTGTGCCAGTGATGTTAAAGGAGGTTTCAAGTCGGGTGAGGAGAATGGAGTGATTTATGGTGTCAAAGGCGGCGCTGAGGTCAAGTAGGATGAGGATGTTGAGGTTGCCAGCGTCGGAGGAGAGGAGAAGGTCGTTTGTGATTTTGAGGAGCGCAGTTTCAGTACAGTGGTTGGAGCGGAATCCGGATTGGAAAGTTTCATACAGGTTATTGGTAGAGAGGTGGTATTTGAGTTGGGAAGCTACAGCACGTTCCAAAACTTTGGACAGAAAGGGTAGGTTGGAGATTGGTCTGAAGTTGTTTGGGGTGTCAGGGTTGAGACCAGGTTTTTTCAGAATGGGGGTGACAGCAGCGATTTTGAGGGATGGCGGGACGATGCCAGTGGACAGGGAGGAGTTTATTGTTGCAGTGATAAGTGGAGAGAGAGCATGAAGGCAGGCCTTGACAAAGCTGGAGGGGATGGGGTCCAGAGAGCAGGTGGCAGTTTTTATTCCTGTGAAGAGGTCAGAGAGGTCAGTGGTGGAGACTGGGGAGAACTGAGGCAGGGGTTGACAGGATAAGGGGGGGCAGGTGGTTTGAGGGGGAGCAGGTGCGTTGGTGGTTAAGGTGCTGTAGATGCTGTCTATTTTGCTTTGGAAGAATGAAAGGAAAGCGGTGCATTTGTCAACTGTGAATGATTAACTAGGATGTAACTAGGAAAATTGACAAGGGAGAGTCAGTGGATGTGGTGTACCTCGACTTTCAGAAAGCCTTCGACAAGGTCCCACATAGGAGATTAGTGGGCAAAATAAGGGCACATGGTATTGGGGGTAGGGTACTGACATGGATAGAAAATTGGTTAACAGACAGAAAGCAAAGAGTGGGGATAAATGGGTCCCTTTCGGAATGGCAGGCAGTGACCAGTGGGGTACCGCAAGGTTCGGTGCTGGGACCCCAGCTATTTACGATATACATTAATGACTTAGACGAAGGGATTAAAAGTACCATTAGCAAATTTGCAGATGATACTAAGTTGGGGGGTAGTGTGAATTGTGAGGAAGATGCAATAAGGCTGCAGGGTGACCTGGACAGGTTGTGTGAGTGGGCGGATACATGGCAGATGCAGTTTAATGTAGATAAGTGTGAGGTTATTCACTTTGGAAGTAAGAATAGAAAGGCAGATTATTATCTGAATGGTGTCAAGTTAGGAGGAGGGGGAGTTCAACGAGATCTGGGTGTCCTAGTGCATCAGTCAATGAAAGGAAGCATGCAGGTTCAGCAGGCAGTGAAGAAAGCCAATGGAATGTTGGCCTTCGTAACAAGAGGAGTTGAGTATAGGAGCAAAGAGGTCCTTCTACAGTTGTACCGGGCCCTGGTGAGACCGCACCTGGAGTACTGTGTGCAGTTTTGGTCTCCAAATTTGAGGAAGGATATTCTTGCTATGGAGGGCGTGCAGCGTAGGTTCACTAGATTAATTCCCGGAATGGCGGGACTGTCGTATGTTGAAAGGCTGGAGCGATTGGGCTTGTATACACTGGAATTTAGAAGGATGAGGGGGGATCTTATTGAAACATATAAGATAATTAGGGGATTGGACACATTAGAGGCAGATAACATGTTCCCAATGTTGGGGGAGTCCAGAACAAGGGGCCACAGTTTGAGAATAAGGGGTAGGCCATTTAGAACGGAGATGAGGAAGAACTTTTTCAGTCAGAGGGTGGTGAAGGTGTGGAATTCTCTGCCTCAGAAGGCAGTGGAGGCCAGTTCGTTGGATGCTTTCAAGAGAGAGCTGGATAGAGCTCTTAAGGATAGCGGAGTGAGGGGGTATGGGGAGAAGGCAGGAACGGGGTACTGATTGATAGTGATCAGCCATGATCGCATTGAATGGCGGTGCTGGCTCGAAGGGCTGAATGGCCTACTCCTGCACCTATTGTCTATTGTCTATTGTCTATTGTCTATTGGGAGATGGTGTCCAGGGGGCTGAGGAGTTTGTTTATTGTAGAGAAGAGTGTTTTTGGTTTTCCGGAACCAGAGTGAATTATTTGAGAGTAGTAGGTGGAGTGGGCACGGGAGAGGGCATCTTTGTAGTGCTGCAGGTGGTCTTTGTAGGCTTGGGAGTGAATTGTGAGACCTGTTTTGTTGCGGAGTCTTTCAAGTTGGCGGGCATGAGTTTTCATCATGCGGAGTTCAGGGGTAAACCAGGGAGCAGAGTGGGTGAAGGAAACTGTTTTGGTTTTTATAGGTGCAAGCTGGTCGAGGCAGGAGGAGAGAGTGTGGTTGTAGTAGTCAGTGAGGTCAGAGGGGCTGTGGAGGTCAACGAAGGGAGAGGCGGACATTATTTCAGAGAGGGAGGATGAGAGCAAGGTTGGTGAAACAGAGTTCAGCTTACGGAAGTTGATTTTGCGTTTTTGCCTTGGAGCTGGGGTGGGAATGTTGACAGACATGGTGATGGCTAAGTGATCAGAGAGGGTGGGGTCGGAGCCAGAGAGGTGATGTAGATTTAGTCCAGTGGAGCAGACAAGGTCCAGAATGTGCCCACGGTTATGGGTGGGAAAATTGACGTGTTGAGTGAGGTTAAAGCAGTTGAGTATTTCAGTGAAGTCAGCGGTTATTGTGGAGTCAGTGGAGTCCATATGGATGTTGAAATCACCGAGGAGGAGGATTGAGGGGGAGAGAGAACAGAACTGGGTCAGAAAGTCAGAGAAGTCAGAAAGGAATGATGGGTGTGGTTTGGGAGGGCGGTAGACAACTGCCATGTCTAATTTTGCGTTTAATGAATAAATCCATTAATCTCAGTTACACCAGTCCACCATCAAGTGATCTTTTAGAGATGATTGAAAGTAATTGACCAGTAGTTTCAACAGTTTAGTTTAGTTTAGTTTAGAGATACAACGTGGAAACAAGATCTGTGGCCCACCGAGTTCAAGCCAACGAGTGATCCCCATAAACTAACACTATCCTACACACACTAGAGACAATTTACAATTATAGTAAGTCAATTAACCTACAAACCTGTATGTTATTGGAGTGTGGGAGGAAACCGGAAATCATGGAGAAAACCCACACATGTCATGAGGAGAACATACAAACTCCATACAGCCAGCACCTCTAGTCAGGATTGAACCTGGGTCTCCGGAGCTGTAAGGCAGCTACTCTACCGCTGCGCCACAATGCCACCCATCTGACAGATCTGGCAGTGAGCATTAGGGTCCTCTCTTTGGCCAGAATCAGTTTGATGCCCTTCTCTTTCTATTTCCCCTTTTGTACTCTACATTAAGCACCTTATTCTGAGGGATTGGTAGGTGCCCCCTGCCCATCATTATTCTAGTTACTTCACCCAATCACTGAACCAATTGCTAACATACAGGAACCCCTTGTGTATTGTTTTACCTGTGTTTTCTTCATGACTGATTGAAATACTGGTAATCAGAAGTTAGTATTCTAGATTCCTATGAATGAATGAATGAATAAGTTTATTGGCCAAGTATGTGAATATACAAGGAATGTGCCTTGGTGCTCCGCTCACAAATGACAACACAAACCTACAGTTAACAATTAAGAATAAAGCATAAACACATCAAAATCACTATCCGGACCCATAAAATTGTCTTCAATATTCACAGGACCATCAGCCATACTGAAGCCTACTCAGTACTTGTAGAAACAAGGAACTGCAGGTGCTGATGTACAGAAAAAGGGACAAAGTGTTGGAGTAACTCAGCAGGTCAGGTATAATCCCTGGAGAGCATAGATAGTTTGTGTTTCCAATTGGGAACCTTTTTTAGACTGATTATGGTGGGGGGGAGGGGGGGGGGAATAAGGCTGGAAGAGAGGAGTGGCAAGATAATGCATGGTAATGGGTGGATACGTGAGGGGTGATAAGCAGATGGTTAGATAAAGGCTAGAGATGAAAATACAGGTGTGAGACAAGTGTGAAGCCAGAGGAAGGAAGTAGGGGACGGGGAAATAGGTGTGACTCCAGGTGGAGCACAGGGAGGGAGGGAGGGAGGTGAGGGGGCATAATCAAGTGGGAAGGGGCTGTTAGAGGTTTCCTAATATTGGTGAATTCAATGTTTGTACCATTAGGTTGGAAGCTACCCAAGCAGTATTTGAGGTGCTGTTCCTCTAGTTTGTATATTTCTATGCTGTATAACTCTGACCAAGTAGACAGTCTGTGAACTACAATCCATTTGCAGTACTTAAAAATTGACATTGCATGAGAAACATTTTAATTATCATTTCTGTTTGCTACAATTATCTGATTGTTTTCTCATGCAATAATACTTTGGGTGAAAGTATAATAATAATAATATATTCCTTTATTTGTCCCACAACGTGGAAATTTGCAGTGTTACAGCAGCAAAGTGGATAGCAAGAGACATTCATTATAAATAAAAATAAAGATAAGGATAATTGTCATCATTTACTGTGCTTTTTCTTTACTGTTACTGTTGACTGGTCAGTTGACTGGTCTGCTGGGAGCAGTGCTGGTTGTGCAGTCTCACAGCAGCGGGAAGGAAGGACCTCCGATATCTCTCCTTCACACACTTGGGGTGAAGGAGTCTGTCACTGAAGGAGCTAGTCAGTGCAGTGACAGTGTCTTGCATGGGGTGGGAGTTGTTGTCCAGCAGCGATGTTATCTTTGCCATCATCCTTCTATCTCCCACCGCCTGTACTGAGTCGAGGGGGAAACCCAGGACTGAGCTGGCCTTCCTGACCAGCTTGTCAAGTCTCTTCCCCTCCGCTGCTGAGATGATGCTGCTCCAGCAGACCATAGAAAATGGCTGATGCCACCACAGTGTTGTCCTTAGGAGTGCCCCCTGCACTCCAAAGGACCTGAGTCTCCTCAGCAGGTAAAGTCTACACTGGCCCTTTTTGTACAGTGCATGGATATTTTCGGTCCAGTCAAGTTTATTGTTAAGGTAACCACCCAAGTACTTATAAGAGTCCACCCTCCTGATGTCCATTCCCTGGATGTTCACCGGTGTCGGGGGGACGTGGCTGCGCTTGTGGAAATCCACCACCATATTCCTGGTTTTCCCCGCGCTCATCCGGAGGCGGTTCCACTGGCACCAGTCCACAAAGTCTCTGGTCAGTTCTCAATACGCCCTGTCATCGTCGTCTGTGATGAGGCCGACGATGGCAGAGTCGTCAGAGAACTTCTGCAGATAGGACTCTGCGGAGCTGTGCCTGAAGTCCGCGGTGTACAGTGTGAACAGGAAAGGAGCTAGCATTGTTCCCTGCGGAACCCCAGTGCTGCAGACCACCCTGTCCAAAACATAGTCCTTTGTCCACACATACTGTGGTCGGTTGGTGAGGTAGTCCAGAATCCAGGATGTGAGGTGGTGATCCACTCCTGTGCGCTCCAGCTTGCCCCCCAGAAGCCCCGGCTGGATGGTATTGAACGCGCTGGAGAAATCAAAGAACATGATTCTCACAGTGCTATCTGGCTTCTCCCGGTGCGAAAAAGCTCTGTTCCGTAGGTAGATGATGGTGTCCTCCACCCCGATGCAAGTCTAGTAGGCGAACTGCAGCGGATCCATTGATGGTCTCACCAGGGGGCGGAGATAGGCGAGGACCAGATGCTCCACTGTCTTCATCAGGTGTGATGTCAGTGCCACCGGCCTGTAGCTGTTGAGTTCCTTCGGTGCGGCGACTTTGGCACTGGTACCACGCAGGATGTTTTGCACAGCTGTGGAACTCTCCCCAGTTTTCAGGCTCAGATTGAAGACGTGCTCCACTATTCCGCACAGCTGGTCTGCACAGGACCTGAGGAGCCTCGAGCTGATGCCGTCCGGACCAGACGCCTTCCTCGCATTGATCTTCCTGAGCTCATATCTCACCTGGTCTGTGGAGAGAGACAGATTGGAGCACAGGGGCTGGGTGCTCAAGGGTGTGAGAGGAGGAGGGGGTGTGGGACAGGAGAAGCAGAAGCAGTGGGTGGTGGCTGTGACCGAATGCTGTGGGAGGGTTTTTTCAATCTCCACCACTTTGTTACCTGTGCATTGGAAAATGCTTTGGGCTATATCCTGAGATTATATTGCACTGTAAAGAAATACATGTAAGTCAGCAGCCCATTGTGGTTTAATTTCACTATGTTTAATTTATTGTTACAATAGACAATAGACAATAGGTGCCATTCAGCCCTTCGAGCCAGCACCGCCATTCAATGCGATCATGGCGGATCACTCTCAATCAGTACCCCGTTCCTGCCTTCTCCCCATACCCCCTCACTCCGCTATCCTTAAGAGCTCTATCCAGCTCTCTCTTGAAAGCATCCAACGAACTGGCCTCCACTGCCTTCTGAGGCAGAGAATTCCACACCTTCACCACTCTCTGACTGAAAAAGTTCTTCCTCATCTCCGTTCTAAATGGCCTACCCCTTATTCTTAAACTGTGGCCCCTTGTTCTGGACTCCCCCAACATTGGGAACATGTTTCCTGCCTCTAATGTGTCCAATCCCCTAATTATCTTATATGTTTCAATAAGATCCCCCCTCATCCTTCTAAATTCCAGTGTATACAAGCCTAATTGCTCCAGCCTTTCAACATACGACAGTCCCGCCATTCCGGGAATCAACCTAGTGATCCTACGCTGCACGCCCTCAATAGCAAGAATATCCTTCCTCAAATTTGGAGACCAAAACTGCACACAGTACTCCAGGTGCGGTCTCACCAGGGCCCGGTACAACTGTAGAAGGACCTCTTTGCTCCTATACTCAACTCCTCTTGTTACGAAGGCCAACATTCCATTGGCTTTCTTCACTGCCTGCTGTACCTGCATACAATAAGCTACACGAAATGCAAGGGGTAATTTACAGAAACCAATTAACTTACAGACCTGCACTTCTTTGGAATGTAGGTGAAACCAGAGCACCTGGATGAAACTCACGTGGTCACAGGGAGAACATACAAACTCTGCACAGACTGCACCCATAGTCAACACCCATGCCTCTGGGACTGAGATAGCAGCTTGAACTCTGTTAATAATTACCGGAGTACATGGAACTATTTATACACTATAATGATGTAATAATTTGTAAATTATATAAATAATTGGAGTGTATAATTGGTCCGGTTTCACTCCACTTTCTACAGACGTGCAGGTTCGATCCTATCGGTGCTGTCTGTATGTTCTCCCTGTGACAGCGTGGGTTTTCTCCGGGTACTCTGGCTTCCTCCAACGCTCTAAAGACGTACAGGTTTGTCAGTTAATTGGCTTCTGTTAATTGTAAAATTGTCCCTAGAGTGTATGGTAATGCTGGTGTACAGGGTTATTGCTGATGGACACAGACTCAGTGGGCTAAAGCATCTGTTTCCACGTTGTATCTCTAAAGTCTAAAATAAAGTCTGAAGAGATTGACTCGGGTGTGATTGTTCCTTGATTCTAGAAGGCTGCTTTCCCAAGGCAGAGCGAAATGTAGATGGAGTTGATTGGGGAGAGAGGCTGGTTTGTGTGATTGGACTGTGTTTACAACTCTGTAATTTCTTTCATTCTTGGGCAGAACTGTTCCCAAATCATGCTGAGATACAACCGATAGTATGCTTTCTACAGTGCATCTGTAGATGACAGAAAGAGTCTTCAGAGACATGTCAAACTGCCTTAGTCTTCTGAGGAAGTAGAGACTTTGTAGTTTTCTTTACCGTATCTTTAATGTAGTTGTTTCCGTACAAATTATTAGTGACATTTCCTCATGGGAACCGAAGGATTTTGACTATTTCCACTTCAGCACCAATGATGCTGATTGAGACATGTACACCACCTCGTTTCCTGAAGTCAATAACAAGCTCTTTTGTCTTGCTGACATTGAGGGGGAGGTTGACATAAAAAGCTGGAGTAGCTCAGTGGGTCAGGCAGCATCTCTGGAGAAAAGGAATATGTGACGTTTTGAGTAGAGATCCTTCTGCAGTGATGTCTTGCCACCAGATATCAAAGTTCTCTATGTTCTTTTTGTATTCAGTCTTGTCATTGTTCGAGATCTGGCCCATTAGAATGACTGCTAGTTCCGAAAGTTTGGAGATGAGTTTGTTTAGTATTGAAGGCAGAGCTATAGCCAATAGATAGGAGTCTAGAAAGATGTTCCAAATGTGTGTAGAGCCAGAAAGATGGCATATGCTATGGACCTGTTGTGACATAGGCAGAGCTGGCTGGGAGGCTGCATTAATGTGTGTAATGACTGGCCTCTCAAAGCACTTCATGATGTTAGAGGTCAGAACCAATGGACAATAATCATTGAGAAACATGTTCTTGCTTTCTTTGGCACTGGGATGATGGTGGTCGTCTTAACTGTAATTCTACATCTAAACTATAATCTACAAATGTAAATTGTTTTAAGAGTAGATTTTCTGTATCCTCTATACCTTTTGTTTTATGAAGTTAATCTGAAAGATTGTTGTTCATGAAAATGCTGTTAATAATAGGATACATTGTTAAAAATTATTCCTTTGTGGGAGTTTTAGGCCATAAATACATCCTTTCTATTAGAGTGAAATTCATCATTGTGAAAATGTGACTGAAGTGAGACCAACGTTGATAAATGATAATTAATTTTAATTGGAATGATAATTCCTAAGAAATGATTGCAATGATATATATGTAGGAAGAGACTGCGGATGCTGGTTTAAACCGGAAATAGACATAAAAAGATGGAGAAACTCAGCGGGTCAGACAGCATCTCTGGAGAAAAGGGATAAGTGACGTTTCACGGTCCGAAGAAGGGTTTTGACCCGAAAAGCCATATCATATCATATCATATATATACAGCCGGAAACAGGCCTTTTCGGCCCACCAAGTCCGTGCCGCCCAGCGATCCCCGTACATTAATACTATCCTACACCCACTAGGGACAATTTTTACATTAACCCAGCCAATTAACCTACATACCTGTACGTCTTTGGAGTGTGGGAGGAAACCGAAGATCTCGGAGAAAACCCACGCAGGTCACGGGGAGAACGTACAAACTCCTTACAGTGCAGCACCCGTAGTCAGGATCGAACCTGAGTCTCCGGCGCTGCATTCGCTGTAAAGCAGCAACTCTACCGCTGCGCTACCGTGCCGCCCATCTATTCCTTTTCTCCAGAGATGCTGTCTAACCCGTTGAATTACTCAATTTTTTGGTGTCTAACATTGTTACATGATTCTGCTTACTGATCAAATATTATTTATGCTATGAGAGTCACACTTGAGTAAATGAAAGCAAAGCCATTTATGAATCAACCTTTTAATTAAAGGTATAAGAAAATAACTGCAGATGCTGGTACAAATCGATTTATTCACAAAATGCTGGAGTAACTCAGCAGGTCAGGCAGCATCTCGGGAGAGAAGGAATGGGTGACGTTTCGGGTCGAGACCCTTCTTCAGACTGATGTCAGGGGGGCGGGGCAAAGGAAGGATATAGGTGGAGACAGGAAGATAGAGGGAGATCTGGGAAGGAGCAGGGGAAGGGAGGGACAGAGGAGTTATCTAAAGTTGGAGAAGTCGACGTTCATACCACCGGGCTGCAAACTGCCCAGGCGAAATATGAGGTGCTGTTCCTCCAATTTCCGGAGGGGCCTCACTATGGCACTGGAGGAGGCCCATGACAGAAAGGTCAGACTGGGAATGGGAGGGGGAGTTAAAGTGCTCGGCCACCGGGAGATCAGTTTTGTTAATGCGGACCGAGCGCAGGTGTTCAGTGAAGCGATCGGCGAGCCTGCGCTTGGTTTCGCCGATGTAAATAAGTTGGCATCTAGAGCAGAGGATGCAATAGATGAGGTTGGAGGAGGTGCAGGTGAACCTTTGTTAAAGGTTACTGGATACAAACCAGTATTTCCTCTTGGATGCCAAAAATAGGGTGCATTGACGTTGTGTGATTACGGTCTATTTTGTGCCGGATGGCGTGCTGATAAAGATATTGGTGCATTTGCACTGAATAGCCGCAGTGTCTGGTGCTATTAACGCCATCTTGGTGTTTAATGCTTTCAATTAACATTCCATAATATAACAACCATTCAGCAACAAATAAGATCCACTGCAAGCAATATTATATATGAGCATGTAGCGACCATAGAGAATGGTCCGGGTCGTCGAACCCTCAGATTGGCCAGCGAGGTCACGTGTGAACGCGACCATGGGGATTGGTCCAGGGAGCAACATCGCTGATTGGCCAGCGTGGTCATGTGCGCTTTTGGCGCCCGAAATGTTCAGTTCGGCAAAGTCTTCGAAGAAGACAGTAAGTTTTTGATGGTTGTCCTTTACCTTGTTGTTTAACTCTGTATTCGAATATTGCGGCTGCAATAAACTTCTTCTACAACCAACAAGTTTTCGGACTCGCCATATTGGTGACCCCGACGTGATCTGGACGATCACCGACTATGCAAGGACACGACGCCTCGTTGTTGATTGCCGCGCCTGGCACACCGGAGTTAAGCGCGGTAAGCGTTCACCTTCCGTTGTTTTGGACACATTCACCGCAATCTTGGTTTGTCCACACCGAAGCTCAATTTCATATAAAGAAGATATCGGACGACTCGACGATGTATTACTACCTCGTCAGCGCTCTATCACCGGAGACGACCACACGCGTGATGCGGTTCATCGTTAATCCGCCTGCGGAAAGCAAGTACGAGGCCATGAAGAAAGTGTTACTGCGAACCTTCGGGTTTAATAGGCATGATTGCGCTGCAAGACTTCTGCACCTACCGGACCTCGGAGATCGACGGCCTTCCGTTCTCATGGCCGAAATGATGATGCTAGCCGGTGAGCATACGGATTGCCTTATGTTCGAACAGGCATTCCGAGAGAAGCTTCCTGAGGATGTCCGACTGCTGCTCACGGATTGTTCTTTTAAGGACCCCGAAGCATATGCAGCGAAAGCGGACGCGCTCATAGCGGCTAAAAACAAGGCAAGCGGGTCGATCAACAAGGTCTCGACATCAGTGACCACGCCACAGCGACATCAAGATGGCGCCGCGTCTCCTGCCAGTTCTCCGAAAGCCCGCCAAAAAGATCCGCACAAGCGCGGCTGGTGCTATTATCACCTACGATGGGGTAGCGAATCCCGCAACTGCCGCTCACCTTGTACCTTCGCGGGAAATGCCTCGGCCGATCGTACATAGGGGCAGTTACGATTGGCCAGAACCGACGCCTCTACGTCCACGATCGATTCACGGACACAGAATTTTTGGTGGACACGGGAGCCATCGTCAGTATAGTGCCGCCGACCGACCTCGAAACCAGAACGGGTAAGACAGGTCCCACCCTCATCGCGGTTAATGGCAGCCCCATTCGCACTTTCGGTATACGGAAGATGTCCCTTGTGTTAGGCCTCCGCACGTACGAATGGCCATTCATCATAGCAGACGTCAGACAAGCGATCCTGGGCGCAGATTTTCTCTGGGCTTTTTCACTGGTCCCTGATGTCCACGGTAACGACCTCCGACCCTCCGCCGGCGAGGAGCCCGTCGCTCCGACAATCGCCTCCCCGCCCAGCCCTACTGTCCAGGCCGTCGTCGCGGCCCCTGACTCGTATGCTGAGATCCTGGCGGAGTTTCCAGAGCTGCTCATCCAACGTTTTGACACGCCTTCGGCCAAGCACGGCGTGGTCCATCATATCCGCACCGAGGTCCCTCCCGTTTTCGCTCGGGCCAGGAGACTACCGCCAGACAAACTGGTGGTGGCACGGGCGGAATTTAGGAAGATGGAGGAAATGGGAATTGTCCGTCAGTCCGACAGCCCGTGGGCCTCGCCGTTGCATATGGTCTCCAAGGCATCTGGGGGGTGGAGACCATGTGGCGATTATCAGCGTCTCAATGCTGTCACCACGGCTGATCGCTACCACATACCGCACCTACAGGACTTTTCGTCTGGGCTGGAAGGAGCGGTGGTGTTCTCCAAAATCGATTTGGTGCGAGGATACCACCAGATTCCGGTGCGTCCGGAGGACATACAGAAAACTGCAACGATTACTCCGTTCGGGTTGTTTGAATGGTTGCGTATGCCTTTCGGTTTAAAGAACGCGGCACAGGCTTTCCAACGACTGATGGACCGTGTGGGCCGGGGTTTACCCTTTTTGTTTATTTATTTAGACGACATCCTGGTCGCCAGCCCCTCAGTGCAGGAACACCAGGTCCACTTGCGGACTGTGTTCCAGCGGCTCCAAGACCACGGGCTCATTATCCAACCCTCCAAGTGTCCATTCGGCCTCCCTTCTCTTGATTTTCTAGGGCACAGGATTACCCCTGCCGGCGCCTCCCCTTTGCCCGAGAAGGTGGAGGCTATCCGGGCATTTCCCAGGCCCACCACAGTAAAAGGACTACAGGAGTTCGTAGGCATGGTTAACTTCTACCATAGGTTCGTTCCGGCAGCTGCGCGGGTCATGCGCCCGCTTTTCCAGTGCCTTGCGGGAAAACCGGTAGAGTTGATATGGTCCCCGGCAGCAGAGTCGGCTTTTACAGCAGCTAAGGCAGCATTAGCAGACGCCACCATGTTGGTCCACCCGAGCCCCTCCGCCCCCACGGCCCTGATGGTTGACGCCTCTGACGTGGCGGTGGGCAGGGTCTTGGAGCAGCAGGTCGGTGGCCGTTGGCAGCCTTTGGCGTTTTTCAGCCGGCAACTAAATTCGGCTGAGCTGAAGTATAGCGCATTTGACCGAGAGCTTCTGGCCCTCTATTTAGCTGTTCGTCATTTCAGGTATTTCCTTGAGGGCCGCCCATTTGTGGCCTTTACGGACCACAAACCATTAACATTTGCATTTTTCAAATTGTCTGACCCATGGTCGGCCCGCCAGCAGCGGCACCTGACTGCTATCTCCGAATTTACCACCGATGTCCGTCATGTCGCGGGTAAGCTTAATGCCGTTGCTGACGCCCTGTCTAGACCTGCTTTTTCCCCTATTTCGGCGGTGGACTGCGAGGTGGATCCCCAGGAGCTTGCGGAGGCACAGCTTCTAGCGGATACCGCTTCGGCATACCAGTCCACCACTTCAGGATTGAAGTTGGCTCAGGTAGCCTGCGGGTCGGAAGGCACGAAAGTCTGGTGCGATGTTTCTCTTCCCCGTCCCAGGCCGGTAGTACCGCCCTCCCTTCAGCGCCGGGTTTTTGATGCCATTCATGGGCTGGCGCACCCGTCCATCCGCTCCACCTCTGCTTTGGTAGCAGCTCGGTTTGTCTGGCATGGCCTACGGAAACATGTAGCGGGTTGGGCGCGTTCCTGCGTTCCCTGTCAGACCGCTAAAGTCCAGCGCCATGTCCAGCC
The DNA here is from genome assembly GCF_053455715.1 of Rhinoraja longicauda. Taxonomy (NCBI): domain Eukaryota; kingdom Metazoa; phylum Chordata; class Chondrichthyes; order Rajiformes; family Arhynchobatidae; genus Rhinoraja; species Rhinoraja longicauda. Next base: position 60,035,804 of record NC_135955.1, on the reverse strand, counting down.
CCCCGTACAGGAGTTCGAGGTCCCAGCAGTTCGTTTTTTCCACATCCACGTGGATTTAGTCGGGCCTTTGCCTTCCTCCCGGGGCTACACCCACCTCCTCACGGTGGTGGATCGGTTCACCCGGTGGCCAGAGGCTTTCCCATTGTCTGATATTTCGTCAGCGTCTTGTGCCAGGACTTTGGCCCTCCATTGGGTAGCTCGTTTCGGGGTCCCAGCAGTTATTACCACTGACAGGGGGCCGCAGTTCACTTCGTCCCTCTGGGCCGCGCTCGCAGAACTGTACGGTTCCAAGTTACAACCCACTACTACATTTTACCCCCAGGCAAATGGACTTGTAGAAAGGTTCCACCGTCAACTTAAGGCGTCCCTCAGTGCAAGGCTTGAAGGCCCGGACTGGGTAGACCAGCTCCCCTGGGTTCTTCTGGGCATCCGGACTGCTCCTAAGCTAGATCTCGGTGCGTCGTCCGCGGAGCTAGTATATGGCTCGACACTTCGAGTACCCGGAGATTTGTTTCCGGACCCTTCAGACCAGCTGCCTACAGTCCCATCAGTGTTAGCATCTCTCCGGGCACGGGTGGGTTCCCTGGCTCCAGTTCCGACTTCACGTCACGGGTGTCCCATGGTACATGAACCGCCTTCCCTGAAGGACTGTGAGTTTGTGTTTCTGCGAAAAGATTCCCATCGCGCCCCGTTGCAGAGGGTCTATCAAGGGCCGTTCCGGGTTTTGCGTAAGGGAACGGCTACCTTCACCTTAGACATGTGCGGCAAGAGTGAGCTCGTCTCGGTGTCCCGGCTCAAACCTGCCTGGTCGGCCAAACCCCTAGGAGAGGCCGACCTCCGTTAGTTCCGCTCAGTCCAGGACCCCCCGTTCCGGCAGTTCCTCCAGGACCCCCCGTTCCGGCAGTTCCTCCAGGACCCCCCGTTCCGGCAGTTCCTCCAAGTCCGGAACCCCCGGCTCCTGTGGTTCAGGCTGCCCCTCTCCGTACTCGTTATGGTCGCGAAATCCGGCTCCCTGCTAGGTTCCGTACCTCGGGTTCTGGGGGGGGTCATGTAGCGACCATAGAGAATGGTCCGGGTCGTCGAACCCTCAGATTGGCCAGCGAGGTCACGTGTGAACGCGACCATGGGGATTGGTCCAGGGAGCGTCATCGCTGATTGGCCAGCGTGGTCATGTGCGCTTTTGGCGCCCGAAATGTTCAGTTCGGCGAAGTCTTCGAAGAAGACAGTAAGTTTTTGATGGTTGTCCTTTACCTTGTTGTTTAACTCTGTATTCGAATATTGCGGCTGCAATAAACTTCTTCTACAACCAACAAGTTTTCGGACTCGCCATAAGCATATGAATTAGGAGCAGCAATAGGTCTGTTCCATTGTTCAATATGATCATGGATGATTATGATCATAACATCGACTCCGCATTCTGACAACCTCACCCATTGGTAACTATTTACCCTCTTGTTTATCAAAAATCCATCTGAATCTATTTCCACTGTCCAATGAGTCTGATGATACTTTGAGAGGAAAAAAACATTTTAAAATTAAATGGGGAACCTCGAATTTTTTAACAATTCCCCTATTTCTAGGATTTGAAACACTTTTGCTTTGTCAAGACCCTTCTGAATCTTATATTTTAGTTAAATTTCTTATTCTTCTAAACACCATTGGATACAAGACTGGTCTGTCCAACAATTCTTATTAAGACAATCTATCTCTTCTATACAAAGAGTGTTTGTTTTGCTGAATAACTTTGCTCAGTCCGCCTGTACCTACTTGATCTCCCTGTCGCTAAACACTTTAATTCTCCTTCCCATTCCCACACAGACCTTTCTGTCCTAAGTCTCCTCCATAGTCAGAGTGAGGCTAAACGCAAATTGGAGGAACAGCATCTCATATTTCACTTGGGCAGCTTACAGCCCAGTGGTATGAGCATTGATTTCTCTAACTTCAAGTCACCCTGGCATTTCCCCTCTCTCTATCCCTCCCCCATCCAAGTCGCACCAGTTTCTAATTTTCACCCAACAAACAGCACAATGGCCTGTTTCCTTTGTCATTGTTACTTTTTTGCATATCTTTCATTCATTGTTCTTTATCTCTCCCCATCAAATTCTATATCTCTTGTTTCCCTTTCCCGTGATTTCAGTCTGAAGAAGGGTCTCTACCTGAAACGTCACCCATTCTTTCTCTCCAGATATGCTGCCTATCCCGCTGAGTTTCTCCAGCTGTTTGTGATAAATCTTCTATATGACCGTTATATAAAGCTTCCCTCAACACTTTCCAATATATTATCAGTCTTCTCTCAATAAGGACATCAATACTGTACATAGTGCTCCTAATGTGGTCTCAGCAATTGCTGACATAAGTGAAGAATATCCTCCATTCACACACATTCAGTTCCCTTGGTAATAAATTGTAACATTCTGTTAGCTTTCCTAATTACCTGCCTTTCACAAAACTTATGTTGACTTTGCATGATTTCTTTGTTTTGTTTTCTAAGTGCCCAAGAATAAAAATTTTAATAATAATTTATCATATTTTTACCATGATAAATACTGCGGTAACTAGCTATTTGAAATTAAAATTTTGTTCAGAACTTGTTTGCAGAGTGTCATTTATGTTGTGTTTTCATTATCTTACGATATCACTTTGTTTCCATTAATTTTTCATTATAATATTAGACAATAGACAATAGATGCAGGAGTAGGACATTCGGCCCTTCGAGCCAACACCGCCATATTAGTCATCTTTTGAACGATGCTTTTAACATCCAAATAAGGGGAAATGCCAATCTTGTGTATAACACAATGGCGCAGCTGGTAGAGCTGCTGCTCATAGCGCCTGAGAAACCTGCTGACCTCAGGTGCTATCTGTGCGGAGTTTTTATGTGATAGAGCAGGTGCCTGGTCTGAGCCTTCATGATATCATTGGCACTGGGTTACGCTAACATTAATTGTCTGCCTGGCTGTATGGAGGATGGCAGTCAGCCTATAATGTTCCCATAGTTTATGGCCCCAGCTGGCAGGCTTTCCGATGACTCCAACTGAAGGAGCCCAAGCTAAGGCTCTTGGTTGCAGTTATCCAGCATCTTGAAAGCGCTTAAATTTGGCAAGCGCACAGAACAATACAGCACACAACAGGTCCTACAGGCAACAATATCTGTGCCAGACTGTTGTAGTTCGTGCCCTATGAACAGAATAGTCAGACAACCGAATTCGTATAACCTCTTTATTCTACTCACCCAGGTGGGAGAGAGTCTAGAAACCGGAGCGTTTAGAAACACTCAGGAAGCTAGTGTAGTCTCTCCCCAAATGCTAACAATTACACATATTTATACCCAAAATACATTTGCCAGTACATTTCCTGTTGCTACCTTTTATGGCAAGTTTTACAATGTCCTATAAATCTTTATGTGCCCTTCAGGACCCCCATGTCCTCCGTGTCCTGTGTGACCTACATGTCCTCGGTATTCCCAGGACCAAAGAACAGTCGATATGACCAAATGTTCCCCTTAACCATCAAAGGATGGTTAAGCATCAAAGCCTTAAAGCCAGTTACCCATATCAAAGGATGGTCAACCATCAAAAGCCTTAAAGCCAGTTACCCATATCAAAGGATGGTCAACCATCAAAGGATGCACTTAGCCATAAACCGTGCCTCTTGTTGACAACAGGATGTCCTGGCAACATAATCGAGCTGGAGCTTTTACACCTTTTTTACGCCCCTGCAATAAAACCCATATGGCAAAATGTCGAATGTTTAACCCCTTACAAGACATGATGTCAAATTAAAGTCAAGTCAAGTCAAATTTATTTGTCACATACACATACACGATGTGCAGTGAAATGAAAGTGGCAATGCCTGCGGATTGTGCACAAAAAAGAATTACAGTTACAGCATATAAATAAAGTGAATAAGTTACTATAGCGTAGACAAAAATTTAGTCTCTGGGGTTATAAAAGTTGACAGTCCTGATGGCCTGTGGGAAGAAACTCCATCTCATCCTCTCCGTTTTTACAGCGTGACAGCGGAGGCGTTTGCCTGATCGTAGCATCTGGAACAGTCCGTTACTGGGGTGGCAGGGGTTCCTCATGATCTTGCTTGCTCTGGATCTGCACCTCCTGATGTATAGGTCCTGCAGGGGGACGAGTGTAGTTCCCATGGTGCGTTCTGCCGAACGCACTACTCTCTGCAGGGCCATCCTGTCCTGGGCAGAGCTGTTCCCAAACCAGACTGTAATGTTGCCGGACAGGATGCTCTCTACAGCCCCAGAGTAGAAGCAATGAAGGATCCTCAGAGACACTCTGAATTTCCTCAGTTGTCTAAGGTGGTAAAGGCGCTGCTTTGCCTTACCCACCAGTGCGGCAATTTGCGTTGCCCACGTCAGATCCTCTGTGATGCAGACTCCCAAGTATTTAAAACTGCTCACCCTATCCACAGTAGACCCATTTATCTCCAGTGGCGTGTACGTCCTTGGATGTTTAGCCCTTCTGAAGTCCACAATCAGCTCCTTCGTTTTAGTGACATTCAACTATTCTCCTCTGCCTATACGTGAACTAAATCCCTCCATTCCCTGCAGATCCATGTACCTCTCAAACACCACTGCCTCCACACATTTCCTGTATGTTTTCCCCTCTCACCTTAAAGGCATGCCCTCCATTGTTTGACATTTAAAACTCTTGGAGAAAAGTTCTGACTGTTTACCTTTCTATGTTTTTCATAACTTTAGACACTTCTACTAGGTTTCCCATGAACCTCTGATGCTCCAGAGAAAACAATCCAAGTTTGTTCAAACTCTCCTTATAGCTCATACCCTCTAATCCAGGCAGCATTCCAATCAACCTCTTGTATATGATCTCCAAAGCCTCCAAATCCTTCCTGTCATAGGGTGATCACAACTGCACACAGAAGAACCAACAGGATTGGTCTGCCCATGATTGGATGGAATTTCAGAGTTGTGGATGCAGCCCAATACATCATGCAAACTAAACTCTCCTTCCCTCCCAATCCCCCCTTCCCCCTCACCACCTTAACTCTATCTACATTTGAAACTACGTCAGGAAAGCCAGCCAACATAATCAACGATCACTTACACCCCACAGGTCTCCCATCTGTCACCGGGCAGAAGAACAGCTTCTTCCCCACTGTTAGCAGATACTTGATCATTATCGAAGAATGTATTCTCGATCACCCAATCTACAATAGACAATAGGTGCAGGAGTAGGCCATTTGGCCCTTCGAGCCAGCACCACCATTCAATGTGATCATGGCTGATCATTCTCATTCAGTACCCCGTTCCTGCCTTCTCCCCATACCCCCTGACTCCACTATACTTAAGAGCTCTATCTAGCTCTCTCTTGAATGCATTCAGAGAATTGGCCTCCACTGCCTTCTGAGGCAGAGAATTCCACAGATTTACAACTCTCTGACTGAAAAAGTTTATCCTCATCTCTGTTCTAAATGGCCTACCCCTTATTCTTAAACTGTGCCCCCTGGTTCTGGACTCCCCCAACATTGGGAACATGTTTCCTGCCTCTAACGTGTCCAACCCCTTAATAATCTTATATGTTTCGATAAGATCCCCTCTCATCCTTCTAAATTCCAGTGTATACAAGCCTAGTCGCTCCAGTTTTTCAACATATGACAGTCCCGCCATTCTGGGAATTAACCTAGTAAACCTACGCTGTACGCCCTCAATAGCAAGAATATCTTTCCTCAAATTTGGATTTGCACTTTTTTAATCTGCACTTTTTCAGTAGCTGTAACACTATATTCTGCCCTCTGTTTCTTTTCTCTTTTTGCAATGTTGTATTCATCTATGGTTTGATTGTACGGTGTGATTTAACTGGACAGCACGCAAAATGTAGTTTCTCCTAGTATCTCAGTGCACGAGATGCTAATAAACTGGCTTAATTTTGAGCAAGGAATATCACCTCATCTGATACTGTATTGTGACCTGTTATAGTATGAAACTTTTATGTAATCTATTCATGAGACTTCTGTTTGTAGTCTGCACCTTTTTTGAATACAAAACTGGTTTGGATTGCGATGGCGAGAACAGGTTCAGTACGAAAGCTCGTTGCAATTCTATTCTTTTTATGCAAAGAGACCTCAATCTTTGGAGGCAGCCTTGAGATTATGATAGTGTGAAATGTCAATTATTTTACAACTTTGCCATTTTTACATTGTTGATCCGAATGCAAATAATAATTTAAGGAATGCAATTGGCTGCTACCGAACCTGCACTGAGATTGTTGGCATCTATCTGTTTGCATTTGCATTCTAATTTGGAATCATAAGAAACATAGAACTCAGAGGTTTCATTTGGTTTCAAAAAGAAATTAGATATGGGTGCATAGAAATAGGAACTGTGCCTTGTTTACGTGGAAATGTGATCTATTATTTACAATGTGCAGCAAATGGACCTCGGTTTAAATGTCATTCCCTATTAAACTTTTGGTGCTAGAAACGTTATTTTTTTAAACAGATCTACAACTTTGTGCCAAGTTGTGCACAGTATCTGCCTCTCACTCTATAATGCCAGTATTTGTTTGATAGACAATGCAGTGTGTAGTCAGTCAGAAACCCATAATACACATGGGTTTAGTGTATTATGGGTTTCTGACTGACTACAGAATGCAGTGTCCACCAGATAAAAACTGGCATTATAGAAAGTGGGGCAGATACATTGTACAATTTGGCACAAAGTTTTTAATCTGTTTACACAAAAAAAGGTGTGCCGGCATCTCTATTTCCGTAGAGGTTTAAAGTGGTTTGGCATGTCACTGAATACTCCAACAAATGTTTACAGGTAAGCTGTTGAAAGTCTCCTGACTGGTTGATCATGGCCTGATGCAGCAATTCTGATGCACAGGAAGACACGAGGCTACAGAGAGTGGTGGACTGAACCTGGTCCATCATGGGTACAGTCCTCCCCACTATCAAAAGCAAAAGTGAGCTAATGCTTCAAGAAGATAACAATATCATTGAAGATCGCACCACCCCGGTCCTGCAGGGGTGGAGGAGCAATGGCCCATCCGGAAGGTCCTAAGCCCTCTCTGGTTGAACCAACATGGTGAAATGGTGTATCACTATGGTACCTACAGATGCAAAAGGAGGCAGACTACAGAACACCTTAAATGGACACAAAAAACTGGAGTAACTCAGTGGGTCAGACAGCATCTCTGGAGATAAGGAATAGGTGATGTTTCAGGTCAGAACCCTTCTTCAGACTGAAGGAAAAACATTTCTGCATACACTGGAAATCTAAAACTGCGGCAGAAAGTTGGTGATGTACTCAACAGGACAGGCTACATGCATGAGTTGAGAAACGGAGACAATGTTTTATGTCAGAGACTCATCACTAGAACTGCTTTGTTATATGCTTGTTAATGAAAAGATCTGTGTCATTTGTGGATGTCCCTGTGAGGAAAAAGACAGAGTTGTTCTATGCATAGACAGCACCCAACTACACTGACGGGAACAGATTGGCTTAACCCAGATAGTTGGTCTGGTGCTACACCGTGTGCAAACTTCTTGCAAGATATGTCCATAGTAGTAACCAATGTGCGAACTTTGTGCGGCATGTTTTACAGCACCAGAGACCAGGGTGTTGTCGGTATGGAGTTTGTATGTTCTCCAGGTGACCGCGTGGATTTTCCCCGGGTGTTCCAGTTTCTTCTGACATTCCAAAGACATAAAGGTTTGTAGGTTAATTGGCTTGGTAAAAATTGTACATTGTCCATAGTGTGTAGGATAGTGTTAGTGTATGGTGTGATCGCTGGTAGGCACGGAGTCGGTTGACCGAAGGGGCTGTTTCCATGCTGTATCACTAAAAACCTAAACTAGCATTAATTTTAAACCTCCGTCAGTACTAAACCTCAATAAAAGAAGGGCACACATCACGATAGTTATACTAAGAGATAGAATAGTGGCATTTAAGAGACTTTTGGAGAGGCACATGGATATGCAGGGAATGGAAGGGTATGGATTATGTGCAGGAAGATAAAAGTTAGTCTTGGCATCCTATTCAGTGTAGAAATTATAGGCCGAGCTTGTTCAGGGGCTGTACTGTTCTATGTTCTTGGTTACACTGTCCATAAACCTGTGGTCAGATTCCATATGTGTATTCATGGCACTTCCATCAGCTCTCTGGTTCTTTCTGTTACCTCAAGACTTGAACATATGGGAGATGAGAATATGCGCAAATGGAAAATTAATGTATTTTCATTATGTGACTTTGTTCAGGGATCATATAACTACAAGCTGTCCAATCTGTGTAGATGGAAGAGGCATCACAATAATACATTCAAATGTTTCTAATATAATTAGCTGTGTCAGTAACCTAAATGCAAAATTATTGTTGTTTTTCTGCATTTGTAGCTACCAAAAGATGTATGTAAATTGCTTCAGCCTTGCAACTGTTCAAAATCAGAAAACATTCGGAAGTCAGAAGCATCTTTAGACAGAGAAACACAGCCAACCTCTCTCCCAGAAATGTAAGTTGTAATTATTCATTTCACAGGGATAGAGCACAGATTTATCATATGAAAGGTCAATGATGAAAACATTTGGACTGTTTGTCCTCCACAGATACTCCCCAACTTGCTGAGCAAAGCAGTCCGAAACCTTTGCAACGGCAATATTACACAGAATTTGAAACTGAGCTAGAGGAGGAAATATCAGGACAAGTGACCAATATTTTTTTAATAGGAGTCGACTTTAAGAAGCATCTCAAAAGAGTGGTGGACAGAGGGAAGGGTGGTAAAGACGCTGATAGATTTAGTGAATGTTTCCATTATTTTCCATTTTTATTCCAGCATCTGCAATTTTTTACGTCAACCTCCCAGCCACATTGCCAGCTACTGTGGCTCTTAGCTCTAAAGTTGCTGTCCTAAACACTCTAGTTTTTCCACTTCTGGCTAAATTGAGGAACTTCCAAACACTTATCTCTGGAATACATTTTTTTAATCATTTGTCCTGATAGTTCTTTCCATCACTCAGATTCAAATTTTAATAAATATAGACCAAGTGAACCCATGGGGCCCAAACCACTCCTGTATTGGTGCAGCACCCTCTCCTCCTCCCCCTCCCCAATACCCCCCCCCCTCCCTCCTAGGGTTGACTCTCCTGCATTGGTGCAGCACCCTCTCCTCCCCCACTCCCTCTGCCCCCCTCCCCCACTCTGCCCCCTCCCTCTCCTCCACACTCCTCCCCCATCCCTCCCTCCCCCTCCCCTCCTCCACCGCCTCCCTCCCCCACCCAACCACCTCCACCCCCTCCCCTCTCTCCCCTCCACCCTCCTCCTCGCTCCCTCCTCCACCCCTCCCTCCCCCACCCCCCTCCCCTCCACCCCTCCCTCTCCTCCTCCCTCCACCAGCACACCTCCCTCCCCCCCTTGCAGCTCCCCCCCTTCCTTCTCCCCTTCCTCCCCCCTCCTCCCTCTTCTCCCTCCCCCCTCTCCCCTGTGTTGCAGGCATCCCCACTCTCATCATCATCATATCATATATATACAGCCAGAAACAGGCCTTTTCGGCCCACCAAGTCCGTGCCGCCCAACGATCCCCGTACATTAACACTATCCTACACCCACTTGGGACAATTTTTACATTTACCCAGCCAATTAACCTACATACCTGTACGTCTTTGGAGGTTTGGGTCTGCATCTGTCCCAGTTTCAGTGGGTCACCCATCCACCCCACACCGCAGAGTGAAAGAGTAGCCAGCGGTTGCCCACGGTTCCCCACGGCTCAGCTCTCGGCGCCGCCCACCTGCACCACCATCCCCACACCCCCATTCAGCGCCCGTGTGACTGACTGACTGGCTCACAGGAGCCCTGACACGGGGTGACAATCTGATGGCATTCCACCCTCGGCGCACACAGCTTCCTGGTTCACCCATGCTCTTAGGTCATATCTCACCAACACAGCACTCCACAACACCCCCCTCCTCCCGCCCCCGCCTATTCCACTTCTGGCCAGCATGCGTTATCGATATAACCAGCAGTTTACCCACAGCGGTGCTCGCACACTTCCTGATTCCCTTCAAACTTTTACATGTTTGACAACCAAAGCTCTAAATAACAAACCCATCCACCCACAATCTCTGTGCGTGAGACTCTTGTGTCCCACCCATCTCACGTATCAGATCAAAAATTGTTGTGCTATCATGTACTGTTTTGGCTGTAGTTCAGGAACAAATGAACAAACAAACGAGAGTTTTAGTATATAGATTGCTGTTGTAAAATGCATTCTATTGTTATCACTGTAGGTATGTTATTGGCCAAGTGATGAGTGATGCCGTTTGGCATTCAGGCCAAAGATTTCAATCTTGGTTTCATCAGACCAGAGAAACTTGTTTTTCATGGTCTGAGAGTCCTTTCGGTGCCTTTTGGCAAACTCCAAGTGGGCTGTCATGTGCCTTTTACTGAGGAGTGGCTTCCGTCTGGCCACTCTACCATACAGGGCTGATTGGTGGAGTGCTGCAGATATAGTTGTCCTTCTGGAAAATTCTCCCATCTTCACAGAGGAACTCTGGAGCTCTGTCTGAGTGACCATCGGGTTCTTGGTCACCTCCCTGACCAAGGCCCTTCTCCCCCGATTGCTCAGTTTGGCCGGGCGGCCAGCTCTATGAAGAGTCCTGGTGGTTCCAAAGTTCTTCCATTTAAGAATGACGGAGGCCACTGAGCTCTTCGGGACCTGCAATGCTGCAGAAATTGTTTTATACCCATCCCCAGACCTGTGTCTCAACAAATCCTGTCTCGGAGGTCTATGGACAATTCCTTCATCTCCATGGCTTGGTTTTTGCTCTGACATGCACTATCAACTGTGGGACCTTATATAGACAGGTGTGTGCCTTTCCAAATCATGTCCAATCAATTTAATTTACCACTGGTGGACTCCAATCAAGCTGTAGAAACATCTCAAGGATAATCAATGGAAACAGGATGAACATAAGCTCAATTTTGAGTGTCATAGCAGAGGGTCTGAAAACTTGTGTAAATGTGATATTTCAGTTATTTCTTTTTAATTACTTTGCAAAAATTTCTAAACACCTGTTTTCGTTTTTTTAATATGGGGTATTGTGTGTAGATTGATGATTTAATTTTTTTTTTAATCCATTTTAAAATAAGGCTGTAACGTAGCAAAATGTGGAAAAAGTGAAGGGGTCTGAATACTTTCTGAATGCACTGTAGATAAAGTGAATGGTCAGTATTTTTCCCAGAGTAGAGGAGTCCAGAACCAGAGGGTATAGGTTTATGGTGAGAGTGGAAAGATGTAAAAGAAACCTGGGGAGAAATGTCTTTCACACCAAGGATGCTGCGTGGCTGGAATGAGTTGCCAGAGGAAGCTGCAGAGGCAGGTGCAATGACGATGTTTAGGACATTTAGACAAGTATATGGAAAAGAAAGGTGTAAAGGAATACAGGATGAATGCAGGCAAATTGATCTAGCTTGTCTTTAAAACATGATTGGTATGGATGAGTTGGGCTAAAGGATGTTTTCATTGCTGAATGACACTGGGACTAAGAGAATTGTTGAGGTAACAGAAGTTGTACCACAGAAGCACAAACGTGGAGAAATATTTAAACAATTATCCCTAGCTTTGTTGCAAAATAAATTGGTGATATTATGGAGCTTTTTAATATTATGAGAGTTGAAAAAGGACCTTTAGAATCAAACGGCTTCTATTAATTGAGAGATGTAGAATGAAGGGGTATGGAGATGTGACTAAATGCAAGTGCCAGAACAGGAACCAGAAGAACCTATTTTTACCTAGAACATCATGAAGATCAAAATCATATTGAACCATAGACACTGTTTGGATTTAGGGATAAGGCAGATATATTTAGTTTAGTTTAGAGATACAGTGCATAAACAGGCCCTTCGGCCCACCATGCCCGCGCCGACCAGCGACACTAACACTATCCCGTATACGCTACGGACAATTTTACAATTTTACCAAGTCAATTTACCTACAAACCTGGACATCTTTAGAGTGTGGGAGGAAACCAGAGCTCCCAGAGAAAACCCATGCAGGTCACAGGGAGAACGTACAAACTCTGTACAGACAGCACCTGTAGTCAGGATCAAACCCGGGTCTCCGGCCGGCTCAGTAGGACAGCAACTCCACCGCTGCGCCACCATGCCACATGGCACAACATATTGTTGAAAGGAAAAGGAATAAAGGTTGTGGGCTTATTCTAGGATTATTACAGTTTGGGAAACTGGTGAGGTGTGTAAACAGCTTCTGTTATTGTTTCACAGTAGCTAAATACGATTAATCCCCATTTTCCAATCCGTAACATATAGAGTTGTTCCAGTGATCTAATTCTGACTCATTTACTTTTGCCTTTATGTTTGAAACAGAAAACAATTATAATTAAACATAATTTTCTATCTTCACAGTTATATCAAGAATGATTGTAGATGTATTGTAACAGAGCTATGTACTTTCAAGTTTACAACTGTACTTCACTAATGATTAGGTGTAAATGTATGCAACAATCATGTACTTAGTTTTTCATTTTCATTATCACAATGCACCTCTGTAAACCTTGATTATATGTCTATCATTATAAGGACAAGATTGCAGCACTATTGCTAATCATCAGGTTATGATGTTATTATTTAATTCTCTCAAAGTGTTTTATTGTTTTTAAATGTAAAATTGAAGTGTTGTTTTCATACCATTCATTTTGAGTATTTCTAATGTTTATTTATTGAACAGGCAATGTAATTTGTGTACTTTATTTTGTTGCAGTTATCCCACGATTGCAGGAGAATCAACTTTTCTGAGATTCAAGAGGGTGCTCTGCCGTGAAACCCCAATTTGGCTGTGGAAAGGTAACTGTGGAAGAGCACATTCAATATTTTAACTGGATCAAATATGTTGTGCACATATCTCAGGTGCCGTTATCTCAGGTGCAGGCAGTCTAAGTGGATTTTGACAGGATTCATCTCTTTGGTGGCGTTATTCATTCTCATAAGCCATGAGAAAGATTCTGTAAACTTGGAACTCATTGAAGAGGATACCAGATACTACGTAAACTGTACGAACATTATCAATGGAAACAAAGAGGCAATAAAAGCTGCTAAACTTCTGACAATGTCAAAAGCATATAAACAACGTTATGTGCTGAGTGAGAAAGATTACATAAACTCGACCAAACACTGTGGTAACTTCATTAAGTTACAAAAATATATCACATTTCCACTGAGTAAAGAAGAGGAAGAATTTCCATTAGCATATTCAATTATAATCCATCATAGAATTGACATGTTTGAAAGACTTTTAAGGTCCATATACACACCTCAGAATTTTTACTGTATTCATGTGGACCAAAAATCACCTAAGATTTTTCAAGATGCAGTTAAGAGCATTGCTGCATGCTTTGATAATGTATTTATTGCCAGCCATCTTGAGTCTGTAATCTATGCATCCTGGAGTAGGGTTCAGGCCGATTTAAACTGTATGAAGGATCTCCTACGAAAAAAATCAAAATGGAAATACCTCATTAATCTCTGTGGCATGGATTTCCCCATAAAAACCAATCTAGAAATGGTGGAAATGCTCAAAACCTTAAAAGGATCAAACAGTCTAGAAACAGAAATGACTCCGGGCCACAAAGCAAAGAGGTGGAAGGTGAAACATACTATAGTGAAAGGAGCGCTAAAAAGTGCAGCGATTAATAAAGAACCTCCTCCAATTGACACACCAATGTTTTCAGGAAGTGCCTATTTTGTTGTTAATAGAGATTTTGTGGAATATTTATGGAATAGCTCCAAAGTACAGAAGTTTATTGAATGGGAAAAGGACACTTACAGTCCCGATGAACACATGTGGGCAACCCTTCAAAGAATGCCTGACGTCCCTGGATCAGCCCCTGTCAGCAATAAATTTGACACCTCTGACATGAATGCTATAGCAAAACTGGTAAAATGGAGCTACCTGGAAGGTGATATTTCCAAAGGAGCACCTTATCCACCCTGCACTGGTGAACACGTCCGTTCAGTGTGTGTGTACGGAGCAGGAGATCTGAAGTGGATGCTACAGCAGCATCACCTGTTTGCCAATAAGTTTGACTCAATGGTTGATAATGTTGCAATTCAATGCTTAGAGTGGCATCTCAGAGATAAAGCTATTTCTAATCTTTTAAACTTTGCATAGATATCTTATCTAAAGATTTGAGAGAATGAGAGGACACTATCATTTTTTGCACACTTAATTTAGCGAAGAACATCAAACGGGTCATATTAATTTTGAATCAAAAAGTCCCTGACTTGACATGGAAGGATTGGGCAAGTTATCAGGTTGGGCCTTCGCAGTGGATGAACCTATTTGAAAAGGATGAACCTATTTGATGTTAAATGCAAGGCTACAACCTTGAATCAGTCAATCCATATTCTGGGATCAGATGATCAACGATCCCACCTTCATTATGCTTGGAAGAGGGCAGGTTGGGTTGAATCTGAGATTTTGAACTTTTTTAATCACACTCAGCCCACCTGAATTTGAGTTTTAATTTAGATTTAGATTTTTTAGATTTAGAGATACAGCGCAGAATCAGGCCCTTCGGCCCACCGAGTCCGCGCCGCCCAGCGATCGCCGCACATTAACACTATCCGATACATACTAGGGACAATTTTTACATTTACTCAGTCAATTAACCTGCATACCTGTACGTCTTTGGAGTGTGGGAGGAAATCGAAGATCTTGGAGAAAACCCACGCAGGTCACGGGGAGAATGTACAAACTCCGTACAGACGGCGCCCGTAGTCAGGATCGAACCTGGGTCTCCGGCGCTGCATTCGCTGTAAGGCAGCAACTCTACTGCTGCGCCACCCTTATCTCCAGGATTCCCTACACACTTACTTCATTAGCGCCTAAGTACATCAAATTTTCCAGGCTGGTACTTGAAAATATTTTATGACTATACTGGACTCGCAGCTAAATCATAGATTACAACATAGGATTTTTAAAAACAACCTCTCTCTCACTTCCTTCCCAAACTGGCATCAAGTTATGACATTCGATTGTGTTATTCATTTATTCATTAATGCTAATCACAGATTCTTGCTGCTGCTTACTTTAAATAATATATTTTTGCTACAAACCAGGAGATGAATATACTGTAATTTTACATTGGGCCAACTCGCAACTCACATGCGATGACCCCACGGCCACATCAGTCTTTGTAGCCCCATGTATCTTGTTGAGCATTGGAGCTCACTGACATAGCAGACCCACTGGAGTGCTCGATGAGCAGTGACTAAACCAAGGCACTTTAAATCATAAACCAAGTGGTGGTAAATGGATTTAGTATTGATAGGATGGCCATGATAATGGGCTGTTTCTGTACTGTATGACTCTCAGATCCAGGCGTTACCCTAGATTGCCTTGATGTCCTTTGACAGTTTGTGCTGCCAAAATCCTTTTCAACGCTGTGTAGAAAGGAACTGCAGGTGCTGGTTTATACCAAAGATAGACACAAAGTGCTGGAGTGACTCAGCAGTTCAAGCAACATCTCTGGAGGAAAAGGATGGGTGACATTTCAGATTGAAGAAGGGTTCCAACCCGAAACATCACCCGTCCTTTTTCTCCAGAGATGCTGCCTGTTCCATTGAGTTACTCCAGCCCTTTGTGTATCCCAATGCCGCAAAATATCTCTTATGGTCAGAGACATTTAAAATAGATCATTGTTAATCATCTTAATATTTAAAAAGGAAGATAATTAAAAAATGATAAGTGAAATTATTTAAAGATTAATATTAATTGAAATTAAAAAAAGAACCAAGATGAAAGAGACTGCAGATGAATCTGAAAGAATCCAGATGTCAGTCCAGATGCAAGA
This sequence comes from Rhinoraja longicauda, assembly GCF_053455715.1. Lineage (NCBI taxonomy): Eukaryota > Metazoa > Chordata > Chondrichthyes > Rajiformes > Arhynchobatidae > Rhinoraja > Rhinoraja longicauda. The sequence continues at coordinate 60,019,961 of NC_135955.1, read as the reverse complement.
TGTCAACTTCAAACGTTTCCATCCGCAATGGTAATTGACTTGCTGTGTTCTTCAAGTGATTTGTTTTTGTTTAAGGTATAGGAACCATTTGCTTCACTCATCTTTTTCATCAAGATCACTTACCAAATTTAAACAATTGGAAGTTGTGGACAGTGGTAAGCTCTGCAACCAAATATAGGGTACGTCTAGTTCCTCAATTTCCTATATCTGTGGTCCACTCTCACACATGTTGCTGAGCTCAGAAACAGAGGCGAAGGTCAGATCCATCAGCATCTGACCTTGAGTACATTCCTGACACTATAATATACTGGGAGATAAGTCAAGGTAGTGAGGGATGAGGAGATTGTTTGCAGTTCTGACTCATTCTCTGGAAAGTGACAAAATATGTTTTGGATCAACAATTTATGAACTGAAATGTTTTCAATTACATCCACTATTCATGACACTTATAAAGTTTGGTCTGGTTCAACCCAAATATAAAATTTGCAATGTATTGGACTCCACAAAGTAAACAATTCATGGAGAAAAATTGCACAAAATGGTATCTGCGCTTAAGATGATTTAGTGTCCTGTAGATCTTGTTTTTGTTCAGACCAGAAGTGGAAACAAGTGCAGGCCATTCACCCCTCAAGCCTATTCCACCCTTCAATAGGATAATAACTAATCCAAGATTCCTCAAGTCCACATTCCTGCGCTTTACTCCTTTACTCTTGATTCCCTTAGTTTAACAATCTTTCTATCTCACTCTTTATTATAACCAATGATTCTGCCCAATCAAAAGATTAGCAACTTTCTGAGAGAAGAAATTCGTCCTTATCTCTATTTAAAATGGACATCCTCTTATTCTAAGATTATGGCCTCTCAGCCCTCCAAGAAGATTCAAGATATTCAAGATATTCAAGAGATTCAAGATTCAAGATATCTTTATTTGTCATCCAAAAAACAAGTTTTTTGGACGAAATTTCGTCACCCACAGTCCAACAATAAGAGCAATAAAATAAGCAAATTACACAACCCCAACCAACACAAACCCCCCAAAAAGAAACATCCATCACAGTGAGTCTCCTCCAGTCCCCTCCTCACTGTGATGGAAGGCAAGAATGTCTTTTTCTCTTCCCCTGCCGTCTTCTCCTGCGGTCAGGCTGTTGTCGTTGCCATGTTCCAGGCTGCGCCGGACGGTGAAATGTCCGCAACAGGCCGACCCAAGCCCCGCTGTAAGTCGGGGCGGTCGGGGCTCCCGACATTGAAGCCCCCGCCGAGCAGAGAAAATTCCGTGGCCTATTTCAGGCCGCGCCGGACGGTGAAATATCCGCGGCGGGCCGACCCAAGCCCCGCGATCCGGGGCGGGCGAACACGCTGCCGCTGCCGGAGCTCCCGATGTCGGCATCCACGCGGCCCGAGCCTAAGGCGAGTCGCAGCCGCTCCCGCAGCCTCCGAGAACGGCCGGCTCCGCTGATGGTGAGTCTGGTCCGCGGGCTCTGCGAACCAGAGCCCTGGAGGCCGCCAGCTCCAGGAGTTGGGCCGATGGTAGGCCGCAGCAGGAACGGAGACACGGCCCAGAACACAAAGGTCGGGTCTCCGTTCGGAAGGGACACATATTTACAATGTTACAGTTCCCCCCCTCCCCCCCACATACACACATAGTACACAAACACAAAAACACCACATCACAACTACAATTAAGACAACAAAAACAACAAAAACACAAAGACAAATGGACTGCAGGTAAGCCGCAGCTGCTAGGGCAGCGCCGCCATCTTCTCAACTCCTTTGAATAGTCTCAACTTATTTTACCTTTCTTCATAGGCCAACCGCATCATACCTCCATTACATGTGCCCATGTAATATTCCATCTACCAACTAGTTGCTCACTTACTTTACCAACAACATTTATCTATAAGTAGTTTGTATCTGCTTCCCAGCTTGCCTTCCAACCCATTTTTGTATCATCCTCAAATTTGGCACTTGTACATTTACTTATCTCTTTCAAGTCATTACCATATGTTGCACATGTTGCAGTTCCAGCACTGATCTCTGAGGTAGACCTCTGGTCAGAGTTTGCCAACCTGAAAATGGCTCCCTCATCTCTTACTCACAGCTTCCTGCCTGTTAGCCAACCCTCTATTGATGTCAAAACATACTTGCAACTCCAGGGGCTCTTATTTTCTGATTTTACCTTTTGTGAGGCACTTTGTCAAAAGCATTCTGAAAATGCAAATAGATTTACTGGTCCCTCTACCCACTTTGTTTGAAAGCTCTCAGAAAAGTCTGATATGTTTTTCAGACACAATATCGTCTTCATGAAGCCATGCTGACTCTTCTGAGACTAAAATGAGTTTAGTTTTCTTTTGCTTTGGATGATTGTTAATGGGGCTTCAAGTGACATTTTGGGTCAAGGTACTTCTTCATCTACGTACCAGCGCAAGTGTCTTTTAAGTATCTGAATTGCTTTCCCATTCCTCAGGCAGCTCATTCCATATACATGCAGTTTCTTGGGTTCCTGTACCTGTATGCATTCTATCTTTTTAGGAAGCGGGCATGGAAGAGACCTATAAGAAAGCATCAGATGTGAGTCAGGTTGATCTTGCTATTTTCTCATAACATTTGGAGGCAGAAGGCAATTTTTTAAGAAAGTTGGACCACAAGTAAATCACACAACAGCTATATTTATAGAATCATATATTTCAGCCTATATCTTTGAGTGCCTTGCCCCTGTCCTGACATGTTCCCTGTCATGTTGACATTTGCCATATCAGCCCATCAAAGTGTGTGAACAATCCCATATAACCTGTTTCAAGGCTCATTCTACCTTTAGGTAATGCTTAAAACTAGGAGACCAGGTTGGATTCAATTGCAAAAACATAAAAGGTATAATTTAAAATAGTAGGGAAAAAGAAATAAGAATCAGAAATTTATAGTCCTACCGCATGGAAACAGGTCCTTTGGCCCAATTTGTCCTTTCCAATCAAGTGCCCTTCTAAAGTAATACCATTTGCCTGCATTTGACTCATAAATTTATAAGTGATAGGAGCAGAATTGGGCCATTCAGCCCACCAAGTCTATCCCACCATTCAATCATGGCTGATCTATCTTTCCCTCTTAACTCCATTCTCCTGCCTTCTGCCCATAATCCCTGACATCTGTACTAATCATGAATCTACCTATCTCTGCCTTAAAACTACCTATTGACGACCTCCACAGCCTTCTCTGGCAATGAATTCCACAGATTTACCACCTTCTGACCAACGAAAATCCTCCTCATCTCCTTCCTAAAGGAACATCCGATAATTCTGAGGCTATGACCTCTGGTCCTAGACTCTCCCACTAGACTCCTATCCGTCTAAATGTTTTCTACCCATGTACTTTTCAAAATATTGTAGAAATATTGCTATTTTGTTAAAGAAATTAAGAAAAATGGGAAAAACGGATGATTCTGAGGGATTGTTTTGGAAAGAACTGCAGATTCTAGCTTAAATTGAAGGTAGACACAAAATGCTGGGACAGGCAACATTTCTGGAGAGAGGAGCGGGCGATGTTTCGGGTGGGTCTCGACCCGAAATGTCGCCCATTCCTTCTCTCCAGAGATGATTCTGAAGGATTGTATTTGTGCAGTATGCCTCTGCCTGGTGTTTTTAACTATTGTGCCCCCTTTGGCGCAGCGCACAGTTGGGTTGAGTTAATAAGCATTCCTAATGTATCCAAGCGGACGAATGTATCGAGTCCCCAAGTTTAGAAGTTGGGGGAAGTTTCACCACAATGTATCGAGTCGGCAGAGTTTGGACTGTTTTCCCCCCTTCTGTTTTCTAAAGGGACCTGGGTAATCTATATGAAGGGCTCTCAAAATATGGTATCAGTCCAAACTTTGCTGGGAAGGGGTGGGTAAGAGTGTCACCAATATTTTCGGTGAACTATCATTTTCAGTTCTCAACCAGAACTAAAGATGAAAATCAGATCAGTGCCTTTATGTCTGAAGTATTGAGATTTGATACATGTATTGTTAATTTGTGATAAATTTTATTGGACAATTTCTTTGAATGTATTACAAAGATCATCATTGTAAAACATTGCTACAGGAAATTAAATAATCTCTAAATGACATATCAACATGGCTCGTAATTCAGGCAGTCATTAATAATAATTTTACATCATTGAAGTCTACAAGAAAAATAAAATCTGCCTTTGGCTGATTTTTATTTTAATATGTGAATGTGCTTAAAATGTATTTGACTTTGTAAATTTTATCTGGATAAAATTATCTGAAATATTTTACAATGATTTTATCAGATTACTGTATAAAGGGTGAGATAATTTATTGTATGCAACCAAATGCTTTTAATTTCTTGTGTGTTTGAATCTAAGATACTGTCTAAATAATATTTATAAATACGTCTAAAGGGGCAAATAAATGCAGAATATTCATGATTTGGGGAAAATGTCTCCTGAATCACAGCTTCCTTCAGAACTGCTGTTAAATTGGTGGGGTGAATAACATTTTTGATTGCTGCAAATAGTGCATGTGAGTGTTTCCGTAAATAAGGGTACCAATGTGTGCCATGGGTGGCCAAATTTGAAAGTTATTAAATTATAACAAAATACCAGGGCATTAAAAACGGGCCTACCTGTGATCTTTTTGAGCTAATTTGTAATCAAAATCGACCAAAATTTGATAAAATTTAATACTTTCAAAATTTGAAAACAAAGCAAGAGAAAAAATATATATATTTTATTTTAATATATATACATAAATATGAAAAAAAAGTAACTTTTCATCAAATTCAATGTTAATTTACTTGAAATTTGCCTGGAATGAAAAGTATCTGTGGCAATAGATGGCATTATTTAGAACATGATCACTTTCGATTCCTTCGCTCCAGTGCACACACTTTAAAACAACATAGCACCAAACAATGAAAGTTTAACGGAATTTAAACATTTCTATAGTAAACAAGAAGCAACATTTACAAGAAAAGAGTGAAAAAATGCAAAAAGATTTTTACTAACCAATGATTCCAAGCAAAAGAAAGTGAACACAATGTTATTCAGAGCACAGTGTGCCCACAACATGACCACTGGGACATTGTCTCTTATACAGATTTCTAAGCTCCCTTACAAAATGTCGGCACATAACCCACCACGAGGCCCATAGTTCAGGTCAGGGTCATTACAGCCGCGTTGTTTGATTTTTTTTTTAATCACGACGAGTGCACAAAACAACATTATAACATTGATGACGTCAAAAAACGGGAGGGAAAATAAGACATGATTCAAATAGATGAGCAAACTGGATTTTTATTTCATGATTTAAAGTTCTATGCATTATAATGTATTTCAATGGAAAGCTTCAACACAAAATAAAAAAAGAAACAATAAATTTAAAAAACGGTTATTCTGCTTTTAATTCACACATTTCACACGTGACCAAATGGACACAGCAACTCATGTTGTGCTGCAAAAACTTGGGGCATCAGAAAACCATCTAGTCGGGTGATAAATGATAAAAATCATAACCATAATCAGAATTTGGCTTATATAGAGCTATTTAACTGCAAAATTAATGTAATCTTTCTGGTATATATTAGCCTTTGATGAAATCCTGCTAGAAAAATGTCACAAAAAAAGGCAAGAAAACACAGGGAGATATCTGATATTTTCCTTTGTAAAAACAGATTTTATTATTTTTGCTTCATCTCATTATTTTGGGTATACACGAAGATCTATACTACTTAGAATACAGGTTATGAAGCAATTGGGATATTAAATTAAAAAACAGGAAACTAAGCTGGAAGTTTGGAGAGCTTCAGTTTCACTAATAAGTGCTGTTTTTATGGAAACACCCATGTGCTGATGCAAAGGTCTGAATTTAATTGAGAAAGGACAAAACTGATTACTTTTAAAACAAATTGAAACCAGTGTAAATTGAATTATGCAAATAAGTTAAGGAAATCATACATGCAGCATCAGAGAAATGTTTCTACGAGTGTCTCGTTAAAATATGTTTGACCTATTTTTTCAGCTTGTTTTTGTATAAAAATTAAAATGTCTCAAATCTGTATAACCATTTGGAAACTTGCCAGTGGAAAAGTTTATAAAAAATAAATTCTGTTCATGTGATCACACATAATGTTATTTCCATTGTGCCATGACAGAGGCACAGTCTATTTACACATATATGCCAAGGAAGAAATACAGTGCATTCAGAAAGTATTCAGACCTCTTCACTTTTTCCACATTTCGATACGTTTCAGCCTTGTTTTTAAATGGATTAAATTCTTTTTTTTTTATCATCAATCTACACACAATACCCCATAATAAAAAGGCGAAAACAGGTGTTTAGAAAATTTTGCAAAATAATTAAAAAGAAATAACTGAAATATCACATTTACATAAGTATTCAGACCCTTTGCTATATGACACTCAAAATTGAGCTTATGTTCATCCAGTTTCCATTGATTATCCTTGAGATGTTTCTACAACTTGATTGGAGTCCACCAGTGGTAAATTAGATTGATCGGACATCATTTGGAAAAGCACACACCTGTCTATATATATATAAGGTCCCACAGTTGACAATGCATGTCAGAGTAAAAACCAAGCCAAGAAGACAAAGGAATTGTCCGTAGACCTGTGTCGAGGCACAGATCTGGGGAAGGGCATAAAACAATTTCTGCAGCATTGCAGGTCCCAAAGACTACAGCGGCCTCCGTCATTCTTAAATGGAAGAACTTTGGAACCACCAGGACTCTTCATAGTGCTGGTTGCTTGGCCAAACTGAGCAATCAGGGGATAAGGGCCTTGGTCAGGGAGGTGACTAAGAACCCGATGATCACTCTGACAGAGCTCCAGAGTTCCTCTGTGAAGATGGGAGAATCTTCCAGAAGGACAACTATATCTGCAGCACTCCACCATCAGGCCTTTACGGTAGCGTGGCCAGACGGAAGCCACTCCTCAGTAAAAGGCACATGGCAGCCCGCTTGGAGTTTGCCAAAAGGCACCTAAAGGACTCTCAGACCATGAGAAACAAGATTCGCTGGTTTGATGAAACCAAGATTGAACTCATTGGCCTGAATGCCAAGTGGCACCGCTCATCACCTAGCCAATACCATACTTACGGTGAAACATGGTGGTGGCAGAATCATGCTGTGGGGATGTTTTTCATTGGAAGGAACTGGGAGACTAGTCAGGATTTAGAGAAAGATGAATGGAGCAAAGTGCAGAGAGATCCTCGATGAAAACCTGCTCCAGAGCGTGAGTAAAGAGGTTGGGCAAGTTAGGACTTTATTCCTGAGAATGCATGAGGCTGAGTGGTGATCTTATCGAGGTGAATAAGATCATGACGGGAATAGATAGGATGAGTACTCACCCTTTAGCTCACAGTACGGGAATTAAGATGTCTGGATCTTGGAATGAATCGGAATAAGTTCACTTTCATTCATCATTTAAAAATATTAAAAACAATAGAAGTTAGAAGAGAGTCATAGAGCGATCCATTGTGGAAACAGGCCTTGCGGCCCAATTTGCACACACAGGCCAACATGTCCCAGCTGCACTAGTCCCACCTGCCAGCATTTGGTCCACATGCCTCCAAACTTGTCCTATCCATGTACCTGTCTAACGGCTTCTTAAATGTTGGGTTAGTCCCAGCCTCAACTACCTCCTCTGGCAGTTTGTTCCATACACCCACCACACAATCTGGTTTGGGAACAGCTCTGCCCAGGACAGGAAGGCTCTGCGGAGAGTAGTGCATTCGGCTGAATGCACTATGGGAACTACACTCGCCCACCTGCAGGACCTATACATCAGGAGGTACAGATCCAGAGCCAGCAACATTATGGGGGACCCCTACCACCCCAGCAACAAACTGTTCCAGCTGCTACGGTCAGGCAAACGCCTCCGCTGTCACGCTGTGAAAACAGAGAGGATGAGACGAAGTTCCTTCCCGCAGACCATCAGAACTGTTAACTCTCATAGCACCAGGGACTCATTTAATTTACTGTATTAATTTATTTTTTTGTGTTAATTTTTGTTGTTGTATTCTGTTTTGTAGTTTAGCACAATCCGCAGGCGTTGCCACTTTCATTTCACTGCACATCTTGTATATGTATGTGACAAATTGACTTGACTTGACCCTTTGTGCAAAAAGGTTACCCCTCAGAGTCATATTAAATCTTTTCCCCTTTACCATAAACCTATACAGGAACGGGGTACTGATTGTGAATGATCAGCCATGATCACATTGAATGGCGGTGCTGGCTTGAAGGGCCAAATGGCCTACTCTTGCACCAGTTGTCTATTGTCATCTGGTCCTCGATTCACAAGAAATTCTGTGCATCTACCCGATCTATTCCTCTCATGATCTGATACACCTCTGTCTGATCATCCCTCAATCTCCTGCGTTCCCAGCCTATTCTCCTCTGCCTGTAGCTCGGACCCTCTAATCCTGGCAACATCCTCATAAATCTTCTCTGTATTCTTTCCAACTTGACATCATCTTTCCTATAACACGGTGCCCAGAACTGAACACAATACTGTAAATATGGCCTCATCAATGTCTTATATAACTGCAACATGACCTCCCAACCTCTATACTCGCCTCAACCCGATATGTCACCCATTCCATCTTTCCAGAGATGCTGCCTGACCCGCTGGGTTACTCCAGCATTTTGTATCTACCTTTGTTTTAAACCAGCATCTGCAATTCTTTCCTACACACTCTATACTTGGCTGATGAAGGCCAGTGTGCCAATAGCCTTTTTGACCTTCCGATCTACCTGCTACTCCATCTTCAGGGAACTATGCACCTGCACTCCTAAATTCCTCTTGTTTACAACACTACCCAGAGAGCTACCATTCATTGTGTAGGTCCGACACATGTTAGACATCCCAAAATGCAACCACCACATTTTTCTGTATTAAATTACATCAACCATTCTTCAAACCACTTGGCCAATTGATCAAGATCCTGCTACAATTTTTCACAACCTCTGAGGGAGTAACATTAAATCAGTGCTTCCAAGTCACGCAGCGGGTTACAATCCACTTAAATTGCTTAAACCTGTGGGAATTCGTCCAATCCACCAAAAACATTCAGAAACTGAGCCATTCTTTGACACTAATCGCAGGTTCCCCATTGACAGTCAGGTTTAATTCCTTGCGGCAGCAGGTAAACCCAGCCGGACTCTGCTGCCTTGGAGGGCATGTTTGGTTGGTTGGTTGGGTGGGCAGGAAGTTGCCTGTGTTTTTTTATTCCTTTCACCTCCCAAGCACTTACAGACTAAGGTAACTTAGTAAACCTGCACACAATGCCGGTGAAGTTTGTGGTTGAAACGGGTGAGCCCGGCTCGCAAGAGAGGGAGGCGCTGGCCACCAGGAGGAAAAGGGGGCCGAGCTGCCGCAATGGGAACATAGTGTGAAGCCGGCATTATTAACACAGAGAGAGCAGCCCTTGATGTCTCCAGTGCCATTATAACAGTATAACAGTATAACAGAGCTTTATTTGTCATTCGGTGCCGAAGTACCGAACGAAACTACATAGCAGTCATAGAAAAATAGAACACAAGACACATAGCCCCAACACAAACGTCCATCACAGTGACTCCAAACACCCCCTCACTGTGATGGAGGCAACAAAACTTCCACTCTCTTCCCCACGCCCACGGACAGACAGCCCGTCCCCGACCGACCCGCACAGTCCCCGCAAGGGGATGGAAGTCCCCCCGGCCGAATCGCATCGGGCGCTGAAACGTCCCGCGGCCGAGCCGGGCGATGAAAGGCCCCGCGACCAAGCCTTGCGCAGCTAAGTCCCGTGGTCGAGCCGCACCAGCGATGTAAAGTCCCGCAGCCGAGCCGCACCGGGCGATGTTAAGTCCCGCAGCCGAGCCGCACCAGGCGATGTAAAGTCCCGTGGTCGAGCCGCACCAGCGATGTAAAGTCCCGCAGCCGAGCCGCACCGGGCGATGTTAAGTCCCGCGGCCGAGCTGCACCGGGCACTGTTAAGTCCAGCAGCCAAGCCGCACCAGCGATGTAAAGTCCCGCAGCTGAGCCGCACCGGGCACTGTTAAGTCCAGCGGCCAAGCCGCACCGGGCGATGTAAAGTCCAGCGGCCGAGCCGCACCGGGCGATGTTAGGTCCCGCAGCCGAGCCGCACCCCGCGCCGTGAGGAAGAGAAAAGTTTCCCCCACCCCCCCCCCGCCACCCCCCATCCACACCACCACCCCCCACACATACACAACCAAAAAAATACAAAAACCATCCCAACACCGACACACAACAAAAAAAAAGGAAAAAAGAGGAACAGACAGCTAGCGAGCCGCAGCCGTTAGGCGCCGCCACTTCCGCTTGTGCTATATATGGAGCAAGTGGGGGCCACACTCGCTCACACTGCAATCGCCACCCAATGCAAGGGCGTGATGTATTTCCTGCCCATAATCTGCAGAGATCTCCACCTGTACTTTAGAAACCACTTTCCAACCTTTGCACAAGGAGTCACAATGCTCCCCTGTCCGACTTAATGCGATTTGGGAATGTCGACCGGTCACCAACTCGAAACATTAACTTTGCTTCTCCTTCTGACCCGCTGAGCTTTTCCCCGTGGCATTTCTGTTAAATTTTACGTTGAGTTCGTCTATTCCTGTGCATTTAAACCCGGAATTTTAAGACCTCACTGATTATCACTACATTTTGTTGCGATTTCTGGGAGCTCCTAACAGAGGTTGCATAGCAACCTGCCTCCCGGCCCGGGCGGACACCATTGATGGAGTGGGAGCAATTGGCCGCAGGTGAGGTCACGTGGGGCACGGGGCGGTGATGTCACCTTGCCCTATATGTGGGAGTGTGATAGTTGGCAACCTTACTCCAGTCCGAGAAGCAACCTTCCACCATCACCCTCTGCTTTCTCCATGAAGCCAATTTTCTCTCCATTCAGCTATCTCTTGTTGGATCCCATGCAATCTAACCTTCCAGAGCAGCCTATCATGAGGAAACTTGTCAGATGTTTCATTGAAGTCCATATATACATCTACAGCGACCTATTTGGTCATGCCTTCAAAAATCTCAATCAGATTTGTGTGACACAACCTCCCACGTACAAAGCCATGCTGACTATCCCTAATCAGCCCTTGTCCGCTGAAATGCCTGTATATCCTATCCCTCAAATTACCCTCTAGTAATTTTCCAACAACAAATGTTAAGTTATAGTTCACAGCATTTTCCCTGCAGCTCTTCTTGAATAAAGGCACAATATTTGCCACCCTCCAGTCTTCCGGCACCTCTCCTGTACTTAAAGACGACTCATAAATTTCAACCCGGGCTCCCGCAATTTCCACTCTGGTTTCCCACAATGTCCTCGGATATATATGATATATATGATCCCTTGATTTTGCTAGCCTTAAGAACTCTATCTAACTCTCTCTTTAGCCCCTTCCTCATGCCTCCATAGTCCCCTTTGATCAACTGCAATGGATACAGTGTGTGGTGTGGTAGCAAGATTCGCAGATACTTGTAGAATCTGACAGGGACCGCAATGAGAATGTTCCTGCTATAGCTCCTGCGGCAGACTGCGAGTGCGGACGGGGCCTCCAGACTATGGAACATCTCCTGAGCTGTGACATGCTGCATGACACATGCACTGTAAAGGATCTTGCAGAGGCCAACGACGTGGCACTAAAATTTGTTTGCTATTGGCAAACAGCTGTGTGATGACACGATAGATAAATAAATAAATCAACTGCAATACTGACACATCCAATTTTACCTTGTCCCTCTCAAATTGCAGATTAAAACTTATCATGGTACTTTGCTCCTTAGTACCCAAAACTCCTCCAGGGATACACTTGATCCCAGCTGCCAATACCTGTCTCATGCGATCTTTATATTCTTAACCAATGCCTCTATTTCTCTCATCAGCCAAGCTTCCTTACATTTGCCTGCCTTTCCTCTCACTCTAACAGAGACGTGCATATCCTGTGTTTTTGTCATCACACTTTTAAAAACATCCCACTTGGCTGATGTTCCTTTCCCCTCAAACAACCTGCTCCAATTAACTTGAGCGAAACTTTCTCTCATACGCTGAAAGTTGGCCTTACCTCAATTTAGCATTTTAACTCGTGAGCCCTCTCTGCCCCTATCAATAACTATCTTAAACCTAATCGAACAGTGGTCGCTGGTCCCAAAATGCTCCTCCATGAACACTTTCCCTTCCCAATTTCCGAAGACTAGATCAAGTGTCATCCTCTCACGAGAGAGGACCTCCACATATTGTTGGAGAAAACTCTCCTGAACACCTTTGAGAAACTGCGCCCCATCTAAACCTTTCACACTATGATTTTCCAAGCAAATCAGCGTCTGGTCCTCGCCCATCTCCACCCCCTGGTGAGACCATCAATGGATGCACTGCAGTTCACCTGCCAGACTCGCATCAGGGTGGAAGACGCCATCATCTACCTATGGAGCAGAGCTCTTTCACACCTGGAGAAGCCGGATAGCACTGTGAGAATCATGTTCCTTGATTTCTACAGTGCATTCAACACCATCCAGCCGGGGCTTCTGGGGGGCAAGCTGGAGCGCACAGGAGTGGATCACCACCTCACATCCTGGATTCTGGACTACCTCACCAACCGACCACAGTATGTGAGGACAAAGGGCCTGGTCTCAGACAGGGTGATCTGCAGCACTGGGATTCCGCAGGGAACAATGCTAGCGCCATTCTAGTTCACCCTGTACACTGAGGACTTCAGGCACAGCTCCGCAGACTCCTATCTATAGAGGTTCTCTGACGACTCTGCCATCGTTGGCCTCATCACGGGCGACGAGGACAGTGCGTACAGAGAACTGATCAAGGAGTTTGTGGACTGGTGCCAGCGGAACTGCCTCCGGATCAACACGGGGAAAATCAGGGAGATGGTGGTAGATTTCCGCAGGCGCAGCCAGGTCCCCCCGACACCGGTGACCATCCAGGGAATGGACATCGAGAGGGTGGATTCTTATAAGTACCTGGGTGTCCACCTCAACAATAAACTGGACTGGACTGAAAACACCGATGCGCTATACAGAAAGGGCCAGGGCAGACTTTATCTGCTAAGGAGACTCAGGTCCTTTGGAGTGCAGGGGGCATTCCTAAGGACCTTCTACAACACGGTGGTTGCATCGGCCATTTTCTATGGAGTGGTCTGCTGGAGCAGCAGCATCTCAGCGGCGGAAGGGAAGAGACTCGACAAGCTGGTCAGGAAGGCCAGCTCTGTCCTGGGTTGCCCCCTCGACTCAGAGCAGGTGGTGGGAGAGAGGAGGATGATGGCAAATCTAACATCGCTGCTGGACAACGACTCCCACCCCATGCAGGACACTGTCACTGCACTAAGTAGCTCCTTCAGTGACAGACTCCTTCACCCCAAATGCGTGAAGGAGAGATATAGGAAGTCCTTCCTTCCCGCTGCTGTGAGACTGCACAACCACCACTGCTCCCAGCAGACGAGTCAATAATAACAGCTAAGAACACACAGAAAACTGATGACAATTTATGTATCTTTTATTTATTTATAATGAATGATCTCTTGCTCTCTTGCTATCCACTTTGCTGCTGTAACACTGTAAATTTCCCCGGTGTGGGACGAATAAAGGAATATATTATTATTATTATTATTATTATTATTAAATATTGGAAAAGTTAAAGTCCCCTAGTACAACAACCTTATTTGACCTGCAGCTCTCTGCAATCTCCTGGCATAGATCTAGCACTGATTCTTGTGAAACATCACTAGACACAGATCTCCAGTCACAGTAACATCTCTCCGCCACTACTCACCGTCACTTATGGCCAAGCCAATTTTGAATCCAATCTACCAAGTTACCATGTGCCTTAATCATCTGGTTCAGCCAACCTCGAGGGACCTTGCTGAAAGCTTTACTAAAGTCCAATGTCACTGAAAATAATCTTTCTTTGCTACTGCATCAAAACCTTCATGATCTTAAAAACAAAATGCTTGCAAATCTCTGTCCCTCTGCAGGAAAAGAAACAGAGTTCATGTTTCAGGTTGAAGACCATTCATCAGAACTCTCATTTCTTTTCCCATAGATGCTGCCTGACTTGCTGGGTGCTTCCAGCATTTTCTGCTTTTAGCTTAGATTCCCAGCATCTGCAGGGCTTTTCTTTGTTTTCAATGCTCAGATTTAATCCAATGGGGAATCCAGAAATTGGAGTTGCAAAGGGACGTGGGAGTGCTGGTGCAGGATTCCCAAAACATTCATCTGCAAGTCGGATCAGTAGTAAAGAAAGCAAACTCAATGCTAGCATTTATTTCAAGAGGACCTATCTACAAAAACAGGGATGTAATGTTCCATAAGGCGCTGGTAAGGCCACATTTGGAATATTGTGAGCAATTTTGGGTACCATATCTGAGGAAGGATGACTTGGCTCGGGAGAGGTTCCAGAGGAGGTTTACAAAATTGATCCCAGGAATGAGCGTTTGACAGCACTGGGCCTGTACTCGCTTTATTTTAGAAGAATGAGGAGGGACCTCATTGAAACGTACTGAATATTACAAGGTTTGGATAGAGTGAATGTGGAGAGGATGTTTCCACAAGTGGGAGAGTCTAGGACAAGAGGTCATAACCTAGAATTAAAGGACGTTCCTTTAGGAAGGAATTTCTGCAGTCAGAGGATGGTGGATCTGTGGAATTCTTTGCCACAGAAGGCTGTGGAGGCTATCAATGGATATTTTTAAAGCAGAGATATATAGATTCTTGATTAGTACAGGTGTCAGAGGTTATGGGAAGAAGGCAAGAGAATGGGGTTAGGAGGGAGAGATAGATCAACCATGATTGAATGGCAGAGTAGACTTGATGGGCCAAATGGCCTAACTCTACTCCTATCACTTGTGACGTTATGACCTTATGACATTTGGGATGGCAAGGTTCCAGCATGTCTCTGAGCAAGCATTCCATTAGTTCAAAGAGCTAAATCTAACTTTCTCTTGAAAACATCCAGTGAATTGGCCTCCACTGCCTTCTGTGGCAGAGAATTCCACAGATTCACAACTCTCTGGGTGAAGAAATGTTTCCTCATCACAGTCCTAATTGGCCTACCCCTTATTCTTAAACTATGACCCCTGGTTCTGGACTCCCCCAACATCGGGAACATTTTTTCTGCACCTAGCCTGTCCAATCCTTTAAGAATTTAATACGTTTCTATAAGATCCCCTCTCATCCTTCTAAATCCCAGCGAATACAAGCCAGTCGACCCATTATTTCATCATATGTTAGTCCCGCCACCCCGGAATTACTGTAACCTGGTGAACCTACGCTGCATTCCCTCAATAGCAATAATGTCCTTCCTCAAATTAGGAGACCAAATTTACACACAATACTCCAGGTGTGGTCTCACCAGGGCCCTATACAACAGCAGTAGAACCTCCTTGCTCCTGAACTCAAATCCTCTTGCAATGAAGGCCAACATGCCATTAGCTTTTTTCACTGCCTGCTGTACCTCCAGGCTTACTTTCAGTGACTGATGTACAAGCACACCCTGGTCTCGTTGCACCTCACCTTTTCCTAATCTCACACCGTTCAAATAATAATCTGCCTTCCAGTTCTTGCCACCAAAGTGGATAACCTCGCATAATCCAAACAACTATCTGATCCAGAGCTAAAATGTTCACACCCTTGGAATTGTTATGGATTTTTCAGAAGTCATAAATTTAGCAAGCATCAATTCACACAATATCACGCATAGAACCTAATCTACAGTACATAGAAACCAATAATTAGTTTGTAATTAAATGGCAAAAAGGAAAGTGCTGGAGAAACTCAGCAATTCAGGCAGCTTCTATGGAGGTAATGTATCGATGACGTTTGTGAAGAAGACTTCTCTACCAAAATGTCTATCCATTCCCTCTGTAGATGCTGCCTGACCTGCTGAGTTCCTCCACCACCTTTTTCTTGCTCAAGATTCCAGCATCTGCAATTTCTTGTATCTCTTTTATTAAAAGAACAGCCTTGTAAATAAACTTTGCTGTCTATTGACATGACCATGACACATTCCTGTCTGCATCAGGCAAATGTGACACAATCAGATACGTTAATTAGCCTCCTACAAAATAGACATTTCCATCTTCCACTATCGCGAGAGAGATGAAGGAAACTTCCAGACCAGACATATTTGTTACTTGGCACAGCAAATGTGGTCATAACCATATTTGTTTGTCTGACAATAGTTGGGGTATTTGTTCATATGGATGGTCTAAAAGCTTCAAGGTCAGAGGACCCAGACATTCAAAAAGGATGTGCCAAGTGACGCTGGTCACGTGTGGCGGTGCCTAACGGCTGTGGCTCGCTGGCAGTCTGTTTGTCCTTTGTTCTTTTTTGTTTGTGTGATGGTGTTGGGGTGTTTTGTTTTTGGCTGTGTATGTGTGGGGGGGGGGGGGGGGGGGTGGGGGAAATCTTTCTTTTTTTAGGTCTCTTCCTCGGGGCGAGGCTCGGCCGCGGGACTTAACAGCGCCCGGTGCGGCTCGGCCGCGGGGCCTTCCATCGCCCAGTGCGGCTCAGCCGCGGGGCCTTCCATCACCTGGCGCGGCTTGGCCGCGGGACTTAACAGTGCCCGGTGCGGCTCGGCCGTGGGACTTAACATCGCCCGGTGCGGCTCGGCCGCGGGGCCTTCCATCGCCCGGTGCGGCTCGGCCTCAGGACTAAACAGCGCACGTTGCAGCTCGGCCGCGGGTCCTTCCATCGCCCGGCGCGGCTCGGCCGCGGGATTTTCCATCGCCCGGTACGGCCGTAGGACTTTCCATCGCGGCGCGGCTCGGCCGAGGGACTTTCCATCGCCGGTGCGGCTCGGCCACGGGGCCTTCCATCGCCCGGTACGGCTCGGCCACGGGGCCTTCCATCGCCCGGTACGGCTCGGCCACGGGGCCTTCCATCGCCTGGTGCGGCTCGGCCACGGGGCCTTCCATCGCCCGGTACGACCGCGGGACTTTCCAGCGCCCGGTGCGGCTCGGCCGCGGGGACTTTCCATTTCCTTGCGGGGGCTGTGCGTGTCGGTCGCCTCAGTAGGGGTCGAGCTGTCTGTCCGTGGGATGGGCATGGGGGAAGAGAGAGGAAGTTTTTTTGCCTCCACCACAGTGAGGGGGTGTTTGGAGTCGCTGTGATGGATGTTTGTGTTGGGGTTGTGTGTCTTGTGTTTCTTTGTTTTTTTGTACTGCTGGCAAATTAATTTTGTTCGGTAAAACGAATTACAATAAAAGCTATTCTTCTCTATTCTGTAAGTAAATCTGGTCAGAGTATAATCCTGGGCAAATGTGAGGTGTGGCATTTTGAGAGGTCAAATGTCAAAAGAAAGAATGTAGTTATTGGTACGAACTTTAGGAGCATTGATGCTCAAAATAGGAGAATGAAAATAAGTCTGGATCATGGAATGAATCAGGATAAGTCTGGACCTTGGAGGATATTACCAAATTAGGGTCAGGCAAATCACTACGTTATTAGGAAGGAGCTATGGAGAATAAATTGGGAGCAGCTGTAATTGGGTGAGTCCACATTAAGACATTTGAGTGCTGTTTAAAGACAAGCTGATCATACTTCAGGCTGAGCATGTTCCTGTAAGGAGGGGGGACAAGGATAGCAACGTAGGGGACATTTGATGAAGGGAAAGGTTGTAAATTTGGTAAAAAATAAAAAGGCAGTATATAACTGTTTTATTATGTGTTACTGTATGGATCGTTCGCACAATCTTACAGCTACTTGCATTCAGGCTCACAGCTGTGACTTTGCAGCTACCTCTTACTATGCCATTTTGCAGTACAGCTTACAACTACAATGCTCTTACAGCTACTAAGGAGGACTACTGCTTTAAAGCAAGAATAACACAGGATGGGAGAGGAAGAGGATGTAGGTCAGAGAGACCTGCATAAACTAATGAAGAATAGTGTTTGATAAACATTAGAAACATGGTTTATTCATTTTTAAGGTTGAATGATGAGTTTTAATATTTGATTCTGGCTCTCCTCTCCAATGAGTCAGTGCACTATATGGTTCTGCTGGCAGGGCAGTGATTAAGTCCAAACTAAATTTCCATATGTGCGGAAAGTCAAGCAACTGGAACTCAAGCCAAGAAGAGATCAGATCTTGGACCAGGCTGGGGCAATCGGGCATCAGGCCAAGTGCAATGGTAGGTTTTTGGTTTGGGGAAAACAGTTAGTAGTGTCATAGTGTTATAGAGTGACACACGGAGACCAACATGTCCCATCTATACTATTCCCACCTGCCTGTGTTTGGCAAATATCCCTCTAAACCTGTCCTATCCATGTACTTGTCTAAATGTTTCTTAAATATTGCGATAGTACCTGCCTCAACTACCTTCTCTGGCAGCTGATTTCATACAGCCACTACCTTTTGTGTAAAAAGGTTAGGAGATAGTTGAAGTAATATTCTATAACAGCATTTAAAAGACACTTGGGCAAGTATATGGTTAGGAAAGGGATATGGGCCTAATGCAGGCAAATTGAAATAGCTGAGATGGAACATCTTGGTCAGTATGGACAAGGTGAGCCAAAGGGCTTGTTTCCAAGCTGCATGACTCTATCCATGACTTGGTGAGAAACTGCTGGTTGCTGATGTGGAGGTGTGGATGTGATTGTGTCGGGACTGATCAAAGTTTATTGAATCAGTGGTGTCCGCATTATTTATCACTGCGCACAGCATATGTTTTTTGACCTCATGTATGTGAAGGGATAATAATCAATGGAAAATAATTAGTCAACAGGGCAGGAAGTGAACGACTTTAGTTTACTTTGATTTGGAGATACAGCGTAGAAACAGGCCCTTCAGCCCTCCGAGTCCTTGCCAACCAGCGATCCCTGTGCACGACTCCTGCACACCAAGGACAATTTACAATTTTTACAGAAGCCAATTAATTGACAAACCTGTATGTCTTTGGAGTGTGGGAAGAAACTGGAGCACCCGAGTAAAACCCACATGGTCAAGTGGAGAACGTACAAACCCGTTGTCAGGATTGAAGCGGGTCTCTGGTTCTGTAAGGCAGCAACACTACCGCTGCGCCAACTTGCCGCCCCTGTAGTTGCAAGCAGCTTACTTTCTACAAGTATATACAAATATTTTCTTGCAAGTAGTATTTTGTTTTTAAGGTCTATTACTTGTATTTTGTTTTTAAAGAGGGAACATAGACTGAGAGCACAGTCCTGCTACGGTGAAAGTGCTTTCCTTGCTTCAAAGCATGCATTTAAATCTCCATGTCACAAGGTGAATTTATTTAAATAAATGCTCTTCCCCTTTTCAACCGCAGGTTTTCTGGAGCCAAAGCTCCTAAAAGGGTGTTGGTAACTTTTTAAAGACATCAGCTTCGGGTGTGAACTGTTATGTCAACATCTGTTCTGAATGCCACTGCTGGCACTCCTGCAGCAATGACATGGTCATCACTCTGTTACCTCGTTGCCATACAGCTTGTTATGGTGTGAACCACTGATGTAACAAGGTGGTACAGTGGCATAACAGTAGGGTTGCTGCCTTACAGCACCAGAGACCCGGGTTCTATATTGACTACGGGTGCTGTCTGTACGGAATTTGAATGTTCTTCCAGTGTCCATGGGCTTTCTCTGGGTGCTGCAGTTTCCTCACACATTCCAGAGACATACAGGTTTGTAAGATAATTGGTTTCAGTAAAAATCGTAAATTGTCCGTGGTGTATAGGACATTGCTAGTGTACGGGGAATGCTGGTCGGCGCAGACTCGGTGGGCCAATAGGCCTATTTCCGTGCTGTATGTCTAAACTAAACTAAACTAAACTAAGCTAAAGTAAACAGATAATGAATGAGGAGGAGGTATTGCACTCTTAATCAAAGTTTGCCTTAGTATTGAGAGAGGATGTTCGGAAAGAGTTAAATACACAGATCTTGCGCAGTGATTCCTTGAACTACCATGTCATGATTGATATATTTTAATTGGGGAATGGTGGCATGGGGAATGCGGATGGAGTAGTCATGCATTGTGCAGGGGAAACAGATGGTCCAGGCCTTTTAACCAACAGACCATGTGGAGATTAGATAAGGTACGTGCCATGAAGAATCAGAATCAGCCAGCCGGGAAACAAACAGGGAGATAGATGGAAAAAATGTGCTGTGCTGTGCTGGCTTGCATGTATTCAAGGGGTATAACATGGCCTGGGTAGCTTTCTGCAGTTGGGACCGGGTCACGACTGGTATCAGGGAAACCTGCAAGTTGCGATCAAAAGTTACTCAGTATTGAACCGTTACAGAGGGCCTCCTAGAAGGCTCATAAAATAAGGCCATTTGGATGGAAATTAAAAACAAAAAATGTGTTGTTACTCTGCAGGGGGTAATGTATATTACAGACCTCGTAACAGTCAACAGGTGATAGGTATATAGCCAGATATCACAGAGAAATAAACTTATCATCCTGGGAGATTTCAATTTCTCAAATGTTAACGCAAAGGCTCAGAAGGAACAGAACTTTTGATGTTTGTCCAGGACAGCTTTTTGACACAGAATGCAGGTCAATCAATGAGGGTTAGGAATATTATTGGAATTTGCGTCTGAAGAAGGGTCTCGACCCAAAATGTCACCCATTCCTTCTCTCCAGAGATGCTGTCTGTTCCACTGAGTTACTCCAGCTTTTTGGGTCTATTACTGGAATTTATCTCGGGGAATGTATCTCATCAAATGGAGGGCGTGTCAGTGGGGAAACATTTTGGAGGTTGTATGACAACTTTGTATATTTCAAAGTGGTTGTGGAAAAGGCTAGGGATGAACCAGTAATAAATAGTCTTAAATTGGGGGAAGGCCAATTGAGTGGAAACAGCCCACCAAGTCCACACTGACCTGTGATCACCTGTACACTAGTTCTATCCGACACACTAGGGATAATTTACATAGGCCAATTAACTTACAAACCTGCACATCTTTGAAATGTGGGAGGAAATCAGAGCACCTGGAAAAAACCCAGGCGGTTACTGGGAGAATGTACAAACTCTGTACAAACAGCACCTGAAATAAGGATCAAACTAGATCTCTGTAAAGCAGCGACTACCACTGCACCATTAGGCCGCCCTGTAAGGGAGGACCTAAAAATGGTCATTTGGAGCAGCTATTTGCAGGTAAGTGCATTTGCAGGTAAGTCTACATCTGTCCAGTGTGGAAGCATTCAAAGGAGAAATAGCAAGTTCAAGGCTAACATGATGCTGTAAGAGTGAAAGCCAGGAGTACAAAACATGGTAAACTCAAAAAGTCAAGGGATATTGAAGGTTGGACAAAGATAAATAAAAGGAAGCATATGGCAGGTAAAGGAAACTGATGATGGGGGAAACACAAGGAACTGCAAATGCTGGATTACAACCCAGCGGGTCAGGCCGTACCTCTGGAAAACATGGATAGATGACATTTCGGGTCAGGACCCTTATCAGAGGGAGGTCTGTCATGAGTATAAGGTGCTTAAAAAGGAAACTAGGAACGCTAAGGGGGACCATAAGAAATCACTGTGATAGGATTAAGGTAAATCCAAATCCAGACATATATCAAGAGCATAAAGTGCAACAGGGGATGAAGTAATGTCAGTTTAGGACAACAGGGACAATCTGAAGATTAAAGTGAAGAGAAATGTATTCACACAAAGGATCTTTGGATGTTTTTGCCTGATGGGCTGTTAAGGCTCAGCCATAGATTTTATTCATAGTTGAGACTGATAGAGTTTCGTAAGTAGAAAAATCAGGGTATATGGAGACAGGGCAGATAAATGGAGAAGGTAGAAACTTGCTATGAATTGCCTATGGAGTTTAATTCAGATAAATGCAAGGTATTGTACATTGGGAAGAAAAGTTAGGGTAAGACTGACAAGGTAAATGGTAATGCCCTGGGGATTGTTGTGGAACAGAAAGAACTAGGAATGTATATACAGAGTTCCATGAAAGTGGTGATAAATGGACTTGGTGGTGAAAAAGGCATTTGGCAAACTTGATTTCTTTGGTCAAGGTATTGAGCACTGGAATTGGGATATCATGTTACAACTATATTAGATATTGGTAAAGCCACATTTGGAGTACTGTGTATCGTTCTGGCCATCTTGCAATAGGAAGGATGTCATTAAACAGGAATGGATGTAAAAAAGATTTATGAGAATGGTTAGGGTTCTGGCGGTTTTGGATTATAAGGAAAGGCGGAGTAGGCTTGGTCTACATTGCCTGGAATGTACGAGGCTGAGGAGTGACCTGATGAAGGTATATAAAATCTTAGGGTGGAAAAGTCAATATCCACAGTTTTCCCCCCCCCCAGGTTGGGGAGAGTAAGCCTGGATGGCATAGATTTAAAGGGAGTGATGGGAAAGATTCAAAATGGACCTGAGGGGCAAATGTTTCACAGAGGACAGCCGTAAGGAAGGCAAATTCCATGCTTGCATTGAGATCAAGAGGAATGGAATATAAAAACGGATGGAATGCTGAGGCTCTAAAAGGCGCTGGTCAGGCCGCATTTGAAGTACTGTGAGCAAATTTGGGTCCCATATCTGAGGAAGGATGTGCTGGCTCTGGAGAAGGTCCAGAGGAAGTTTACAAGGATGATTCCAGGAATAAGTGGGTTGGCAGATGATGAGCGCTTGACAGCACTGGGCCTCTACTCGCTGGAGTTCAGAAGGTTGAGGGGGGACCTCATTGAAACTTACAGAATAATGAAAGGCATAGTTAGAGTGGATGTGGAAAGGATGTTTCCACTGGTGGGGGAGTCTAGGACCAATGGTCATAGACTCAGAATTAAAGGACGCTCTTTTGGAAAGGTGAGGAGGAACTTCTTTAGTCAGAGGGTAGTTAATCTGTGGAACTCATTGCCACAGAGGGCTATGGAGGCCAAGTCAGTGGATATTTTTAAGGCAGAGATAGTGTAGATTGGTTATTTCCTACTAACCAATTGTAGCGCTTGTTAGTAGTTGCTCCGCCTAATATGCGATATATATTACCAAGAGCTTGCTTACGTAGAGCAGTTGGAGTAGCTGTTAGTCGCTCTGAAGTCCTGCAGATCTATGCTGTAAGTGGACTTTAATAAATGTGTGTTGCATTTCGACGTGTGTATGACTCCACTCATCACAGATAGACAAATTAGAACGGTGTCAAGGGTGATGGGGAGAAGGCAAGAAAATGGGATTGGGAAGCAGCGATCAGCCATGATTGAATGGCGGAGTAGACTCGATGGGCCGATTGGCCTAATTCTACACCTATAACTTGTGAACTTGTGAGGACGGTGTGTGTATATGGAACAAATTGCCAGAAGATGTGGTAGGAGTGGGTACAATTGCAACATATTAAAAACACTTGGACAGGTACATCGACAGTTACGATTTGGAGGAATATGGGCCAGGTGCAGGCAAGAGGCACTATGCATCTTGGTTGTACATCTTGCTCGGCATGGGTGGGTTAGGCTGAAGAACTTGTTTCCATGCTGCTATTCTTATTTCTTTATCTTATGTCCTTTTCATGGCACACATTGATCAATGACAAAATGATCATTGCTTAAGAATGATGAATGATGACTAATTAGGATGTTAACAGAGTTAAGTGCCTTTACATAAGACTTTTAGAGACATTCATGTTCTGCTCTGGAGGCTGGTCTGGTTATCATAATGATAAGTCGTGATACAGTAGGTGATGAGTGGCTTACCAGGATGCTTACAGGATTTACCACTGTTTGCTTTACATTAATGTTTAAAAATATTTATTTGCTGGAGGTGGAGGGCATCTTGACATAGTGAAATTGTTAGTTTTCAATGGTGTGATTTTGCATATCAGCTGTGTTTGACAAGTATCCCACTCAAAAGTGTTTAA
This sequence comes from Rhinoraja longicauda, assembly GCF_053455715.1. Taxonomy (NCBI): domain Eukaryota; kingdom Metazoa; phylum Chordata; class Chondrichthyes; order Rajiformes; family Arhynchobatidae; genus Rhinoraja; species Rhinoraja longicauda. The sequence goes on along the minus strand of NC_135955.1, from coordinate 59,996,140 downwards.
TTATCAGACGTACAGTGCATTCAGAAAGTATTCAGACCCCTTCACCCTTTCCACATTTTGCCATGTTACAGCCTTATTTTAAAATTGATTAAATTCATTTTTTATCGTCAATCTACACACAATACCCCATAATGAAAAAACGAAAAAAGGTGTTTAGAAATTTTTGCAAAGTAATTAAAAAGAAATAACTGAATTAACCCACTACCTTTTGTGTAAAAAAGTTAGGAGATAGTTGAAGTAATATTCTATAACAGCATTTAAAAGACACTTGGGCAAGTATATGGTTAGGAAAGGGATATGGGCCTAATGCAGGCAAATTGAAATAGCTGAGATGGAACATCAAGGTGAGCCAAAGGGCTTGTTTCCAATCTGCATGACTCTATCCATGACTGGGTGAGAAACTGCTGGCTGCTGATGGCAGGTGGTGGAGGTGATGTCCGCCTCTTCCTGGATCCACAAACAGATAAGAATTACACATAAATTAGCGTAACATTGCTGCGCTGGTCAAGAAGGCACAACAAAGACTGTTCTACTTAAGAACACTGAAAAAGTCTGGTCTACCCCAACAGCTGCTGACGACCTTCTACCGCTGCACCATAGAGAGCATCCTAACGCATGGCATCCCTGTGTGGTACCTCAGCTGCACGGAGGCAGAAAGGAAAGCTCTACAGCGGGTAGTCCATAGAGCTCAGAGGGCCATCGGAACACAGCTACCAGACTTGGAGGGCATCTACAACACACGATGCCTCAGAAAAGCCACCAGCATCCACAAAGACTCTTCACACCCCTGCAACAGTCTGTTCGAACTCCTTCCATCGGGCAGACGATACAAGGCCTTCTATGCCCGCACCTCCAGACTCAGGAACAGCTTCATCCCCAGGGCCATAGCTGCTATGAACCGGTCCTGCTGAGCCGGATGGCCACAACGCATAGATCAACTTGCACTTTACCCTGTCCAAAACTGTTACAACTGTTTCATTTCGTTGGGTTGCTGCTGTCTAAATTACCTAAATTATTGCATCGTATGGGAGGCGCATTCCCAATCTCGTTGTACCCCTGGGTACAATGACAATAAAGATATATTGTATTGTATTGTATTGTATTGTAATCTTCAGCTGTGCAAGCTTAGCATATGAGATTTAATAAAGCTAGTGGCTCAACTTTGACATGACACGTCTTCAGTTAACTGTGCAGAAGAGTGGATACACAGAAAAAGTAAACAGATGTGTAGGAAGGAACTGCAAATGCTGGTTTACACTGAAGATAGACCCAAAATGCTGGAGTAACCCAGTGGGACAGGCAGCATTTCTGGAGAGAAGGAATAGGTGACGTTTTGGGTTGACCACCTTTCTTCAGACAAAGTAAAAAGATGTTGACGCTTTCCATTGATGTGGGAAAACAGAGCTAACAAATGAGATGCAGTGTAAGAATGCTTGTTTATTATACAAAATAGAACATGTAATTTATTCATTTATAATTTTACCATTTGAAACTTTAAAGTATTAACTGTGCTGTTATCTTAACTTTTCCCCATAATGCACCTTTTTCTGAGCCCTGGTATGTAATGTGTCGATTTCCAGACAGAAATATATTCAACCACAGTTGCTGATTCAAACTTCAGCTTTTCAATATACCACAAACATTTAAGAGTATTTAATATGGTCGTTTTTTCAGTTACTTGTTGTTTTTGCAGCTAGATTCAGGTATCACTATTAGCAGTTTGTAGGCAAACGGAAGGCAAATCTCACATAAATTAATATAATGGGGCTATCCCTGATGAACAGGCTTGCTTACTAATGTAGATTTAGTGAGGTGGTAAAAGGGAACTTTGTTGAACCAGTGCAGATTACCAGATTTGTTATTATTCAGTCAGTTTTTACATTTTTATGTTTTACATTTATTACCATGGGAATGGAAACATGAATACAGCATTATTTATCACTGCGCACAGCATGTTTTTTGACCTCATGTATGTGAAGGGATAATAACCAATGGAAAATAATTAGTCAGCAGGGCAGGAAGTGAACGACTTTAGTTTACTTTGATTTGGAGATACAGCGTAGAAACAGGCCCTTCAGCCCACCGAGTCCTTGCCAACCAGCGATCCCTGTGCACCAGTCCTGCACACCAAGGACAATTTATAATTTTTACAGAAGCCAATTAATTGACAAACCTGTATGTCTTTGGAGTGTGGGAAGAAACTGGAGCACCCGGGGAAAACCCACATGATCAAGTGGATAACATACAAACTCTGTTCAGACAGCACCCGTTGTCAGGATTGAAGCGGGTCTCTGGTTCTGTAAGGCAGCAACACTCCCTTGCAAGGAGTGACATAGAATCAGGAGATGTAGAATCAGTATGGATAGAAATGAGGAATTGTAAGGGTGCGTTGAATCAAGAGCTAAAATTGGCATGTCACAAATGTAATGCTACCGTGGTTATGGGAGATTTCAACATGCAGGTAGACTGGGAAAATTAGGTTGGTAATGGACCCCAGGAAAGAGAGTTTGTGGAGTGCCTCCGAGATGGATTCTTAGAACAGCTTGTACTGGAGCCTACCAGGGAGAAGGCAATTCTGGACTCAGTGTTGTGTAATGAACCTGATCTGATAAGGGGACTCGAGGTAAAAGAGCCATTAGGAGGCAGTGATCACAATATGATACGTTTTACTCTACAAATTGAGAGGAAGAAGGGAAAATCGGAAGTGTCATTATTACAGTATAGCAAAGGGAATTACAGAGGCATGAGGCAGGAGCTGGCCAGAATTGACTGGAAGGCCCTAGCAGGGAAGACGGTGGAACAGCAATGGCAGGTATTCCTGGGAATAATGCAGAGGTTGCAGGATCAATTTATCACAAAGAGGAGGAAAGATTCTAAGGGGAGTAAAAGGGACAAGGGAAGTCAAGGACAGCATAAAAATAAAAGAGAAGAAGTACAACATAGCAAAGAAGAGTGGGAAGCCAGAGGATTGGGACTCATTAAAAAAGAGCAACAGAAGATAACTAAAAAGGCAATACATTGAGAAAAGATGAGGTACGAGGGTAAGCTAGCCAATAATATAAAGGAGGATAGTAAAAGCTTTTTTAGGTATGTAAAGAGGAAAAAAATAGTCAAGGCAAATGTGGGTCCCTTGAAAATAGAAGCAGGGGAATTTATTATGGGGAACAAGGAAATGGCAGACGAGTTGAACCGATACTTTGGATCTATCTTCACTAAGGAAGACACAAACAATCTCCCAGATGTTCTAGTGGCCAGAGATCCTAGGGTGACGGAGGAACTGAAGGAAATCCACATTAGGCAGGAAATGGTGTTGGGTAGACTGATGGGACTGAAGGCTGATAAATCCCCAGGGCCTGATGGTCTACATCCCACGGTACTTAAGGAGGTGACTCAAGAAATTGTGGACGCATTGGTGATCATTTTCCAACGTTCTATAGATTCAGGATCAGTTCCTGTGGATTGGAGGGTAGGTAATGTTATCCCACTTTTTAAGAAAGGAGGGAGAGAGAAAATGGGAAATTGTCTGACATCAGTGGTGGGGAAGATGCTGGAGTCAATTATAAAAGATGAAATTACGGAGCATTTGGATAGCAGTAACAGGATCGTTCCAAGTCAGCATGGATTTACGAAGGGGAAATCATGCTTGACTATTTTTCTGCAATTTTTTGAGGATGTAACTAGGAAAATTGTCAGGGGAGAGCCAGTGGATGTGGTGTACCTCACCTTTCAGAAAGCCTTCGACAAGGTCCCACATAGGAGATTAGTGGGCAAAATTAGAGCACATGGTATTGGGGGTAGGGTACTGACATGGATAGAAAATTGGTTGACAGACAGAAAGCAAAGAGTGGGGATTAATGGGTCCCTTTCAGAATGGCAGGCAGTAACTAGTGGGGTACCGCAAGACTCGATGCTGGGACCGCAGCTATTTACATTATACATTAATGACTTGGATGAAGGGATTAAAAGTACCATTAGCAATTTGCAGATGGTAGTGTGAACTGTGAGGAAGATGCTATGAGGTTGCAGGGTGACTTGGACAGGTTGTGTGAGTGGGCGGATGCATGGCAGATGCAGTTTAATGTGGATACGTGTGAGGTTATCCACTTTGGTGGTAAGAATAGGAAGGCAGAGTATTATCTGAATGGTGTCAAGTTAGGAAAAGGGGACGTACAACGAGATCTGGGTGTTCTAGTGCATCAATCACTGAAAGGAAGCATGCACGTACAGCTGGCAGTGAAGAAAGCCAATGGAATGCTGGCCTTCATAACAAGAGGAGTTGAGTATAAGAGCAAAGAGGTCCTTCTGCAGTTGTACAGGGCCCTAGTGAGATCGCACCTGGAGTACTGTGTGCAGATTTAGTCTCCAATTTGAGGAAAGATATTCTTGCTATTGTCGGACATTTACTATAAACCCACTGACTCGCACAGCTATCTGGACTACACTTCTTCCCACCCGGTCCCCTGCAAAAAGTCTATCCCCTACTCCCAATTCCTCCGTATACGCCGCATCTGCGCCCGGGATGAGGTGTTTCATACTAGGGCTTCAGTGATGTATAAGAAAATAACTGCAGATGCTGGTACAAATCGATTTATTCACAAACTGCTGGAGTAACTCAGCAGGTCAGGCAGCATCTCGGGAGAGAAGGAATGGGTGACGTTTCGGGTCGAGACCCTTCTTCAGACTGATGTCAGGGGGGCGGGACAAAGGAAGGATATAGGTGGAGACAGGAAGATAGAGGGAGATCTGGGACGGAGGAGGGGAAGGGAGGGACAGAGGAACTATCTAAAGTTGGAAAAGTTGATTTTCATACCACCGGGCTGCAAACTGCCCAGGCGAAATATGAGGTGCTGTTCCTCCAATTTCCGGTGGGCCTCACTATGGCACTGGAGGAGGCCCATGACAGAAAGGTCAGACTGGGAATGGGAGGGGGAGTTGAAGTGCTCGGCCACCGGGAGATCAGTTTGGTTAATGCGGACCGAGCGCAGGTGTTCAGCGAAGCGATCGCCGAGCCTGCGCTTGGTTTCGCCGATGTAAATAAGTTGACATCTAGAGCAGTGGATGCAATAGATGAAGTTGGAGGAGGTGTAGGTGAACCTTTGTCTCACCTGGAAAGACTGTTTGGGTCCTTGGCTGGAGTTGAGGGGGGGGGGAGGTAAAGGGACAGGTGTTGCATCTCGTGCAGTTGCAGGGGAAAGTGCCCGGGGTTGGGGTGGTTTGGGTAGGAAGGGACGAGTGGACCAGGGAAGAAAGGTCAGACTGGGAATGGGAGGGGGAGTTGAAGTGCAACATTAAGTTAACATTTTTAATCTACAATCTTTCAACAGAATTGGGTAAGATGTTGATAATATGTTCCATTCTTGATATTATTTTAAGAATTGTACCTTATAATGAATGACATTGATTTGTAACATGATTGCTTCACGTGGGGCCATTTACCATAAGTCAGTTCACTTCTGAGATGTTTGTACAAACACGTCAACCTGTCTTTCCAGATTTTTGATCAATTAAATACTTTGTTTTTTAACATTTACTGCTTGTATTATCTGCCCACATCATACACGAGTTTTGCAATAGCACAGAGTCAAGCTGTTCAAAATGCTGCCTTGAGAGATTGCAGATATAGAATCTGCAGCAAAACAAGTAGGCCAGCTGGAGGAACTCAGCGGGTCAGGCAATATTTGTGAAGGGTAATGGACAGGCGACATTTTGGCTCAAGACTCTTCATTCACACTGGAAGAGTAGAGTGGAAGTATCCAGTATAATTTTTTTTCCTGCATCTAGCTTGATCAGTCATGTTCCCCCTCAGCATTCTCTGCTCCAATGACAACTAACTCAGCACATCCAGTCTCTCCTCGATGAAACATTCCATGCCAGGCAACACACTGAATAATCTACTCTGCCTCACCTCCAGGGCAAATACATTCTTTACTATAAGGTGGTGATCAGATTCTACATTGACATCAAAATCTGCATGTCTGTAGCCAACAGTAAGGGATTCGGTACCAATATTCTGCAATGAACCACCAGTCTCTTGCACCAGTCACTTGCATCTCTAATCCAAGATTTAGTTGGAACATGCTGACTCTTGTTGTGCTGGTCCCAGAAGAGGATCTGCTATCATCCATTACAATAGTTCCACTCATTTCACTGTATGGCTTGATTATATTCATGTCCAGTCTTTTCTCTGACTAGGTAGCACGTGAACAAAAGCTTCTCACTGTATCTCGGTACACGTGACAATAATTCATAAATCTAAACTAATCTTCTGGTCTTAAAGACTACAGGCCTGTCGCACTTACCTCTGTAGTCATGAAGTCCTTTGACTACATTGGCCAATTAATTAAAAACTTGCATGGCTTGTGAAGTGGGAGGAAACCGGAGCACCCGGAGGAAACCCATGTGCCATAGGGAGAAAATGCAAACTCCACACAGACAGTACCCGAGGTCAGAAATGAGGGACTCAGGGATGAGGTATGAGTGTACAAAGTAGAGGAAAGAAGTGGGAATGAGTGAGTAGAATGGGAGCATATCAAGTGGGGATGGGGGGCAGAGGAAAGAAAGAGGGAGTGTGAGGTGTTAGTTGAAGTTGGAGAATTCAATGTTCATACCATTAGGTTGCAAGCTACTTGAGTGGATTATGAGGTGTTAAACCTCCATTTTGTGTGTGGCCTCACTCTTTGCAATGGAGAAGGCCAAGGATTGGGAACGGGAAGCGGTGTTAAAATGGTTGGCAATTTGGAAAACCAGTAGTTCAGCAAAACGGTCACATAGACTACTTGATCTCACCTTTCTAAAGGAAGCCACATCAGGAACTACTCACTGCCTGACAAGTTGTTTTGAAGGCCTGCCAGTGGTTTTCGCCAGAGGGATCTTAAATTTCAGTTATAACCCAAGCATAATTTTGACATTAGCTAACCTGATGCGGCGTGACAGAGATTCACATAAAGTGCATATTGATTATCTCTTTAGTGACATTTTTGGCACTATTTATTAAGGTCAACTAACTCAACACATTTTAAGAGCGATTTCCAAAGCTTTCTGGGTTTGCATGTGTCTAGGACCAATCGAAGCTGCAAACTTATTCTCAGAGAAATCAAGTAAATGTTTCAAGGTGACATTCTTGCGTCAGCACTGGGAAAACTAAAAGTCAATATGTAATATTGGTTGGCATTTTTAAAAAGAATTGATACGAGACTAACTGCATTCTATTGTTTCAACACGGCTTGGTATGGGGTATTGCCTGAAGTCTCCTCATCTCTGTCAAGAAAGTGAACACGGCAATGCCAACCCAAAGATAGACACAAAATGCTGTAGTAACTCAGCGGGACAGGCAGCATCTCTGGAGAGAGGAATGGTTCACGTTAGGGGTCGAGAACCTTCTTCAGTCTCAATCTGAAACATCACAATTTCTGGGAGAAAAAAGATGGGTAACATTTCGGGTCAGAAATATTCTCCAGTCTGAAAGTAGGGGTGGAGGGGGGGTGGGGGGGGCAGGATCTGGAGGTAGGAAAAGACAACAAACAAATCTTTAGCGATTCTCCTCTTCTATCACAGATGAGGCCCTCCGAAGAAGGGTCCCAACCCAAAACATCACCTATTCATGTCACTCAGTCATGCTGCCTGACAGTTGAGTTACTCCAGCACTTTGTGTCTATTTTCGGCGTAACCGACTGTTCTGGTTTGCTTGTCAAAGCCAGCTCAATATCATCACACCCTGCTTCATTCCAACCTTTTGTTTCAAATATTGTCTCTTGTGCCTTGTGCCCTGAGTAACTTTAACCCCAAACGACCAAATTGCTCATGTGTATTACACAGGTAGGCACTGCTGGTGCTAAAGCTGTGGAGTGCCAGGAATGTCGGAAGAGCATATTGGAGAATTATAATTTCCTGGCTTGCAGGATCATAGAGTCAAACAGTGCAGAAATAGATTTTTTTAGTCTAATGTGTCCATGTCCACTCTCAAGTACTGATCCTAATTTCCAGCACTCAGCCAAGATCCTATAATGTCAGGCCACTTCCAGTGTTCACCTAAATGATAGCATGATCCTCATCTGGGACCAGCACAACAAGAGTCAGCATGTTCCAGCTAAATCATGGATTGGAGATGCAAGTGACTGGTGCAAGAGACTGGTGGTTCATTGCAGAATATTGGTACCGAATCCCTTGCTGTTGGCTACAGACATGCAGATTTTAATGTCAATGTAGAATCTGGTCACCACCTTATAGTAAAGAATGTATTTGCCCTGGAGGTGAGGCAGAGTAGCTTAATCAGGATGTTGCCTGGGATAGAATGTTTCATTGAGGAGAGACTGGATGTGCTGAGTTAGTTGTCATTGGGGCAGAGAATGCTGAGGGGGAACATGACTGGACAAGCTAGATGCAGGAAACATTTTCCCAATGTTGGGCGAGTCCAGAACCAGGGGCCACAGTCTTAGAATAAAGGGGAGGCCATTTAAAAACTGAGGTGAGAAGGAACTTTTTCACTCAGAGAGTTGTGAATTTGTGGAATTCTCTGCCACAGAGGGCAGTGGAGGCCAAATCCCTGGATGGATTTAAGAGAGAGTTAGATAGAGCTCTAGGGGCTAGTGGGATCAAGAGATATGTGGAGAAGGCAGGCATGGGTTATTGATTGTGGACGATCAGCCATGATCACAATGAATGGCGGTGCTGGCTCGAAGGGCCGAATGGCCTCCTCCTGCACCTATTTTCTATGTTTCTATGTTTCTATGTAAATACCAGAGTATAAATATTGTCAGAGCACCTTTCTTCACCAGACACTCTAGCAGTGTGTTCCAGGTTTCATCTCTAAATTAAAAAAAGCCTTCCTCAAATTCCCTGTAAATTTTTACATTTAATCTTAAACCTATGTCATCTTGCCATTGACACCTCTACCAAGGAGAGATATTTCTCACCGTCTAACCAATCTTATACGACTGTCATTTGAAACATTTCAGTCATGTTCCCCCTCAGCATTCTACAATAGTTCTACTCTTTTCACTCTGTATGCCTTGATTATATTCATGTACAGAGTTTACTCTGACTAGGTAGCACGCTAACAAAAGCTTCTCACTGTATCTCGGTACACGTGACAATAATTCATCATACTAAACTAACCTTCTGGTCTTAATGACTACAGGCCTGTCGCACTTACCTCTGTAGTCATGAAGACCTTTGAAAGACCTGCTGGCCCAGCTGAAAAACATCACAAACCCCCTGCTGGACCCCCTGCAGTTTGCATATGGGGCCAATAGATCGGTGGACGATGCAGTCAATCTAGGCCTGCACTTCATCCTCCAGCACCTAGACCACAAGGTGACCTATGCCAGGATTCTGTTTGTGGACTTTAGCTCCGCTTTTAACACCATTGTGCCAGAGCTACTACACTACAAACTCTCCCAGCTGACTGTGCCTGAACCCCTCTGTCAGTGGATCACCAACTTCCTGACGGACAGGAAGCCGCATGTGAGGCTGGGAAAGCACATCTTGGACCCGCAGACCCTCAGCATAGGAGCACCGCAAGGTTGCGTACTCTCCCCTCTCCTTTACTCTCTCTACACCAACGACTGCACCTCCACAGACTCCTCTGTCAAGCTCCTCAAGTTTGCGGATGACACTACCCTGATTGGACTGATTCAGGATGGGGAGGAATCTGCCTACAGATGGGAAGTGACACAGCTGGCGTCCTGGTGCCATCGTAACAACCTGGAGCTCAATGCTCTCAAGACAGTGGAACTAATTGTAGACTTTCGAAGAGATCCCCCTCCCCTCCCCCCATTCACCATCAACAACACCATAGTCACATCTGTGGAGTCATTTAAGTTCCTAGGAACCATCATCTCCAGGGACCTTAAATGGGGGGGCCACCATCAACTCCACAGACAAAAAGGCCCAACAGAGGATGTACTTCCTGCGGCAACTGAAGAAACACAATCTGCCACAGGCAATGATGGTCCAATTCTATACTGCTATCATTGAGTCCGTCCTCACCTTCTCACCGCCTCCCCTGGGCCGCTGCCGCCGACGCCGACCTCCACCGCCTCCCCAGGGCCGCTGCCGCCAACGCCGACCACCGCCTCCCCTGGGCCGCTGCCGCCGACGCCGACCTCCACCGCCTCCCCGGGGCCGCTGATTGCCGAGGCTCACCTGAGGCTGCCGCCGCCGACCTCCACCGCCTCCCCGGGGCCGTTGCCGCCGACGAGCGAGGCCTCTGCACCGCCGCTGCCGCCCACGTCCTTCCTGACACCTTCACCGCTGCCGCCTACCTTCCCGACCCCTTCACCGCCGCCCACGCCCTCCCCGGCCATCCGCTGACCGAGCCGACCGTCACTTACCCGGACTCCAGGTCCCCGCGGGCCTCCCCCAGCGACCGTGCTGACCCGCGCCGCTCCACCGCCCAGCAGCAGGTCACAGCCGTCGCTGTACCCGGCCCCCGGGACCAACAACAGGCTGCAGCTCCACCTGGCCCACACACACCGCGCTGGGCCTACAGCCCCCACCAGGCAGAGCCCTTCAGTACTGCTGGGTCCTATTGCCCACCCTCTACTACAGGTAACAGCAGCAGGGGTTCCACTGGGTCTCCCCCTTCCCCCTCCAGCCAGGCGACCCCCAGTACTCCCCACATCGGTTCTCATGCCCCCCTCTGCCCAGCTAACCCACCACCCCCCCACCATACATCCCCTCCACCTGCCCCCCTGCCTCCATCCGACCCCAACCCCCACCATTGCCGGGTGTTCACCATCCCCCCTGACCTCCCCCTTTCAGACACCGAACGGTCGGTCCTCAGCAGAGGCCTTACCTTTGTTCCCCTCTGCCCCCACATCAACGAGTTCCGCGTCCGCCATGACGTGGAGCTCTTCTTCCGCCGCCTCCGCCTCCGAGCCTTTTTCCATGGCAAGGATTCCCGACCCCGCACTGATGACCCCTTCTCCCGTCTCCAATGGATCCCCTCCACTTTTACCCCCCAGTATGGCCTACTACCCTCACTAGAACTTTTTATTTCAAACTGCCGGCGTGACATCGGCCGCCTCAAATTTTCCACTCCCCTGACTAACTCTAACCTCTCCCCTCCTGAACGTGCAGCCCTCCACTCACTCCGCAACAACCCGGACTTAATAATTAAACCCGCTGACAAGGGAGGGGCTGTGGTAGTCTGGCTTGCTGACCTCTACCGCACCGAGGCCAGACGACAACTATCAGACACCTCTTCCTACCTATCCTTGGACCATGACCCCACTGATAAACACCAGACCTTCATCAGCAACACCATCACCGACCTCACCAACTCCGGCGAACTACCCCTCAGTACCTCCAATCTCATAGTTCCCCAGCCCCGCACGGCCCGATTCTACCTCCTACCCAAAATCCACAAACACAACTGTCCCGGCAGACCCATTGTCTCTGCCTGCTCATGCCCCACCGAACTTATCTCTACCTACCTCGACTCCATCCTATCCCCCCTGGTCAAATCCCTCCCCACCTACGTCCAAGACACCTCACACGCTCTCCATCTCCTCGATAACTTCCGGTTCCCAGGCCCCCACTCCCTCATTTTCACCATGGATGTCCAGTCACTCTACACTTCCATCCCCCACAAGGATGGTCTCAAAGCCCTCCATTTCTTCCTCGACCGTAGAACCAGCCAATCCCCATCGACCAACACTCTCCTCCGCCTAGCAGAGCTGGTTCTTACCCTCAACAACTTCTCCTTTGACTCCTCCCACTTCCTCCAAACCAGAGGCGTAGCTATGGGCACTCGCATGGGCCCTAGCTACGCCTGCCTCTTTGTCGGGTACGTCGAACAATCCCTGTTCCAGACGTACACTGGCCCCATCCCCGAACTCTACCTCCGCTACATCGACGACTGCATTGGTGCTACCTCTTGCACCCATGCAGAACTCACTGACTTTATACACTTCACCTCCAATTTCCATACTGCCCTTAAATATACCTGGACTATCTCTGACATCTCCCTCCCGTTTCTGGACCTCACCATCTCCATCACAGGAGAAAAACTAGTGACGGACATTTATTACAAGCCCACCGACTCGCACAGCTATCTGGACTACACTTCTTCCCACCCGGTCCCCTGCAAAAAGTCTATTCCCTACTCCCAATTCCTCCGACTACGCCGCATCTGCGCCCGGGATGAGGTGTTTCAGACTAGGGCTTCCGAGATGTCCTCGTTTTTCAGAAAACGGGGCTTCCCCTCCTCCATTATAGATGAGGCTCTCACTAGGGTCTCTTCTACATCCCGCAGCTCCGCTCTTGCTCCCCATCCCCCCACTCGCAACAAGGACAGGATCCCCCTCGTTCTCACCTTCCACCCCACCAGCCAGCGGATCCAACATATCATCCACCAACATTTCCGTCACCTACAACAGGACCCCACCACTGGCCATATCTTCCCATCCCCTCCCCTCTCTGCATTCCGCAGAGACCGTTCCCTCCGCAACTCCCTGGTCCACTCGTCCCTTCCTACCCAAACCACCCTAACCCCGGGCACTTTCCCTTGCAACCGCACGAGATGCAACACCTGTCCCTTTACCTCCCCCCTCAACTCCATCAAAGGACCCAAACATTCTTTCCAGGTGAGACAGAGGTTCACCTGCACCTCCTCCAACCTCATCTATTGCATCCGCTGCTCTAGATGTCAACTTATCTATATCGGCGAAACCAAGCGCAGGCTCGGCGATCGCTTCGCTGAACACCTGCGCTCGGTCCGCATTAACGCAACTGATCTCCCGGTGGCCCAGCACTTTAACTCCCCCTCCCATTCCCAGTCTGACCTCTCTGTCATGGGCCTCCTCCAGTGCCATAGTGAGGCCCGCCGGAAATTGGAGGAGCAGCACCTCATATTTCGCCTGGGCAGTTTGCGGACCGGTGGTATGAACGTCGACTTCTCCAACTTCAGATAGCTTCTCTGTCCCTCCCTTCCCCTCCTCCTTCCCAGATCTCCCTCTATCTTCCTGTCTCCACCTATATCCTTCCTTTGTCCCACCCCCGACATCAGTCTGAAGAAGGATCTCGACCCGAAACGTCACCCATTCCTTCTCTCCCGAGATGCTGCCTGACCTGCTGAGTTACTCCAGCATTTTGTGAATAAAACTCACCTTCTCCATCATGGTCTGGTTTGGAGGTAGGAAAAGACAACAAACAAATCTTTAGCGATTCTCCTCTTCTATCACAGATGAGGCCCTCCGAAGAAGGGTCCCAACCCAAAACATCACCTATTCATGTCACTCAGTCATGCTGCCTGACAGTTGAGTTACTCCAGCACTTTGTGTCTATTTTCGGCGTAACCGACTGTTCTGGTTTGCTTGTCAAAGCCAGCTCAATATCGTCACACCCTGCTTCATTCCAACCTTTTGTTTCAAATATTGTCTCTTGTGCCTTGTGCCCTGAGTAACTTTAACCCCAAACGACCAAATTGCTCATGTGTATTACACAGGTAGGCACTGTGACTGGTGCAAGAGACTGATGGTTCATTGCAGAATATTGGTACCGAATCCCTTGCTGTTGGCTACAGACATGCAGATTTTAATGTCAATGTAGAATCTGATCACCACCTTATAGTAAAGAATGTATTTGCCCTGGAGCTGAGGCAGAGTAGATTAATCAGGGTGTTGCCTGGGATAGAATGTTTCATTGAGGAGAGACTGGATGTGCTGAGTTAGTTGTCATTGGGACAGAGAATGCTGAGGGGGAACATGACTGGACAAGCTAGATGCAGGAAACATTTTCCCAATGTTGGGCGAGTCCAGAACCAGGGGCCACAGTTTTAGAATAAAGGGGAGGCCATTTAAAAACTGAGGTGAGAAGGAACTTTTTCACTCAGAGAGTTGTGAATTTGTGGAATTCTCTGCCACAGAGGGCAGTGGTGGCCAAATCACTGGATGGATTTAAGAGAGAATTAGATAGAGCTCTAGGGGCTAGTGGAATCAAGAGATATGTGGAGAAGGCAGGCATGGGTTATTGATTGTGGACGATCAGCCATGATCACAATGAATGGCGGTGCTGGCTCGAAGGGCCGAATGGCCTCCTCCTGCACCTATTTTCTATGTTTCTATGTTTCTATGTAAATACCAGAGTATAAATATTGTCAGAGCACCTTTCTTCACCAGACACTATAGCAATGTGTTCCAGGTTTCATCTCTAAATTAAAAAAAGCCTTCCTCAAATTCCCTGTAAATTTTTACATTTAATCTTAAACCTATGTCATCTTGCCATTGACACCTCTACCAAGGAGAGATATTTCTCACCGTCTAACCAATCTTATACGACTGTCATTTGAAACATTTCAGTCATGTTCCCCCTCAGCATTCTACAATAGTTCTACTCTTTTCACTCTGTATGCCTTGATTATATTCATGTACAGAGTTTACTCTGACTGGGTAGCACGCTAACAAAAGCTTCTCACTGTATCTCGGTACACGTGACAATAATTCATCAAACTAAACTAACCTTCTGGTCTTAATGACTACAGGCCTGTCGCACTTACCTCTGTAGTCATGAAGACCTTTGAAAGACCTGCTGGCCCAGCTGAAAAACATCACAAACCCCCTGCTGGACCCCCTGCAGTTTGCATATGGGGCCAATAGATCGGTGGACGATGCAGTCAATCTAGGCCTGCACTTCATCCTCCAGCACCTAGACCACAAGGTGACCTATGCCAGGATTCTGTTTGTGGACTTTAGCTCCGCTTTTAACACCATTGTGCCAGAGCTACTACACTACAAACTCTCCCAGCTGACTGTGCCTGAACCCCTCTGTCAGTGGATCACCAACTTCCTGACGGACAGGAAGCCGCATGTGAGGCTGGGAAAGCACATCTTGGACCCGCAGACCCTCAGCATAGGAGCACCGCAAAGCTGCGTACTCTCCCCTCTCCTTTACTCTCTCTACACCAACGACTGCACCTCCACAGACTCCTCTGTCAAGCTCCTCAAGTTTGCGGATGACACTACCCTGATTGGACTGATTCAGGATGGGGAGGAATCTGCCTACAGATGGGAAGTGACACAGCTGGTGTCCTGGTGCCATCGTAACAACCTGGAGCTCAATGCTCTCAAGACAGTGGAACTAATTGTAGACTTTCGAAGAGATCCCCCTCCCCTCCCCCCACTCACCATCAACAACACCATAGTCACATCTGTGGAGTCATTTAAGTTCCTAGGAACCATCATCTCCAGGGACCTTAAATGGGGGGCCACCATCAACTCCACAGACAAAAAGGCCCATCAGAGGATGTACTTCCTGCGGCAACTGAAGAAACACAATCTGCCACAGGCAATGATGGTCCAATTCTATACTGCTATCATTGAGTCCGTCCTCACCTTCTCCATCATGGTCTGGTTTGGCTCAGCCACCAAGCACGACATCCGGAGGCTGCAACGGATCGTTCGCACAGCTGAGAAGGTTGTTGGCTGCAACCTTCCCCCCATTGACGAACCGTACACTGCAATGGCCAGGAAGCGAGCAGGCAAGATCATCTCTGACCCCTCTCACCCTGGCCACAAACTCTTCGAAACACTCCCCTCTGGAAGGCGACTCCGGGCTGTCAAAGAAGCCACAGCCAGACATAAAAACAGCTTTTTTCCACTAGTGATAGTTCTACTCAATAACCAAAGTCTGTAGTCTCTTTTTTTCTCTGGTTTATTTTCACCCACATGTTTAGACCATAATGGTGTATTCTTATTGTTTTGATGTGTTTATGCTTTATTCTTAATTGTTAACTGTATGTTTGTGTTGTCATTTGTGAGCGGAGCACCAAGGCACATTCCTTGTATCTGCTTACTTGGCCAATAAACCTATTCATTCATTCATTCATTCATTCATCTTTCAATCACAAAAAGCCCTCAGCCATCAGGCACTGCCTGATATCACAAAGCAAAGTTTGGAACCAAATTGCCCTGGATCCCATCAGCTCTTATCATTTTGTTCTGCCACCCATCTGGAACCATGTCAAAAGCCTTACTAAAGACTTCATACTATACATCAGCCACATAATTCAGTATGTTCTCATAATTCTCAACATGCCGAGTTACTATTTTTAAAAAATGAATTAAATTTGCTTAGAAGGCAATTGAACCTTGAATATATATTTAGTAAGATAACATAAAATAGTGCAGCACAGCAACAATCGCTTTGGCCCATCGTCTATGCAAAATTAAAACAAATCTTTTTTTGTGTGCTCATGATCCATATCCTTCCATATGGTGTCTATCTAAAAGCCTCTTAAAACCACCCTTTTGCTTGCACCACCCCTCTCATGGTGCATTCCAGGCACCTACCACTGTATGTGTAAAAAAACAAGCCTCTCACATCTTTATACTAGTTCTTTACAATGTGTTGCATTCCTCATGTCTGAAAGGACAAAAACATTTTGAAGGGAGAAAGATTGAATTCATGGCGATGTGTTTTGGAATTTCCTCAGGCCTAGCATGATTGAAGAAGGATGATCAAATCACACGAATGAAGCAAGGTATCTGCCAAAGGAATGGCAAAAGGTGCAGTCCATTTAGAGGGTCTGGGTGTTAGCCTGGCACACACCACTGGAAACATCCATTTTTTAAAATCTACCTTCCTGCCAGAGGCAAAATTGGAATATTTTATTGCTTGTTTCACCAATGGTGCTCCAACACTGAGAAGATTTCATTGTCCAATTCTTTCATTGTGACCTATTATGGTCGAGTTTGGCTTGGTGGTATTTATGTGTAATATTATTTGATTTGATTGAATAGAATGCAAAACAAAGCTTTCCATTCTACTGTTCCTTCCACTGTTCACTTGGAAACTGAGAATGATCTGACATCTGACACATCCATGCATAATTACATGGATATGCAGAGAATGGAAGGATATGGAATATGTGCCGGCAGATAAGAGTTGCTATTGGCATTATGATCGGTGCAGATATTGTTCCTGTGCTGAACTGTTCTATAATCTCTGAAAGAATGTCTGGTCCTTATTTTTAAATGGTAAACAATTGTGCTGCTGACATACTTTTACAGAGCGACATGAACGTTATTTGTGCATTACTTAGATTGAATGGAGCAATTTATCTCTTTCCTGAAAACCATCTATCCCTGATACAAAGATGTTTCCTATGTTAATTCTCTAGTTGGAGAGCTGCACCCACCCCCTTCTAGACTTCCAGCCATGTCCCTTTGGATTGAGGAAGTTGTTAACCTCCTGGCTCCCAACATGCAGGATCTCTCTCTTGCTTGTTATCTCAATGAGGAAAAAGGCAGATTTCCATCATTCAGTCTGAGTCTCTCTCCCCCACCCAATACTTCTCTCCCTTAAATGGTAGCAATGTTTGCACTTAAGAGCTGCTGAGGTTCTGAGATCAACACATAATCAATAATTGGAAATTGCTTTCATTTGAGACTATTTCCATTAGGAACTGCACCTCCCATCTTTGACCAATCTTATGCTATGGTTTCACAGCAGATATGATTTAACTTGATATACGGCATGCATTTAGCACACTGAAAATAAGGGCAAAATCTAACCTCTACACCACAACTCTGCACATGTTAGGACTCTCTTCCTTGGAGCGCAGGAGGATGAGGGATGATCTTATAGAAGTGTACAAAATCATGAGAGGAATAGATCGGGTAGACGTAGAGTCTCTTGCCCAGAGTAGAGGAAATGAGAACCAGAGGACATAGATTTAATGTGAGAGGGGATAGATTTAAAAGCAACCTGAGGGGTAACTTTTTCACAAAAAAAGATGGTGGGTGTATCAAGTGAGCTGCCAGTTGAGGCCGGTACTATCCCTACGTTTAAGAAACATTTAGACAGGTATATGGATCGGACAGGTTTGGAGAGATATGGGCCAAACACAGGCAGGTGAGGCTAGTTTAGATGGAGCATGTTAGTCAGTGTGGGCAAATTGGGTCAAAGGGCCTGCTTCCACAGTATGACTCTATGACAATGACTATATCTGAATTCTCTTATCTTAATACATCTGCAATGACATTTTGTATAATGATAATAATAAGATCTTTGCATTGTTGATATTACTGGCAACTGAAGAACAATGGTGTGTGACTAAGATCATAGGTCATCTTTGCACTAATATTGCCGTTATTAATTAATTGAATCTCTGTTTGTTATCTATCATCTGCTATGTGTTTACAGGCATATTATGCTGCTAATTTCATTAAGTAAGAATTTCATTGTTTCATTGATGGCAGATATGACAATTAAACAGTCTTGATTCTGCTCAGTAGGAATTTTGACACAGGAAATATATCATAGGTTTTTACAGTCATTTGGTAGCAACATGGTGACATGATCTTTTCTTACCAGTTTATTAATTAATGAATCTAAATTCTTAAGTTGCCGTGGTAGAATTTGATAACATCTCTGTAAATCATTGATTGACTCTTCTGATTACCTATGAAGTAACATAACTCATGTAATTATATTATATTGTAATTATATTGTAATTATAAGCAAAGGTGTAATTCATTATGATCACATGGTTTAAAATGTTAAGAGTAGGTGAGCTCATGTTCATTAGTCAATACAGCAAAAGTAGAATGTTTTTGCCATTTCACAGGAGTATGTGTAAGAGTTCACCTTACCAATCCCCAGTAGAGTGGAATTTGGCTTTCTGCAAGATATTCCCCCAATAGTTTCCTTTAAATTTGTAAAAGATCAAAACTATAATCTTTTTTAATATTATGTCGCATAACGCTCTTAAGTTTGTCGATAACGACATTTCTCAGTTCCCTGTTCTTTCTCAGGTCTACCAGTGGCAAACTTCACTTGGAGTTACCGGAAAGCAGAATACAGAATACAGAATACAGAGCCTTTATTTGTCATTCGGTACCGAGGTACCGAACGAAATTACGTTACCAGCAGTCACACAAAAAAAAGAAACACAAGACACATAACCCCAACACAAATATCCATCACAGTGACTCCAAACACCCCCTCACTGTGATGGAGGCAACAAAACTTCCGCTCTCATCCCCACGCCCAAGTCCCCGCGGCCGAGCTGCACCGGGCGCTGAAACATCCCGCGGCCGAGCCGGGCGAATGAAGGCCCCGCGGCCGTACCGTGCGCAGCTAAGTCCCGCGGCCGAGCCGTGCCGGGCGATGGAAGGCCCCGCGGCCGAGCCGCGTCGGGCGATGTTAGGTCCCGCGGCCGAGCCACGCCGGGCGATGGAAGGCCCCGCGGCCGAGCCGCACCGGGCGATGGAAGGCCCCGCGGCCGAGCCGCACCAGTGATGTAAAGTCCCGCGGCCGAGCTGCGCCTGGCGATGGAAGGCCCCACATCCGAGCCGCACCGGGCACTGTTAAGTCCAGCGGCCGAGCCGCACCGGGCGATGGAAGGCCCCGCAGGCGATGGAAGGCCCCGCGTTTTAATTTTTTTTTTTAGCGCAAACGGAGATACGACTCGGAAAGGGTCACATCTCCGTTGAGGAAGAGATTTTTTTAAAGGTTTCCCCCACCCCCCCCCACCACTCCCCACATATACACAGCTAAAGATAGGCTATTTCATACATCTAACACTAACAAATAGACAAAGAAAGAAGAAAGACAAACAGGTAACACTAGCACAGAAAATAATTGTGAAATTTGCTCTGGGTCTCCATCATCAGCTCAAAGACTTTCACTGTGTGAATTTCAATGACTCATAGCTATCTTGACTACATATCATCCCTTTCTATTTCCTGCAAGGGCTCCAATATATTTATCAATCTCTCAATTTCCGTCATATTTGTTCTAATGCTGTCTCTATCAGGACTGCCGAGATCCCTTTCTTTGACCTTTTCCCATTGGTAATAGAGGCCTCGGCCTTTTCTGTTCCATTCCCTAATCACATCACTTCTGCTTTCACTCAAGTCAAGGATGGGGTTTGCCCAATCCTCAAGTTTTATCGCATAGTTTTAAGGTGAGAGGGGCAAAGTTTAAAGGTAATGAGCAAGGCAAGTTTTTTTTGCACAGAGAATGGTGGGTGCCTTAAACACCCTGCCAGGGATGGTGATGCAAGCAGACACGATCGAGGCATTTGAGGTTTTCATATAGGAATGGAAGGTCATGGATCATGTGCAGGCAGACACGATTAGATTAATTTGATATCATGTTCAGCATAGATATTGTGCGCCAAAGAACCTGTTATTGAGACTTGCTCTACATTTGTTTTATGGGGGAAATTTTATGAGAACTAATTTCCTGTGACATTGTCTATCATATTTCCTAAGATATCTAGAACAGATCAATTCAAAGATTCATAGAATTGTCACTTCTCAGTTTACCTACATATGGTATTGGTTTAGCATGAAGAGATGGAAATATAGGCAAGGTAGCACAAAGAAAGAAATTAACTTAACATTTTTAATCTACAATCTTTCAACAGAATTGGGTAAGATGTTGATAAGGGGGCGTGGCTGTGTTCTGCAGCTGCGGCTCACCGGCAGTCTCTCCGGTTTTTTTTTGTGTTTTTTTGTCATTGTCGTTGTTAAATGTACGTTTTGTTTTATTTTTAATTCTGTGTATGTAGGGGGGTGGTGGGGGGGGGTGGGGGAAACCTTTTTTTCAATCTCCTCCTCAACGGAGATGCGACCTTTACCGTGTCGTATCTCCGTTCGCGCTACGGCCTAGCATCGTGGAGTCGGCGGCCTCCAGCTGGGATCGACCTCGAAGACTCCGGTCGCAGGGCCTGGACTTACCATCTCGGAGGCTTCGGCCGTGGGCCCTGCAGACCGCAACATCGGGAGCTCGCAGGTCCCTGGCTGGCGACCGGCTTTTGGGAGCTCCAGCCGTAGCAGCTTCGACCGCCCCGAAGCGCAAGGTACGATCAACCCGCCCGCAGGCCCTTCATCGCCCTGCGTGGCCCGGCCGCAGCACTTTCCATCGCCCGGTGGGGGCTCAGGACTTTCATCGGCCTACTCGGCTCGGCCCTGGGACTTTCCATCGCCCGGTGGGGGCTTCAAGGGGTTGGGAGCCTCGATCGCCTCGTGGCGCCACGGGAGAAGAATGAGGA
Source organism: Rhinoraja longicauda (assembly GCF_053455715.1). Taxonomy (NCBI): domain Eukaryota; kingdom Metazoa; phylum Chordata; class Chondrichthyes; order Rajiformes; family Arhynchobatidae; genus Rhinoraja; species Rhinoraja longicauda. The sequence goes on along the minus strand of NC_135955.1, from coordinate 59,975,139 downwards.
GGATATAAGACTTTGCCTTCCATCACAGTGAGGGTATGCCTGGAGCAATCACTGTGATGGCTGTTTTGTGTAAAAAATTGTATCTGTGTGTCTTGTGCTTTTTGATGTCTGCTGCCGGACCCTGACGTGAGAGGACGCTGGCGTTGAGTATTCGCCGCTTTTCCGTCAGGATAGTTTGTCTGTTTGTTTCTATGTTAATTGTATTTGTAAAGCGCTTTGAGCATGTGATAAGGCGCTATATAAAATAAATATATTATTATTATTATTATTATAATATATTCCATTCTTGATATTATTTTAAGAATTATACCTTATAATGAATGACATTGATTTGTAACATGATTGCTTCTCGTGGGGCCATTTACCATAAGTCAGTTCACTTCTGAGATGTTTGTACAAACACGTCAACCTGTCTTTCCAGATTTTTGATCAATTAAATACTTTGTTTTTTAACATTTACTGCTTGTATTATCTGCCCACATCATACACGAGTTTTGCAATAGCACAGAGTCAAGCTGTTCAAAATGCTGCCTTGAGAGATTGCAGATATAGAATCTGCAGCGAAACAAGTAGGCCAGCTGGAGGAACTCAGCGGGTCAGGCAATATTTGTGAAGGGTAATGGACAGGCGACATTTTGGCTCAAGACTCTTCATTCACACTGGAAGAGTAGAGTGGAAGTATCCAGTATAATTTTTTTTCCTGCATTTAGCTTGATCAGTCATGATCCCCCTCAGCATTCTCTGCCCCAATGACAACTAACTCAGCACATCCAGTCTCTCCTCGATGAAACATTCCATCCCAGGCAACACACTGAATAATCTACTCTGCCTCACCTCCAGGGCAAATACATTCTTTACTATAAGGTGGTGATCAGATTCTACATTGCGCCGAAAATAGACACAAAGTGCTGGAGTAACTCAGCAGGCCAGGCAGCATTTCTGGGAGAAAAAAGATGGGTAACATTTCGGGTCAGAAATATTCTCCAGTCTGAAAGTAGGGGTGGAGGGGGGGTGGGGGGGGGGGGCAGGATCTGGAGGTAGGAAAAGACAACAAACAAATCTTTAGGGATTCTCCTCTTCTATCAGATGAGGCCCTCCGAAGAAGGGTCCCAACCCAAAACATCACCTATTCATGTCACTCAGTCATGCTGCCTGACAGTTGAGTTACTCCAGCACTTTGTGTCTATTTTCGGCGTAACCGGCTGTTCTGGTTTGCTTGTCAAAGCCAGCTCAATATCATCACACCCTGCTTCATTCCAACCTTTTGTTTCAAATATTGTCTCTTGTGCCTTGTGCCTTGAGTAACTTTAACCCCAAACGACCAAATTGCTCATGTGTATTACACAGGTAGGCACTGCTGGTGCTAAAGCTGTGGAGTGGCAGGAATGTCGGAGGAGCATATTGGAGAATTATAATTTCCTGGCTTGCAGGATCATAGAGTCAAACAGTGCAGAAATAGATTTTTTTAGTCTAATGTGTCCATGTCCACTCTCAAGTACTGATCCTAATTTCCAGCACTCAGCCAAGATCCTATAATGTCAGGCCACTTCCAGTGTTCACCTAAATGATAGCATGATCCTCATCTGGGACCAGCACAACAAGAGTCAGCATGTTCCAGCTAAATCTTGGATTGGAGATGCAAGTGACTGGTGCAAGAGACTGGTGGTTCATTGCAGAATATTGGTACCGAATCCCTTGCTGTTGGCTACAGACATGCAGATTTTAATGTCAATGTAGAATCTGATCACCACCTTTTTGGAAAGAATGTATTTGCCCTGGAGGTGAGGCAGAGTAGATTAATCAGGATGTTGCCTGGGATAGAATGTTTCATTGAGGAGAGACTGGATGTGCTGAGTTAGTTGTCATTGGGGCAGAGAATGCTGAGGGGGAACACGACTGGACAAGCTAGATGCAGGAAACATTTTCCCAATGTTGGGCGAGTCCAGAACCAGGGGCCACAGTCTTAGAATAAAGGGGAGGCCATTTAAAAACTGAGGTGAGAAGGAACTTTTTCACTCAGAGAGTTGTAAATTTGTGGAATTCTCTGCCACAGAGGGCAGTGGAGGCCAAATCACTGGATGGATTTAAGAGAGAATTAGATAGGGCTCTAGGGGCTAGTGGAATCAAGAGATATGTGGAGAAGGCAGGCATGGGTTATTGATTGTGGACGATCAGCCATGATCACAATGAATGGCGGTGCTGGCTCGAAGGGCCGAATGGCCTCATCCTGCACCTATTTTCTATGTTTCTATGTTTCTATGTAAATACCAGAGTATAAATATTGTCAGAGCACCTTTCTTCACCAGACACTCTAGCAGTGTGTTCCTGGTTTTATCTCTAAATACAAAAAAGCCTTCCTCAAATTCCCTGTAAATTTTTACATTTAATCTTAAACCTATTTCATCTTGCCATTGACACCTCTACCAAGGAGAGATATTTCTCACCGTCTAACCAATCTTATACGACTGTCATTTGAAACATTTCAGTCAAGTTCCTCCTCAGCATTCTACAATAGTTCTGCTCTTTTCACTCTGTATGCCTTGATTATATTCATGTACAGAGTTTACTCTGACTTGGCAGCACGCTAACAAAAGCTTCTCACTGTATCTCGGTACACGTGACAATAATTCATCAAACTAAACTAACCTTCTGGTCTTAATGACTACAGGCCTGTCGCACTTACCTCTGTAGTCATGAAGACCTTTGAAAGACATGCTGGCCCAGCTGAAAAACATCACAAACCCCCTGCTGGACCCCCTGCAGTTTGCATATGGGGCCAATAGATCGGTGGACGATACAGTCCATCTAGGCCTGCACTTCATCCTCCAGCACCTAGACCACAAGGTGACCTATGCCAGGATTCTGTTTGTGGACTTTAGTTTCGCTTTTAACGCCATTGTGCCAGAGCTACTGCACTACAAACTCTCCCAGCTGACTGTGCCTGACCCCCCCTGTCAGTGGATCACCAACTTCCTGACGGACAGGAAGCCGCATGTGAGGCTGGGAAAGCACATCTTGGACCCTCAGCATAGAAGCACCACAAGACTGCGTACTCTCCCCTCTACTTTACTCTCTCTACACCAACAACTGCACCTCCACAGACTCCTCTGTCAAGCTCCTCAAGTTTGCAGATGATTCTACCCTGATTGGACTGATCCAGGATGGGGAGGAATCTGCCTACAGATGGGAAGTGACACAGCTGGCATCCTGGTGCCATAGCAACAACCTGGAGCTCAATGCTCTCAAGACAGTTGAACTAATTGTAGACTTTCGAAGAGATCGCCCTCCCCTCCCCCCACTCACCATCAACAACACCATAGTCACATCTGTGGAGTCATTTAAGTTCCTAGGAACCATCATCTCCAGGGACCTTAAATGGGGGGGCCACCATCGACTCCATAGTCAAAAAGGCCCAACAGAGGATGTACTTCCTGCGGCAACTGAAGAAACACAATCTGTCACAGGCAATGATGGTCCAATTCTATACTGCTATCATTGAGTCCGTCCTCACCTTCTCCATCATGGTCTGGTTTGGCTCAGCCACCAAGCACGACATCCGGAGGCTGCAATGGATCGTTCGCACAGCTGAGAAGGTTGTTGGCTGCAACCTTCCCCCCATTGACGAACTGTACCCCTCAAGGACCAGGAAGCGAGCAGGCACGATCATCTCTGACCCCTCTCACCCTGGCCACGAACTCGTCGAAACACTCCCCTCTGGAAGGCGACTCCGGACTGTCAAAGCAGCCACACCCATCTGGAATCATGTCAAAAGCCTTACTAAATTCTTCAAACTAGACATCAGCCACATAATTCAGTATGTTCTCATAATTCTCAACATGCCGAGTTACTATTTAAAAAAAAAAAATTGTGACCTATTATGGTCGAGTTTGGTTTGGTTGCGGAAGTGGCGGCGCCTAACGGCTGCGGCTCGCTAGCAGTCTGTTCGTCTTTTTTCCTTTTTTTTTGTTGTGTGTCGGTGTTGGGATGGTTTTTTTTTTTTTTTTGGTTGTGTATGTGTGGGGGGTGGTGGTGTGGGTGGGGGGTGGCGGGGGGGTGGGGGAAACCTTTCCCTTTTAGGTCCCTTGCTCACGGCGCGGGGTGCGTCTCGGCCGCGGGGCCTAACATCGCCCGATGCGGCTCGGCCGCTGGACTTAAGAGTGCCCGGTGCGGCTCGGCCGCGGGACTTTTCATCGCCCGGTGCGGCTCGGCCGCGGGACTTTTCATCGCCCGGTGCGGCTTGGCCGCGGGACTTTACATCGCTGGTGCGGCTCGGCCGCGGGACTTAACAGTGCCCGGTGCGGCTCGGCCGCGGGGCCTAACATCGCCCAGTGCGGCTCGGCCGCGGGACTTTTCATCGCTGGTGCGGCTCGGCCGCTGGACTTAACATCGCCCGGTGCGGCTAGGCTGCGGGACTTAGCTGCGCAAGGCTCGGTCGCGGGGCCTTCCATCGCCCGGCTCGGCCGCGAGACGTTTCAGTGCCCGGTGCGACTCGGCCGCGGGGACTTCCACCCCCTTGCGGGGACTGTGCGGGTCGGTAGGGGACGAGCTGTCTGTCCGTGGGCGTGGGGAAGAGAGTGGAAGTTTTGTTGCCTCCATCACAGTGAGGGGGTGTTTGGAGTCACTGTGATGGACGTTTGTGTTGGGGTTATGTGTCTTGTGTTCTTTTTTGTGTGACTGCTATGTAGTTTCGTTCGGTACCTTGGTACCGAATGACAAATAAAGCTCTGTTGAACTGTTGAACTGTTGTATCTCGGAAGCATCTCGGAGCATCTCGGGAGAGAAGGAATGAGTGACATTTCAGGTCGAGGCCCTTCTTCAGACTGATGTCAGGGGGCGGGACAAAGGAAGGATATAGGTGGAGGCAGGAAGATAGAGGGAGATCTGGGAAAGAGGAGGGGAAGGGAGGGACAGAGGAACTATCTAAAGTTGGAGAAGTCGATGTTCATACCACTGGGCTGCAAACTGCCCAGGCGAAATATGAGGTGCTGTTCCTCCAATATCCGGTGGGCCTCACTATGGCACTGGAGGAGGCCCATGACAGAAAGGTCAGACTGGGAATGGGAGGGGGAGTTGAAGTGCTCGGCCACCAGGAGATCAGTTTGGTTAATGCGGACCGAGCGCAGGTGTTCAGCGAAGCGATCGCCGAGCCTGCGCTTGGTTTCGCCGATGTAAATAAGTTGACATCTAGAGCAGCGGATGCAATAGATGAGGTTGGAGGAGGTGCAGGTGAACCTTTGTCTCACCTGGAAAGACTGTTTGGGTCCTTGGATGGAGTTGAGGGGGGAGGTAAAGGGACAGGTGTTGCATCTCGTGCGGTTGCAGGGGAAAGTGCCCGGAGTTGGGGTGGTTTGGGTAGGAAGGGACGAGTGGACCAGGGAGTTACGGAGGGAACGGTCTCTGCGGAACGCAGAGAGGGGAGGGGATGGGAAGATATGGCCAGTGGTGGGGTCCTGTTGTAGGTGATGGAAATGTTGGTGGATGATATGTTGGATCCGCTGGCTGGTGGGGTGGAAGGAGAGAACGAGTGGGATTCTGTCCTTGTTACGCGTGGGGGGAGCGGGAGCAAGAGCGGGGCTGCGGGATGTAGAAGAGACCCTAGTGAGAGCCTCATCTATAATGGAGGAGGGGAAGCCCCGTTTTCTGAAGAACGAGGACATCTCGGAAGCCCTAGCGTGAAACACCTCATCCCGGGCGCAGATGCGGTGTAGACGGAGGAATTGGGAGTAGGGGATAGACTTTTTGCAGGGGACCGGGTGGGAAGAAGTGTAGTCCAGATAGCTGTGCGAGTCAGTAGGTTTATAGTAAATGTCCGTCACTAGTCTGTCTCCTGTGATGGAGATGGTGAGGTCCAGAAACGGGAGGGAGATGTCGGAGATTGTCCAGGTATATTTAAGGGCAGGATGGAAATTGGAGGCGAAGTGTATGGTCAGTGAGTTCTGCATGGGTGCAAGAGGTAGCACCAATGCAGTCGTCGATGTAGCGGAGGTAGAGTTCGGGGATGGGGCCAGTGTACGTCTGGAACAGGGATTGTTCGACGTACCCGACAAAGAGGCCGGCATAGCTAGGGCCCATGATTGGATAGAATGCAAAACAAAGCTTTCCATTCTACTATTCCTTCCACTGTTCACTTGGAAACACTGAGAATGATCTGACGTCTGACACATCCATGCATAATTACATGGATATGCAAAGAATGGAAGGATATGGAATATGTGCCGGCAGATAAGAGTTGCTATTGGCATTATGATCGGTGCAGATATTGTTCCTGTGCTGAACTGTTCTATATTCTCTGAAAGAATATCTGGTCCATTTTTTAAAATGGTTAACAATTGTGCTGCTGACATACTTTTACAGAGCGACATGAACGTTATTTGTGCATTACTTAGATTGAATGGAGCAATTTATCTCTTTCCTGAAAACCATCTATCCCTGATACAAAGATGTTTCCTATGTTAATTCTCTAGTTGGAGAGCTGCACCCACCCCCTTCTAGACTTCCAGCCATGGCCCTTTGGATTGAGGAAGTTGTTAACCTCCCGGCTCCCAACATGCAGGATCTCTCTCTTGCTTGTTATCTCAATGAGGAAAAAGGCAGATTTCCATCATTCAGTCTGAGTCTCTGTCCCCCACCCAATGCTTCTCTCCCTTAAATGGTAGCAATGTTTGCACTTAAGAGCTGCTGAGGTTCTGAGATTAACACATAATCAATAATTGGAAATTGCTTTCATTTGAGTCTATTTCCATTAGGAACTGCACCTCCCATCTTTGACCAATCTTATGCTTTGTTTTCACAGCAGATTTGATTTAACATGATATATGGCATGCATTTAGCACACTGAAAATAAGGCAAAATCTAACCTCTACACCACAACTCTGCACATTCTTCATTTTTTTCAACATCAACTTCCTTGCACCTTTTTAGTGGGAGTTGTTGCATGGTCTTCATTCTTTCTTTGTTCTTCGATTGAGTGCATGAGTGGGGTTTTACTGTGGAAATCCATTGTATTTATTCTTCCTACAGAAAAGGAGAAAGACCAACAATTATTTATTTATTAGATGGAACTGTAACATTAAGAGAAATTTTGCCAGACATTCTGTACGTGGATTATGCCATATTCCTATAATTATTTATCAAGGTACGGCAATGGAACCCTACAGGGCTGTGTTCTGAGCCCCATGCTCTACTCCCTCTTCACACACGATTGTGTTCCTGCATTCGACACCAACACCATTGTCAAGTTTGCAGACGACACAACGGTGATCGGGCTGATCACCAACGGTGATGAAACAAAATACAGAGCGGAGGTGCAGAACCTGGCGGACTGGTGCTCTGATAACAACCTGTCCCTAAATACCACCAAGACCAAGGAGCTGATCATCAACTTCCGTAGGTCTCACAACGGGGAATTCGCCCCGATCTTTATCAACGGGGACAGTGTGGAGAGAGTGTCCAGCTTCAAGTTTCTGGGCACTCACATTTCGGAGGACCTAATATGGTCCAATAACACTGCTGCGCTGGTCAAGAAGGCACAGCAACAATTGTTCTACCTAAGAACACTGAAGAAGTCTGGTCTACCCCAACAGTTGCTGATGACATTCTACCACTGCACCATAGAAAGACTGGATAGACTCGGCTTGTACTCGCACCCGGAGGAAACCTATGTGCCATAAGGAGAAATGCAAACTCCACACAGACAGTACCCGAGGTCAGAAATGAGGGACTCAGGGATGAGGTATGAGTGTACAAAGTAGAGGAAAGAAGTGGGAATGAGTGAGTAGAGTGGAAGTGCATGAAGTTGGGATGGGGGGCAGAGGAAAGAAAGAGGGGGTGGGAGGTGTTAGTTGAAGTTGGAGAATTCAATGTTCATACCATTAGGTTGCAAGCTACTTGAGTGGATTATGAGGTGTTGAACCTCCATTTTGTGTGTGGCCTCACTCTTAACAGTTAATCACCAGAAATGCTTTGTAAAAGCACGTATTCTGAAATTAACATGTTGCAGAAATTAATTACCCAGAAAAAAACATATATTACTTTTGCATAATGTATAACAGTTATTTAAATGATTAAAACCCCAATCCTGCTACATAATTTTAAAATAGGCCACATTTTAATTCATTTGATGTACTCAGCCTCCACACAGAAAATCCAGGATGGGAACCTAACCTCCACAAACACATTTTAACAGGACTGTAGATGGAAAATAAAGTCCCTTGGGTAAAGTTTATTAAGTCTGATTTTAGATCACTGCTCCAGTTTGTCTCTGGTGACTGTTAAATTTGTTTTCCTTGCAGACGCGATCAACAGAAAAGCCTAACAGCCGTCTATAATCGTATAGATTCTATAATTGCAATATACAATGAATGGATTGATGAAATACACAAGTCTGCATAGTTCCCCTGAAAACAATTTTAATAGACAGTGCATCCGCCCTCTATGACTGTAAGGAATTAGGTCGTCAATTTTGGCAACACTCGTCACCCTAGAACAAATGCCACGTTTGTCTAAATTGCTGCTCTGATTTAAGAGAACGATAATTGGCTGAAATATATCTTATGATTTTAATTAATATTACAAACCACATCGGCTGAGTATGTGCAATTAGAAATATATTTTGAATGTATTCCATTGCCATTCTCACAGATTACATAAAGTTTACTGTTGAACAACATCAGTGATTATTAACACTTCGTAACTCCCTGGTCCACTCGTCCCTTCCTACCCAAACCACCCCATCCCCAGGCACTTTCCCCTGCAACCGCACGAGATGCAACACCAGTCCCTTTACCTCCCCGCTCAACTCCATCCAAGGACCCAAACAGTCTTTCCAGTTGAGACAGAGGTTCACCTGCACCTCCTCCAACCTCATCTATTGTATCCGCTGCTCTAGATGTCAACTTCTTTACATCGGCAAAATTAAACGCAGACTCGGCGATCGTTTCGCTCAACACCTTCCCTCAGTCCGCCTTAACCAACCTGATCTCCCGGTGGCTCAGCACTTCAACTCCCCTTCCCACTCCCAGTCTGACCTTTCTGTCATGGGCCTCTTCCAGTGCCATAGTGAGGCCCACTGGAAATTGGAGGAACAGCACCTCAAATTTCACTTGGGCAGTTTGCAGCCCAGCAGTATGAACATTGACTTCTCCAACTTTAGATAGTTCCTCTGTCCCTCTCTTCCCCTCCCCCTTCCCAGTTCTCCCTCTATCTTCCTGTCTCCACCTATATCCTTCCTTTGTCCCGCCCTCTGACATCAGTCTGAAGAAGGGTCTCAACCCGAAACGTCACCCATTCCTTCTCTCCTGAGATGCTGCCTGTCCTGCTGAGTTACTCCAGAATTTTGTGAATAAATACCAGTGATTATTAAATTGTCATTTTGCTGACCACAGAAGTTTGAGTCTGTGCAACATTAAACAATACAGCACAAGAACAGGCCCTTTGGCAGACGGCATGAAGATCCTTGTGGTGACAATGTGTGGTAATTATTTTTATAGTAGAGATACAGCTAGGATATTGAAACTGTAAAGACATGGACAAAAGGCTTTCCAGATATGTGTTGGGTTGCAGGGCTACTGGGGGAGCCTTCCACCCACCAATATGATTGCAGCTCTATCAGAGTGTGGTGGCTTGAGGCTTTTAGTGTTGTTAGAGGTTAGCATGAAAACAGTCCCTTCAGCCCAGCAAATCCAAACCGACCATCAGTCACCCGGTTATACTAGTTTTATGTTATCAGTTATCACACATTCTCCCTAAAAAGAGGAAATTTACAGAGGCCAATTAACCTACAAACATCTTTGGGATGTGGGAGGAAACTGGACCACCCAGAAGGAACCCATGCGGTTACAGGAAAAACGTGAAAACTCTACACAAACAGCACCCGAGGTCAGATTCAAAGGCAGCGCTTTGGCACTGGCAGCACCTCTACCAGCTGCTCCACTATGCCACCCTGCAGTGGATGCCCCCCAATAGCGACAAAGGGCATTTAGTTTCCTGAATCAATACTCAACAACAGAATGCTAAACGCTTGGGCTAAGTTTCCAATAATGAGAAACCAAGCAGTGCCAAACACCCTGTTCATGATGTTTAAGAATTAAAGCATGCGATGATTTTATCTCTAAGGAGACCAGCACTTGTGCACACTCCAAAAGCTTGGTCTATGCCAAAACATATGCATCAGAGGTGGATTCACAAGGCTTTTTAGAAATATAGATTGCAACAAGATCAGCCTCAGATGCCCTGAGGTGAGAGGCAATTCAAATATATTCCCAAAACCTTTTTTTTGGAGTTTGGAGTTTGGAGTTAATCTCTCAGCTTGTTTCTAGAAAAATAAATTAGCATATTAAAAAAAGGCGTACACTAAAATAAAGATTAAGTTGAGTCACCAGGATTTCTGAACAATTGAAACACCACCTCCAATGGGATCCCACCCCTTTCCACCTTCTGCAGAGACCGTTCCCTCCACAACTCCCTGGTTAACTCATCCCTTCCCACCAAAGGTACCTTCCCCTGCAACCACAGATGATGCAACACCTGTCCCTATACCTCCTCCCTCGACTCTGTCCAGGGATCCCGACAATCCTTTCAGGCTAGGCAGAGGTTCACTTGCACCTCCTCCAACCTAATCTACTATAGCCATTGTTCAAGATGTGGACTCTTATACATCGGCGAGACCAATCGCAGACTGGGCGATCGTTTCGCGGAACACCTTCGTTCAGCCTGCCTGAACCTACCTGATCTCCCGGCTGCTGGACACTTTAATTCTCCTTCCCATTCCAACACAGACTTTTCTGTCCTAGGCCTCCTCCATTGTCAGAGTGAGGCTAAATGCAAATTGGAGGACCAGCATCTCATATTTCGCTTGGGCAGCTTACAGCCCAGTGGTATGAAATTTTATTTCTCTCACTTCAGGTAGCCCTGGCATTCCCTCTCTCTCTATCCCTCCCCCACCCAAATCGCACTAGCTTCGCATTTTCACCCAACAAACAGCTAACAATGGCCTGTTTCCTTTATTATCGTTAATTTTTTGCATTTCTTTCATTCATTGTTCTTTGTCTCTCCACATCACCGTCTGTATCTCTCGTTTCCCTTATCCTTAACCAGTCTGAGGAAGGGTCTTGACCCGAAATGTCACCCATTCCTTCTCTCCAGAGATGCTGCCTGTCCCACTGAGTTACTCCAGCTTTTTGTGTCTATCTTCGGTTTAAACCAGCATCTGCAGTTCCTTCTTACACAATATTTACTCAGTGTCAGCTAAAGAGCTTGTGTCCATTCTGTGTGGCACGAAGAAGAGAATTATCTCTTCTCATGATGTGAAATTGTTTCCCTGTATCTACTTCACCAAACACAAAAGAACTCAAAGTCCTTGAAAAAATCTAAACATTTTAGCATTTTCAACAGAAGCACTAGAGTCACCATCATACAGTGTGGAAATAGACCCTTCTACCCAATTTGCCCACACTGACCAACATGCCATATCTACACTCGTCCCACCACCGTCCGATGGCCCATTTTGTTCTTAACCTATCCTATCCATGTACCTGTCCAAATGTCTTCTAAACGTTGTGATAGTACCTGCTTCAACTACCTCCTCCGGCAGCTCGTTCCATACAACCACCAACCTTTGTGTAAAAAAAGTTGCCCCTCATGTTACTATTAAATCTTTTCCCCTTCACCTTAAATTTATGTTCTCTGGTTCTTGATTCCCTTACTCTGGGTAAAAGGCTCTACATTTACCCTGTGTCACCCCCTCTTGTGCACAGTGAACGAATGGAAAAATATTCTTTACCCTTCTCCAGCCATCAACCTCTTAGAAAATCTTATTTTCCAAAGAAATAAAATAGTGTGTCAGTCTGAATAAACATTTATCCTGCTGAAAATATGGCAACCTCCAAATCAGCAATATACCCTATTTACTGGCTCCCACCCATTCCCTGCAAATCTCACCATGCTGACTGACTGCTTAAATATTGGGCAATTCTGTGAGTATAACTTTGCTCAGTTTCATAGGTAGAGAATTACTAGTTCCAAAACCAAGTCTGGACTCCTTCTGTCAAATCTAAAAGACAAGCTTCGAGGCAGCGTGCCTGAAAAAACATTGACCTTGTTTTCCCTTCAACAAGTCTTATGAAACATGGTTCTGTGTGTAGACATAAAGAACTACTGTGAGCCACATCATTACAGGGATTGGTAATGAAACAGATTATGAAGCAGTGGTATGAATTTCCAGTAGTTACTTGTTTGAATAAATTTTCACTGCTGTTTCTGTAATGCTATCCATTAATCTGCAGTCTGAACAATTTAATATTGTTTTTTTGCTGCTCTGAGCACAAGGAAATAAGGTAAAGTCCACACTATGCACACATAGGAAATCTCTCTTCAATATGGTTTTAAATTGACCCTTTCAAATGAAGAAATATGAGAAACCTTTTATTAGTGTTAAAAAAAAGGCGGAAATATGCATTACTTACATTTTGGATTCTGAGTATACAGTTTCTAGGTTTTTAACAAAATAGCAACCTATCATGTGTCCCGGGTAATGCTGATCTTTTAATAGTTTGAGGAGTTAATGGCCGAGTATAAAAGTTGGGTATTTAGTAGAAAACTCAACAGGTAACGTTACAGCTGTATAAACTTTGGTTTGGCTACATTTAGAGAGATGTGCGGGGTTCTGGTTGCCGCACTATAGGAAGGATATGGAAAAGGTGTGAAAGAGGTTCCCCAAAATGTTGCCTGGTTTGGAGGGTATTAGCTGTAAGGAGAGATAGACACAAAATGATGGAGTAACTCAGCGGGTCAGGCAGCATCTCTGGAGAGAAGGAATGGGTGACGTGTCGGGTCGGGACCCTTACTGCTATAAGGAAACAGAAACATAGAAAATAGGTGCAGGAGGAGGCCATTTGGCCTTTCTAGCCAGCACCGCCATTCATTGGGAACATGACTGATCATCCACAATCAGTAACCTGTGCCTGCGTTCTCCCCATATCCCTTGATTTCACTAGCCCCTGGAGCTCCATCTAACTCTCTTTTAAATTAATCTAGTGAATTGGCCTCCACTGCCTTCCGTGGCAGAGAATTCCACAAATTCACAACTCTCTGGGTGAAAAAGTTTTTTCTCACCTCAGTTTATTCTTAGACTGTGGCCCCTGGTTCTGAACTCCCCCAACATTGGGAACATTTTTCCTGTTTCTAGCTTGTCCAGTCCTTTCATAATTTTATACATCTCTATAAGATTCCCTCTCATCCTTCTGAACTCCAGTGAATATATGCCCAGTCTTTCCAATCTTTCCTCATATGACAGTCCCGCCATCCCAGGGATTAACCTCATGAACCTCGAGAGGTTGGATACACCTGAATGGGTTTCTTTAGGCATTGGAGGCTGATCGAAGTATATAAGATTATGAGAGTATATATATGTATTTGGATACACAGAGGTTGATTAGGGCTGGTCAGCATGATTTTGTTTTGTGGGAGATCATGCCCACAAATCTGATTAGGTTTTTTGAAGTTGTAACAAAAAAGGTTGATGAGGGGTAAGCCATAGACATTGTCAATATGTATTTTCAGCAAGGCATTCAATACGGTTCTCATGTGTTTGAAGAAGAGTCTCAACCCGAAACGTCACTCATTCCTTCTCTCCAGAGATGCTGCCTTTCCTGCTGTTACTCCAGCATTTTGGGTCTAGCTCTGAAGGTTAGATATCATAGGATCCAGGAAGAGCTAGCTGACTGGGTAGAGAATTGACTTCATGGATGGAAGCAAACAGTGATAGTGGAGTGCTGTTTTTCAATCCATTTCTTGTAGATACGTAATTGTTCAATCACTTGACCTGGCTCTTGCTGCATTGTTAATCCTTGACTATTACTATTGTCCCAGAACATATCCCTCTATGTATGTATGTATGGTACAACAGATAAATAATAACATTAGTAGCATTTTTGCATTCACACATATATTATTACTCCTGTCCACCTGAACTCTTTAATTGTGAAAGCCCCATCGCTAAAGGATTTTATCTTTGAAAGCTGACTCACTGAGTGGGTTTCTATTCCCATCTAAGATCCTATTTCTATGGTTGAAAAAAAGTTATGAGTCATTTAGCAACTAGTGATATATTAACAAGTTCCTCATCCTCTATGGGATCATGTTCTAGGTATTCATGTTTTAATCATCTGCCATTTAGAAATTATTCTAAAATTAGTTGATTCTATTTGTTTTGAAAAATAATTATATATATCAAGTTAGATTTGAGGCTTTATTCACGACAGAGGGTCGGCAGTGAAGAAGTCAAAGATGCCTTTGCAACTCAATTCTTGGCTTCCTCATTAACAGTCTTCAGTCTTTGTGGATCAGTAACAAAATCTCCTCCATGCTGACCATAAACACAGGTGTACCTCCAGGCTGTGTGCTTTGGTCCCCCTGGTGCACTCTCTTTACACCATGGAGATGGTTGAAAACTTCAAATTCCGAGGGGAAAATATCTTCTCAACAACAACCTCTCCTGGTCCACCCACATTGAAGCAACGACCAAAAAAGCACACCAACACCTCTACTTCCTACTTCCTTCCTCAGAATGTCCCTGTCAACCCTCACCAACTTTTACAGATGCATCTTAGAAAGCATTCTGTCAGGATGCATCACTGTTATGTTTGGGAACAGCTCCATCCGCAAGAAATTGCAGCAAATTATGGACAGAGCCCGGACCATCATCCAAAAGTAACTGTAGGAGCCATTTACGCTTAGTTAATTGTTATATTATAGCCATGTTTAATATTTCTAGTTTCTATCTGTCTGTACTTTGGAAGGTTGTATTTGATACGTGGAGGAGCGTGTCTGAGGGGGCTCGCATAGCCACAGAGATTGGTGGTCAGTTTAGTCTCGGAGGATGGAGAGAAAATAGTTTTTTACTTAAATGTAATGGCAGTTTCTATACCTTCTCAAAGTCCAACTTCGATAGCCATTACTGCTCGGGGATGTGGGGGAGATGTAGCTTACGCACACACAGCACCAGATAGCAAAAACAAATCTTCCAAACGCTGTTTCTTGATAAATTGGTCTTTATTAAAGTAGCACAAATCAAGAGAATAGTTCATAACATCGTTCTTATCAACTGTTTCCTCTTCAAACAACACAGTCGGGACCATGCGGTTGTTACTGTGTGATTGTTACCGTGTGGTTGTTACCTATAAATACAGTGATGCCTTGAACGGCAGCAGCATAGTCAAGAAGCTGCACTCTTGAAACTCCGGGACAGCTTTGATAGCCGGCATGTTCCTATTCCCAGGTTTGCTAATTGTCACCTCAGGGTTTATAAATGGCTCCAAATGTTTCATACATTAAAAGGTATTAAAATTAACTAAAATATTTTTGAAATAAATAAAAAATTAAGTCAACCAAAAACACTTAAAACTCCTCAAAAAAATTAAAAACGTCAAAGAAACTGGGGACCTAGGTTCTCTCAGATTATTTACAATGCAGGAGCTGGGTTCCCTTTTATTTGGAAAGAATTTTGGGAGCCCCAGGCCCCCAGAGTTTAGGATCAGCATTTATGTTGAATGATCTTGGCAGCTCTGCAAGATGCTCCAACCCTTAAATCTGCTTCCTTCTGTAGTGTAAGAGTCAAACCATGCAGCTGCCCACAGAGTGCCCGATGATCATGATCTATCATCATCAGGCAGGCCACTGAAGCATTTCCTGAGGTGTCTGAGTGCGGTGTTTATGTTTAGACTGCCAGTTCATGCTGCAAGGGGAGGGTTGGAGTGGCGGTGGGGGGGGGGGGGGGGGGGGATGCGAATGCCAACAGAGGAAGATCTCTGAAGGGGGTAATCAGCAGGGGTGTGTGGGTGAGGAAGTGAATTGGGAGTGAAAGGGATGGGCCAAGGGTGAACTAGATGAGTGGGTACAGTGGGAGCACATATGACAATATCAATGGGAGAGAGGACTGAGGTAAGCAGTTAGTGAAGAGGGTTGGTTGAATGGCGGAGAAGGTAGGGGCGTGTGTGCATGTCCCATTGAATGCACATTCAGTGGATAAACTGTTTTGGTCTCAAACTGGAATGGAGGCACAGAGCTTTTTCATCATGTATGCTATGAATTGACCAACGCAATGTAAAAAGGGAGATTCGGGACAGTGATACCAGAAGAATTGCAAAGAAAGATTATAGAAGAACTCCATACAGAACGTAACTTAAATGAACACAGAGGCAATGATTAGGGCATTTGCCCATTGGCCTGAATCAAACATGAGAGCACACCCATCAAACACATTGTGGAAGTTATTATTGCAGGAGCCAGTCTCTTTAAGTACCATTCCAGGTATGGAATGCCAGACCATTCCAGCGTACACATTTATTATTTACTAGACCAAGTGGACCTGTTGGGTCCATTCCTTGTAGAGGAACAGGGAAGGGGAGAAGGCTCTGGACCCAAAACCTCTCCTGTATTGGTGTAGCACCCTCAATCCCCCCCCCCACTCAATCCCCCTTATCCCCCCTCCTCCCCCCACTGACCCACTCCATCCCCCACTTGCCCCTCCCCTCACCCCCACAGCCCTGCCTCCACCCCCATTCCCCCCTCCCCTCGCCCCCACCTTCCTCCCCTCCCCCCACCCCATGGTCCTCTCCTCCCCACCCACACTCTCCACCACCCCCCCTTCCCCCCACCCCCACTCTCTCTCCCATCCTCCCCACCCCCACTCTCTCCTGCCCCCCCTTCCCCCTTGTAATAGCGTCACCTTTGGTGGAGGATTGTAAATGATTAAATAAACCACAGTGCAGCTGTGCAGTCATGAGTTAACTTGTTATTCTGTGTCTGAGCTCAAGATATCACAAATTGGCGACTTCCATTCTTGCCCTTCCTGGCTGCTCTTGTTCTCGGGGCATTTTTCAGCTTTCTTTCACCTTTCGCCAACTACCTGTGGCCGCCGTCCTTCATCGTTTGTAATCGAGACAGATCACCAGCCGTTGACAGTGATCTAAATCCAAAAGCACAAATACCAACTCTGGCAGCAGCCAGAATACAAAGATGGGTATTGATATTGTCTGCAGACCAGTATGATATTCAGTATCGTAAGGCAGCCGAGCACAGCCATGCTGATGCCATGTCTAGATTACCTTTGGAATCAGAGGTTACCCCAAACAGAGGACTTGTTTTACTTCTCTCATGTTAAAAAAAAATCCATCATAAGTGGGTGAAGTGGTTACCTGGAAGAGTAGTGAGAAAGTGCGGACCACGGACATACTTAGTCAAGATGTTTGGAAGTGGAAAGGTGAGAAAAGTAAACATTGACCATGTCATGCCTATGCAAGCACAGACAGGGTTGAAATCAGACCAATTAGACAAGTGAGATAATTGGGTTACCACTCAAATACAGGTACCAGATGAACCAGAAATGGTACAAGAAGGTTTGTGAGAGTTTGAATCAGGCTGAAAATGGAGGTTCAAGTGGGGTTGACAGTCAAACAAAATTGACTGATGAACTGAAATCTATGAATGTAGGTCAAAAGGAAGGCTGGACTGGATTAATAATGAGTCCAAGTGTTTCTAAACAGTCAGAAACTTTTGGTCAGGGAAGATATCCAGAAAGAAGAAACCCAGTGGTTAGGTTCAAATTTGTGAAGTTATTTCCTGAAATGCACATATCATTGTATATGCAACATATATGCACAATGCCCTCATTTTATTCAGGTTATATAAAAGTAAACTATCAGACAAGATTGTAATAATTTCATACCGTTGGTTATATTCAAAACAAAATGTCCACAAGGTAATAGTTTTTTTTATTAGGGTGGAAGCTGTAATAGCGCCACCTTTGGTGGAGGATTGTAAATGATTGAATAAACCACAGTGCAGCTGTGCAGTCATGAGCTAACTTGTTATTCTGTGCCTGAGCTCAAGATATCACACCCCCCACACCCTCTCCCCGATGCCCTCCCCCCACCCTCTCCCCTACTACCCTCCGACCACCTACCCCCACCCCCACTCTCCCCTTCCTCCCCCAACCCCCTCTCTCCTCCCCCACTCCCCGCCTACTCCTACCCTCCCCTCCACCCACTCGGCAACCACGCCCACTCCCCTCCGTGGAGCCGTTGGCGGCGAAAGGCACTTACCAGTGCCCATACGTTGAACGCTGACTGCCGACATGCGAGTCTCCCCTGGGGCCGGGCGAGGAGGAAGGGGAAAAGGGAGAGGGAACCACTAAGCCCAGGTCATACAGAGAGTAATCTCTGTGGAAAAGGCCGGGAGAGGAAGATGTGACGGGAGGTGGGATCACATTTTACTGGTGGAAATGTTGAAGAATTATGTGTTGGGTGTGCCGGCTGAAGGGATGAAAGGTGAAGACCATGGAGGCTGTATCTCCTAACTGATGGATCAGGATGAGAGCAGATGTGCAGGAAATTGAGTATATGTAGGTGAGGGCACGATCAATTCTATGGAAGGAACCAATATTTCCTGAAGGAGGACATCTCTGATTTTCTGGTGGAAGACCTCGTCTCGAAAAGAGATGTGGCAGAGGTGGAGAACCTGACAGCATCCCTACAAGAGACAGGATGGGAAAGAATGTAGTCTAGGTAACTGTGAGAATCAGTGGGTTTGTAATAAATGTCAGTGGATAGTTTCTCTTCTGAGATGGGCTGCACATGGGTTCAGGAGGCAGCACCAATGCAGTTGCCGATGTGGCAGCATAAGATTTGGAGAATTATGCTAAAGTAGGTTTGGAAAAAAGACTGCTTCACCTGGGCAATCAAGTGGCAGGTGTATAATCCATACGTTGTCCATATAAATGTCCTTGGCTATGCTTTAAAAATGAGAGTTGTCGAAGGAGTTGTTAGGGATAAGCATGTTCCACTTAATACCCTAAGATGTGCCAGTACAGCAAAACTTTGCAGCCTTTACCTTTATTTACAGTTTTAACCTTGTATGATATTTGGGATGTGCAGGATAGAACTAGTTTTGGCTGATTATTGGTCAGTATAATCTTGATGGGTCAAAGGGCCTTTCTCCACGCTGTTTCTCTAAACTAAACGTACATGTATAAGCTTAGGCAACTTTTCCTATGATGTTAAATGAAGCCTATTTAACTTCAGATGATTTAATTTATGTCACCTTTCCTTGTTTTTCCCCAAAAAATACATAATTCACATTTCTTGACATTAATTGTCATCTACTATTTGCCTGCTCTTCTAAAGTATGCTGCAGCTATCCTCATTGTTTACCATATTTCTTCACTTCATATCAACCAAAAACATTAATTCATTGATATTTATTGAAAGCCCCAGGAGTCACTTAATTATGCACTTCCCAATTCGCAGCATATGCATTACTTTAATTGCTTATTTTGTTAAGATCACATTAAAAAAACCCCAATGCAACAGATAGAAGAGCACGGCATTTAATAGTGCAAATTACTATACTTTGTAAGGAGATGTAGTCTCACATTTTTTTCATAAAGGATCACCTTGCCACAGATTTTTCAAAGTAATAGTGATTTAGGGTAACTATAATAGAGATCCTTCCTCTCCCATGGCAGCTGGACAGAGCCAGAAATAACTACATTTCAGGTGGGGTTTCTTCCTTCAGTGAAACTGTAGTCTCTGACAAGAATAAAGGTGTCCTTTTAACAGCTGATCATCTTTAATTCAGAACATATAACAACATATGAAAAACAGCATTTTTTTAGATTCAAACATTTCCATCTCACAGAAGATAATACAGAAATCTATCTTAAGATAGAATCACAGATTTACCATTATTAACTTGTGCATTTCCAAATTTATGCCACCCATATGGCACAAAAAGAATGAGAATGTTAACTCACTTATAGCAATTACATATCGTTTTGAAACATCTTTGTCATTTTTGCTATCACAATAGGTAGTTTATAAACCTGATAAAGAAAAAAAACCACCTATTAAAATTACCTAGTCAATTGTAGAGAATGACAGTGTGACTCACTTAGCCAAATTGCAACATAAATAAAATACTACGGAACTCATAATGGGTAATATCCAGCTTGATTGTTGTAAGTTCAATACATTTTCTACTAATAGTTGAGGTCTGTTATGTAGTGACATCAATGTTGTGATACATTTAAAACATTTCTGGTTTTGGATACTAATCCAATGACCACAAATTGGAAATGGAAAATGTTATAGAATTTAGCAAGAGAAATCTAGAATTCCAGTACACTGTTCAAAATATATATCGGATTCCATCACATATTAGTAGCAAATTCTGTAACGAGTCAAGAATAATTTATTAATTGCAATGTAGATTTTCCATCAATCAAATACATTATTTCCAATGGGATAAAATGCTGGAGGCTTTTCAATTAAGTTTTAATTTACAGGAATAGCTCAGTTTTCATTTTTGAAAATATTTTGGAATTTTGTAGTTTGCAATATACGAGATATTGAAGGGAAAAAAAGAGAAAATTATTCTAAACATTTGGTAAATAAACTGGTCATGCAAGTGGATTAAGTTAAGATATTTTACAGAGAAAGTAATAAACCAACCCCATATGTAACTAATTATTCCAAAAGCACGATGCAAGATAATTAAAAAAGTTTTGAATGATAGAATAGCATCACAGAAATCTTAAGGAAATCTTAAGAAAATAATCCTAAATGAAATAAATCCATGTGTAAGTGAATTGTGCATTTAACTTATACTGCTGTGGAAGGGAAAGACAAAGGCACCTCATACTAAATAGTTGATGGATGGCACTGAAGGAGATTTCAATTGGTATTCTAGTTAAATATTTTTGAAAGAAAATTGACAACTTTTTTCTCTGTAGTCATTAATATTTTCAGGACTCATCTTCACCTCATATTGATAACAATATTAAATGCAGTCTACTGCGCTCAAGGAAAAGAACAATTCTAATTTACTTAGAGATAAAGTATTTAAATTGTTTAATATCAAACTACAGGTATCGGAACTTCATATGTAGTAATAAATAATGCTGAAGTTATTTTATTTAAATCCAATATTTGACATGGAAGGAAAGAACCTATTGCAAAATTCCCCAGTGTAAATGCTATCCTGGTTTCCAAAGCATGCCAGCACTTTTAATCTATTTTATAGAAGATACAATTTAAATGGCCAAGCAGTGCTTTTGCTTTTATTAATTAACTCATCTAAATGTAATCTTACTGTATTAATAATTTCTTACTCCCTTTGAAAGCCTTCTTACGAGAAAAATCTCATCAATAAAGAATTCCTATTTTAGGCCTTTCTTACCATGATTAATTAATTATGCTATTATTAGTATGCTATTGGTTACTACGCAATTAGGTTCTTACCTTTGCAAAAATGATTTAAAGCAGCAAATAGCTTGAGAATTGCATTAGGATATGAAAGTTAATAACAGCAATATTCAATCATCTGCCCCAATAAACTTTTTCCTGCGATTTGTGAAGCTGGAAAATCATCGCAGAAAAATAAAGTTAATCTTGGATTCCTCAAAGTGAGCACAGAAATCAATGGTTCATTGAACCAATGATTGAAATCAAAGTTAAGTTTGGCAATCTAAAATATATTCTGATTTCTCAACTAACCTGGTGTAACAGGTTGATTTATATTTACAAAAAATTAAAGGTTAACAAGGAAGTAAAGAAAAACCTATATCTTAAAGAAGTAAAGGGATGCCTATGTATCAAGAATCACTGGTGCAGCCAGCATTTTATTGCCATACTTGGTTGGTTTGAAAAAGCTTAGGACTCCTCTATCAACTGCAGGTGCAATAGGAGCTTAGGACTCCTCTATCAACTGCACTTCTTAGCCGTTATCTCGAGAGTAACAAGATTTTGATCAAGCAACGAAAATGTTTGATGATACATAACTAAACCAGGATGATGGATTATTTGAACAATATGCTGGAAAAATATATTTTTTGTTTTTGGGTCTATATTGAAATAATGAAAATGAATTATGATTTGGATCAGCTGTTTTCAATTAAAGGTATGCATTTAATGCAAACATTTCCATTGTGATGTGCTTGAAAAGAGCTATTTGAAATGAATATAATTTCATGGAATTGCTAATTCTGAAATCCTAACATGAGAGTTGCCTTTCCAACTTTACATTTACATTCTTGTGCACTAGCTGGAATTGCAGATATGTGAAAGAGCAAGATCAAAAGATTGCAATAGATCAGAATATGGCATGGGTAATGCTGAGATATAGAAGACCCCAATCTCTAAAATGAAGTGAGTTTGTGGAACTGACTTTAAAATAAATTTGTAAATAGTTTTGCATTGAACTACAGGTCCCTCACTGGTTTTGAATGCTGGACCTATGGACACCCAATACATTTGCTTTTGGGCTACCATGGCTGGGAATGGATTTGCTGGCTCACTGGAGCCTACAGGTTTCTTCCACCTATCTTTCTCCTCAACCCTCCTCCACACCACAATAATGAGGGGCTGGGTTGAACAGAGCAGTGCTGGGGGCACTGACTGGACTCACTTGTTCACTCACTGAGTCAGTGGGGCCGAATGGCGTCCACTCTTCCCGCCCCCGCGCATTCTCCCATCACAGGTGCTTCTATGATCCTCTCCCATGCAATGTTTTTGTTCATTTCCAACTTACCACTCAGATTATGAATAGGTGTCAGCAGCAGAACCCTCACATAACCTGGGGACTTGACTACACACAGTGAAGTTTTGTTTAGAGGAACAAATAGTCGCTTGCAACAAAAGTATGAGCTAAAAATAAATTACTCCTTTCAACTTTTGCACAAAAAAAACTATTTTTGCTGTAGACGTACATAAAGATAACATGAGAAAGCTCTAAAACATATTTCAAATGATCTATCTCTGCCAGAAAATAGCCAAGCACAAGGTCTATATTGGCTTTTAATGATTTCATATGAACATTGTAAAGCTCTTCGAATATTCTCTTGAAATGTGAAACAATCTTAAAATACCACAATGGTATTCGCCTGGCTGGGATCTTATGCCAACCAGATAATTTCACAAAACGGTGTTCACAAAGAACGATGATGATGGGGAGTTGTTGGGCAGCATGGTGGAAGGGGTGGCAGGATGAAAGGAGGCACTACTATTTAATTTGGCATCATAAGATTCTCTTTAATATGGCAATGCTGAAGTGTTCTTTTTAAATGTACAATTATTTTGAAATAAACATTTCTTTAAGTAGATGCATATTATTGCCACTCGTCACTATATTCTTTATGACGTTATATTCACAGGCACAACTGTTAGTCTCAATTTATAACTCACAGATAACACTTCTTAAACATGAATAGCCAACAGGTAAATAAGTAAATCAGTAAGTGATGAAAGAGTTGCTGTTGCTAGTCGGAACCAAAAATATATGTGACAGTTGGGATTCCATGTTCAACTGGTTACTCGGTGTGTTTATCAAGTGTTGATTCGGCTCTAGATAAAACATAAAAACAAAACAGAAACTGGTTATAGCATTGTTACAGCAATGACATTTTAGAATAAAAGCATAGTAAATCCAAAATCTTCTCCAAAATAAGACAAACGAGTAAAGACACAATTACTTAAATATGTAATGCACCGGCTATGGCTAAACTTGAACATTTTTATTTGTCTTATTAAATCCACCAGTGTCAGCAGGAGACACAGAAAGCCTAACCACTTGTTGCTGTTACCAGAGTGATAATACAACAGAAGAATGCTCATTCCAAATTTTTAAAGATGGGACAATCCATTAAAGTGGCTGAGTTATTGGAACAGATCATCTTTCAAATTGCGTTAAATAAATCTTACTGAAACTTGCTGTGCATTTGCCACCAAAATGAAGACTTTTGATAATTGAAAAGAATAAACATGAACACATAAACATGGCAAAATTATTGCTACCCTGGACTGGAGAGCTATTGTAGATTGTTTTATATACACATAAAGCATAGACTTTCTTCAATAGTTTTCATAGTAACGTCATGTTGTTGTCATGAGAAAAGGGGCTATATCATTGATAGAAACTAAATTGGAATATGAGTCATGTTTCAGAATCATCTGTTTATGCCAAAGAATCCACAAAACATAATGCAACAGCACAACATAACAAAGAATATATCAAACAATAAATAGATCTGACTAGACATGCATTTGAACACAAGACACTGGCGATGATTCATTCCATTCATTAAACTATTCTTACACTTGTTCATCTGAAGATGCTTCTGATTCAATCGACAATCTGCTGGTTTTATTGCGACAAAAGTAAATGTACCAATAAAAACAAAGGGAACAATAAAAAAGTTTAGTATATCAACATGTTCATGGCACTACAGTCAAAGTAGCGAAATTGAACAATTCTGAATCTGAGCACCTATTAAGATTCTGACAGATGAAACCAAGCAATAAGTGAATAATCCAATAAAGCAGTTAACTAAATAAAAAATCATCAGAGCTGAGCATTTTTCTATTTTCTTCAGAGCAGAGATGAAGTCTTGCATGGCAAATGGCAAATTATGTTGGCCAGGAAGGTGTCAAGCTTTCTGAGAATTGTTGACAATGCAGTCATCTTGGCAAATGGAGAATATTCGATCATACTCATGATTGTGCCTTGTCAATGGTGAAAGAGCCCTGGAATATCACGATATCTGTCACTCACCAGTCTATCCAGCGTTTGAGCTATTCTTGTGACCATAGTATTATATGACAGGTCCAGTTGAGGTCTGGTCAGTGGTAAGCCCAAGATATTGGCATTGATGGTGAGGGACACAGCAGTGAGATTGATGTAGAATACCAAAAGTAGGCAGTAAGATTTTCTGTCTTTGTAAATGATCATTGTTTGTACTTTAGCATAAATATTATGGCATATAATATTATGGTTACAAGAAGAGCTTAAAAGGCTGGATAGCCTATGGCAAGTGACTTACATCATGACATTCCAAGGCTCTTTGACCATTGAAAAGACATAAATGTTACCTGCCACTCATCAACGTATTACTGAATATTGTCTTAGGCTTGGTGCATGCAGTTTTGGGCTGCTTCCTTTATTTAGCAGTTGTGAATGGCATTGACATCATGTAATCATCAGCAAACATTTCCTCTTCTCAAATTTCTTTATGAGAAAGGAGGCCATTTGGCCCCTTGAATTTATAATTGCTCCTATCTTAAATCCATCACCCAATTTATCATGGCAGATTTTGTTCTTTCATACATGCCCATTAACAACCCTTGATTCCTTATCATCCATCTATGACAGGTGCAATTTACTGCTAATAATTCACTTAACAACCAGCATGTCTTTGGGATGTGCATGCGAACTGGAACACCAACAGGAAACTCCAATGGTCACAAGCCGCCAACATTACAGACAGCACTGAACCCAAATTACTGGAGCTGTGGGACAGCAATTCCACTGGCAGCACCACTGGAACTCACCTCTATGGTCCTGATTTGGACCAAGGCTATGATGAAATCTGGAGCCAGGCAATCCTGGTAACAAAAGCTGTTCACTGTATCTCGGTACACGTGACCATAAACTAAACTGAACTGAACTGGTGAAACCCAACCGAGTGTTGGTGATTAGGTTATTGGTGAGTAAATTCCATGATAACACTGTTAAAGACAGCATCCATGCTTTAGTGATGATTGAGAGTAGACCAGATTGAATTTGATAATTAATCAGAATGAATTTGACCATTTTTCCCCCGCCAATCTTTTTCCTGACTGTAACTTGCAAACTTCTTTAAGCAAATGATCATTTCTTGATTATCTAGAGGGCTTTTGTAGTATTGATTATTAATAGGTAACTCAATTATAGCAAGCATTGAATTCTCGATCAAGAGTCAAGAGTGTTTAATCTTCATATACAATGGGACTAGAACAATGAAATTCATACTTGCTGCAGCAAGTAAGATCATTGCTGGTACTGATCGGTACCTCCAATTTCAACATGCAATACTCTGGCACCTTAAGAGTTTTCTTTGCAACTGTACAAAACAAAACAGAAGCCTTCAGTGAGCTGGACGTACAGCAGGCAGTGAAGAAAGCTAATGGCATGTTGGCCTTCATAACGAGAGGATTTCAGTATAGGAGTAAAGAGGTTCTTCTGCAGTTGTATAGGGCCCTGGTAAGACCACATCCGGAGTATTGTGGACAGTTTTGGTCTCCTAATTTGAGGAAGGACATCCTTGTAATTGAGGCATTGCAGCGAAGGTTCACGAGATTGATCCCTGGGATGGCGGGACTGTCATATGAGGAAAGATTGAAAAGACTAGGCTTGTATTCACTGGAGTTTAGAAGGATGAGAGGGGATCTTATAGAGACATATAAAATTATAAAAGGACTGGACAAGCTAGATGCAGGAAACATGTTCCCAATGTTGGGGGAGTCCAGAACCAGGGTCCACAGTCTTAGAATAAAGGGGAGGCCATTTAAAACTGAGATGAGAAGGAACTTTTTCACCCAGAGAGTTGTGAATTTGTGGAATTCTCTGCCACAGAGGGCAGTGGAGGCCAAATCACTGGATGGATTTAAGAGAGTTAGATACTCTAGGGACTAGTGGAATCAAGGAATATGGGGAGAAGGCAGGCACGGGTTACTGTTTGTGGATGATCAGCCATGGTCACAATGAATGGTGGTGCTGTCTCAAAGGGCTGAATGGCCTCCTCCTGCACTTATTTTCTATGCTTCTACACAGAAAAACCTTGAATGTGGAAAAGGCCCAAATATTCCAGTTAAATGCCACGTACTCCACTTTATCATAATGTATCGTGAGAGGGAACTGATTACACTGTATTCAGTAACTGGTTGAATTCAAGTATACCACTCCCTCTCTGCAACCCTGTCTTGTTTCAAATTTACCTTTTCGCTTGGACGTAGACCTCACATACTAAATAGCTAAATCAACTTAATTGCTTGCCTGAAGATAGACACAAAAAGTTGGAGTAATTCAGCGGGACAGGTAGCATCTCTGGAGAGAAGGAATGTGTGATGTTTCGGGACTGAAGACGGGAGAGGGAGAGGGAGATGGCCTTTCAGAGAGCAGCAGCTGGTTTATGACACAAGCTTGGTTCTGAAGGCTAGGGTTATCGTGATAGGAGACTCACTAGCTAGGAGGATGGACAGGAGATTCTGTGGCAGCAAATGGAACTCCAGGATGATGTGCTGCCTTCCTGCTGCAGAACACTTGCTGGATGGGGGGAGGGGGGGGGGGGGGGGGGGGGCAGAGAGGGTGACCAAATTAAATAGGTGCTGCATTTAACTTACTCCACCAGTCAAGGAAACCAGAAAAAGAAATTTACAAAACTGGTGAAACTTATTTTAAAAATCTTTAGGCTAATATGCATTATTTTATTTTGTTAACATAGTGTATTTTGCAATTGCATCAACATGCAGAGGTTGTGGCTACTGTGTTCTTGCTGCACTGACTTTTGGGAAGGAATAGAGCATCTTAAAGTATGGTCTCTATAAGCAGCCACATGGATGAAGGGATGGGTGAACTTGGAAGATAAGATTAGTAGTTGGGGCCAGGTACAGTTTAAAAGGTAAGGTGTCTGAGTATGACTGGCCATTTATGTCCTCACTCTGACTCTTAGAGTTGCACCCATGTATCCACTTATAGGTCCTGAGGGATTCCAAGCCACCATCAGGCATTGAATTATATTACAGGCAGAGATCAGAAGGGCACATTTCTCCAGATAAAAAGAGATCCCAGATGCAAGATCCCAAATAAACAAACTATAGAAGATCAGTTATTAATTGGGACTGAATCTGGATGCCACAGCAGGAACACCTCAATTCATGTATGAATGATGATTTGATGGATCATTTGCTTTTTTCTGAACTGTGAGTGAAAAGTGCAGATTATTAATTTATCCACTGATTTCAGTCATAATTAAAGAAATGAACATTGTGCACCTTTTTATGTCATTGTGTGCAAATGATGCCAAGAAAATAATCCAATCAATAGATGAGGTGTGGCTGGAAATTTTGGTTTCAATATCCCAATGGGTGGAACTTCAGTGGGACGTTTTTTACATGTTTTAATACACTACAAATGTTCCCAATTGAAACACACAGTTTCTGGACATGTGTAATAATGATAATGTACTGGTATCTGTCATGATGCCAGTTAGCATTAATATACTAATATTTACCTTTACATTGATGCCAACAAAACCATGACTTAATAGCTTTGCACTCTGTTTTGTGGGTAGATTAACAGTAATAACTGTTACAATATCACACAAGCAAACATTGTTTCATTGAGGTATATAATGTATGTCTACTTGCATTTTCAATTTAAAATAAACTTTCCCAGTACATAAATGTTTTATTGTCCTTCACTCAGCCACTGAAGGGATGGTTAATATCAGGGCCGTCTTAACGCATGGGCCTGATGGGCACTTGCCCGGGGCCCCACGAGCATAGCGGCCCCATGCTGATCTGTGTATGTTAAGTGACTTGCAATAAATAAATACTACTTTAAAAATGTAGGTTCAATAAGTGCTTTTTTCGCAACATTTTCGGTCCCTAAGTGTTTTTTTCGCAACATTTTCCATCTCTAAGTGCTTCTCACAGCGATCTGTTTCGCAACAATTAGCTCCCTAAGTGCTTTGTTTTTCCATCCCTAAGTGCTTCTCACAGTGATCTGTAAGTGCTTTTCGCAACAATGTAGCACCCTAAGTCCATCGCTAAGTGCTTTTTGGTAAGTGCTTTTTGCCGGCACGACAGGGGGGCTGGTAGGGAAAGGGGGGTGGGGGAGAGTAACGGTGGGGGCGACGGGGAGGGTGGGAGGAGGAGAGAGTGGGGGTGGGAGGAGGCAGAGTGGGACTGGGGAGGGGGACAGCAAGGGTGGTGGTTGGTGGTGGGGGTGAAGAGAGAGTGGGGGAAATGGGGGTGCTGGGGAAAGGGGGGTGGCAAAGAGTATCGACCATTTACATTTTTATTCCTGTGAGTAGTTGTCGTAGGGGCCCCAGTACACTGCTTTGCCCGGGGCCCATAATGCTGTAAAGACGGCCCTGGTTAATATTCAAACATATTCACGCAGATAAGAGTTACCTGTCGGCCACAAGTGCCAAGAAATATATATGCTTCCTTAAGCCACATGGTTCATTAAAAAAAAATTAAAACCGAACATTTTCATGGGTTTATTTACTTTTAGGAGGTTTTCAAACTTTGAAACTGAACTCAAAATTCAAGTGAGCATGACGGCATTTGAGTTGAGCTAAAGATGAAAAATTGACAATTTGGTCCAAGCTAAAACCTGGGAAACAAGCAGAAAATATTTTTTGGGACAATATGACCAGTGTTATAAAGGTTATTAAGGTACAGAATTTTTCTCTATTTTGGATGAAGTCAAAGAATCAATTATACTTACTAACGTCGATCCTGGTCTAATGTTGCTGGCAATGCTGGTAAGACATGTGCTATTAGATTGACAATGGTGCTCAGTGATCTGTTCTACTCTATTCATCGTGTTTATATTATTTTGAATAAATATTCTCTGTAGTTTATAGCTGATATAATGTTTTGATGCTGCTGAATTTACTGCTTTCAAAAGACTATAAGAGGACACGCAACAAATTGGAACTTGACTCCCAGAATTGCTTCATTGTGTAAATAAAGCTTCTCTCTAGTTTTTAAGGAAAAAAGAAGTGATATTTGGTGCAAAGCCAAGAAGAAATAAATCAGAAAAACCCAAAATATAGATGTGCACACTGGCTTACTTTGTTGTGTCAGATGCTTCTTTTAGTTCTTCATCCAACCTGTGGAAGAAAATATATGAATAATAATAAAGAAAACTGTGAAGCAATTGCCAAGAAAAGCTATATTCCATTTAGCATGCTGCTGGAAAATTTGGACTTCAAGCTTTTATCCATGATAAATATTGTTTCCATCTCAGAATGCCCACAATAGCGTTCATCTGTCATTATTCAATAATATTCAGAATGCAGAAAGGTAAATCCCCTCACACCAAAACCGTAACACATCTTTGTCAAGATTGCATGCTTATTAAACTGTGCTGAAAGTGTAGCCACCTTGTCAAATATTGTTAATGTTCAGCATTTAGTAACCTGGCAAAGCAAAAGATATTTGTTCTGGGTTAGTAAAGGAATTCAAAAACTTCTCTCAGTAGCTCTGGCTTAAGTAGGGATGTTGGGAAATGACCAAATGACCCAGGATCTCCTGCAGTACAATCTGTTGCTGATTAATGCTCACCTTCAGAATGTTAATGGTGGAAAACTCAGTGTTTCATATTGCCTTAAATAAGATGGGTGAATACTTAGGCGAGTGCCTCAGTCCACTTTTGTTTGAAATGTTCATCGCTTGACATTTACATAGCAAGCATGCCACTTTCTTCTCACGAATCTTGCATGAATGCTCAGATCCTTCCATACCTTATCTCCCTCAGCCTTGCAAACCTTTGAATTCTCTGCAAACTTCCATGGTCTTGGGCTGTCCCTCATCGCACAATCTTTGCTCTACCATGCTATTTGCATGTCCATTATTTTCTCTACTGTGTATATTGCTCATTACCCCTATTGCTGCCCATCCTAATGTCTCTACCTTCCGTTCAGTATCAGATTTTTCCCTGCTTCAATTTTGTGAAAGGCCTTGGAATAATTCACAGCATTGAAGGTGCTGTCTGTTACTGCCTATGAAGCTCTGCTCTGGTATTACATTTTCTTTCTTAGGAGGAGACAGAAGGAAGATAGATTAGCACATTCAAGCAGCTTTAGCTTATTGCTGAGCACAAGGTTAATTTTCTGCAAAGGAGGCCAATGCTACAGCATATGACGTGGCTTGAAATGCCATAATTTACCTCATCTTTCTTTTTTTACACTTTTCTTCTTCACACCTTTTAGGAAATAAGTCATTAAACCAAAGTTAGGAAAAGGACACTCATAAAATAGATACGCAGGCAGAAGAAATTACCTTCAGGACATAAATTGAAATGAATGAGAATATACTTATGATTTAATAAGGGTTTTGATTTTGACATAGATAAGGACATTTAACAACAGGTATAATCACAAAAATGCCATTGGTCCAATGCCATCTATGCCACAGAACTACAAGGGCATTTAGGTTTCACACGTTGAAATAAGAATCCGCACACGCAATCATGTATACTACATAACAAACTATTATAGTATGTGATAGTTTTTCATTGATTTACGTACAACAGTTTGGAGAAGAAAGTTTATGCACGCAAGGATGGTAAATATGTTATACTCTCATTACAGTCATTTAAGTATATACATGTCTTGTACAAGGCCTGAAACACTCCTTAAGAGTATTTATATTAACATGTTTAATTTAAAATTTTATGTTTTAAGTGATCTTTTGCAACCCAAAGCTATAGCTGTACAGGCTGGTGAAGGCACTTCCTAGGAAAAGAAAGGTTACTTGGAGCCAATACTACAAGTAGAAGATGGTGCATCAATCTCTCAAAAGATTTTAATGATAGTGCCTATCATGCAAAATTCTGAATGAGCATGTGTAAATGTTATTGGAGTTATGCTCAAAATAATAACATATCTTTCCTGCTGATTAGTGCTAATGAACTTTCTGATTATCTGCTAACATTTAACATGTATACACTTAACTTGGCACTGTGCATAACATAACTATCCACAAATACCCAAGTTAACACCAATAGAATTTCAATCGCTATTCATGCTCAAGTAATGGTTCCCTTGTATTGGATTTCAGTACACTGTACTGACAAGTATAAGTTGCTTACTGGTGTACAGAACCCATGGCCAAATGAGTCATCCATATATATCATGAACTTGCTAGCTGCTCATTACAAATTTAATAACTGATCAAATACATTTAATTAATCATGGCAATTATTTTATTTAATTTTGCTAGCTCTTCATTTTAATAGCACTTATCATCACCAGCTAAATGATTCAAAACGCAATCCATACTGCTGCTACTTAAAATTAAAGTAATTAAAGGATAGGCTTGGTTAATTCACAATCTAATCATGTTTGTCATTTTAGCGCTGTTTTTAGATGGCAGTTTATCATATTTATAGTATTATCCAAACCTTCCATGCTAATTGCAATTGGAATCAGTGTCACCTCTTTCAGTGTAACAGTGCAAGGGAACTAAATTAACACATACCTAATCGAAATCACAGAACGTCATTAACAACTGAATTTCTACTCAGATTTTCTTGCTTAAAACTGTTGGATTCGACCATTGTGGAATGGTAGTTCCACCAACGTCTTCTCTATTTCCTTCCTGATATAAAATCCTGAAGCTGATGTAACATAATGGTATGTTGATTCAAGCCTGGAGGGCCTGAGATATAGGAAGAGGTTGGACAGGCTAGGACTTTATTCTATGGAGCTCAGGAGGATGAGGGGTGATCTTACAAAGGTTTACAAGATGGGAATAAATAAGGTAGATGCAGAGTCTTTTACTCTGAGTTGGGGAATCAAGAACCAGAGGTCATAGGTTTAAGGTGTGAGGGGAAAGATTCAATAGGAACATGAAAGGCAACGTTTCCACACAGAGGGCAGCCAGAGGAGGGTAGTTGAGGCTGTTACTATAACAACATCTAAAATATATTTATTACAGGTACATGAATAAGAAAGGATTAGAGGGACATAGGCCAAATGCAGGCAGGTGGGACTAGTGTAGATGGTCAGCAAGAGGAAGTTGCTTGCTTTATGACTCTATTACTTGTTGTATGTTAGTGCCCCAATGATTTGGAATAGAATTATTAATCTATACTAATTTTCAAAGCCAACTTTAGAACTTAGGCCAATCATCAAACGCCGATTTCATCTAATGGGGGGATTGATTTTTTTAAATTCAGCAAGCCTGAAAAAAATTGTAAAACATGGTCAACAATTGGTTGTGAGGCAGTTCAGTTCAGGAGAACATTTTTTAAATCTTAGATGGAGGAAGAAATTAAAAACCACTAGGGCACAATACTAATCTGAACCAGCATTCAGGTACACAAATTAACTTTATAAATTGGAGATCATGTGCAAGTTTCGAACTGTATACATAACAAATCCTATAATTTACAAATGAAAGAATCAGTCTTTATTTCATGTAACAATATTTAGGAAATTAGGTCAACAGTTACTCAAATACTTTATAGTAAATCAACCATTTACTATACAGTCAGCAAATTAATCATGTAACAAATTAAGGATGCAAGTTTTAATGGAATTATATTCTTTTAATAGGTGAGACATGAGTTATTTCAGAGTTTCTCAACAAACTATAGTTTTGTATTAACTTATTCCAGGGAAAAAACTTGATCATAAGCACAAAACAATTCATAGTTCAAGCAAGTAAGCGAGGTTATTTTCAATTTATTATTAATTTATCTATTAGGCAAATGATTCGGGTTGTCTATTTTGCCCTTTGCACTTTTTCAATTTTATTGTATTGTATTGTAATTAATTTATTAGTAAAAACATACAAGGAATTTGATTTGCCATACAGTCACACCAAAAAAGCAACAAGACACACAACTACATAAAAATTAACATAAACATCCACTACAGCATTATGCATTAACCCTCAAATTTCTACTCATTAACTGTATTAAGTGGATCCTAAGTTACTGGAAAATCACATCACTTAAACATTACTATTTTAGGCATGGTGTGGTAATACCCTGGATGCAAGAAAGAATCGCAAAATACACACCATAAAATATATTTTTTTATCATACTTATGGACTTCTCAGAAAAAGTATTTACACAAAAAATTTCAATTCCAATGACCAAGCTGATGGTCAAGACAAATTACAGATCCCAACAAAACAAATGTTAGCAAGAGAAGTTTTGAGTTTAAGTTGGAGGCAACAGAAGTAACTGTGAACAATGTTAAACTAACAGCTTTTGACATACAGTCTCAAGAAAACGTGCACAATAGTGGATGGAGCCAACACAGAGACTGCAGGATGCCTGTCAATCCAATAATGGATCAAAGGTTTGGAACAGGATAAGAAACAGACAAATAAGCTTATGTCAGCCACTAAAGTCTGAAATCACAAAGTATGGTTTTCTGTCTTGAAGTAAATATTCCAGCTTTTAATCAAATAATGTTTGATAGAAGCCAAGGATTAGAAATTCATTGGTATTTATTGTTTGTTTATTGATTCTCTCTGGTTATCGTAGATACTGAAAGCTAAAGATGCACAAATGGCAGTCAGATGTCAGAAAGATACCAGTGTATTCAGGATTCACTTGCAATGGACAAATAGATTGATTAATGTTATGGAATAGAAATAATAGTCATTGTAAAGTTGATTAAAGTGATCTAAATCTTCTCTCTATCAACTTAACAAAGGGTGATGAAACATGCCCAGTAGGAGAATTTGATGAGTAATTTAAACATGTATAAAGGTTTTTATCTCCATTTTCAGACTATGATTGTAATAAATTTGTGTTTAAAAAGAGTGAAATCTGAATGATAAACACATGCTGCTGGAAACTAGATCAATTCTCTGTTTAAAGTATCAAAATATTAATTATTTTAACACTTCAAATAACCTTCATTCCTCATTATTTTTCCCTTTGCATCACAAATTGATTGAAGCAAGGGCAGTAATTTACAATGCTGCATTAAAAATATTGAAGAATTGAAGACAAGGAAGATGATTTGCACATGTGTGAAAAGTGTAGTAAAATAATGTGCATTTTCATAAAGAGTAGATTGATGGTCTTGGTATATTTAAAGCACAGAAGAAATTGCTGTTCCAATTGCCCGAGAATTCTATAACACCCACAGTCTGCACACAAATGTATTCTTTCTAGGGCAGCCCAGGCATTCTTTCCCAATACCAATATATACGGGATGTAATTCTGCATGAACTTTTTTTACATTGATTCTATCATTGTTGTGAATCTGTGGAATTCTCTGCCTCAGAAGGCAGTGGAGGCCAATTCTCTGAATGCATTCAAGAGAGAGCTAGATAGAGCTCTTAAGGATAGCGGAGTCAGGGGGTATGGGGAGAAGGCAGGAACGGGGTACTGATTGAGAATGATCAGCCATGATCACATTGAATGGCGGTGCTGGCTCAAAGGGCCGAATGGCCTCCTCCTGCACCTATTGTCTATCGTCTATTACATCCTTTATTTGACTGAACTGTGTTTTAGTTGTGAGCTAAGGCTCCATAGTTGTATAATTAATCCACTACAGTCAGTTAGCAGCCCAAAAATATAAATTTAAGAGGCTACGAAAAACTGACCTGCACTATGCAGCAACAAAACAGTAACTCATTTGAAAAGTATGTGATCCACTGAAATAATTATATCTACAATGGGATATATCTTACAAACATTGTATTATGATTTAATACATAACTGCATACTTATCAAAGTTAATAAAGTAAAAATCCATTTCAGTTCATCACTGGGATTATAATATTGCACATACAAATAATTTAATGCATATATAGTTTTCATTGATTCAAAAATGCATTTTCAAGATGTTTCTGTATTCCATGATATCATGTTGGTGTGTGTATATATATATATATATATATATATACAGTGACGTGAGAGGATATATATATACACCGGAATATATATATTCCGGTGTATATATATATACATCGGAAGTGACGTGAGAGGACGCTGGCGTTGTTTGTTCGCCGCTTCTCACCACTTCTCTTTTTGTATTAATTTTGCCGTTTTTGAAAAGATTTTCTTAGTTTGCAAAAATCCCTCTGCTTAAACTAATCCTTCTGCTTGACCCTCCTGGTATCATCTGCCCAGCTCTTCCACCGCTGCCTCCGCACCCTTGGACCTCTCACTCCTGTCTGTGCTCCTGTCTCTGCTGGCTTGGACTGCTCCCCTGTGGGTTACCTGACAGCTAGCGCTGCAGTCATCAACTCGCTAATTTGCTAACGCTAAAGCTACCGCTGACGCTAACAGCTGCCTGGCTGCCTGGCTACCTCCTCTGCCTGCACGTCCTCAGCTCCCTATTAACCCTTAGGCTGCTCAGCTTCCTCGGTCCTCATAGGCCTTGCTCTGGATCAGCCTGTTGTGCCTGCTGTGACGTTTTGATCTCTCCGGGCTCTATGCTCCTTCGCTCCTGCCTGGCGTGGCACTGAAGTACTTCGCTGCGAGGCTGCTCCAGCTCAACAACCACTCCACTCCGCCATGCATCTCTGCCATCATCAACCACGGACTTCTACGACGACCCAGATACATCCACAGAGGCTCCGGTCACAAATTTGTCTACTCCCAGACCGGTCACTCCATCCTTGCACTCTGGTCAGCTGATCGGACTTCCACTCGTCCATTACGTCATCACAACAACGCACACGAGCGTGCCCCCTGTCTACAAGCCCTGGCTAAATCACCCGTGTCCATCCACACCACACAAAGCAACATGAAGCTCACTCTGCTCAACATCCGGTCCCTCAACAATAAAAGCCACATTCTGAATGACTTCATCCTGGAAAATAAACTGGACTTTCTCTGTCTGACAGAAACCTGGCAACAACCTCTGGATTACCTCCCACTCAACCTCACTACACCCAACGGATACTCCTACATCAATAAACCACGCTCGGAAGGCCGAGGTGGTGGGATTGCCGTAATTCACCGACAGGACTTCAAGATCAACCTCATCTCCATCTCATCTGCTCCTTCATTTGAACACCTGGCTTTCAAACTCTCTGGCCACACACAATTAGTCATGGCAGTTGTCTACCGCCCTCCCAAACCACACCCATCATTCCTCTCTGACTTCTCTGACTTTCTGACCCAGTTCTGTTCTCTCTCCCCCTCAATCCTCCTCCTTGGTGATTTCAACATCCATATGGACTCCACTGACTCCACAATAACCGCTGACTTCACTGAAATACTAAACTGCTTTAACCTCACTCAACACGTCAATTTTCCCACCCATAACCGTGGGCACATTCTGGACCTTGTCTGCTCCACTGGACTAAATCTACATCACCTCTCTGGCTCCGACCCCACCTTCTCTGATCACTTAACCATCACCATGTTTGTCAACATTCCCACCCCAGCTCCAAAGCAAAAACGCAAAATCAACTTCCGTAAGCTGAACTCTGTTTCATCTACCTCGCTCTCATCCTCCCTCTCTGAAATAATGTCCGCCTCTCCCTTCGTTGACCTCCACAGCCCCTCTGACCTCACTGACTACTATAACCGCACTCTCTCCTCCTGCCTCGGCCAGCTTGCACCTATAAAAACCAAAACAGTTTCCTTCACCCACTCTGCTCCCTGGTTTACCCCTGAACTCCGCGTGATGAAAACTCATGCCCGCCAACTTGAAAGACTCCGCAACAAAACAGGTCTCACAATTCACTCCCAAGCCTACAAAGATGCCCTCTCCCGCGCCCACTCCACCTACTACTCTCAAATAATTCACTCTGGCTCCGGAAACCCCAAAACACTCTTCTCTAAACAATAAACAAACTCCTCAGCCCCCTGGACACCATCTCCCAATCATTCACAGTTGACAAATGCACCACTTTCCTTTCATTCTTCCAAAGCAAAATAGACAACATCTACAGCACCTTAACCACCAACGCACCTGCTCCCCCTCAAACCACCTGCCCCCCCCCCTTATCCTGTCAGCCCCTGCCTCAGTTCTCCCCAATCTCCACCACCGACCTCTCTGACCTCTTCACAGGAATAAAAACTGCCACCTGCTCTCTGGACCCCATCCCCTCCAGCTTTGTCAAGGCCTGCCTTCCTGCTCTCTCTCCACTTATCACTGCAACAATAAACTCCTCCCTGTCCACTGGCATCGTCCCGCCATCCCTCAAAATCGCTGCTGTCACCCCCATTCTGAAAAAACCTGGTCTAAACCCTGACACCCCAAACAACTTCAGACCAATCTCCAACCTACCCTTTCTGTCCAAAGTTTTGGAACGTGCTGTAGCTTCCCAACTCAAATACCACCTCTCTACCAATAACCTGTATGAAACTTTCCAATCCGGATTCCGCTCAAACCACTGTACTGAAACTGCGCTCCTCAAAATCACAAACGACATTCTCCTCTCCTCCGACGCTGGCAACCTCAACATCCTCATCCTACTTGACCTCAGCGCCGCCTTTGACACCATAAATCACTCCATTCTCCTCACCTGACTTGAAACCTCCCTTAACATCACCGGCACAGCCCTATCCTGGTTCAAATCTTACCTCTCTGACAGACACCAGTTCATCTCCGTTAACAACTGTAAATCCCCCACCGCTCCCCTCCCCCAAGGTGTCCCCCAAGGCTCAGTCCTTGGCCCCCTCCTCTTCATCCTCTACCTGTTCCCCCTTGGTCAATTAATCCGCCGTCATGGTCTCAACTTCCACTGCTTCGCCAATGATATCCAGCTCCTCATCTCCACCAAGTCAATCACCCCCACCACACACTCTACACTGACAAACTGCATCACTGAAATAAAATCTTGGCTTCAATCAAATTTCCTCAAACTCAATTGCAACAAATCTGAAATCATCATCATTGGTCCAAAAACGCTCACCAAATCCACCCAAAACTTCATCCTCAACATTGATGGTCTCCCAGTATCCACCTCCCCTTACATCCGGAATCTTGGAATCATCTTTGATCAAACCCTCTCCTTCGACAAACACATCAAACACATCACAAAGACAGCCTTCTTCCACCTCAAAAACATTGCCCGTCTCCATCCATCCCTCTCCTCCACAGCTGCAGAAACCCTCATCCACGCCTTCATCACCTCCCGTCTGGACTACTGCAACAGCCTCCTCTATGGCGCACCCTCAAAAATCATCAGTAAACTTTAATACATTCAAAACTCCGCTGCCCGTCTACTCACCCACACCCCGATCCGTGACCATATCACCCCCGTCCTTTACAAACTCCACTGGCTCCCCATCCCCCAGAGAATCCAGTACAAAATCCTCCTCATAACCTACAAAGCCCTCCATAACCTGGCCCCATCCTACCTGACCGACCTCCTCCACAGGCACACTCCCACCTGCACCCTCCGCTCTGCTGCTGCCAATCTCCTATCCCCCCACATCCGGACCAAACTCAAATCCTGGGGGGACAGGGCTTGCTCCATCGCTGCTCCCACCCTATGGAACTCACTACCCCAAACCGTTAGAGACTCCTCCACACTCACCACATTCAAAACATCGCTGAAGTCTCACCTGTTCAGTACTGCCTTCAACCACTGAAGGTCACCTCACCTTCTGTCTCCTTTCTCTGTTCGTTTACTTATTTACTTATTTATCTATTTATTCATTTCCCTATGTTCTCTAAATCTCTGTAAAGCGTCTTTGAGTATATGAAAAGCGCTATATAAATAAAATGCATTATTATTATTATTATTATTATATATGTGTGTGTGTGAATTAAAAAAAAATATATATATATATATATATATATATACACACACACTACTCTTAAAAATAATTACCATAGATTATGTATAAGAAAAGGAACTTGATTTTCTTTAAAATATCAACACTAATGCCATTGAAATATGTAACCAATACCTAGTGAATGAGAAATTCATTACTTACTCTCTTATGGTATCTGGTATCTGAACATGTTGCATGGGGATCAGCTCCTCCAGCTCAGCTAGGCTACTGACATACCTTATCTTACTGCTGAACTTTGAACTGAAATACAAATAGATACATATTTATTTTACATGTTTCAAAGCCTGAGAAAAAAAAATTAGTACAGCAATTCCTCTATAAAAGTTCATGAAAGGGGCAAGACATATGAAAACTTGTATTTTTACCGATAATTTCACCACTTCAAATAACTGCTAGTTAAGAATTTATGTTTAGAAAACTCTTCCACTTTATCTTAGCATTGCAACATTTCCAGAGGAAATGGTTCTGAATGGTTCCAGAGGACTGGAAAATTCCAAATATTACTCCACTGTTTAATTAGGGAATGAGGCCAAAGAAAGGAAATCAGGGTTCGTACACTTGGAACAGCAAAAGACTCAAGGACCTTTCAAGGACTTTCAAGGTCCAAAAACCCAATTTTCAAGGAGCAAAATCCAGCAAACATTGATGGGTTTTTCCAGTTTTTCTCCATTTAGATAAGAAAATACTGTTTTCAAAACTGTTAATTTGGTGTATATATGGTTAATTAGTAAAAACCGATGATTTTGTAGGTTTTTTTGCTTTATGCGACAAGTTGCCCTCAACTCTCCCAGACTTTTTAACTTGTCCCCGAGCCGTGGAACCGCAGCTGCGGTGGCGGCGGTGGGGACTGGAGGCACAAGCTGCCGGCGAAGGTTCAAAATCATTAATGTTTGATAGGAGCCAAGGATTAGAAATTCATTGGTATTTATTGTTTGTTCATTGATTCTCTATGGTTATCGTAGATACTGAAAGCTAAAGATGCACAAATGGCAGTCAGATGTCAGAAAGATACCAGTGTATTCAGGATTCACTTGCAATGGACAAATAGATTGATTAATGCTATGGAATAGAAATAATAGTAATTGTAAAGTTGATTAAAGTGATCTAAATCTTCACTCTATCAACTTAACAAAGGGTGATGAAACATGCCCAGTAGGAGAATTTGATGAGTAATTTAAACATGCATAAAGGTTTTTATCTCCGTTTTCAGATTATGATCGTAATAAATTTGTGTTTAAGAGTGAAATTTGAATGATAAACACATGCTGCTGGAAATTAAGTCAATTGTCTGTTTAAAGTACTGTGTTCTTTAGGTCAATTCTCTGTTAAAATATTAATTACTTTAACACTTCAAATAATCTTCATTCCTCATTATTTTTCCCTTTGCATCACAAATTGATTGAAACAAGGGCAGTAATAAACAGAGGGTCCGGTCGGTGAAGGAGCGCCGCCACTTGCGGGGGCTGCTCTCTCTCTCACTCTCTCCCAGCGCCAGTGAGATCTGCGCCGCTCCTCCACTCTCTTCCCCGGCCCGTCTCCCTCTAGCGCAGCGAAATAAGAACAAACACAAGCGTTGTAGTTGTTGTTCAGGAGCCTCGGGGCGAGCGGCGGCGGCGAGGAGGGAAAAATAGGCGACAAAGACAAACATGTCTAACAATGTTTCACGACTTTTAATAAAAATACGCATTATAAACGGTGAAAAAATGCCACATTACTGCATGAATTCACGCTTTTATCATAAAAAGTGAATTTTCAAGGACCTATGATCAGATGAGATCAGATGGCAAGTTCTAGGTCAGATGACAGTCTCTTCAACCTCACCCACCTCAGAGCCAAGACAAAAGTATGTGAAGCTCTCATCAGAGACATGTTGTTCACCGGTGATGCAGCAGTTGTGTCCCACACCCAGCAGGAACTACAGTCACTGATGGACCACTTCTATCGGGCTTGCAAGGACTTCGGGCTGACCACCAGCCTGAAGAAGACGAATGTCCTGGGGCAGGACACAGAGGCACCGCCTTTCATCACCATCGACAACTACGAACTCGATGCCGTCCATCAGTTCACGTACCTCGGCTCCACCATCACCGACAACCTCTCCTTGGACACAGAGATTGAGAAGAGGATTGGGAAGGCAACTACCCAATGTGATCGCTTGCCTCACAACTCGAGGCGTTGTGATCGCTCGCCTCACAACTCGAGTGTGGACCACCCCAAAGCTGACAGTGAAGACAAAGATAGCAGTCTACATGGCTGTGTCAACAGCACACGGCAGTGAGACATGGACTACATATGCCATACTGGAGAGAAGACTCAACACCTTCCACCTTAGCATCCGCGTATCCTGGGTATATCCTGGCAAGACAGAGTGTCCAACGCCGAGATTCTGTCTCGCGCTGGCCTTCCCAGTATGTACACTCTACTCAGGCAATGCAGACTGCGGTGGCTGGGCCTTGTCCACCACATGGAGGATGGCCGTATTCCAAACGACATCCTCTACGGAGAGCTAACATCTGGGAGGAGAACCATCGGCCGTCCCCAGCTACGTTACAAGGATGTCTGCAAGAGAGATTTGAAGGCGCTCGACATCGATGTGGAGTCCTGGGAGAGCCTTGCAGCTGACCGTACAAGGTGGAGAGGTACCCTGAACCAACATCTCAAAACGGGGGAAGAGAAATTGATGAACGCTGCGGCAGAAAAGCGGGCACGCAGAAAGGAGCGCAGCAACTTCAACAGACCAGAGACCACACACAAATGTGACCTTTACGACAGAGACTGTCTCTCCCGCATTGGTCTCTTCAGCCACAAGTGACGCTGTTCTTGCCGAGGTGTGGAGCAAGCAGCCAACAAGGATGCATCACCCATGGTTAGCCATGATCGAGGGGGG
This sequence comes from Rhinoraja longicauda, assembly GCF_053455715.1. Taxonomy (NCBI): domain Eukaryota; kingdom Metazoa; phylum Chordata; class Chondrichthyes; order Rajiformes; family Arhynchobatidae; genus Rhinoraja; species Rhinoraja longicauda. The sequence goes on along the minus strand of NC_135955.1, from coordinate 59,932,921 downwards.
CCTAAGAAGAAGATGATAAATCCATGGACTTTCAAGGCCTTGAAAAACAATTTCAAATTCAAGGAGTTTCAAGGATTTTTAAGGACCGTACGAGCCCTGGGAAATTATAGGCCAGTTTGTCTGATTTGTGCGGTTGGTAAAATTTTAGTCCATTATGAAGGATGAGGTTTCAGGGTACTTGGAAGCATGTCATAAAATAGGCCAAAGTCATCATGGTTTTGTTAAGGGGAGATCTTGGCTGACAAATCGATTAGAATTGTTTGAGGAAGTAACAAGCAGGATAGACAAAGGAGAGTCAGTGGATGTTGCTTTCTTGGATTTTCAGAAGGCCATTGATAAGGTGCCGCACACGAGGCTGCTCAACAAGATAGGAGTCCATGGTATTAGAGGGAAGAGTAGATTGGCTGACTGGTAGAAGGCAAAGAGTGGGAAGAAGAGTATTTTGTGGTTGACTGCCAGTGGCTAGTGGTGTTCCACGGAAGCTGGTGCTGAGTCCACTACTTTTCACATTTTATATTAATGATCTGCATGATACCATTATTGGCTTTGTGGCCATGTTTGCAGAAGTTACAAAGACAGGTGGAGGGGCAGGAAGTGTTGAGGAAGCACAACGTCTGCAGAAGAACTTGGACAGGTTGAGAGAGTGGGTAAAGAAGTGGCAAATAGAATACAGTGCAACAAATTGTACTGCACTTTGAGAGGAGGACAATAGACAATAGACAATAGGTGCAGGAGGAGGCCATTCGGCCCTTCGAGCCAGCACCGCCATTCAATGTGATCATGGCTGATCATTCTCAATCAGTACCCCGTTCCTGCCTTCTCCCCATACCCCCTGACTCCGCTATCCTTAAGAGCTCTATCTAGCTCTCTCTTGAATGCATTCAGAAAAGTGGCCTCCACTGCCTTCTGAGGCAGAGAATTCCACAGATTCACAACTCTGACTGAAAAAGATTTTCCTCGTCTCAGTTCTAAATGGCCTACCCCTTATTCTTAAACTGTGGCCCCTTGTTCTGGACTCACCCAACATTGGGAACATGTTTCCTGCCTCTAACGTGTCCAACCACTTAATAATCTTATACTTTTCGATAAGATCTCCTCTCATCCTTCTAAATTCCATAACAAGCCTAGTCGCTCCAGTCTTTCAACATATGACAGTCCCGCCATTCCGGGAATTAACCTAGTAAACCTATGCTGCACGCCCTCAATAGCAAGAATATCCTTCCTCAAATTTGGAGACCAAAACTGCACACAGTACTCCAGGTGCGGTCTCACTAGGGCCCTGTACAACTGCAGAAGGACCTCTTTTCTCCTATGCTCAACTCCTCTTGTTATGAAGGCCAACATTCCATTGGCTTTCTTCACTGCCTGCTGTACCTGCATGCTTCCTTTCAGTGACTGATGCACTAGGACACCCAGATCTCATTGTACGTCCCCTTTTCCTAACTTGACACCATTCAGATAATACTCTGCCTTCCTATTCTGTCCACCAAAGTGGATAACCTCACACTTATCCACATTAAACTGCATCTGCCATGCATCCGCCCACTCACACAACCTGTCCAAGTCACCCTGCAACCTCATAGCATCTTCCTCACAGTTCAGACCACCACCCAGCTTTGTATCATCTGCAAATTTGCTAATGGTACTTTTAATCCCTTCATCCAAGTCATTAATGTATATTGTAAATAGCTGCGGTCCCAGCAGCGAGCCTTGCGATACCCCACTAGTTACTGCCTGCCATTCTGAAAAGGGACCCATTTATCCCCACTCTTTGCTTTCTGTCTGTCAACCAATTTTCTATCCATGTCAATACCCGACCTCCAATACCATGTGCTCTAATTTTGCCCACTAATCTCCTATGTGGAACCTTGTCAAAGGCTTTCTGAAAGTCAAGGTACACCACATCCACCAGCTCTCCCCGGTCAATTTTCCTGGTTACATCCTCAAAGAATTCCAGAAGATTAGTCAAACATGATTTCCCCCTTCGTAAATCCATGCTGACTCGGAACAATCCTGTTACTACTATCCAAATGCTCCGCAATTTCGTCTTTTATAATTGACTCCAGCATCTTCCCCACCACTGATGTCAGACTAACTGGTCTATAATTTCCCGTTTTCTCTCTCCCTCCTTTCTTTAAAAGTGGGACAACATTAGCTACCCGCCAATCCACAGGAACTGATCCTGAATCTATAGAACATTGGAAAATGATCACCAATGTGTCCACAATTTCTAGCGCCACCTCCTTAAGTACTCTGGGATGCAGACCATCAGGCCCTGGGGATTTATCAGCCTTCAGTCCCATCAGTCTACCCAACACCATTTCCTGCCTAATGTGGATTTTCTTCAGTTCCTCCGTCACCCTAGGATCTCTGGCCACTAGAACATCTGGGAGATTGCTTGTATCTTCCTTAGTGAAGACAGATCCAAAGTACCGGTTCAACTCGTCTGCCATTTCCTTGTTCCCCATAATAAATTCCCCCGCTTCTGTCTTCAAGGGACCCACATTTGCCTTGACTATTTTTTTCCTCTTTACATACCTAAAAAAGCTTTTACTATCCTCCTTTATATTATTGGCTAGTTTACACTCGTACCTCATCTTTTCTCCCCGTATTGCCTTCTTAGTCATCTTCTGTTGCTCTTTAAAAGAGTCCCAATCCTCTGGCTTCCCACTCTTCTTTGCTTTGTTGTACTTCTTCTCTTTTATTTTTATGCTGTCCTTGACTTCCCTTGTCAGCCACTGGTGCCTCTTACTCCCCTTGGAATCTTTCCTCCTCTTTGGGATAAATTGATCCTGCAACTTCTGCATTATTCCCAGGAATACCTGCCATTGCTGTTCCACCGTCTTCCCTGCTAGGGCCTCCTTCCAGTCAATTCTGGCCAGCTCCTGCCTCATGCCTCTGTAATCCCCTTTGCTATACTGTAATACTGACACTTCCGATTTTCCCTTCTCCCTCTCAATTTGTAGAGTAAAACTTATCATATTGTGATCACTGCATCCTAATGGGTCTTTTACCTCGAGTCCCCTTATCAGATCAGGTTCATTACACAACACTAAATCCAGAATTGCCTTCTCCCTAGTAGGCTCCAGTACAAGCTGTTCTAAGAATCCATCTCAGAGACACTCCACAAATTCTCTTTCCTGGGGTCCATTACCAACCTGATTTTCCCAGTCTACCTGCATGTTGAAATCTCCCATAACCACCATAGCATTACATGGAATGTACATAGGAATAAAGGCATAGACTACTTTTTAAATGGGGAAAGGATTCAGGAATCGGAGTTTCAAAGGGACTGGTGAGTGCAGCATTCCCAAAACATTAATGTACAGGTTGAGTCAGTGGTAAGGAAGGCAAATACAATGCGAGCATTCATTTTGAAGGGACCAGAATATAAAAACAAGGATGTAACGCTAACGCTATACAAGGTGTGGCCACATTTAGAATAATGTGTATAGCTTTGGGCTCCATATCTGAGAAGGAAGAGGGTCCAGAGGAAGGTTTTCAAAATGATCCTGAGAATGATTGTGCTAACATATGTGGAGTGTGATGGCCCTGGGCCTGTACTCACTGGAGTTTAGAAGGATGAGGGAGGGATTTCACTGAAACCTACTGAATAATGAAAGGCCTAGATAGAGTGGACATGAAAAGGATGTTTCCAGTAATGGGAGAGTCTAGAATCAGAGGGCACAGCCTCAGACTAGAAGGATGTACATTTAGAATAGCGATGAGGAGAAATTTCTTTAGCCAGAGTTGTGAATCTGAGGAATTCATTGCCACAGACAGCTGTGAAGGCCAAGCAACTGGGCATTTTTAAAGCAGAGATTGAAAGGTACTTGAGTCAAAGGCGTCAAAGGTTACAGAAAGAAGGCAGGAGTATGGGGTTGACAGGGATAATTAGATCACCCATGTTTGAATGGTAGAGTAGACTCAATGGGCCAAATTACCTAATTCTGCTCATTTGACTTATGGTTATGTGGCAAATAGAACAAGGATGCAAGGAACTGCAGATACTCATTTAACAAAAGAAACATACAAAGTGCTGGAAGAACTAAATGGGTCAGGCAGCATCTCTGGAGGACAAGGATAGGCAACGTTTCAAGATGGGACCTATTCCCAATGGAAATTGTGACCCTCCCCAAAAGAATCAATTCAATTTTTTTAAAGATGCTCATCTCCAAATATGAAGCAAAGGCAACCAACAGCTGCAACTGCAATGCAGAGTACCCATTTGCACATATTTCCTGTTCTATTTTAATTGGTAAGTTTTGATCTATGCTAGTTTTGGTCTTCAGAAACATAGAAAATAGGTGCAGGAGTAGGCCATTCGGCCCTTCGAGCCAGCACCGCCATTCAATATGATCATGGCTGATCATCCAAAATAATAACCCGTTCCTGCTTTTTCGTGGCTCTAGAAATCGTGGACGCATTGGTGATCATTTTCCAATGTTTTATAGATTCAGGATCAGTTCCTGTGGATTGGAGGGTAGCTAATGTTATCCCACTTTTCAAGAAAGGAGCGAGAGAGAAAAGGGGGAATTATAGACCAGTTAGCCTGATGACGGTGGTGGGAAGATGCTGGAGTCAATTATTAAAGAAGTAATAACAGCGCATTTGGATAGCAGTAAAAGGATTTGTCCAAGTCAGCATGGATTTATGAAGGAGAAATCTTACTTAACTAATCTTCTGGAGTTTTTTGAGGATGTGACAAACAAAATGGATGAAGGAGAGCCAGTGGATGTAGTGTATCTGGACTTTCAGAAAGCCTTTGATAAGGTCACACAGATTAGTGGGCAAAATTAGAGCACATTGTATTGGGGGTAGGGTATTGACATGGATCGGGAATTGGTTGGCAGACAGGAACCAAAGAGTAGGAATAAAGGGGTCCCTGTCAGAATGGCAGGCAGTGGCGAGTGGAGTGCCACAAGGCTCGGTGTTGGGACCGTAACTATATACAATATATATTAATGATTTGGATGATGGAATTAAAAGTAACACTAGCAAATTTGCAGATGACACAAAGCTTGATGGCAGTGTGAATTGCGAAGAGAATGCTCGGAGGTTGCAGGGTGACTTGGACAGGTTGCGTGAGTGGGCAGATGCATGGCGGATGCAGTATAATGTAGATAAATGTGAGGTTATTCTCTTTGGCGGCAAGAACAAGGAGGCAGATTATTATCACAATGGTGTCAGATTAGGAAAAAGGGAAGTGCAACAAGACCTGGGTGTCCTTGTACACCAGTCACTGAAAGGAAACATGCAGGTACAGCAGGCATTGAAGAAAGCTAATAGCATGTTGGCCTTCATAATGAGAGGATTTGAGTATAGGAGTAAAGAGGTCCTTCTGCAGTTGTACAGGGCCCTGGTGAGACCACATCTGGAGTATTGTGTGCAATTTTGGTCTCCTAATTTGAGGGAAGACATCCTTGCTATTGAGGCAGTGCGGCGTAGGTTCATGAGGTTAATCCCCGGGATGGTGGGACCGTCATATGAGGAAAGATTGGAAAGATTCAGCTTGTATTCACTGGAATTTAGTAGGATGAGAGGGGATCTTATAGAAACGTATAAAATTATAAAAGTACTGGACAAGCTAGATGCAGGAAAAATGTTCCCAATGTTGGGGGAGTCCAGAACCAGGGGCCACAGTCTAAGAATAAAGTGGAGGCCATTTAAAACTGAGATGAGAAAAAACTTTTTCACCCAGAGAATTGTAAATTTGTGGAATTCCCTGCCACAGAATGCAGTATAGGCCAATTCACTGGATGAATTTAAAAGAGAGTTACATAGTACTCTAGGGGCTGGTGGAATCAAGAGATTTGGGGAGAAGGCAGGCACAGGTTACTGATTGTGGATGATCAGCCATGATCACAATGAATGGCGATGCTGGCTCGAAGGGCCAAATGGCCTCCTCCTGCACCTATTTTCTATGTTTCTATCCCCTCTCATCTTTCTAAATTCCAAGTGAATACAAGCCCAGTCGACCCATTTTTTCATATGTCAGTCCCGCCATCCCGGGAATTAACCTGGTGAACCTACGCTGCACTCCCTCAATATGAAGAATGACCTTCCTCAAATTAGGAGACCGAAACTGCACATAACTTACTCCTATGTTTATGTGTTATTTCAATAAATCTCTAATTTAGTGAAGTGGTAGCAGACAGGAAAATGTGATTATGATCTGTAAATCTACACCTGGAGGAGAAAGACATGCAGGCAAATGGGATTAGCATTGGAGAGAGGGGGAGGGGTGAAGAGAACAAAGGGAACATCTGTGGTAAGGTGGAGACATGGAGATAGGCCAAAAGGGCTTGTTTCTGTGCTGTATGATTCTATGTTTCTCACTGATTAATTCATGAATGGCCTCAAAAACAAAGATCACACCTAGGGATCCGCTCAGGCAAAAAAGGCATTTAGAAAGTAGGCAATGGTTAAGTATAGGCAGAAATTCTGGACCAAAAATTATTATAGATTAAATAATGCTTGTGCAAAATTCTGTTAATAAAAATAAATTTGCTTCAATAATAAAATAATCTAAAGTTATTAACCAATTTACCAGAGTGGTGATTACCATGGTGATAATTATTCAAGGGCCTCTGCACCTCATGGAGGGTTTTTAAATTTGAATACATTCTCCTGAGGCTTCATTGTGTTTCCAGTAAGTAAATCTCCTCCAGGTGTTATCTGCTGCACCTGTTAAATGTCATGTTTGATTTTTTTTCCCCCCCAAGATAAAAAACAGCACTGAATTGCTAATGGGTATTGGATTACAGAAACACAATGGAAACATTAAACTGAGTAAAAATAATCCCTTTGAATTCTTTTTGCTTTTATTTGACTTTTGCACAAGACATTTGCAATATGCTTCCAAAGTCATCTATTTAATAGGCGAATGTGAACAGTTGGAGAGAAATTAAAACATGAAATTATTGCAACTACAACAACTTTGGTCTCCACTCTACAAGGTAGACATTCCCTTTGAGCTCCACCCATCCCCCTCTCTGCAATTTAAAAATAACACAATTCTCCTGTTCTACGAGGACCATGATGATCAGATCATTGATTTGAAATATTGACTAATTTTGCTGCCTGACCTGCTGGGCACTTCCAGGACTTCCTGCTTTCACTTAGAAACTAATGACATGACCAAACATAGACTTACGAAAAGTAAACATGTTAAAAAAATCTGTTCAAAGATTTTTTCCAAGATTTATCCAAAAAGGGAAAGCAAATAATATGCTGTTACGAATTTTAGGTGACTTTTGATGACATGCCACACATGAGATTTTTAAAATTAGAGTGTACATATACTAGTGTACCTACACTGGCGCAATATACTAGTGAGAATTAGTTAATAGAAAATGAAGTAGGGGCTTTATTTTCGATGACGGTTTGAGAGTTGCAGGGCGTTGTAGAAATTCACGCTGATCATACTGAACAGAAGAGCTACCACAAGGGGCCAAATGGCCTAATTTTGCTTCCATTTCTTATGTAAACACAGTGAAAGCTGATTGCACACCATTACATCATATATACATGTGGTTTTCTTAGTCTCTTTAAAGTAAAAAATGAACATTATCACCTACCTAATAAAAGGTCGAGTCACAGCAAGTATCGTCCTGATAAACCATGATGGGTGCACAATTATAAATGATTTCAAATTCTTCCTTAATCTGTGTTTTAAAGAAATACATAGTAATATAATGACATTTATTACTGTTTTACATACCTGTGACTGTTTATCTTCCCTGACAATACGATCATTTGGAAATGAGCTTGAAACATAGAAAATAGGTGCAGGATAGGCCATTCGGCCCTTCAAGCCAGCACCGCCATTCAATATGATCATGGCTGATCATCCAAAATCAGTACCTCATTCCTGCTTTTTCCCCATATCCCTTGATTTCGTTAGCCCTAAGAGCTATAGCTAACTCTCTAATGAAAACATCCAGTGAATTGGCCTCCACTGCCTTTTCTGGCAGAAAATTCCACAGATTCACAACTCTCTGGGTGAAAATGTTTTTCCTCATCTCAGTTCTAAATGGCCTACCCCTTGTTCTTAAACTGTGACCCCTGGTTCTGGACTCCCCCAATGTCGAGAACATTTTTCCTGCTTCTAGCCTGTCCAATCCCTTAAGAATTTTATATGTTTCTATAAGATCCCCTCTCATCCTTCTAAATTCCAGTGAATACAAGCCCAGTCGACCCATTCTTTCATCATCTGTCAGTCCCGCCATCCCAGAAATTAACCTGGTGAACCTATGCTGCACTCCCTCAATAGCAAGAATGCCCTTCCTCAAATTAGGAGACCAAAACTGCTCACAATACACCAGGTATGGTTTCATCAGGGCCCCGCACAACTGCAGCAGGACCTCCTTGCTCCTATGCTCAAATCCTCTTGCTATGAATGTATACCTTTTTCTTTAACTTTATTAAATTATATTCACAATTTGAATGACCTAGCAGTAAATAGCAATCTTTATTTTAGAGACACAGCATGGAAACCACGGACCACCAAGTACATGCCAACCATTGATCACCTGTATGTTCCTCTATCTTCCACTTGCTTTAGGGGGGCCTATAGTTAATCCCGTCAGAGAGCTTGCACCTTTCTTATTTCTGAGCTCCACCCTTATCGTTTCAGTAGAGAAACCCTCCAGTATATCTTCTCTGAGTGGCGCAGTGATAATCTCCCTGATCAGTTGTGCAACTCCTCCCCCTCTTTTGCCTCCCTCCCATTCACTTCCGAAATAACAGAGGTCTGAAGAAGGGTCTCGACCTGAAACGTCACCCATTCCTTCTCTTCAGAGATGTTGCCTGTCCCGCTGAGTTACTCCAGCTTTTTGTTTCTATCTTCTGAAACAAAACCCTGGTACAGTGAGAGCTGCCAATCACGCCTCTCATGCATGCACGGTTTTGCAATGGTGACAACATCATAATCCCAAGCATTGATCCAGGTTCAAGGTTCCTCTACATTCTCCACAATACTTCAGCCCATCAGCATCACCATATCCCTTCACCTCTCCCCGCCTGTCCATCCTTTGGGTCTTACGGATCCCCATCACTCCTTCCAATTTTTTACCTACAACTCTGGTTTCATCTCCCTGCCTTTGTAGTTTAAACTCTCCCGAGTAGCACGAGCAAACCTTCCTGCAAGGATATTGGTCCCCCTCCAGGTCAGATGCATGCAGTCTCTCTTGTTCAGGTCACCATTGCCCCAGAAGAGATCTCAATGGTCTAAAAATTTGAATCCCTGCCTGCTGCACCAGCTCCTGAACCTTGCATTCATCAGTCTTATCTGCCTATTTCTACCTTCACTCGCATGTGGTACTGGGAGTAATCCAGGGATTACTACCTTTGGGATCCTGCTTTTTAATTTTCTGCCTAACTCCCCATATTCGCTTTGCAGGACCTCATCCCTTTGTTATTTGTGGCAATGTTCATAATAGCAGCTGCTCGCCCTCCCCTTGAGAATGATGTTTGGAGACATCCGAGAACAAACACGCCATCCTTAAGTCCTGTTTGCTGCCTAAGAATTGTCTGTCTGTCTGTCCCCCTGAATAACGAGTCTCCTATCATGATGGTTCTTGACCAGCATGTTAGGCTTCAAACTTGCAAATCTCTATTTGCACCCTCAGCTCGTCTGTCTCATTCATTTTATTCCTTGCACTTAGGCACATATCATTAAACATGGCAAGGCTCCATTTGTTACTTGCTAAACCTTCCAAACTCTGATTAATTTTCTGTCTTCAGTTTCAGCCTTTGCTTTTCTCTCTTTAGATCGCTGCCAAATTCTCCACACCTTATCTAAATTCCCCTCTAAGCCTCTCCCTTTTGTGAAATCACTCCAGCTCAGCATTCCTACGCACCATCCTCTCTACCTGTACTCACTGGCCTATGCCACAAAGAGTAATTTTTTACCCAAATGCATTAATTGTGTCTGGAAAAGCTCATCCTTTTTTCTTCCCAATCATCAGGGCTATACGGTGGCGCAGCAGTAGAGTTGCTGTCTTACAGCGCCAGAGACCTGGGTTCGATCCCGACTAAGGGTGCTGTCTGGATGGAGTTTTTATGTTCTTCCCGTGACCGTGTGGGTTTTCTCAGTGATCTTCGGTTTCCTCCCACACTACAAAGGCGTACAGGTTTGTAGGTTAATTGGCTTGGTACAAATGTAAAATTGTCCCTAGTGTGTGTAGTGTGTTAATATGCGTGGATCGCTGGTCGATGCGGACTCGGTGGGCCAAAGGGCCTGTTTTCGCACTGTATCTTTAAAATCACTGATTATGATCAATCAGACTAGTATCTATAGGTGAACATGATTACTGACAAGTGATGAGCACAACAACTAATTCAGAGAAAAGGCTTCAGTTTGCGAAGTGAAATTGATTTTTCTGTTTACAAAGATCATGTGGAGATGAAGTCCCAAGTTTGCTGCTGGTTTGGGATCGTAATGGGGGTGAATATTTCTAAAGAGGTTGATTGTAATAAAACATAGAAACATAGAAAATAGGTGCAGGAGGAGGCCATTCGGCCCTTCGAGCCAGCACCGCCATTCATTGTGATCATGGCTGATCACCCACAATCAGTAACCTGTGCCCAACTTCTCCCCATATCCCTTGATTCTGCTAGCCCCTAGAGCTCGATCTAACTCTCTCTTAAATTCAGCCAGTGATTTGGCCTCCACTACCCTCTGTGGCAGAGAATTCCACAAATTCACAACTCTCTGGGAGAAAAAGTTCCTTCTCACCTCAGTTTTAAATGGCCTCCCCTTTATTCTAAGACTGTGGCCCCTTGTTCTGGACTCGCCCAACATTGGGAACATTTTTCCTGCATCTAGCTTGCCAGTCCTTTTATAATTTTATATGTCTCTATAAGATCCCCTCTCATCCTTCTAAACTCCAGTGAATACAAGCCTAGTCTTTTCAATCTTGACATATGACAGCCCCGCCATCCCAGGGATCAATCTCGTGAACCTACGCTGTACTGCCTCAATTACAAGGATGTCCATCCTCAAATTAGGAGACCAAAACTGTACACAATACTCCAGATGTGGTCTTACCAGGGCCCTATACAACTGCAGAAGAACCTCTTCAATACTGAAATCCTCTCGTTATGAAGGCCAACATGCCATTAGCTTTCTTCACTGCTTGCTGTACCTGCACGCCAACTTTCAGTGACTGGTGTACAAGGACACCCAGGTCTCGCTGCGCTTCCCCCTTACCTAACCTGACACCATTGAGATAATAATCTGCCTCCTTGTTTTTGTCGCCAAAGTGGATAACCTCACATTTATCTACATTTTACTGCATCTGCCATGCATCTGCCCACTCACTCAACCTGTCCAGGGCACCTTGCAACCTCCTAACATCCTCTTTGCAGTTCACACTGCCACTCAGCTTTGTGTCATCTGCAAACCTGCTAGTGTTACTTCTAATTCCTTCATCCACATCATTAATATATATGGTAAACAGTTGCGGCCCCAACACCGAGCCTTGCGGCACTCCACTCGCCACTGCCTGCCATTCTGAAAAGGACCCGTTTACTCCTACTCTTTGCTTCCTGTCTGACAACCAATTCTCTATCCATGTCAACACCCTACCCCCAATACCATGTGCTCCAATTTTGCTCATCAAAAAGGTGTGGGACCTTATCAAAGGCTTTCTGAAAGTCTAGATACACTACATCTACAGGCTTCATCCATTTTACTTGACACATCCTCAAAAAATGAAAACAATAATTTAAAAAATACCTGCCTTCTATCAATCATTTGATAGCACTTTTTCATCCAGTTAAAGCCTGGCATCTTTCTTCGTGGAGTCGCTCCATTCAGATAAATGATCATGTAGTCCTCAGCCACCAAGAGTTCTAAAGTACTTATCACATACCTGTCCCCAAAGAAACATAATTTTCCATTACAGACCTTTGCATAAATCAGTTTGTTGCTGACTTCAATTCAGTTGCTACTTTTAGAATTGCCGGAATGCCGCTAAATACTTAGCAAAACAAATGCCAATTCGACAGAGTGTTTGAATAAGAAAGAGTTTGAATCTACAAAGCTCAAGAACAGCATCTTTTACAACTTGAAGGCCTTCAGCAAACTGCTTTAGCTGAGGATAAAAACTATTATTCTTCTGCTCAACAGGTGTATGGCCAAAGTTCAGACATCCCCGAAACGTCACCCATTCCTTCTCTCCAGAGATGCTTCCTATCCCGCTGAGTTACTCCAGCATTTTGTGTCTACCTTCGATTTAAACCAGCATCTGCAGTTCCTTCCTACAAATCAAAATAAACTATCAGCTAATTAAAATTTCAGCTTTTATTCTGAGCCGGAGTGTCTAATATACTTAGAACATACAGTAGATCACAGGAGCAGGTGCTTAAGTCCACAATATCTGTGCCAAACATGATACCAAGTTAAATTAATATTTTCTGCCTCCATGTGATCTATATCCCTCCATATCCATGTGCCTAACCAAAAGCATCTTAAATGCCTTCCCCTCCACCCCTGGCAGTGCATTCTCGGCATCCACCACTCTCTGTGTAAAGAACTCGCCCTGCACATCTCCTTTAAAGTTTACATCAAAGCAACTTAGATTTGACTCCTGATAACTGGACTTTTTAAATTCAAATTTCATAGCAAATACAGCAGTCTGAAGAAGGGTCTCGACCCGAACCGATACCCTTCTCTCCAAAGATGCTGCCTGCCCCGTTGAGTTACTCCAGCTTTGTGTGTCTACCAGCATTCTTTTAACCTATTTAATCACGTTCATTCCCCACATTCTGAATAAATGTGCAGTATCTTGATATCCACACAAATATTAAAACAAATGACAAGTTATGCAAAGATAAAGTCAAAATATTTTATGTTTGGATGCAAATAATATGGATAATGTTTCGATGAATATGTTTTGAACTACAAGAAAAAAATATTTTTGAAAGTTGGCAGCAACTTAAAATTGTGAAATGGCAACATTGAAATTGCTAAGTACTCATCAGCATTGACTCGGTCAAGTCAAATATTGTGGTCATTTTCTGGATCAGTATTGTCTACAAATATTTATTTTCTATTTCCTCACAGTGGAATCTAAACCACAAACCACGGTTTGGTTATTTCATTTCCTGCAAAAGTTAAGTCAATTCTCATTTAGTTTCACATGTCATGCATCCAGGAGTGAATGATGTGCTATCATAGACTTTGCACAGAATTTATACATTGAGGTTTAGTTGACAGTTGCATATAATAATCTCCCACAGTACTACAGTGCTTCAACTTTTGGATCTTCATGCCTATTATATATATATAAATATATTCCTTTATTTGTCCCACACCGGGGAAATTTGCAGTGTTGCAGCAGTGGATAGCAAGAGACATTCATTATAAATAAAAATAAAGATAAGGATAATTGTCATCATTTACTGTGTTTTTCCTTTACTTTTACTGTTGACTGGTCAGACTGGTCTGCTGGGAGTAGCGCTGGTTGTGCAGTCTCACAGCAGCGGGAAGGAAGGACTTCCAATATCTCTCCTTCACACACTTGGGGTGAAGGAGTCTGTCACTGAAGGAGCTACTCAGTGCAGTGACAGTGTCCGGCATGGGGTGGGAGTTGTTGTCCAGTAGCGATGTTATCTTTGCCACCATCCTCCTCCCTCCCACCGCCTGTACTGAGTCAAGGGGGCAACCCAGGACAGAGCTGGCCTTCCTGTTCAGCTTGTCAAGTCTCTTCCCCTCCGCTGCTGAGATGCTGCTGCTCCAGCAGACCACTCCATAGAAAATGGCTGATGCCACCACAGTGTTGTAGAAAGTCCTTAGGTGTGCCCCCTGCACTCCAAAGGACCTGAGATTCAACACATATCAATTATTCAGTGCAAAACCACATAGAAAATTACTTGGTGACAATAATTATATCAGTCTTCCAAATAATGCTGTTTACTCAGCACACACATCAGTTAAAATGGGTGATTCTAATAGAGGATGAGTCCTTTACTAAATTTGTCCAAAAATTAATGTGAAGACTGTTGGGATCAAAATTCATCTGCAGTAATCCTCCAAGGACAGAGGTGGAAATTAATTTAATTGATCCATACAGAATTACTGCAAAGAAATTATTTTTAAATCTCAACATAGCTGAGAGGCTTATGCAATTCACTGGTACATTTGTGCTGGTCTCTCGGCAGTGAAGACTGGTGAAACTGGTCAAACTATAATTGGCACAAAACTTGTCAGGTCAGCAACCTTGCATGAGGACCTTTCTTGATGAACCGTCACTGATCTGTAACATTGACTGTCTTTCTCTGCAAAGATGTGCTTGCTCTGCTGGGTATTTCTAGCATTTTGGGATCTTAAGCTCAGATTACATTTTATTCACTTCATGAGTACACTTTAACAGTTCAATGTTGTAATTCTGGTTACAAATTAGAACACATGCACTTTAAAACAAATTGTGCTGTTTTACTCACAAAAAGAGATTCTCCATAATATAATTATAGTCAGGTCGGTTGCTCTCTGGCAGGAAACACGCAGCGAACACAATGATGGCATTGAGCCCATCGCTATAGTATCCTGAGGAAAACAAGAAGATATTTGTTTGATATTGTGCACTGATAACAGCATAACCTAGAATCTTTTAGCATTAGAAGAGAAAAGGAAATCTGGTAATTTTAAGCAGTTCAACTCCGAAATCTCAGAAGAGCATCAAGTGTCAATTTGTCATCAATTGGAGCTTGTGACTACCAAAAATATTCTGTTTCCGTTGATGTCATTTTATTGTCTGTATTGGTAAAAATATAATCAATAAGCTATCAATCAACACATGTGTATGATAAATTCGGGACTTCTGTTTAGAACTTAGAAAGTAGAAATAAGGAGCTGCAAATGCTGGGTTACGAAGGGGAAAGACACAAAAATGCTGGAGTAACTAAACGGGTCAGGTGGCATCATTGGAGAATATGAATAGGTGCTGTTTCAGGTCAGGACATTTCACCTGCTCATGTTCTCCAAGCATGCTGCCTGACCCGCTGAGTGACTCCAGCATTTTGTGTCTTTCCTTCTGTTTAAAACTATTTGATTTGAGAAGTGAGGAAGACTGAGTAGGATTTCTAAATAGGACTACTAAGGAAACAGTGCAGACTTTGAATGCAAAATTTTAAATGCATGAGTCCATAAGGGAGGTTGTTTTAAACTAGTTACTTAATTTATTTTCTTCCTTTACCTTATCAGATCAGAAATGTGTATAAAGAACTAATCTTCCTATCTAACACAGCACTGTTTCCTGATTGACGAAATAAATATTCAGTGAAAAAGGTGCAGCCTACAGTTCAATGTGCAGTGAGAAACACATGACACTGAAATAAATATTGAATTAATCTCATCAAGGTTTCCTACACATTTTAATTGATCTCTTTTAGGTGCAGGCAACAGCTGAGGTACACTGCATCAATACAGAGACAATGGGGGGGGGAAATAAGATTCAGAAATCAAAGTTGGGATGCCTGCAGGAAAGGGAGTTGAAGTAGAAACACTACTTGGAACCAGGTACACCATATATTATATTAATAAAGGTAATTTGTATTAATGATAGTCTTGCCATTAAGTGATTGACATTGTTTCCCATTCAATAAGATGAATTCTTAAAATTAACTATTTGTAACTGTTGTAAATGTTAATGTAAATTTGTTAAATATTAAATAATCATCTTTTTTTGTCATCCATCAAAGGCCTAAACTCGAAAATTGTGTCCATGCTGTGGAAAAATACAAACCAGGCATACCGTGGGTTCGATTAAGAGGAGATGCTGAAGAAACAAAGATTTTATGGCTGTTGTAAGGAAATCTGGGTCATTATTCTATTGAATTTATGCTCTGGAGAATCCGAATAGAAAACTTGTGGCTTTCTCTGGAATATTGTCCTACTCAACCTCTTAATCCTCTGATTGATCCTTGACCATTAATTACTCCACCCAACAGAAATAACTTCTGCTGTTATTCTAATCCCAACCTATTTTTTCCTGACCCGAGTCCACCCACAAAGCTAACTCCATCCACTAAGCAAGCTCAATTATATTAGGCAGCTATGTTCTATAACATTTTCTTTAGAATCCTGTCCACAAAATACATCTTAAAATCAAAGCAAACAAAAAATGGAATAATTTCCAAGATTTTCATCTCAATTTGTCATACAAATTCAAACAGCTAAACATATCAAGTACTCCATACAGAGCTAACAACTAGGGATGCTGGAGTGACTGTAAATTGTTACACAAACCAGATGTTAATTAGAATAGTTTTTAACCCCTGGAATAAAATATCATCAGATGATAATTGTATAATCCTCAGAATATTAAGGAGGAAATGAAATAATTGGAAGTGTTATGTAGCAGATAGTTACAAGTAAACACATTACATATGATTTTAAAGGTAAATCAAAACATTCAGATGCTGAAAATCTTAAATAAAAACAGAAAATGATGGAAAAACCCAATATGTTTGACAGCATCCGTGGAAAGAGAAATGGTAAACATTTCAAGTCATCAAAAAGTTGTTGACCTGGATATGCTGGGATGTTTTCCTGGGACACAGGAGATAGAGGGGTGACTCACAGAAGTATATAAAATCATGTGGGACATTAATATGGTTAGACTACCTTTGGCAGAGTAGGGGAGTCTAAAACTAGAGGACATAGAGTTAAGGTAGGAGGGAAATGTTTTAAAAGGGACCTGAGGAGCATCTGTTTCCACACAGAGAGTGGTGGGCAAATGGAACAAACAGCCACAGGAAGCTGTAGAAGCAGGTACAATGAAATGTTAAAAAAAAAATTGGACAGTACCCTACAGTCGCTAACCTCCGTCATTAAGCGCGCGGCTGGCCAGACAAGCACTACAACGTTCCGCTGCCAGTCCGGCCCTTCTTTGCTGTCCGAGATGAGCTGGTGCTGCAAGATGGCATTATTTTAAAAGGACACAAGGCTGTGGTTCCTGCTTTGCTGTACCACCGGTATTTTAACGCTGTCCATGCAGGACACCCGGGTGCTGAAGCCACTGTTTCACGGGCAAGAAGCATGTTTTACTGGCCTGGCATGGCCGAATATATCACCGAGAATGTGGCATCCTGCGCAGTGTGTAACAGTTTGGCACCTCACCAACAAAAACAACCGCTTCTTTCACATCCGGTACCTGAGCTCCCGTGGTCTACAGTCGCAGCTGACATATTTGATTGGCATGGCAAACAATACCTGGTGCTCGTGGATTCTTAATCAGGATGGCTCGACATTGATTTCCTCAGCAGCCCCACTTCCAGCGGAGTGATTTCGAAGTTATCTCACCACTTTTCAGTCCACGGATCCCCGGTAAAAAAGCTAACTGACAATGGCAGTGAATTGCCAACAATTCAGGGAGTTTGCTAAACACTGGAATTTTCGCCACATCACCAGCAGCCCGGAATATCCCCAGTCTAACGGGCTGGCTGAACGGGCTGTCAAAAGTGCTAAACAGCTCATGGAACGTTCGTACAGAGCAAAATTGGACATATTCCTGGATCTGCTTAACTTACGCAACATTTCCCGTGACCCCACCTTGGGTTCACCCGCCCAACGTTTATTGTCAAGGCAAACCCGTGCCACAGTGCCTGTAGCCAATCAGGCTTTAGTCCCACAAGTGTTTCCACCGGAGGAGGTTCAATCCAGGTTGCAACAGAAGCGTGACATTCAGAAACGATGGTTTGACAAGACAAGTAGGCCACTGCCATCGCTGACCAAAGGGCAGGTGGTCCGCTTACAGACTGACAGAGGCCATGACCGTTTCGGAGTAATTTCTGGAATTGCTTCAGAGCCACGTTCATGTATCATGAGAGCCGATGGCGGTACCTACCGACGTAACAGGCGACACATCCTGCCTGTGAACGAGCCAGTTCCTCCACTCTATAATCTAGATCGTACAAGTTCGCTTCCGTTTGCGCCTAGTGGCACTCGCATGCTTTTGCCAGCACAACAATCCATGTCTGCAACAGCTCCTCTGCCTGTTCCATCTTCGCCTCCATATTCATCACCTGTTCCACAGTTTGCTGCTTCGTCTCCAGGGGCAAACTTATCCTGCTCTCTCCCCGGATAAGAAGAATGGAGATGGTCTCTATCGTACACGTGCTGATCGTGTTTGCAGACCGGTTGTGAAGTATCCGGACTATGTTTAACTTTCCTCCAGTTTGTCACCGATTATTATACATGACGTGTTTAGTTTATGGGTCTGTATCGTTGTTGATTATTTAAGAGGGGGGATGTAGATGAGTGTAATGGTGTCACTCATGTTATGTGTCATGCTATTGTAGTTACGCCTCTTTAGGTTTTGAGTGACCACTGCTTGCGAGATTCGGGTTAGTGTAAGTGGAACGTGCAGGCGTGAGGTCAATAGACAATAGACAATAGGTGCAGGAGTAGGCCATTCAGCCCTTCGAGCCAGCACCGCCATTCAATGCGATCATGGCTGATCACTCTCAATCAGTACCCCGTTCCTGCCTTCTCCCCATACCCCCTCACTCCGCTATCCTTAAGAGCTCTATCCAGCTCTCTCTTGAAAGCATCCAACGAACTGGCCTCCACTGCCTTCTGAGGCAGAGAATTCCACACCTTCACCACTCTCTGACTGAAAAAGTTCTTCCTCATCTCCGTTCTAAATGGCCTACCCCTTATTCTTAAACTGTGGCCCCTTGTTCTGGACTCCCCCAACATTGGGAACATGTTTCCTGCCTCTAATGTGTCCAATCCCCTAATTATCTTATATGTTTCAATAAGATCCCCCCTCATCCTTCTAAATTCCAGTGTATACAAGCCCAATCGCTCCAGCCTTTCAACATACGACAGTCCCGCCATTCCGGGAATTAACCTAGTGAACCTACGCTGCACGCCCTCCATAGCAAGAATATCCTTCCTCAAATTCGGAGACCAAAACTGCACACAGTACTCCAGGTGCGGTCTCACCAGGGCCCGGTACAACTGTAGAAGGACCTCTTTGCTCCTATACTCAACTCCTCTTGTTACGAAGGCCAACATTCCATTGGCTTTCTTCACTGCCTGCTGTACCTGCATGCTTCCTTTCATTGACTGATGCACTAGGACACCCAGATCTCGTTGAACTCCCCCTCCTCCTAACTTGACACCATTCAGATAATAATCTGCCTTTCTATTCTTACTTCCAAAGTGAATAACCTCACACTTATCTACGTTAAACTGCATCTGCCATGTATCCGCCCACTCACACAACCTGTCCAAGTCACCCTGCAGCCTTATTGCATCTTCCTCACAATTCACACTACCCCCCAGCTTAGTATCATCTGCAAATTTGCTAATGGTACTTTTAATCCCTTCGTCTAAGTCATGCTTGCTATGTAGTTAATAAAGTCTTTGGATCGTTATCCAGGTGTAAGGCTTCTGTTATTATACGGTCAGCACAACAAACATAGATAGAAAATGTTTAAAGAAATATGGATCAATAGAAGGCAAATAGGACTAGCTTGAAGAGACATCTTGGTCAGCTTGGACGAATTGGGCTGAAAGACCTGTGGAGCATCTGTTAAACTGGAAGAACAGCACCTCATTTTACCTGGAATATGTTCAGACCTCTCATAGAAACATAGAAAGTAGGTGCAGGAGTAGGCCATTCGGCCCTTCGAGCCTGCACCGCCATTCAATATGATCATGGCTGATCATCCAACTCAGTATCCTGTACCTGCCTTCTCTCCATACCCCCTGATCCCTTTAGCCACAAGGGCCACATCTAACTCCCTCTTAAATATAGCCAATGAACTGGCCTCAACTACCTTCTGTGGCAGAGAATTCCACAGATTCACCACTCTCTGTGTGAAAAAAAACGTTCTCCTCTCAGTCCTAAAAGACTTCCCCCTTATCCTTAAACTGTGACCCCTTGTTCTGGACTTCCCCAACATCGGGAACAATCTTCCTGCATCTAGCCTGTCCAACCCCTTAAGAATTTTGTAAGTTTCTATAAGATCCCCCCTCAGTCTTCTAAATTCCAGCGAGTACAAGCCGAGTCTATCCAGTCTTTCTTCATATGAAAGTCCTGCCATCCCAGGAATCAATCTGGTGAACCTTCTCTGTACTCCCTCTATGGCAAGAATGTATTTCCTCAGATTAGGAGACCAAAACTGTACACAATACTCCAGGTGTGGTCTCTCCAATGCCCTGTACAACTGCAGTAGAACCTCCCTGCTCCTATACTCAAATCCTTTTGCTATGAATGCGAACATACCATTCGTTTTCTTCACTGCCACCATTCAGATAATAGTCTGCTTTCCTGTTCTTGCCAGCAAAGTGATAACCTCACATTTATCCACATTATACTGCATTATACTGCATCTGCCATGCATTTGCCCACTCACCTAACCTATCCAAGTCACCTTGCAGCCTCCTAGCATCCTCCTCACAGCTAACACTGCCCCCCAGCTTCGTGTCATCTGCAAACTTGGAGATGTTGCATTCAATTCCCTCGTCCAAATCATTAATATATATTGTAAATAGCTGGGGTCCCAGCACTGAGCCTTGCGGTACCCCACTAGTCACTGCCTGCCATTCTGAAAAGGACCCGTTTATTCCTACTCTTTGCTTCCTGTCTGCCAGCCAGTTCTCTATCCACATCAATACTGAACCCACAATATACCGTGTGCTTTAAGTTTGCATTCTAATCTCTTATGTGGGACCTTGTCGAAAGCGTTCTGGAAGTCCAGATATAACACATCCACTGGTTCTCCCTTATCCACTCTACTAGTTACATCCTCTAAAAATTCTATAAGATTCGTCAGACATGATTTACCTTTCATAAATCCATGCTGACTTTGTCCAATGATTTCACCACTTTCCAAATGTGCTGCTATCCCATCTTTAATAACTGACTCTGGCATTTTCCCCACTACCGATGTTAGACTAACTGGTCTGTAATTCCCCGTTTTCTCTCTCCCTCCCTTTTTGAAAAGTGGGGTTACATTAGCTACCCTCCAATCCTCAGGAACTACTCCAGAATCTAAAGAGTTTTGAAAAATTATCACTAATGCATCCACTATTTCTGGGGCTACCTCCTTAAGCACTCTGGGATGCAGCCTATCTGGCCCTGGGGATTTATCGGCCTTTAATCCATTCAATTTACCTAACACCACTTCCCGACTAACCTGGATTTCACTCAGTTCCTCCATCTCATTTGACCCCCGGTCCCTTGCTATTTCCGGCAGATTATTTATGTCTTCCTTAGTGAAGACAGAACCAAAGTAGTTATTCAATTGGTCTGCCATGTCCTTGTTCCCCATGATCAATTCACCTGTTTCTGACTGCAAGGGACCTACATTTGTTTTAACTAATCTTTTTCTCTTCACATATCTATAAAAGCTTTTGCAGTCAGTTTTTATGTTCCCTGCCAGTTTTCTTTCATAATCTATTTTCCCTTTCCTAATTAAGCCATTTGTCCTCCTCTGCTGGACTCTGAATTTCTCCCAGTCCTCTGGTAGGCTGCTTTTTCTTGCCAATTTGTATGCTTCATCTTTTGTTTTGATACTATCCCTAATTTCCCTTGTTAGCCACGGATGCACTACCTTCCCTGATTTATTCTTTTGCCAAACTGGGATGAACAATTGTTGTAGTTCATCCATGCGGTCGTTAAATGCCTCCCATTGCCTATCCACCATCAACCCTTTAAGAATCAATTGCCAGTCTATCTTGGCCAATTCTCAACATTTGATTTTATAAATTCATAATTTTGATGTCCAAAATTCAGAATTTTACATCAAAATTCATAATATGACACATAATGCAACCTTTCAGCAAAACAAGTATGCATGCCAAATGCGCATAGGCGTTGCGCTACATTTATGTGTGAGAAACGACTATTATTTCCAACAGTCTGTAGTTCTTACCCCCTATCATGAGTATATTCTGTTATTTATAGAAAGGTTAATGAACATAGATACTTTTGCAACACAAAGAAAAAAATGTTTTGTTTTGTTTTTTCTATTTTGCTTTTTCCTTACACATCCAAATTCTCTTGGTATTGAATAAAAGAACAATGGTCATAAAATGTATGACTAAGTTATGAAGAAAGAGTTGAAATATGCGACTCAACTAAGCATACGGAAGTACTTGTTGAAGTAAATTTGCACATTAATTGATAATCAGCCCGAAAAGGTGGTAATTGGCTTTTATATTTTAACCCCGTCTTAATTTATTAATATAGTTATATAATCTTGCACTTAAATTTAATATATAGTCATTACAGTTCCATCACTGATTTTCTGGCACTCTTGGTTCCAGAGCTTTGCTGGTTTATCCAGCCGGCTAAGGATGTCGCCTATGGGGATAGATGCGCTGGCTCCAGCTGGGCTGGAGTTCCAGAGCCCCGGCCGCAGATTGCAAATTCAACCCACCGATCGGCCATGGAAATCCCGATGAGGTCGAGATTGGCTGCCTTGCCCAGCCTAGGTGCCACATTTTCGGGGAGACTTCCAGGGCGGGGGGATTTCTTGCAGAACCCTTAGCGACCTCTAGCGGCTGAATTGACAAATTGCAATTATCGACTGTTTTGCGGAAAAATGTGAGGCGAAATCCGAATGGTGGAAATGAAATAAGAAAGCGGAAACTTTCCGACAAATTCAGAAGGATTGGGAGGGATGTATGTTCAAGTAGTACACTTTAAATTTTCTTTTTGCCTATTTTAGATTTTTTTCAATTCACGGGCTATCACGTGGCAGTTAATTACTGCTGACAGCAGAAAAAAAAACAAGCAGAGAAAGTAACTCAGCCAGCCAGACGCCATATCTGGAGAACATGGATAGGTGACGTTTCGGGCCGGGACCCTTTTTAACACAGATTTGAGGAGGAGGTGGGAGAAAGCTGGAAGAAACAAGGGAGCTAAAGCCTGGCATGTGATCGGTGGATACAGAGGAGGCGTGGAGGGTGTTTTTGACTGGCAGATAGTTGGACAAAAGCCAGAGATGAAAAGACAGAAAATGTGAGATCAGGATAGGTGGTATGAATTGTAAAGGTTAGCGAAGAAATATATGAGGAGGGAACTGAGGATGGGAAAGAGGACAAATGAGTGTGAATCTGGGTGGGGTACAGGGAAAAGAGGGGAATTAAAAGGATGGGTGGAATGGGGTGAGGGGGTTGTTACCTAAAATTCAAAGTACATACCATTAGGTTGTAAGCTATCCAAGCAGAATGTGAGTTGCTGACCCTCCAACATGTTCTGTTACAATCAGTTATCTGTTTCACAGCCCAGGCTAAAACCAATTTAACATAGACATTTATCCAACAATTTGGAGATTGTCTGGATATATCACAGCTTCAAAAACAGTTACAATCCAAAATAGCTCTATGAGCTTCCTCCTAATCAGCAGATAAGTGAAGGAATGTGCTTTTAACAGGCGTAATTAATAATAACATCAGGTGATACTTTCTTGCCAAATATCTTCCTACCAATGTAGCATTTAGATTCCGTAGATTAATGGTGGATATCGAAGGATTGTTCATTTCCCGAGGGGGAGGGGGAGGGGAAGGGGAGTAGAGGGTGGTGCCCCAATGCAGGAGAGGTTTGGACCCAACAGGTCCACTTGGTCTAGTCTATTCTAACAATTCCCAACTTCACTTTTATGCCGTATGACTGTTAACTGCTAAGGAAATTTCTGTCTTCAAGGAGTTGTCTAAGACTGAAATGATTAACATCTTGTCTCAGAGAATGGTCAATCTTTGCAAGGCTCAGTCGAAGGATTCATTCAAGGCAGAGTTCAAGAGATTTCTGGATCGAGCGAGGTGGGAATAATACTGAAGAATGACTCCAAGATTAAAACACATCTGAGTTTCATGTATGATGGAGCAGGTTTGAATGACTGGACAGTGCATTCCTGCTACCATTTCTTTTGATCTCATATTCTAAGATTGATCAGTTACTACTACCTTCAGAGACCATGTCATGTAGTGTGATTTTCTAAAAAAAAATTCACTGTACGTGTGTAAGACGTATAAAAATTCAGCATTCCAGCGTTTGGTGATTATTTATGTCTGCTTTTAAAAATTCGTTAAATTAAATGCAATCTCTACTTCTAATTGTTTGTGGGGTTCCATTGCTTTTAATTCAGAAATTATAGGATTTGTTTACCTGAAGCCCCAGATTTAAATGAATGAAGTTGATAATCACTTTTAGTTTTGGAAAATCCAAAATCCAAACTTCCTTACAATTGGCACCAGAGTTGAGCCAAATAAACAATAACATTTTGCTTGGTATATAATCTCAGTTATCCAATGTTTTTCCTCTAATAGAGAAGTACTTTGATGAGGGCACAAAAAACTACAGCTACGAAAATCTGGAGCAAGATAAAGAAGAACAGCTGGAGGTTCTCAGCAGATCAGGCAGCATCTGTGGAGGAAAGTAGACAGTCAACGTATTGGGTCAAGTCCCTTCATTTAGACTGGTAAGAAAGTACTTTGATGAATTGTCTTACCCCCGTGAGAAACTACTTTTCTGTAAGGTTCAATAGCTTTCATATCAATCCTGTGTTCTTGCTCGCCAATGACAACTGTTCTCCATAACCGGTTGTCTGTGCGTTCCTCTTCAGCTGTGTATTCTGGTATAGGGTCTGCCACTTCTCTTCCAGTATTGATTGCACTCGGTGTTTCATCTGAAAAGAGAATACTTGAAATAAATACTTCAACATTCAGTTATATATGCAATAGTGTTTCATAAAAGAAGTAGGAATAATGGCGTAGATCATTTTCTAAATGGGGAGAGAATCCAGAAATTGGATGTGCAAAGGGACTTGGAAGTGCTGCTGCAGGATTCCCAAAAAGTTAATCTGCAAGTCGAATCGGTAGTAAAGAAAGCAAATGCTCATGCTAGTCATTTATTTTGAGGGTTTGTACACAAAACAGGGATGTAATGCTGAGGCTCTATAAGATGCTGATCAGGCCACATTTGGAATATTGTGAGCAATTTTGGGCACCATATCTGAGGAAAGATGTGCTGGCTCTGGAGAGGATCCAGAGGAGGTTGACAAGAATGATCCCTGGAATGAACAGGTTAACATGTGATGAGCGTTTAATGATACTGGGCCTGCACTCGCTGGAGTCTAGAACAATGAGGGGTAACCTCATTGAAGCGTACAGAATAGTGAAAGGCTTGGATAGGGTGGATGTGGACAGGATGTTTACACTAGTGAGAGAGTCTAGGACTATAGGTCATAGCCTCAGAATTAAAGGACATTCTTTTAGGAAGATGAGGAGGACTTTTTTCAGTGGGTGGTGAATCTGTGGAGGCAAAGTCAATGGATATATTTAAGGCAGAGATAGATAGATTCTTGATTAGTACAGGTGTCAGAGGTTATGAGGAGAAGGCAGGAGAATGGGGTTAAGAGGAAGAGATAGATCAGCCATGATTGAATGGCGGAGTAGATGTGATGGGCCGAATGTCCTAATTCTGCTCCTGTCACTTATGATCTTATGATTTAAAAGCACAGTGATCCTACAATCGTCTGATGAAACCAACAGATCAACTCTACAGAACAAAAGTACAGCACCTGGAAGCATTGGATTTTTAAAAATTGAAACCTGCAACCACAAGTAGTGGGCTTTTAAGCCATTTAAATGCATTAGTGATCTCAAGAACAACCAATGGACCCAACTCTCTAGAATGCAAGTATCGGGGAGGGCTCCATTGCGTTAGAAAACATGGATGCCAGGGAGGCCTTTAGGTAAGACTGAAGGGTTTATACTGTATTTACTGTTTACGCTCTGAGCTTCATGTGAACAAAGTATTTCTTTACACCCCGATATATATAATAAACTAATCTGTAATCTGGTTAACATTCATCTGGAAAGACAACCAGGTATAGAGCCAGTCAATTAAAGCCTCATGCCTGCTTCCAATTTCTCTAAAATATACTATACGTAATGTTGTCCTCTGGAGTTGTAATGTGGAATGGCAGTCAGGACTACTCTCCACTCACACTGGCTGGAAGTGCATCCAACACTGTAACGTTATACATCCACGTTACAATGCCCCTTGCTTACACGGCCGTTGCACAATAGTTTTCCCTCCAGTTAATATATTTCCATTTCATAATATTTTTCCATTTCTGTCAATCTCCACAAATGTGGCCTGTGGTTTGAAATGTTTTTTTGACCCTTTCCTAAAGCTATAATGGATTTCAAGTGGAGTAAAGAAAGTTATGTGCAAAATGCATTTAATGGGTGAGCTTTGCATCTGTCTTTGCAGAACAAAGTTCAAGCCATGCCACAAAATCAATGATATTGATATCTATTTATATATAAATATAAAAGTCTGAAATATAGTTAAATCACACTACCTTTGAGGATTTATTTTGCCTTTATAACGACATACTAATTTTATTATCATGAATTCCACCGGGTGGCACTTCGATGGCAGCCTCCCCTACAGTCTATCTGCCCTTTTTGATTTTTTTTGGTGAGTTTGAAAGTATATGTTAATGTTCTGTGGTATGTTTTATGTGGCGGGTGGGTGGGGGGGTTGGGCAAACCTTTTTTTCAATCTCTTACCTTGCCGGAAATGCAATTTTTTTCCGGACCGTATCTCCAGTCGTACTGCGGCCTAACATCATGGAGCTGGAGGCCTTGCCTGGGACTGACTTTAAGCCCCACTGCGGGACGTGCCCTTACCATCAGAGCGTGCAATTCCTTGCCAGGAACTGACGCTCGAACCGCGGCTTGCGGACGTTAACGTCAAGGAGCTCGCAGTCTCGGATTGAGACCGAGATAGGGAAGCACCAAAGCCGCACGAAGTTCGACTGGCCCCGACCCGGGGTCCGCTCACCCAGTGCGGGGAAGCTGAGATTCCCCCCCGATACAGGACCTTGATTGCCCTAATGAGGAAGGCCCGCCGCCGGCTATGGGGGGATAAGATTGTCCCGTCAACGGAAGGTTAGAGGCCCCTGTCCGCTGTAGGACAAAGAAGGGAAGAGACTGAACTTTTTTTCGCCTTCCATCACAGTGAGGAATGTGGAGGAGTCACTGTGGTGGATGTTCATGTTAAAATGTATTTTGTGTGTTCTGTTGCTTTTTATTGTTATGACTGTATGGCAAATGAAATTCCTCGTATGTTTCAAAACATACTTGGCTAATAAAGTATGATTATGATTAAAGTATGATTATGATGATTTGTATAAAAAGTCATTGGTGGTTCTGCAGAACTGTGGCTTGCAGTCAGATTTTACAGTTTATATATATTGTTCTTGCCATCTGTCACACTTTATTTAATCTAGCACTACTGCAACGAATGGCTTTATGCTTCTGGTCACTGTTTCTTCATTCCACGTGTGAATGTTAAAACTATTGATAGAAACAGCTGTCACAGTGAATAATTCAGATAAACCAGTGCAACATTTTTTTAAGGAATTTTTAAAACCTCCAATAATTTATTGTATTATCTCTTGCCAAAGATGATAGATATAAATACACATTTGTTCCAGCAGAGTAGTGTTATGAGAATAGTCAGTACGAATTAAATGACTAGAAGATACCTGTCTTGGCATAAGCAATGGTAGCATGGTGACTGAATCTCATCATGGGATTGCACAGTGGAAACAAGAAATTTATAGATGCTGGTTTACAAAAAAAAGACACAAAGTTCTGGATTAACTCAGCAGACCAGGCAGCATCTCTGGAGAATATGGATAGGTGACATCTCAACCTGGGAGCAGATGCAGCAGGGATGGATAAATTGAGAGTACGCGATAGCGTATTTGCAAGAGGCAGGGTGAGAGAAGGTGCAGTCCTGGAGGAATCGGTGGGCAAGGTGGAAGTTAGTAGTAAAGTTAAAGAAATCACTGAGTTCTGCACGGGTGCAGGAGCAGCCCCAATGCAGTCATCGATGTAACAAGGGATGGTATCAGTGCATATTAAAAGTGTAAAGACAGTTTGACATAACCATCAAAAAGGCAGGCATATAGAATCAAGGAACTGCAGATGCTGCCTTACACAAAGTGTTGGAGTGACACTGCAGGTCAGGCAGCATGTCTGGAGAACATGGACAGGCATAACTGGGGCGCATGAAAGTGCCCATGGCTACAGTTTTAACCTGAAGAAATTGAGAGGATCAAAATGAGATATTACTACCAGCACACAAAGCCACACTAACTTATTGATAACCTATCTAGAATTCTGAAGATACAATTGAGCTACTGCCTTACAGCGCCAGACACCCGGGTTCAATCCCAAATAGGGATTGTCTGTACTGAGTTTGTGCGTTCTCCCCGTGACCTGCGTGGGTTTTCTCCGAGATCTTTGGTTTCCTCCAACACTCCAACGGTGTACAGGTTTGTAGGTTAATTGGCTTGGTATAATTGTATAAATGTAAAATTGTCCCTAGTGTGTGTAGGGTAATGTTAATGCACGGGATCGTTGGTCGGTGTGGACTCGAAGGGTCTGTACCCACACTGTATCTCAAAAACCAAAAACTAAAACAATCCCTCGTGCAATCAAGACAGTTTGTAATTTCCATAACACTGTACAATCGCTCAAATTTATATCGGAAACAAGCCAGCAATGGCGGTGGTGCTTCCCCAGAAGGCCGTGCACTGCAAAAAGTGCCTCGAATGCAGCTGAACACTGCTGAGACAGGTAATGCGCTCAGTGAGATATTTTGGGCAGGGGATGGGGATGGCGATTCTGACTTGCAGAACATACTTAAGAGTTTATTCGTGGAGTGCCTGCATTGTGATGGAATTCAGTCCCTTGCGAGGGGTGGCATTGCGACTGATGATGTAGAGTCACTGTGAATAGAGTTGAGGAATTGTAAAGGTAAGAAGACACTAATGGGGGTTATCTACAGACTCCCAAACAGTAGCCTGGATATAGGGTGTAAGTTGGGGTAAGAACCAGCTCTGCTAGGCGGAGGAGAGTGTTTTGATGGGAATTGGCTGGTTCTACGGTCGAGGAAGAAACGGAGGGCTTTGAGACCATCCTTGTGGGGGATGGAAATGTGGAGTGACTGGACATCCATGGTAAAGATGAGGGAGTGGGGGAGTGGGGGCCTGGGAACCGGAAGTTATCGAGGAGATGGAGAGCGTGTGACGTGTCTTGGACGTAGGTAGGGAGGGATTTAACCAGGGGGGGATAGGATGGAGTCGAGGTAGATGGAAATATGTTCGGTGGGACATGAGCAGGCAGAGACAAGGGGTAATAACGGCGCATTTGGATAGTGGTAAAAAGATTGGTAAAAAGTGGTAAAAAGAGTTGTTGCCTTACAGCGAATGCAGTGCCGGAGACTCAGGTTCGATCCTGACTACGGGCGCTGTACTGTAAGGAGTTTGTACGTTCTCCCCGTGACCTGCGTGGGTTTTCTCCGAGATCTTCGGTTTCCTCCCACACTCCAAAGACGTACAGGTATGTAGGTTAATTGACTGGGTAAATGTAAAAATTGTCCCTAGTGTGTGTAGGATAGTGTTAGTGTGCGGGGATCGCTGGGCGGTGCGGACTTGGTGGGCCGAAAAGGCCTGTTTCCGCGCTGTATCTGAAATATGAAATATGAAAATATGAAAATATGAAAAGTCAGCATGGATTTATGAAGGGGAAATCCTGCTTGACTAATCTGGAATTTTTTGAGGATGTGACAAGTAAAATGGACGAAGGAGAGCGAGTGGATGTAGTGTATCTAGACTTTCAGAAAGCCTTTGATAAGGTCCCACACGGAGATTGGTGAGCAAAATTAGAGCACACGGTATTGGGGTATTGACATGAATAGAGAATTGGTTGGCAGACAGGAAGCAAAGAGTAGGAATAAACGGGTCCTTGTCAGAATGGCAGGCAGTGGCGAGTGGAGTGCCGCAAGGCTCGGTGCCGGGGCCACAACTATTTACAATATATATTAATGATTTGGGTGATGGAATTAGAAGTAATACTAGCAAGTTTGTGGATGACACAAAGCTGGGTGGCAGTGTGAACTGCAAAGAAGGTGTTAGGAGTTTGCAGGGTGACTTGGACAGGTTGAGTGAGTGAGCAGATGCATGGCAGATGCAGTATAATGTAAATAAATGTGAGGTTATCCACTTTGGCGGCAAAAACAAGGAGACAGATTATTATCTCAATGGTGTCAGATTAGGTAAAGGGGAAGTGCAACGAGACCTTGGTGTCGTTGTACACCAGTCACTAAAAGTAAGCGTGTATGTACAGCAGGCAGTGAAGAAAGCTAATGGCATGTTGGCCTTCAAAACGAGAGGATTTGAGTATAGGAGCAAAGAGGTCCTTCTGCAGTTGTATAGGGCCCTGGTGAGACCACATCTAGAGTAATGTGTGCAGTTTTGTTCTCCTAATTTGAGGAAGGACGTCCTTGCTATTGAGGCAGTGCAGCTTAGGTTCACGAGGTGAATCCCTGGATGGAGGGATTGGAGAGACTGGGCTTGTATTCACTGGAGTTTAGAAGGATGAGAGGGGATCTTATAGATACGTATAAAATTATAAAAGGACTGGACAAGCGAGATGCAGGAAAAATGTTCCCAATGTTGGGGGAGTCCAGAATCAGGGGACACAGTCTAAAAATAAAGGGGAGGCCATTTAAAACTGAGGTGAGAAGTAACTTTTTCACCCAGAGGGTTATGAATTTGGGGAATTCTCTGCCACAAAAGGCAGTGGAGGCCACTTCACTGGATGGATTTAAAAGAGTTAGGTAGAGCTCCAGGGGCCAGTGGAATCAAGAGATATAGGGAGAAGGCAGGCTGATTATGGATGATCAGCCATGATCACAATGAATGGCGGTGCTGGCTCGAAGGGCCAAAAGGCCTCCTCCTGCACCTATTTTCTATGTTTCTATGTGAGATCAGTGCTTTACATCCTCAGCGTCCACCCTGGGTAGTACGGAACTGGCAAATTTTGCAGCAAAGAGTCAACTACGGTACTCTGAAGCACCAATTGCCACTTTTGATTGTTGTAGTTGACATACGAAAGAAAGAAGAAAGTGTAGGGTATTCCAACATGTACTGTTCTATGTTCAAAGCTTTGCAATGAAGTGCACAACCAGTTTGCTTTCCATACATTTCTTGACTTTTTTGCCTGAAATGTTAGCCTTGCCTAGAGAGATTTTTCTTGCACGGTATTAATTTGAAATTTTGTATAGATTCTGAGATATTTCCATTTCCATTAGATTTGTTTGATTTTCCACCCCTGCTAGTGCAAACAGATGGGATTTTCTGGCACATTACAGACTAACATCCTGTCAAACGTGGGAGATTTATTTAACATTCAGCTGTCCAATCTGCATTTCTAGCTTTATTAATGCCTGTCAGATACCTCAGGCTTGCACACAAACAAAGCAGATCCCAAAGGTTGGCCTCCTTGAATGACATCTTTAATTTTCATAACCCAATCACTCCTCACACTCCAACCTGCCATAAGGCTAGAGTCAAACAGCACAAAAAAACAGGCCCTATCGTCCACCACATCTGTGCTGAGCTTTTTGTCTATCTTTATTAAACCCATTTGCTAGCTTTACAACCATAGCCTCAATGCCTCGTCTATTTAAGTGTCTGGTTAAAAGCCTCTTCAATAGGGTAATTATATCTGATTCCATACCTCCTCTAGCATTGAATTCCAGATATTAAACACTCTTGAACAAAAACACTCATATGATCCCCTTTTAGTCTCTTTCCTCTTGCTTTAAAATGATGCATTCTTTTATTTTATACCATTCCTATGCGAAAAAGATTTTGACCATCTACCTTTTGCATGCCTTTCATAATCTTATTTAATTCTAACAGATCATCTCCTCGTCTTCTTCACTCCAAGCAAAACAAACCCAGCCTATCCAATCCCTCCCCAAATGCAGCCTAAACAATGTCTATAAAGCTGCTTCATAACATCCCGACTACTACACTCAATGGCCTGACCTATGAAAGCAAGTATGACCTATGCATGCCTTCTTTGTCATTCTGTCTACTTGTGTTGCCATTTTCAGTGAATAATGGACTTGGGCCCCAAGATCTCTCTGTACATTAATACTGTTAAGGTGCCCTTAATTGTGTATTTTTCCCTTACATCTGACCTCCTAAAATGCAACACCTCACACTTGTTTGGATAAAACTCCATCTGCCATTTCTCCACCCTTTGGGAGAGGCATTTAAAAGGCTTTTAGATAGGTACATGGATATACAGGGAATGGAGGGATGTGATGCAGGTAAAGGGGATTAATTTGGCATGGCATCATATTCAGCAAGGACATTCTGGGCCAAAGGGTCTGCTCCTGTACTGTACTGTGTTCTAATATGCCAGAGCAGCATTTTATTTTTTAAATACCACTTTTTCACTGAAACCTAATCAATTTCCTTGCTGAAGATTTGCCTTCCTGTTAAATTTCAAGAATCACCACAAACCTAAACTCCAGACCTACACTTAGCCTTTCCTTAGATTTTTCTTTGTCAATTATTTTGCCAACTTGATTTGTCCATTTGAAATAAATTGTTAAAATCCTACACTGAAATAATAGACATCGGCAGCAATGCAATCTATTTACCTGGGAACTATAAATTCTAGTCATGATATTTTTGCAGTCTAAATTTATATCATATTAACTATTCCCATTCATTTGAGAACAGTTACTGACCACATCACAATTTAATGCTTTCTATGGCAAATGTTAAATTAGTTGACTGAAAACAGGAACCAACAACTTGCAAGATATATTTTAGTAATGCTCAAGTTTTAGAGAACTACAATTGAAGCTCTAGTGCAAATTTGACCAGAATTGCAGTTTGGTAATTGCATTGAAATTTTAAGAACAAATTCTCTTCCATAATTATTATCCGAGAGAAACGCTGAAGATCCTGGTGTAGGTATTATTTAAAGATTTGCATTTACTTAAAGGTGACATTTGGAGAATTTTGCAGCTTTTAGCACACCACAATGACATTTCATATCATTGGCAGCCTTTTCCAAGGGCAAAGTGGATCAGTAAGGAAGAAAATATCAGGAAAAATTATGATTTGAAGCTTATTAAGTTGTTATCTGTAATTCTTTCAGGACCACAGCAAACATCTGCATCAAAATATTTTCTACAATGTATAATGACAAAAACAGAATTTGTCGACAAGCTTGAAAACATTTTTTCTTCACCACTGAATAGATTTTGGAGATGTATACAATTACTAATCTGGATTCCTTTCATTTTTTTCCTTATTTTCTGCATGAGAGACACTGACCCATTTTATGCGGTGAGTGTTCAGTGATTAAAAGACTCCTTTGTGCACTCAGTAAATCCACGTACATTTCTTTGATTACAGATGATAAATATTCAATGCCATTTTCATGCCAAATCAGCAGTCCTTGTGGCACTGGCTGTGGCAAAGCGATAGCAGAACATCGTCTGGCACACGAGCGAATGAAGCAGTCCTTTTATAATGTAAAACTAAATGTTTCAAATGTCCAATATAATCCCTGGGATGGAGGGACTGTCACATGAGGAAAGATTGGAAAGACTAGGCTTGTATTCACTGGAGTTTAGAAGGATGGGAGGGGATCTTATAGAGACATATACAATTATAAAAGGACTAGACAAGCTAGATGCAGGAAAAATGTTCCCAATGTTGGGGGAGTCCAGAACCAGGGGACACAGTCTACGAATAAAGGGGAGACCATTTAAAACTCAGGTGTAAAGAAACATTTTCACCCAGAGAGTTATGAATTTGTGGAATTCTCTGCCACAGAAGGCAGTGGAGGCCAATTCACTGGATTAACTTAAAAGAGTTAATAGAGCTCTAGGGGCTAGTGGAATCAAGGGATATGGGGAGAAGGCAGGCACAGGTTACTGATTGTGGATGATCAGCCATGATCACAATGAATGGCCGTGTTGGCTCAAAAGGCCAAATGGCCTCCTCCTGCACCTATTTTCTATGTTTCTATAAACAAAGATAAGCATAAACACATAAGACAGAATTATTTCTTACGAAAATAGAACTCAGAATCATAATGTTATACAGCAGGGAAACAGGCCCTTCGGCCCAATGCATTCATGTCAGCCAAGATCCTAGCTACTGTAGTTAGATTTGTCTGGATTGGCCCATAACACTAAATCTTTCCTGTCCATTAATCTGTCTAAATGTCTTTAACACGTTGTAATTGTACCCGGCCCCTACAAATTCCTCTAGCAGTTCATTCCATTACCCACCTCATTCAATGTGGAAAATGTTGTCCCTCAGGTTCCTTTTAAAACTTTCCCGTCGCACCTTAAATCTATTCCCTCTAGTTTTAGACAGCCCTATCCAGGGAAAAAAATTGCTACCATCCATCTTAAATACCTTCCATCTTATCTATGCCCCTCATGGTCTATATCTCCATAAGGTCACCTCTCAACCACCTGTGGTCTAGGGAATAAAAACCCCAGCCCAGTGAGCCTCTCCTTAGAACACAACCTCTCATTATTCAAATCCCTCAGGGGTTGATGGCAAATATCAAAAACAACTAACCTTTATAGAGCCTCTCACGTAAGTTCAAACCTGAAAAGATTTTATATGCGAAGATATGCAAACACTAAGGTTTGAAAGAAATTGCATGTGTAATTGGAATGTGTTCTGTAGGACTTTGGCTTAATTACTGAAAAATCAGAACCTGATGATGGAGCAGTGGAGATGGTGTTTCTGCAGTGAAGGAGCTGATTCGGAAGTTGGCTACAGAAAAAAAAACCAGGATAGAAAGTTGTAGGAGAGTCAAAATAAAGTATTCAGATCAGGCTGTTTTTGATGATGAATTCCCCTGCAGCAGACAGCAGAGAGAACCCCTGCAGTTACCACAGATGGATTGTGTCGTTTCTAGAAGATGGTAATGATTTAGTATATCTTTCTCCCGTCAGATTTATGTTCAGTTTACTTCATTGTCACGTGTACTGAGGTATAGTGAAAAGCTTTTGATGTGTGCTATCTAGTCAACAGAAAGACAATACATGATTACAATTGAGCCATTTGCAGCATATAGATACATGATAAGGGAATAACGTTTAGTGCAAGGTAAAACCAGCAAAGTCTGATCAAGGATAGTCCGCGGGTCACCAAGAGATAGATAGTAGTTCAGCACTGGTCTCTGATTGTGGTGTGTGATGAGAATGTAGATTTGTGACTATAGCTCTTTGCTACTGAATTTTAGGATTTCAGCAGGGAACCCATCTGTCCCCAAGGCCTTGTTATTTGTTAAGAAGGAACTGCAAATGCCGATTTACACCAATAATACACAAAATGCTGGAGTAAATCAGAGGGACAGGCAGCATCTGTGGATAGAAGGAATGAGTGACATTTCAGGTGGAGACCCTTCTTCAGACGGAAGAAGGGTTTTGACCCAAAACGTCACCCATTCCTTCTCTCCAGAGGTGCTGCCTGTGCCGCTGAGTACTCCTTGCATTTTGAGTCTATCTTGTTATTTGTTAGTTAGCATTTGACCTCTTTGATTTTGTGTCAATCTGAAAAGGTCTTGAAGAGTTCCTTCCAGCAGGCATGCAGTACCTTTTTGTCCCTAATAGGATCACCTACATTCATGGCTCTCACTGGGCTGCTTCTTTTCTTATCTCGGTCGTAGATGATTTTTACTGCACTGAAGAATCCACTCATGCCTAAGGTACTCCATGGCTGTCATTGAGCTTCTAAGCTTCCTCTACTCTCACCATCGATTGTCTGTTCATTTAGTCACATGTTTTCTGCTACTATCCTGTTTTCTGGATTCTGCGGAGCCGTTTCGTTTCGCTTGTGAAATGGTGGAACCAGGAACAGTTTACATTTGTGATTAATTAGTTCCTCAATCACCTATTCCTTACAAATCAGTTCGGGTTCTTCATGGTAAAGAAGCCAAGAGTTTAAGGCTGCACTGTGGCATAGCGGCAGAGCTACTGCCTTACAGTGCCAGAGACCTTGGTTCAATCCTGCCTGTGAGTGCTGGCAGTATGGAGCTTGTACATTCTCCCTGTGACCACTTCAGGTGCTTCTGTTTCCTCCCACACTTCGAAGAGGTTTGAATGTTAATTAGCTTTGGTAAAATTGCAAATTGTCCCTCGTGTGTTGGAGAGTGTTAATGTACAGGGTGATCGCTGGTCAGCGCGGACTCGGTGGGCTGAAGGACCTGTTTCTGTGCTATATCTCCAAAGTATCTCTAAAGTATAAAGTTAATTTAGTAAGTCCAATACCCCCCACGACATAAACTAAGGGGACAGATGCAAAATGTAGTCAGCTCTTTAGATCAACCTGACTGGATTATATCCCTGGACTCATTGTGCAGTTTAGCAGTGGAGGTGTCAAGTGCGTCAACACTTGACCTTCACCCCATTCCCAACTTCCTGATCACAATGTGCAGAAGGATTACTGATTTAATTACAATAATACACAGAAGAACTAAACCAAGTGTTTGGGTCCTACAGATTTTAGACTTTCCCACCCTTCATTGGGACTTGAATCTCTTAAAGAAGAATTATTTGTCCTGCATATGACAAGTTGAGTTTATTGTCAAAGCACAAGTACAGTGCAATACAGGTGCAATGAAAATCTTCCTCAGACAAACACACAAAACATAAAATGTACAAAAATCTGCAAGGCAGTAAAAAAGAAAAAAAGACTGCACAAAAAAGGACACAAGTGCAAAACCCAATTAGAAAAACAAACGGATCCATGATAGTGCAAAAGGTAGACCGTGATGTTCCATTGTCGATGTAGGATAAGAGTTGGGTTAAGAATCTATTAGTTGTAGGAAAGTAGCTGTTCCTGAACTTGGTGGTGTGTGACTTCAAGCTTCTGTATCCCCTGCCCAATGGTAGCAGCAAGAAGAGGGCATGGCCTTGGTGGAAGGATTGGAGGGGGTTGGGAGGAACAGATGTGTCATGGCTGTAAGAGGTATGTATACATCTATGTCACGTGATGGAACACTCCAACAAGAAACAAAGCTGGCTGCATCCGGATTAACTCAGCTTCGAGCTCAGGCTCTCCCTAAATTTTACACTGTTTTACACTTTACATGTTACTGCAATAGGAATGAGGTAGGGTTCACCTCAACTAGATATGGCCAAACACAGTACATTGATTGGAATATTTGATTCACCAGTGACCAAAATAAACTGCAGAACAATATGAAACCCTCCAATCACAAAGTATCAGAATTTAAGGGATCAGAAGAGATGTTAATCCTCATATGGAACATTTTCAACAGCGTTCGTGGTAAATAGTTTTGCAGATGAGAAAAAGGAAACTAAAGTCCTCTGGGTCCTACTGATTCTTAGACTTCTCAATTTCTCCATGGTCTCTAATGGGAATTTTATCCCAAACAGGTGTTATTACAAGAGGATTTAGCTTATAAATCAGCCTGTGATGTTGCATTGAGTTTACAACTTGCAAAGAGTTCCAAAGTGGACAGCAAAGAGTCAGGACACCATTCTGACTCAGCCAGAGGTGCCGTTCAAAGATTCTACAGTCCAAGGAGCTAGCCAAGTCATCAAGTCAACCTCCTCCAATTCATTAGCAAACACAGTGACTTAAGGAGCACACTCCTCAAACAATTGCTCTAACTCTGGTGGGAAATACTAACAAATTCCGATAGAGTTGCCTCTCAGTTTTCTATTAAAATTTTCTCCTCTCACCATAAATCTATGCCCTCTAGTTCTTGATTCCTCTATACTGGGAAAATGACTGTGCATTCACCATATCCACTGCCCTCATGATTTTATACACCCCTATCTTACCATTCCTTTGCCTCCTGTGCTCCAATGAATAAAGTCCTTGCCTGTCCAACCTCCAGCTGTAGTTCAAGCCCTCGAGCCTTGGTAACATCCTCAAAACTTCTCTGCACCGTCAGCTTAATGGCATCTTTCCATGGCAGAGTGACCAAAACTGAACACCATACTCCAAGTGTGAACTAGAGGGCATAGATTTATGGTGAGAGGAGAAAATGTTAATAGAAAACTGAGAGGTAAAGTTTTCATAAAGAAGATGGCGGGTACATGGAATGAGCTGCCAGAAGTAGTAGTTGAGGCATTAATGACATTTAAAAGACATTTGGATAGATACATGGATAGGAAAAGGATTAGAGGCGTATAGACCAAACGCAGACAACTGGGACTAGCTTAGATCAGCCATCTTGATCATCATGGACGAGTTGCACCGATGGCCAGGATCAATGGGGTTGATACCTTCTACCTGTTTCTGTGCTGTAGGACTATGATTCTATAGCTGAAGGGAATAGAGGCAAAATTTACCTTCAAATGGCTGCCAGGAAAATCAAGTGTACACACAGCTGGATTCTGGTGCATCTCTGGCACACGCTTGACCACATACACAAATAAATATAGATGACAGCACCTTGATTAAGACAGACAAGGCCACGGCTTTTTCAGAATTATTATACTGAAGTAATTACAGGGACTGTTAAGCTCTTCATGAAACTACAGAATGGAGCTCACTATAATCCTGCAGCACTATGAAGGATGTTATTACATTGACAAGTTTACGATAAAGCACTGAATGAAGACAATGCAAAAAGTGTAAATGAAAGAAGTAAAAAAGCTGATGTTAAAAGACTAGTCACACATATCAATGTGGCTGCAGAAAATATTTGCACTTATACATCAGGTTTTACAACCTGGAGAACTGGAGCCAGCATATGATAGAATGTCTCCTCACTCATGGATGCAAGTATTACGCATCCTTCCACATCAGATGTATTTTCCTTGTTATTTAGACTTTACAGGTCATCAAGAGATGTTATTAAAATGGAAAATGTGACAGCACCGATGGCCAGGATCAATGGGGTTGATACCTTCTACCGCTGCACCATAGAGAGCATCCTAACACGTGGCATCCCTGTGTGGTACCTCAGCTGCACGGAGGCAGAGAGGAAAGCACTTCAGTGGGTAGTCCATAGAGCTCAGAGGACCATCGGAACACAGCTACCAGCCTTGGAGGGCATCTACAACACACGATTCCTCAGAAAAGCCACCAGCATCCACAAAGACTCTTCACACCCCTGCAACAGTCTGTTCGAACTTCTACCATCGGGCAGACGATGCAAGGCCTTCTACGCCCGCACCTCCAGACTCAGGAACAGCTTCATCCCCAGGGCCATAGCTGCTATGAACCGGTCCTGCTGAGCCGGATGGTCACATCGCACAGTGAACCGGCACAGATCTACTTGCACTTTATTCTGTTTTAAAACTGTTCTAATTTGTTTCATTGGGTTTTTTAAATTAATACTGACTTGCGAATTAATTTATTGCATCGTATGGGATGCGCATTCCCAATCTCATTGTACCCTGTACAATGACAATAAAGATATATTGTATTGTATTGTATCTGATACTGAAGTAATAAATTAGCACAATTTAATGGAAAATGACAGAGGTACTGCAGCCTTCTGGTATTGACACATTACTACTTAAAATGTGAAGAGTTCCTTCTTGTATTCCATTTGCAGTTACTTTCTCTTCTTTCTGATGCAAAATGACTTCTCTCTCAAAATTATGCTATAACAGTTACATTTTTAAGTTGGACATAGACCAGTACAAAAATTAAAAACCAGGGATTTTAACAAGGATATTGCAATTAATAATCTTACAATGCACTGAGCACAGACACATGTCTCCAGTTATCTTTTTTGGGAAGATAATATTAATTGGAAACAGCAATGAAATTCAAAAAATTGTTCTTTTCGCATGAGTCAGTTATTTTAAGTCCCATCTACACAAAGCATATCCATAAAAGACAAAATAATAAAACCAGGAATAAATCAAAAATATATTATTGAAGCAGAATTATGAAGAAACATCCAAAAAAGGAATTGAAATAAGTGTTCAAATTTAATTTGTTTTTACCTTCCCACTCCAGTTCATTCCCCTGCCCTGAATATTCCAGTGAATCTGCTTCATCAGGAGTCTCAAGATCATCTACATTGATGTCAAGATCTTCGGGAGTGTCAAGATTATCATCAGAAAGTATTGAGCCTTCACTCTGATCAAGTGAGAGGCTGATTTCAGGAGCTGTTAGCTTTTTCTTTCCAGGGTGGGATCCATTGAGATCCAGGGAATTTGGTGGCACTGAGTACAAAAGAGGGAAAAATAATTATGTTATTTAGATATCTTGCAAAAAAAAAACTCAATTTGCTGCACTTTGCATTTTGAATTTATAATAATTATGAGAAAAGTGGCAAAAACAAATTTTGTGCAATTTCCATCGCCCCTTTTGGCAATACACTGCATACAAATTAATATATGAATTTAATTACAAAAATAAGATCTTTATTAGGAGGAAACTCTCATCGTCATTAAAAAAATTATGACAAAATTATAAAGAGAACTTTGTTGGATAGAGCATGGCATCTATATTCTGTCCATATGCATAATCCTATAGTAGAATCAACAAATATTAGTTCTTAACATTCAATCTAAAATTATTGCCCAATAAACAGTACAATTAAAGAACTCCATAGAAAATCTGTTTTCCGACAATTGTATTGTTCACCAAAGTAGATCTCAGAGCGCAAACATCAATTGTCAGTCGAAGGATCTGAGCTTGATCAATTAATGATAATGGACAATTTCACCTTAGCATGTTCTGTGGTGCCAACATTGAACTAAATAGGTGAGATTCAGTATACATCTGGTAACTCAAAATTAGACATGCATGATGTGCTAGGGACCATCAGCTACAGCAGGAATGTATTACCCAATAATTTTCAACCTGATGACCATATCCCTTACTTCAATAATGCAAGGCAGAGGATCATTTTGGTTCAATGAGGAGAGCACAAGGATGTGCTGGAAGCAACAGTAGAAATACCAAAACAAATAGGTAACAACTTGGCAAAGCTGTGGCACAGGACTATATACATGATCAAGAGCAAAAACAGCATGCAATAGAGAGAAATTTGTGATCTCATGACCATAGAAGCATACAGCATGGAAATAGGCCCTTCGGTCCAACTTGCCCATGCCGACCATTAGTTCACCTGCCTGCATTTGGCCCATATTCTTCTAAACTTATCCCATCCATGTACCTGTCCAAATGTCTTTTTATAGTACCAGCCACAACCACTTCCTCTTGCAGCTCATTCCATATACCCACCAACCTATGTGTAAAGAAAATGCCCGCAGGTTACTCAGTACATTATCTTCTTTCCGCTCTCACCTTAAACCTATATCATTGGGTTCTGGATTCCCTTACTCTGGGCAAAAGACACTGTGCATTTACCCGATCTATTCCTCTCACGATCTTACACATCTTTATAAGATCACTCCTCATCCTCCTGCGCTCTAAGCAATAAAGTCCTAGCCTGGTCAGCCTCTCCCTGTAGCTCAGGCCCACAAGTTCTGGCAATAGCCTCGTAAGTCTTCTCTGCAGCCTTTCCAGCTTAATAACATTTTTCCAATAACAGGGTGACCAAACCTGAACACAATACTCTCGATGTGGCCTCACTAATGTCTTGTACAACTGTAATGTTATCTTCCAACTTTTATACTCAGTACTCTGATTGATGAAGGCCAATGTGCCGAGAGCCTTTTTGACCACCCTATCTACCTGTGACGCCACTCTCAAGGAACCATGCACCTGCACTCCGAGATCCCTCTGCTCCACAACACTACCCAGAGCCCTGCCATTCATTATGTAGGTCCTGCCATGGTTAGACTTTCCAAAATGCACCACTTCACACTTCCATTCCTCAACCCACCTACCCAACCGATGAAGATCCTGCTGGAGGTTTTCACGACCATCTGCACTATCTACAATACCACCCACTTTAGTTTCGTCTACAAATCAACTAATCATGCCTTGTATGTTCTCATCCAAATCATTGATGTTGATGACAAACAGCAATGGGTCCAGCATTGAACCCTGTGGCATACTACAAGTCACAGGCCTCCAATCCGAAAAACAAATTTCCACCATCATCCTGCTTCATTACAATTTTTTATCCAGTCGGCTAGCTCTCCTTGGATCCAATGTGATCTAATCATCCAGAGCAGCCTACCATGCAAAACCTTATCAAATGTCTTGCTAAAATCCATATAAGAACCATCTACAACTCTTGGCTCATCAACCTTTTTGGTTACATCTTCAAATAAATCAAGCAGCAGCATTCGTGAGACACGATCTCCGATGTACAAACCCGTGCTGACTATCCCTAATCAGCCTTTGTCTATCTAAATGCATATATATCTTATCTCTCAGAACACTCCCTAGTAACTTCCGACCACAGATGTTAGACTTACTGGCCTATTGCTCCCAGGCTTTTCCTTCCTTCCTTTGACCAAGAGGTCAAACCTCCGTAGTCTTTGCCATGTTTAGTCATGAATGATGGTGGACAAATAAACCGCTAGTTGCAGGAGGAGGAGGTTTTAGCTTCTTCATGATGGTAACAACATATGGTACAAAAGGCTAGACTGTAATATTTGCATCTATGTTCAGTTAGAAGTATCGAGTAGTTAATCCATCTCTGCTTCTTCCCACTGTACTCACCATTACAGAAGTCAGTCTTTTGCCTTTTCAATTTGCTCCAGTCTTTCTTACTGGATGTTAGTAGAAGACTTTGCGTGCATGCATGAAGAGTACAGAAATTTTAGTGGGCCGAAGTATTAAGGAGAGTGCAGTGGAGGAATGAAATGGGGCTGCCAGCAAGATTGAGGAAAATCCCCAAATATTTTAAACATATCAAGGAGTATAGGTTATCCTGGGAAAAAGTAGGGTCATTAGGTTTAAACTAGCAATCGGTGCATGCAGCCAGACAATATCGGCAAGCTTTAAATGAATAGTTTTACATCTCTAGGAGGACATGAATTGGCAATGTTTCGCATCGGGGCCGTTCTTCATAAAGCTTAGCAAGAATAAGCCAAGGAATTACAGCCCCAGTGGTAATTTAACACCAGTGGTTATTGGAATTATAAAGTATGACAGAAAATCAGCATCATTTTGTTTTGGGGAGATACAGTTCCATCCAAGACCGCAAGATGTTGCGAGAGAATTGTGGACACTGCCCATTACCAACACACAAATCAACCTCCCTTCCATTGACTCCATTTACACTTCATGCTGCCTCGGCAAGGCCACCAACATTATCAAGAACGAGTCTCAACCCAAAATTGTTAAAACGCACACCTCCAGATTCAGGAACAGCTATGCCCAGGACAGGATGGCCCTGCAGAGAGTAGTGCGTTCGGCAGAACGCACCATGGGAACTACACTCGTCCCCCTGCAGGACCTATACATCAGGAGGTGCAGATCCAGAGCAAGCAAGATCATGAGGGACCCCTGCCACCCCAGTAACGGACTGTTCCAGATGCTACGGTCAGGCAAACGCCTCCGCTGTCACGCTGTGAAAACGGAGAGGATGAGACGGAGCTTCTTCCCACAGGCCATCAGGACTGTCAACTTTGATAACCCCAGAGACTAAATTTTTGTCGACACTTTTTGTGCTATGTTTAGTAACTTATTAACTTTATTTATATGCTGTAACTGTAATTATTTTTGTGCACAACCCGCAGGCATTGCCACTTTCATTTCACTGCACATCGAGTATGTGTATGTGACAAATAAATTTGACTTGACTTGACTTCCCAGCTGTTATCGGGCAACTGAACCATCCTATCAACAACTAGCTGGCTGCGCCATTGTGCTGCTTGCCGATCAGACAATCAGACCATACCTGATTGTTAAAGGTTGCTTGACTGAGGAAAGCCTGGGAAAGTGCTCTGTTTGATTGTTATCTTGTGAAAACAGACCTCCACACATCTCAGATCATTATCCACCTCTACCCATGTTCTGCGACAAGTTTTAGGTTCACTTTCACTGCATTTAATCCACCATCTAAATCTCCATCTACACCCAAACCCCTGCCACATTTCAATCTACCATACAGAGCAAATCTGAAATATTGCTTGGGCCTCTCACGTGACACATTTTATTTTAATCATTAACAACCAGATACAGATATTCTTTGCCAGATACAGATACAGATATTCTTGGCTTGTTAAAAGCCAGAGTTTTATAAGAGTTTAAATTTAAAATATTTGGGTCATAATACATTAGGTTTAGCCATAATGTGTAGGAAGGAACTAAAGATGCTGGTTTATACCAAAGATGAACACAAAATCCTGGGACTTGATGGACCAAATAGACCAAAGGGCTGAATTCTAGGAGTGATGTGAGAGTGACTGTCCTTGAAATCAAAGTAGAATTTGATCGAGGATTGCTTCTACTACTGGAAGGCTGTGACGAGAGATCTACAACAGAAAACTGCAACGTTTGCTGTGTGTATTATTCATAAATGATATAGATCTGAATGTAAGAGGTTTGATTTGTAAGTTCACAAATTACATGAAAATTGGTGCTATTGTTGATGATGTTGCTGAGAGTAGTATCGGAAACAAAGCAACATTGATGTGTAGTAAGATGGAAAAGGCAATTGGAGATAGAAGTCGATCCTAAAAATGTAAGCTGATGCATTTTAGGAGGAGTAGCAAGGCTGGGATATTTTACATGGAATGGGAAGATCCTGGGGAAAGAAAGGAATAAACTAAACTAAACTAACCTTAGTACTCATCTCCATGAATTCTTGAAGATGGGAGCACAGGTAGATTTATTAGCCAGGGTATAAAATA
Source organism: Rhinoraja longicauda (assembly GCF_053455715.1). NCBI lineage: Eukaryota > Metazoa > Chordata > Chondrichthyes > Rajiformes > Arhynchobatidae > Rhinoraja > Rhinoraja longicauda. The sequence goes on along the minus strand of NC_135955.1, from coordinate 59,888,318 downwards.
TAAGATCAGGGAGGTTTTTGGACAGCTTTACAAAATGTTGTTTAGGCCACAGCTGGAGTACTGTGTGAAGTTCAGGAAGGATGTGATTGCGTTAAAGAGGATGCAGAGCAAACTGGTCAGGATGTTGCCAGGAACGGAATTTTCACTTTTGGGGACAGATTGGATAAATTGGGTTTGCTTTTGTTTGTAACTGAGACGGCAGACAAGGTCTTGATTGAGATATGAAAAGTAATGAGGGGTTTACATTGGGTAGATGGAAAGAACTAGAGGTATCTATAGCTTTTGGTCACATGCTCTTAAATTCTCATGCAGATCAGAATCACATTGTCTGTGATTGCTTGGGATATTTTACTACATTAAGTACACATTATCCAATGCAACAAAGAAGGCATCACTAATTAAGATATTTGTGTACTCAGAGAGTCAGCCCTCACCACATTAATTTTGGGTCCTCAGAAGCTTTTCCACCATCCACATGAATTACTTTGTTCCAGCAAAGGTGTTTGACCATTCAGAGATGTCTTGTCAGTTACAGTGTACTCTCATTGTAAACGTGTAGTTCAATGGAACAATCAGACTTGAAATATCAAAGTATATTATGTCACTGTAGTAAATGTAACCGGTGTTGTGTTTGTCGATCTCTCAGCTGCTTAAGACACTGTTAACCATAGATGCCTTCTCCACAAGATCCTGGAGCTTACTAAGGACAGAATTAATTGAAAAGATGCTTGAGAACAGGTACTTCTTTGTCGAACTGGGTAGTAAGAAGAGCAGATGGCGGAAATTCAAGAACGGACTACCACAGGGAAGTGTGCTTGCACCAATACTCTTCAACATCTGTACTAATGACTAACCTAGAAGTGAAGGTACGTGTCGCTTCATCTATGCAAACAACCTTGGTGTAGCTGCCCAAGACAGTGACTTCAGTACTGAAGAACGACTCTCAAATGCCCTCAACAAACTAACACCTTACTACGAAGAGAATCACCTCCGTGCAAATCCATCAAAGACAAAGGTGTGTGCATTCCATCTGCACAACCGAGAAGCCAAACGGCAACTGAACGTCACCTGGTCTGGTACCCCTCTTGAAAACTGTGATCACCCAGTATATCTAAGAATCACCTTAGATCGTTGTCTCTCCTTCAAGACCCATGTTGAGAAGACAAAAGCTAAAGTCTGTGCAAAACACAACATTGTCAGCAAACTTACTGGAACAAGATGGGGCGCAATTCCTGACACTCTACGATCAACTGCCTTGGCACTTTGCTACTCACCAGCAGAGTATGCATGGACAGTATGGGAAAGATCAGCCCATGCTAAGAAGATTGATCCAGCCATCAATACAACCTGCCGCCTTATCACTGGATGTCTTAGACCAACATCAACTGACAGCCTATACGTACTATCTGGGATAGCGCAACCAGAGATTTGTCGCAGTGCAGCAAGCAGTAGAGAATGCCATCGCCAGACCACAGATGTGCGACATCCCCTATTCGGCCATGAACCCGCAGTCGGCCAAAGTCCAGAAAAAGCTTCCTCAACAAAGTTGAACCAAATGCTGAAGCTGAAGGTACTAGAGTTGCATTATGGGAAGGGAAACTAGCCAATCTCCCATCAACGACATTCATGTCCATAAGTGCCAAAGAAGAACTTCTTCCAGGGGCCGAATCAAGCTGGGCTGAATGGAAATGCCTCAACAGACTGAGAGCTGGTACTGGTCGTTGTAAAGCGACTCTCAAGAAGTGGGGTTATATAGACACTGAAGAGTGTAAGAAAATAACTGCAGATGCTGGTACAAATCGAAGGTATTTATTCACAAAATGCTGGAATAACTCAGCAGGTCAGGCAGCATCTCAGGAGAGAAGGATTGGGTGACGTTTTCGGGTCGAGACCCTTCTTCAGACACTGAAGACGTCATCTGCATATGTGGCACTGAACCACAAACTATGGAGCACCTATTGAGATGTCCTCTATTGGAGCACAAATGCAAACCTGAGGACTTCGCAGAGAACAATGGTATTGCTAAGAGTTGTATTCAGTTTTGGCTGAATCACAATAGCATGTGTGGACACAATAAGAAGTAGTAAATGAAGTGGCATTGAATTTACCTGTTGTTAGCTTTGATCTTAAGAGTATAAAAATATTGATGTACCTTTGAATTTGGAAATTTTTAGTGAGAAAATCTCCTACATAATGTCTGCTTCTGTTGTATAAAGAAATTCATAGCTATAACTTGAGTGTGTCCAGGTGATTCAGGTCTCAATATTAACTAAGCGCATTTACTAATTGTGGATACAATTGATAGGAAAGAATTGGAGTCATTCTACTGTTGTGGAGCACAGGAGGCTGAGGGGTGATCTTATAGAGATGCAAAAAATCACAAGAGGAATAGGTTGGGTAGTCACACAGAGTCTCTTGCTCAGAGTAAGGGAAATCAAGAACCAGAGAACATAGGTTTAATGTGTAGGAACGAACTGGAGATGCTGGTTTAAACTGAAGATAGACCCAAAAAGCTGGAGTAACTCAGCGAGACAGGCAGCATCTCAGGAGAGGAGGAATGGGTAATGTTTCGGGTCGAGACCCTTCAGGCTGAAAGTCACGGGAAAGGGAAACGAGAGATGTAGACGATAATGTAGAGAGATATAGAACAATGAATGAAAGTTATGCAAAAAAGTAATGATGATAAAAGAAACAGGTCATTGTTAGCTGATTTGTTGGGTGAAAATGAGAAGCGGGTGCGACTTGGGTGGGGGAGGGAAGTAGAGAGAGGGAATGTCAGCGTTACTTGAAGTTAAACAAATCAATATTCATACCACTGGGCTGTAAGCTGCCCAAGGGAAATATGAGATGCTGTTCCTCCTATTTGCGTTTAGCCTCACTCTGACAATGGAGGAGACCTAGGACAGAAAGGTCAGTGTGGGAATGGGAAGGAGAATTAATCTGTTTCGCAACCGGGAGATCAGGTAGGTCCAGGTAGACTGGGTGAAGGTGTTCAGCGAAAGGATCGCCCAGTCTATGTTTGGTCTCGCCGATGTATAAGAGTCCACATCTTGAACAATGGATACAGTAGATGAGGCTGGAGGAGGTGCAAGGACCTGCCTAACCTGAAAGGACTGTCGGGGTCCCTGCACAGAGTCGGGGGGAGAGGTATAGGGACAGGTGTTGCATCTCCAACGGTTGCAGGGGAAGGTACCTGGGGAGGGGGTGGTTTGGGTGGGAAGGGATGAGTTAACCACGGAGTTGCAGAGGTCTCTGCAGAAGGTGTAAAGAGGTGGAGATGGGAAGATGTGACTAGTGGTGGGATCTCGTTGGAGGTGGCAAAAATGTCAGAGGATTATGTGTTGTATGCGATGGCTGATGAGGTTAAAGGAGTATGGGGACTCTGACTCTGTTGCGACTAGGGGGAGGGGGAGCAACGGCGGAGCTGCGGGGTACCGAGGAGATATGTGTGAGAGCATCATCTATGATGGGGAGGGGAAGAATGAGGACATTTCGGATGTCCTGGTATGGAACACCTCATCTTGGGCGCAGATGCTGCGTAGACGGAGGAATTGGGAGAAGTGCAGAGTCTTTGCAGGAAGCAGGGTGGGAAGAAGCGCAGTCAAGATAGATGTGGGAGTCAGTGGGTTTGTAACAGAGTTTAAGGTCAGGAGGGAAAGATTTAAGAGGAACTATTAAGAGGAACTATTAATAGGAACTAGAAGATTTACTAGGTTCAGAGAAGGGTTCAGAGAAGATTTTGCCAGGACTAGAGAGAGAGGTTGAGTAGGCTAGGTCTCTATTCCTTGGGCGCAGGAGAATGAGGGGTGATCTTATAGAGGTGTATAAAGTCTTGAGAGGAATAAATCAGGTAGAAGCACAGAATCTCTTGCCCAGAGTGGGGGAATCGAGGACCAGAGGACATAGGGTCAAGGTGAAGGGGAAAAGATATAATAGGAATCTGAGAGGTAACTTTTTACACACAAAGGGTGGTGGGTGTATGGAACAAGCTGACAGAGGAGGTAGAAACAGTTAGACAGGTACATGGATAGGACAAGTTTGGAGGGGTATGGACCAAACGCAGGCAGGTGGAACTAGCGTAGGTGGGAAGGCCGAAAGGCCTGTTTCCACACTGTATCACTCTCTGACTCTATGAACCTGAGGGGTAACAATTTCACACAAAGGGTGGAGGTTGTATGGAACGAGCTGCCAAAGGATGCAGTTGAGGCAGGTGCTTTTGCAATGTTTAAGAAACATTCAGAAAGGTACATGGATAGAATAGGTTTAGAGGGATATGGGCCAAACGCAGCTAAACGGACTGGTGTAGATGGGAAATGTTGGGCAAGTTGGGCAGAAGGGCGTTTCCACGCTGTAAGACTCTGACTCTCCACTGTTATTTGGCAATGCTCAAAAGATTAAAATATCAAAGCACACGATAACCACAGCAAGATTTGATCCTTAAATATCAACTTCTAGTGATTCCATTTTTTAAATACAGACCATGGCAGCAGTTAACAAGGACAAAATGAACTGTAGGATAATAAAAGGGAATTATTCTATGTAAATGACTCATTCTTTCATAGCAGCCTGTGTGTTAGCTTAGTGAAGTGTCTTTAAGATATTCTTTTTGTTCAAGCAAAATGATGAGTCATATCATTGTAGCATTCTCAGCACATAATTTAGCAGAGTTATTTACAGAATGAACTAAACGCACTGTTCATACCAGGTCTGCTTTCTTCAGCTAAGGGACTTGGCGAACCCTCATCAAAGGGGATGTCCATTCCTACATCCTTTGTCGATGATCTACAAAAGACAAACATGTCACCAAAGTAATAATTGAAACTTGGCAATGCAATGTTTTCATGTTCAAAAGTAAAATCTTTGATTTATGTCCTATATTAATGACCTTGGGATGTTCCAAAGCACATAACAACAAAGTTATTTTAAAGAGAAGTCATTGTTTCAACGTAGGAACTGTGGCAGACACTTGGCCAATTCCAAAAGCAGCAACAAGATTGATGAAATAATTTGCTTATTTAAAGATCTGGCTTGAGAGATAAACATTTGTTGAAACGAAGCAGCACCTTCTGTTCTTCATAATACTAGGCCATGTCATCCAAAGCGATATCTGCCTGTCACGCACCTTGTACCTGTGGCCTCCAGATCAGCAGACTCACACTGCAGTACGCTCTGTGCCACTTGTCAATTATCGATGTGTAAGAAACGTCACATGAGAAGCACTCATGCTCATTGATGATGTAATTTATTTGGTTTCACAGATTATTAATATTGCAAATCCTTTGTGTCAATTTTTGGTTCTATAGACAATAGACAATAGGTGCAGGAGTAGGCCATTCAGCCCTTCGAGCCAGCACCGCCATTCAATGCGATCATGGCTGATCACTCTCAATCAGTACCCCGTTCCTGCCTTCTCCCCATACCCCCTCACTCCGCTATCCTTAAGAGCTCTATCCAGCTCTCTCTTGAAAGCATCCAACGAACTGGCCTCCACTGCCTTCTGAGGCAGAGAATTCCACACCTTCACCACTCTCTGACTGAAAAAGTTCTTCCTCATCTCCGTTCTAAATGGCCTACCCCTTATTCTTAAACTGTGGCCCCTTGTTCTGGACTCCCCCAACATTGGGAACATGTTTCCTGCCTCTAATGTGTCCAATCCCCTAATTATCTTATATGTTTCAATAAGATCCCCCCTCATCCTTCTAAATTCCAGTGTATACAAGCCTAATTGCTCCAGCCTTTCAACATACGACAGTCCCGCCATTCCGGTCCATTCTGTTCATTGTTGGGATGCGGTGGCTCATTACAGCCCACGCTCCAAAAGAGAGATATATCACTAGGTTGCCACGTCAATCATCTATCTACGAGGAAACAGAAATTTCAGAAATTCTTCACCCCAAATATTTCTGGCTTGAGGGTTAGTCTTTTGGGAAAACAATCATATGCAGATGCAACTTTTTCAAAATTCATTTCACCCCAGATTGAGCCAGGACTCTGGGATTGGCCATGTCACAGCCAGCTAGAGGTTTCCAATTGTATCAAAAATGTCTCAGCAGATCTGGAATGCTGCTCGCTGAAGGAAACCCTGTATTTTAGTTTACAATGGTGCAATAAGGGACCAGGTTCACTGGAAATTAGGTGTTCAGAATGTGGCTAGATCAGCAATCAATAGACCTTTCTGTTAATCCTTCACCTCCTGACCAGAGACACAGATAGATTATTCTCATGTCCGCCAGATGTTGGATCAGATGATGAAGCTCCAAGCCACCAGATGTTTAATATCTGCTTGAGAACCGTCTCCTTAGTTCAGCAATTCAATCCAAAAGTTTGTGTTATATTGTTTCAATTGAAATTGGGTTTTAACATGCAAATTAAGTGCATGACGTAGTTAAGTCTTGTGATCTAGATAGTGCAAACAGTTGTAGAATGTGAAGCCTGTGAGGTCATTTTAATAGCTGGAACAATAAAAGAGAACTAAGACACAAAGTGCTGTCTCCGTTCTTTATCGTGAAGATAGACTTCGAGGCAACATAAAACATTACATAAATATGGTGGTTGAATGTGCTGTATCCTAGAAATAGAGTCATAGAGTCACAGAGTGATACAATGTGGAAATAGGCCCTTCGGTGCAACTTGTCCACGCCGGCCAACAATGTCCCAGCTATACTAGTCCCACTGGCCTGCACTTGGTCCATATTCCTCCAAACCTGTCCTTTCCATGTACCTGTCTAACTGTTTCTTAAACGATGGGATAGTCCCAGCCTCAACTACCACCTGTGGCAGCTTGTGCCATACATCCATCACCTTTTTTATGAAAAAGTTACCCCTTGGATTCCTATTAAATCATTTCCCCTTCACCTTGAACCTATGTCCTCTGGTCCTCAATTCCCCTACTCTGGGCAAGAGACTCTGTGCATCTGCCCAATCTATTCCTCTCATAATCTTGTACACCTCTATAAGATCACCCCTCATTCTCCTGCGCTCCATGGAATAGAGACCCAGCCTACTCAACCTCTCCCTATGGCTCACATCCTCTCGTCCTGGCAACATCCTCGTAAATCTTTTCCGAACCCTTTCAAGCTTGACAAAATCTTTCCTATAACATGGTACCTAGAACTGAACACAATATTCTAAATGTGGTCTCACCAACGTCTTATACAACTGCAACATGACCTCCCAACTTCTATACGCAATACTCTGACTGATGAAGGCCAAAGTGCCAAAAGCCTTTTTGACTACCTCAACTACCTGCGACTCGACCTTCAAGGAACCATGCACCTGTACTCCTAGATCCCTCTGCTCTGCAACACTACCCAGAGGCCTACCATTTACTGTGTAGTTCCTGCCCTTGTTCGACGTCCCAAAATGCAACACTTCACACTTCTCTGTATTACAGTCCATCAACCATTCCTTCACCCACCTGGCCAATCGATCCAGATCCTGCTGCAATCTTTCACAACCATCTTCACTATCTGCAAAACCACTAACTTTTGTATCATCAGCAAACTTGCTAATCTTGCCCTGTATGTTCTCATCCATATCATTGATGTAGATGACAAACAGTAACGAGCCCAGCACCGAACCCTGAGGCACTCCACCAGTCACAGGCCTCCAGTCCGAGAAGCAACCAATAGTCAATAGTCAATAGTCGTTTATTTGTTACATACACATAAATGTGTAGTAAAATGAAACATTACCCGCAGTTGAACAATAAGACCAATAAGATTAATCAATAAAAATGCAATAACACATACAATCACAACTAACACCAAACAAAAAGAAACATCCATCACAGTGAGTCTCCTCCAGTCCCTCCTCACTGTGATGGAAGGCCAAAATGTCTTTTTCTCTTCCCTTCCGTCTTGTCCCGCGGTCAGGCTGTTGGATTTGCCTCGTCGGGGCGGTCGGGGCTCCCGATATTGAAGCCGCCGCTGGGCGGTGAAAGGTCAACGGCTACCATCCTCTGCTTCCTTCCATGGAGCCAATTTGCTATCCATTCAGCTATCTCTGAGCAATGTCCTCAGATATATCTGATCAGGTCCTGGAAATTTGTCTACCTTCGTACATGTCAGGACCTTCAGTACTTCTTCTATAGGAACACACAACGGAAATGAATGAATGAATAAGTTTATTGGCCAAGTATGCATATACAAGGAATGTGCCTTGGTGCTCTGCTCACAAATGACAACACAAACATACAGTTAACAATTAAGATGGCAAGAAGAAATGGTACCCAGTGAGACTCCACCAAGGCCATCGGGCACCTTGGATATGGATTTGTTCACCCAGTAGACAGCAGATTATGCCCTCAGCTTGCATTTCTCCATTCCCATGTGGCCTTCATGGATCTGCTGGAGAAGTTCTTGCTGCATTGATTTTGGCACAATGATTCTTGAACCAGCCAGCAATACACCGTCTTCTACAGAGATGTAATCTCTTGTGGACCAGTAAAGCTTTCTTTCTGGCTGGACTTGTTTGATTCTCTCAGGCCATCCTTGAATTACTAGTTGACTGAGTAGCTGCAACTCCCTTTCTCTGCTGGTCTCATCTCTGATCTGGTTCAGCTTTGTTGGTGTCACATTTATGATGTGATGGATTTTGACATCAAGATCTTCCATCTTGTTCTTCTCGTATGGTGAGAGGCAAGATAAAATGGCACCAACCATCTTTTCCTTTCCTCGTTTGTCTCTCATGGTGAAACCATAGTTCTAATGCCTCAAAAGGAGTCTCTGAAGTCTGGTCGGTGGTGAAAATAGATTCTTTGTGTTTATCTGTTCCAGCGGACGATGGTCAGTCTCAATTTCGATTTCCGTCCGTACAAATACTTTTCACATCGTAGACCGCAGCCAGCAGCTTTCAATATTGGCGTATCTTGTTTCAGCTGGTGTTAAGAGCTTTCGAAGCAAAATCAATTAGTCTACCATCTTGAAGTAGAGAAGCACCTACTCCCTTCTGAGATGCTTCTACCTGTAGAGTGACAGGCTTTCTTCTATAGTAGTGTGGTATTGTCTCACTTGCAATCAATTGTTTTTAGTCTGTTGAAATCTTGGTCATGGGAGGTCGGCTATTGGAAATCAACATCCTCTTTTAACATCTCTATTAGGTTGACTGTGTGGCCTGCAAGTTTGGGGATGAAGGAGTCCATGTATTGTTATTAGTGCTAGAAACGTTTGGAGCTCTTTCTTGTCAGTTGGTGCCTTCATTTCACTGATAACCCTTACCATATCCTCACTTGGTTTTACTCCACCTGCAGTGTAGTTCAAACCAAAGAATTGACATTCTGACACTTTAATGATGCACTTCTCAGCATTCAATTTTATGGCAGCCCTTCTGGTTTTGCGTCATGGAGGTTGTAGTCATGGACGTTGTCATCATGTCCAAAGACGGATGCCATCCGCTATCCCAACTGCTCCTTTGCAGTTGTGGTAGGTTTCATCACATGTTACAACCCAGTTTCAATTAATAACAATATTACAGGTAGTACATATGAGATCAATAGGTTTCCTCAGCACTGCACTGAGGCAACATCCTAAGGTTATAGTACTCAGTTCACTGACTTAGAGACAAAAGTGTTACCCTCTGCACCCCTGCAGAACTCTTAAAAAGTAGCTTGGTAGAAAGACAAGCCACAAGACCTAGAAGTCTCTTACAGAGGTTTTAATTCCCACGATAATACTATTGAGTATTCTAATCTTTTGTAATTAACTAGATTAATTCCCAGATTTAATTAAAATGAGTGATTGATAAAACATTGTAAATTGTAATAGAAGACAAATTTGTTTTTGTGCCAAATTTATGTAGGTTATATTAATTTACAGGTTAGCTCATTAAATTAAAGTTATGATTTTATGCAATAGCAATACATTTCATTGACTTTTAAAATCATCCCAACTGGAACCAATTTTCTCCATGATTGCAACACAAATGAAGCACAAAACTTCTAATAGCAATAAGAACCGAACTCTGTTTTTTAAAAGCATCGTAACTGAATTCTCAAGATTTCAGAGAATCTCTGAAATTCTTTGAATTTTCTTTGGTAGTCGGAAGGGAAGCAGAGAAAATGAAAGCTTCAGCAACTGAAACAGGAATGAAAAATAAATTATTTCATGTCATGATTCAAATAATTCTATCCTATTTCATTTGAACGTAAAAATAAATTTGATGCAGAATTTCTAATTCTTGTTTGAAACAAAGAAAGTTTATATTTTTTTTAAATGAAAACATGGAGGGACTAAGGAAAAAGATGAATTAAAAATGCTGAAAAGAATTCCTCGGGTTCAAAAGCAACTGTGGAGAGTTAAACATGTCAATAATTTTTCATCAAAACTAGAAAAAAGAGATTAATTCAAAATGATGGAAGCAATTATGCTCACCTCCTGATGCCACACCCTACAGAGTGGCACAATTATGAAATGTCAACAGTTTAGTATTAACAAATGTTTTACTTGCAGCAGCATAACGGGCCTGTAAACACAATCTGCACAGATCTGGCATTGAAATTAGCCAAAATACCATGTGTACGCTGTAGATTGGTTTGGGATTAAGATTGTACCGCCGTCTAAATGGTAATTTTGCAAAATTCTTGGTTGAGATTGCAGCAGAATTTAACATCATACTACTTTCCTTCACTAATATCTGAAATAATTAGCCTTGTAGGTTTCAGTGTTATTCTCAGTGTTGCTTCCCTTTAAAAAGACCTGTGGAAATTTCATGAAGAATTTAACTTATAAATTTTTGAGTTTAATTAAAACCTTTTTAATTATTTGGCAATAATATCACTCTTGTTTTCCTTGTTCCACAGGAATGGCGGCGCTGCCCTAGCAGCTGCGGCTCACCTGCGGTCCATTTGTCTTTGTGTTTTTGTTGTTTTTTTTGTCTTAATTGTAGTTGTGATGTGGTGTTTTTGTGTTTGTGTACTATGTGTGTATGTGGAGGGGAGGGGAGGGGGGGAACTGTAACATTGTAAATATGTGTCCCTTCCGAACGGAGACCCGACCTTTGTTTTCTGGGTGTTGTCTCCGTTCCAGCTGCGGCCTACCATCGGCCCAACTCCTGGAGCTGTCGGCCTCCAGGGCTCTGGTTCGCAGAGCCCGCGGATCGGACTTACCATCACCGGAGCCGGACGTCTTCGGAGGCTGCGGGAGCGGCTGCGACTCGCCTTAGGCTCGGGCCGCGTGGATGCCGACATCGGGAGCTCCGGCAGCAGCAGCGTGTTCGCCCGCCCCGGATCGCGGGGCTTGGGTCGAGGACATTTCACCGTCCGGCGCGGCCTAAGATATGCCGCGGGATATTGCTCTGCTGGGCGGGGGCTTCAATGTCGGGAGCCACGACCGCCCCGACGTGCAACAACAGCGGCAGCGACAGCGTGTTCGCCCGCCCCCGGATCGGACTTATCATCGGCGGAGCCGGCCGTCTTCGGAGGCTGCGGGAGCGGCTGCGACGCGACGCGACTTGGGCTTGGCCCGCTGTGGACCGTCCGGTGCGGCCTGCAACCACAACAACCTGGCTGCGGGCGAGGACAGCAGGAGAAGGGAAAGACATTGTGGCCTTCCATCACAGTGAGGAGAGGACTGGAGGAGACTCACTGTGATGGATGTTTCTTTGATGGATGTTTCTTTTTTTGTGTGTTTTTGGGGTTGGGTAATTTGAATGCCTATTTAATGCTTTTATTGTTGGACTGTGTTTTTGGGGGTTTTGGGGTTGTGTAATTTGAATGCATATTTAATGCTTTTATTGTTGGGCTGTGTTTTGGGGGTTTTTGGGGTTGTGTAATTTGAATGCCTATTTAATGCTTTTATTGTTGGACTGTGTTTTGGGGGTTTTTTGGGGTTGTGTAATTTTAATGCTTATTTAATGCTTTTATTGTTGGACTGTGGGTGACTGAATTTCGTCCAATATTGGATGACAAATAAAGCTATCTTGAATCTTGAATCTTGAATCTCTTGAATCTTGAATCAACCATAATGCATTATACTGAACCACTGAATTAGAGTGACGACAATAATGTGTTGCCAAGACACCACAGTCATTTCACAAGAAAATCTATGAAACATGAGTATCAAAGCTGTCTGCAGGTTATACAAATAACAGAAATTTCAAAACGCAGCATGAAACTGCAAATGTTGGAATCTTGGGAGAAGGCAGAAACGGGGTACTGATTGAGAATGATCAGCCAAGATCACATTGAATGGCGGTGCTGGCTCGAAGGGCCGAATGGCCTCCTCCTGCACCTATTGCCTATTGTCTATTGTGCAAAACGCACAGAGCTCTGCAGGCTCCAAGGAATCCCAACATAACAGTATAACAGTATAACAGAGCTTTATTTGTCATTCGGTACCGAAGTACCGAACGAAACTACATAGCAGTCATAGAAAAAAAGAACACAAGACACATAGCCCCAACACAAACGTCCATCACAGTGACTCCAAACACCCCCTCACTGTGATGGAGGCAACAAAACTTCCACTCTCTTCCCCCCGCCCACGGACAGACAGCTCGTCCCCGACCGACCCGCACAGTCCCCGCAAGGGGATGGAAGTCCCCCCGGCCGAATCGCACCGGGCGCTGAAACGTCTCGCGGCCGAGCCGGGCGATGAAAGGCCCCGCGACCAAGCCTTGCGCAGCTAAGTCCCGTGGTCGAGCCGCACCAGCGATGTAAAGTCCCGCAGCCGAGCCGCACCAGCGATGTAAAGTCCCGCAGCCGAGCCGCACCGGGTGATGTTAAGTCCCGCAGCCGAGCCGCACCGGGCGATGTAAAGTCCCGTGGTCGAGCCGCACCGGGCGATGTTAAGTCCCGCAGCCGAGCCGCACCAGCGATGAAAAGTCCCGTGGTCGAGCCGCACCAGCGATGAAAAGTCCCGTGGTCGAGCTGCACCGGGCACTGTTAAGTCCAGCGGCCAAGCCGCACCAGCGATGTAAAATCCCGCGGCCGATCCGCACCGGGCGATGTAAAGTCCCGCGGCCGAGCCGCACCGGGCACTGTTAAGTCCAGCGGCCAAGCCGCACCGGGCGATGTAAAGTCCAGCGGCCGAGCCGCACCGGGCGATGTTAGGCCCCGCAGCCGAGCCGCACCCCGAGGAAGAGAAAAGTTTCCCTCACCCCCCCCCGCCACCCCCACCCACCCAAGAAAGGGTTACAAATATTCGTTTTTGGTCATCTACAATCCATTTTAAATGTAAAGATATCAATTATGGTGCTAGTGTAGTCTGGATGACAAAAACCTATTCTTCAATTCAAGTTAATAGCAGTGAGTACTAGAAAATCAACAGAAGTAGATCCTACTTGATCAATGTTACCCTAAACTGTTTCATTTTTAGACCTATTTTGAAGAGTTAGGCAAAGATAAAGGTAATATTTGACTCAAGTGCACCCAGTTAATATGGTCAGAATCAGACATGACTATGTTAATTTCTGCTAGTAGATTTACCGGACACCAAGAGTCTTTGTAGTTCACTGTTCTTCATGCCTTCCCCATTCATTTTGAAGACCTGATCATTACTTGACCAGACAAGTACATGTGAACATTTTGAGAGGTGAAAAATTACAGTGAGACAATAGCCTTTATTAGTTAAGATTTTACTTCTGCCAATAATGAACATGTATTGAAAAACCAATTTGACAAAAAAAAATAGCAATATTAAAAGTCATTGAGTTAAATATAAAAGGGAGCCTTTGAAAATACTAGTAAGGTATTCCTGAAATTGCCGCAGCAATGTGGTTTATTTCACATGTAAGAACATGATAACCTGAACAACCAATTCCCTACAAAATGAACATTAATGCAATTCTGTATATATATTCTTACATCTAACCATGCAAAACACTATTCTAAAAGGTGTTGTGACGTAAATCGATATATGATTACATACTTCTGTAAACATAGTTTACAGAATATTTAGACATGATGCATAAAGGAAGACAACTATCATCACAGCTGATGTTTAAATCTATTATTACCTGAGTAATACTCAATTGATTCCAACATTTTGCTGCGACTAATATATTTTTAGCCAAAGACCTCTGCAGTGCAAATGTTTTAATACAACTCTGCTTATGGTGCTTTGATTCCCTGCTGGTACTAATTCTGCAGTCACACAGGCCAAAGAGCCAACAACAGGAATGCACCACGGAACACTTAGTTCAAAAGCATCAAATGAAAGCATCCAAACACAGAACACATTAAAAAAGTGAGCCTGAACCAGTAAATGAATGTGCAATATGAAACTTCGTCCAGCTGAATGATGCTCAATGTTTCCTTCATTTGAATACAAGCTATTTTTACATTTAGAGTGTAAGAATCTCACATTTACTGTTTAAAATCAAAAGCTTTGGAAAAGCTATCTGTGACAGGAGTTTAAACATACATATATAGATGTGTTTTTCCATGCCCATCATTTTAATTTGAAAACTATTTTAATAATCTGCTCAAAAGAAGAATTGAAACATTTATTTAAAAATATACATGGTTACACAGCACCTTTAATATTGCAAGTCCTCTCACGAGGGCCTCCTCTATATTGGCTCTCACTAGGGTCTCCTCTATATCCCGCAGACCCGCTCTAGCTCCCCCTCTCCCCACGTATAACAAGGATAGAGTCCCCCTTGTCCTCACCTTCCACCCCATCAGCCAGCGTATACAACAAATAATCCTCCAACATTTCCATCACCTCCAACGGGATCCCACTACTGGCAACATCTTCCCATCCCCTCCCCTTTCTGCTTTCCGCAGAGACCGTTCCCTCCGTAACTCCCTGGTCCACTCGTCCTTTCCCACCCAAACCACCCCCTCCCCAGGTACTTTCCCCTGCAACCGCAAAAGATGCAACGCCTGTCCCTTTACCTCCCCCCTCGACTCCATCCAAGAACCCAAACAGTCTTTTCAGGTGAGGCAGAGGTTCACCTGCACCTCCTCTAACCTCATCTATTGTATCCGTTGTTCCAGGTATCAGCTTCTCTACATCGGCGAGACCAAACGCAGGCTCGGCGATCGTTTCGCTCAACAGCTTCGCTCAGTCCGCCTTAACCAACCTGATCTCCCGATGGCTCAGCACTTCAACTCCCCCTCCCACTCCCAGTCTGACCTTTCTGTCATGGGCCTCCTCCATTGTCATAGTGAGGCCCACCGTAAATTGGAGGAACAGCATCTCATATTTCGCTTGGGCAGCTTACACCCCAGCGGTATGAACATTGATTTCTCCAACTTCAGATAGTTCCTCTGTCCTTCCCTTTCCCCTCCCCCTTCCCATTTCTCCCACTGTCTTCCTGTCTCCCACTACATCCTATCTTTGTCCCGCCTCCTCCCCTGACATCAGTCTAAAGAAGGGTCTCGACCCGAAACGTCACCCATTCCTTCTCTCCTGAGATGCTACCTGACCCGCTGAGTTACTCCAGCATTTTGTGATACCTTTAATATTGCAAAGTAAATTTTTGGCCATAATGTGAGCAAACATTGCATTCCTTCTGCACTAACTTGGTAGATTTCATTTAATATTACTACTAAAGAAAATATTTAATTAAAATATAGGTTTCAGGGTCTTTCAATATTCGTATTTCTAGAATCCAATACTTCTGCGATTCTTTCCCTGCTAGTAAATTATCACTCTCACATTTATTTTCTCACATTAACTGTCATGTATCTCAAACTGCCTTCACATCCGGAATTTAATCCTAAAGCTTCAGCAAGGTGGAGACTAGTTATCACACTTACGACTATAACAGGATGTTAGTCATATTCATTATTCTTACATTCACAGATGATATAAATAGAAAATAAAGCTGTAATATACCAAGGCCCATTCCACTCCTTAGCAATTTTTAACAAATTAAGCAGGATTGTCTTTAAATTTCAAAGCCATCCTAGCTCGGCATCAATTTAATCCTCTTAGGATCTATTAAATGTCAGAAATCATTAAAAATAACTTACACTCAATTTTTTTTGAGGAATGGAGATACAAGGAATGGCAGCTGCTGCATAACAAATGACACAAAGTACTGGTGCAACTCAGCTGTTCAGGCAGCATCTCTGGAAAACATAGATAGGTGATGTTTTGGACTGATGTCTAATTGGTTGCGTGGTATGTAGATAGAGGTGAGAGGGTGTTGGACAAATGCAAAGTTTTAGGTTAGTTACATAAAATTGGAGAATGCAAAGTTCATACCATTGGGGTGTGTGCTACCCAAGTGGAATGTGAGGTGCTGTTCCTCCAGTTTGCATGTGGCATCACTCTGGCAATGGAGAAGGCCTCAAATAGAAAGATCAGCATTGGAGCGGGAAAGGGTGTTGAAATGGTTTGGTAACCGGGAGATCCAGCAGACCTGGGCGGACTGAACGCAAATGTTCAAAGAAATGGTCGCCTATTCTATGCTTGGTCTTGCCAATGTAATGGTGGCCACACAGGGAATACCAAATGCTGTAGATGAAGTTAGAGGAGGTGCACATGAACCTCTCTCTCACTGGATAGAACTACTGGGATCTCTGGGTGAATATGAGGGAGGAGGTATGTGTTACATCTCTTGTGGCTGCAGGGGAAAGTACCTTGGGAGGGAGTGGTTTAGGTAGGAAGGTATGAGTAAACCAAGGAGGTGCAGAGGGAGCAGTCTCTGTGGAGACAGACTGGATTTGGAATGGGAAGCTATGGCAGTGGTGGGATCATATTGAGGGTGATGGAAATGTCAAACAATGATGTGTTGGAAGCTGAGACTGGTAGGGTGAAAGATGAGGGTCTCATGTTTATGAGGATGGTAGTTTTCTGGTTGTGGTCCTAATCTTTGACCTCTAGTTAAAATGTATAATGGAATAGGGCTCTAATTCTGCAGTGTCAATCAAAATAAAAAATACTTAATTTATGAAGTTTTGTAGCATAATGTTCCCTGAAGCGCTTGCTAAATGATGTAATAAATAATATAAATACCAATATGAAATTATATAAGATAAATAATAAAATAATGTTTAGAACTACATTCCTTGTTTCTTTCTTTATCATTAGAACTTAGACTCGATCAGTTAAAATTAATTACATTCTTAAAATGCAAACAGATGTTCTGCTACTTGTTTTTCTCCCCTAGCTTTTAATCACAGTATGTGCTGTGTGATTATTAGTTCCATGCCAGTTCTGAAATGAAATCTACTGAACTTCAGAGGCAGCAAACAATATTACGTATGGTAAAGTATTAATTCTGACTAAAGAAGATTTATGGAATAGTCCAAATGCATATTCTGGAATAATCCAAAGAACAGCACATACTTTCCTCTACAACTATGATTTTTTAAGCCTAGAAATTACTGTTAGAATATTATGAGACAAACATTTAATAATTTGTTGAATTCAAATTTCAATTTCAAATTATCTTAATACCTTATTTTAAATGGCTGAAGTAGAAAATAGAGTATATATTTAAGATTTTGTCTGCAACTAAGATTGCACAGTAACAGTTAATAATTCCAATGCTTTTTTTGTCAAAATATATCATTGATAATATTTGTACAGTTTTAAAATAGATCTTCATTTCATTAACTGTCACAGAGCTAAAAATCATCTATCTGAAGATGACTATTGATTTCAACCTGTCCTTTTTGCTTTTGAGCACTTGGATTGCATGAAAGAGAACATGCTCTGTTCTCTCATTTGCTTCCTGCCAAGAAGTGCACACGTGCTTGCTTATTAAAACAACTGGTAGATCTACCAGGAATGGATTAGTATATCCTTCACTGTGTGTGTCCTGGGTCAATTAATCCTTCCAAGAAATGGGTACATTATCTGCTCAGATGTCACCAATGCAGCAGCTATCAAGAAAAGTCTGAAAATATACTGTACTTCTGTACATGTGATAATAATAAACAAAACAAAACTTTTGTGTCTACCTTCGATTTAAACCAGCACCTGCAGTTCTTTTCTACACATCTAAGGTAAACTGAGCTCTGGTTTTCCATTAACAAACTCAGATCCACTTATAACAGCAATGTAGAGCTGCTGGCTGCCACACACAATTCAGTGGGGTAGCACAGATCATCTCAGATTTCCCTGCAATTAGACTTGTGAAATCTGCCAGCGAGCCTGTACAGTTCGGGTCACCCCATTACAGTAAGGATGTGGTGACTTAAGGGTGCAAAAGAGGCTGAATGCTGCCTGGATTTAAGAGCACTAGCTGTAGGGAGCGGTTGGATGAATTGGATTGCTTTCTCTGGGGAGTTGGACATGAGGAGACCTGATCAAAGTATAAAAAATTATGAGAGGCATAGATAGTGAAGACAATCAGAACACTCTTCCCCTGGGTGGAAATGTCAAAGATGAAAGGGCAAAGTGAGATAACTATCTTCCCCTGGTTCCCATGCAATTTAACCTTCCAGAGCAGCTTAACAAGTGGAGCCTTTCAAAGATATTGCCAAAGTCCATATAGACTATGTCTAAGGCACTGCCCACATCAGTCTTCATGGTTACTTCTTGAAAAAACTCAATATACTTCATGAGACCTGATCTCCCCTGCACAAAGCCATGCTGACTATCCCTAGTTAACCCATCTGTTTCTCACTGTCTCTATCACAGTAGATAAAGACTATCGACTGACATTTATTATAAACCCACTGAGTACCACAGCTATGTAGACGACACTTCTTCCCACCCTGCTTCTTGTAGAGACTCTATTCCCTACTCACAATTCCACCGTTTGCGCCCAAGATGAGGTGTTCCATACCAGGATATCGGAGATGGAATGGGGGTTCCCCTCTTCCATCATAGATGAGGCCCTCCTCGATATCCCACAGCTCCGCTCTTGCTCCCCCACCCCCCAATCGCAACAGGGACAGAGTCCCCCTTGTCCTCACCTTTCAGCCGTCACATACAACACATAATCCTCCGGCATTTTCGCAACCTTCAAATGGATCCCATCACTAGTCACATTTTCCGATCTCCACCCCTTTCCGCTTTCCGCAGAGACCGTTCCCTCCGCAACTCTAGTTAACTCGGCCCTTCCCACCCAAACCACTCCCTCCCCGGGTACTTTCCCCTGCAACACCTGTCCCTATACCTCCCCCCTCGACTCCGTCCAAGGGCGCCGACAGTCTTTTCAGGTGAGGCAGAGGTTCACTTGTACATCCTTATCTACTGTATCCGCTGTTCCAGGTGTGGACTCCTATATATCGGCGAGACCAAGTGCAGGCTCGGCGATCGTTTAGCTGAACCCGTCCGCTCAGTCCACCTAAACCTACCTGATCTCCCAGTTGCTTTTCTGTCCTGGGCCTCCTCCAAATTCAGAGTGAGACCCAGCACGAATTGGAGGAACAGGACCTCATATATCACTTGGGCAGCTTACACCCCAGTGGTATGACTTCGCTAACTTCAAGTAACCCTTGCCTTCCCTCTCTCTCCATCCCTCCCCCCTTCCCAGTTCTCCGACTAGTCTGACTGTCCTCGTTTACATTTTATCTCTGTTTGCTTTGTTGTTACCTTCTCCTAGCTAACAATGATCTATTCTACATTTTCCTTGAACTTCATCCCCTTTGTCTCATTTTCATACCTCACACTTCCTTATTTCTGGATCTCCCTCTCCCCTGACAGTCTGAAGATGAGTCTCGACCCGAAATGTCACCCATTCCTTCTATCCAGAGATGCAGCCTGAGTTACTCCAGCATTTCTTTGCCTATTTTCGGTTTAAACCGGCATCTGCTGTTCCTTCCTACAACAATAACTGGATACCACATTGGCCTCTTGGTAGGAAGCAGAGGGTAATTGTGGAAGGTTGTTTTTCAGACTCAAGGTCTGTCACTTGGAGTGCACTTCAGGAGTCAGTGCTGGGCCCATTGCTGTTTGTCATCTGTATCAACATTTGGATGAAGCATGATTAGTAAGTTTGCAGATGACACTAAGGTTGGTGGTATCGTAGGTAGTGAAGATGGCTATCAAGAGTTACAGTGGGATTATTGATCAGTTCGACAAAGGGCCGAGAAACGGCTAATGGAGTTTAATTAAGACAATGTGAGATATTACATTTTGCTACTTGAGTTAGTAATTGGGGTAGGTACTATAACAACATTTAAAAGACCGTTGTACATTGATAGGAACGATTTAGAAGGATAAGGGCTAAATGTAGGGCAAATGTGACAAGCCTAGATGGGGCATTTTCTGGCATGGCCAAGTCGAGCCAAAGATCCTGCTTCTATGCAGTATGATTCTACACATAGCAACCAAAAATATACTGAGCATACTACCACATAGAATAGAAACAAATAGCATTTTATTCTACAGTGATAAAACGCAACAGATTATGTGTCATAAACATCATCTTAAATACACGATCATTCATATGGCCATCAGATTATTAGTGTTAAATAATTATCCTCTAAGAACATTAAAAGTGCACAGCATACTATTTAACTCCCTTATTCTCTACGTAAATGTCATAATTTTGTTAGAAAACATTAACAATAAATATGCATTTTCTTTGAACCAAACACACTGAAGTACTACCTTAAAATGATTAAAGAACAAAGCAGTTATAAAAAGATATTGCTCAGATAACTCAATTAAAAAGGTATAAATGTACTTATTCTCCGACAGCTTCAGTTCCAAAATCTATCCCAGAAGCCATTAATAATTGTGTAAATATACTTCCCATGACAACATTCATATTCAATTCTCATGTTCTAATTGGTGTACCTTTCTATTCCAACAACAAACCTGTCCTTGAATTGAACAGCAAAGGTTCAAATTACAGGAAACAAGAGACAAAAACTCATGACACTGTCAGACAATATTTTCTCTCCCCAGCCACCAAAGAAACTATCTGTGGCCAATCAGCTTTCTGGAATGAATGAATGACGGAAATTTAGAGGCGTCAGCAATGCACAATGGCCCACAATAGAGGCATGCAGCTGGTGTCTGACCAACACAGCACACACTGAGCAGTTAACTAACACGTTTGTCTAATTCCACTCATTCGGACCTGTTTTGCATAGCTTATTCAACGTATAGTTTCCACAAGGCACGATTAGAGAAATGCCAATATCTTTCTGTTTTCACTCCAGCCTTTCGTATCCTTTTATTTACAAAATAAATTGGATTTGAGAAATATTTACACACATCGAATTAAGCCATATTTCTGAATTTCATGTTATATATATATTAGCTTCTACTGGCTTTATCAACAAAATAAATTAGGAGAATTCCTCATCAGGAATTCTATTCTTGATATTCTTTGTACCATGCATTTTTTATACCCCAGCTTTGTTTAATCTACTACTGTCCCTCACATAAAGCTGCTAACAAAATACTTCACAAATACAGCACAGAAGTATTATTGACATCTGTTCCAAATCAGAAAATGGGAAATCCTCAATATACGACTACTGGTGTATGATTCGGCACATGAATACATTTGAACAATGGAAGAATTAACATTGAATTTTTAAGTGTAAAATAAATATTTCATAATGGAAAAGCAGATGAAATTCATTCAGACAACAAGCAGCAATTACCATATCCAGCTCTTTGTGAACAATCGCAAGCGAGCATAGATTTCTTCAGCTTCATTTATTTAAATACCAATTAAAATAAATAAGCTCTTGAATCCCTTACCTTTCAAAGACGTGGGCAATATCTTCACTGAAATTACACAATAATCGTCACTTTACCCTGAGCATCCCTACGTTCAGTTCATTCCCAAAACGGATCATCCATTTCACTGCTGATCACGTGACAGATGACACATCAAAACACAGATGATCACCTGCTTTCTGATGATAGCTCTTCAACGAGAATATCAGCAGCTTGGATTTTAGTGATGGATGAGAGCAGTAAGAATTCATAAGGAATGGCAACTGATTTTCATTCCCAAAGGTTTATATTCATGAAATGTTACCTTTGTGAACCACAGTGCTGTGCACCTAATAAAAATCGGCCAAGTGGAATAGCTGCTAGCAGCACAGGCAGTTTTGAATAGGGAGAATTTTAGTGCAAAATACTAAACACTCATAAACCATTTTCAATAGATGTTAAAGAATTGCTCGATGAAAGAAAACATAACCTTGATGTATTTCAATCTTAATTTATATAATTAATTGTTGGGGGAGGGGGGTAGTAGTAATTATTCATATTAAGCTGGTAAATAGTGGTGCTACAGATTACTTTACCCATTTAAATAGACACACATCCCAGGCTTCCATATGCTTGCAGTTAAAAATAGAAATCATGATTTATTTTGCCGAATTCAGAACAATGAACCCAGTTTGCTCCATTGCTTTACTTCAAGTGGTGTACAGTGGCTGTACCCCACCTTACTGAGATTCACCAACATAAATGTTGGCTGTATCATCTCTTGAGCCGCGCACAATCTAACCTGTCACAAGATCCATCGGTTGCAAATAAAGCGGAGGAAAATGAATTCTTCAATCAATTATTCTAATTCAGTTCACAGTATTTAATTATTTACATATTGGATATAGAACAGCTAATTTGATTTATTTAAACAATTACATTTCTAAATTATTTACTTACTAACTTTGAAGTAATGTCCCCATGACTTCATCAGCCAGCGAAGTTGGGGGGTGGCCTGGCAGCAATCAGAATCAGGGTTTTTATTGTACACTGTTGGACGCCATTCCAATGGCACTCCAAGATGATGTTAGCCAACAGTCAAATCATCTGCATCAGTGTCATATACGTCTGGGTTCAAGGTGACTGCAATGGACAATTGAAAACGCAAACCATGCCAACAAGTCTGGTCTACGCTGCTCACCCAAGGTCAGAAGGGTCCCAACCCGAAATGTCACTTATCCATTATCTCCAGAAATGCTGCCTGACCCACTGAGTTACTCCCGCACTTTGTGTTTATCTTCGTAATAAACCAGCATCTGCGGTTCCTTTTTATTTCATTAAAGGTCTTTTGGATAGTTGTCAAAAGCTTCAAGGGCGTACTTGCAAAGGGGAACTACAGTGCCCTCCATAATGTTTGGGACACATGGCTTCACAGGTGTTTATAATTGTTCAGGTGTGTTTAATTGCCTCCTTAATGCAGGTATAAGAGAGCTCTCAGCACCTAGTCTTTCCTCCAATCTTTCCGTCACCATTGGGAACTTTTATTGCTGTTTATCAACATGAGGACCAAAATTGAGCCAATGAAAGTCAAAGAAGTCATTATGAGACTGAGAAACAAGAATAAAACTGTTAGAGACATCAGCCAAACCTTAGGCTTACCAAAATCATCCGTTTGGAACATCATTAAGAAGAAAGAGTGCAATGGTGAGCTTACTAATCGCAAAGGGACTGGCAGGCCAAAGAAGACAGCTGATGACAGAAGAATTCTCTCTATAATAAAGAACAATCCCTAAACACCTGTCCGACAGATCAGAAACACTCTTCAGGAATCAGGTGTGGATTTGTCAATGACCACTGTCCGCAGAAGACTTCATGAACAGAAATACAGAGGCTACACTGCAGGATGCAAACCACTGGTTAGCCGCAAAAATAGGATCTCCAGGTTACAGTTTGCCAAGAAGTACTTAAGAGAGCAATCACAGTTCTGGAAAAAGGTCTTGTGGACAGATGAGACGAAGATTAACTTATATCAGAGTGATGGCAAGAGCAAAATATGGAGGAGAGAAGGAACTGCCCAAGATCCAAAGCATACCACCTCATCTGTGAAACACGATGGTGGGGGTGTTATGGCCGTGGGCATGTATGGCTGCTGAAGGTACTGGCTCACTTATCTTCATTGATGATACAACTGTTGATGGTAGTAGCATAATGAATTCTGAAGTGTATAGACATATCCTATCTGCTCAAGTTCAAAAAATACCTCAAAACTCATTGGCCGGCGGTTCATTCTACAGCAAGACAATGATCCCAAATATACTGCTAAAGCGACAAAGGAGTTTTTCAAAGCTGGAAAATGGTGAATTCTTGAGTGGCCAAGTCAATCGAACTCAATTGAGTATGTCTTATATGCTGAAGAGAAAACTGAAGGGAACTAGCCCCCAAAATAAGCAGAAGCTAAAGATGGCTGCAATACAGGCCTGGCAGAGCATCACCAGAGAAGACACCCAGCAACTGGTGATGTCCATGAATCGCAGACTTCAAGCAGTCGTTGGATGCAAAGGATATGCAACAAAATACTAAACATGACTACTTTCATTTACATGACATTGCTGTGTCCAAAACATGGTGCCCTGAAATGGGGGGACTATGTATAAACATTGCTGTAATTTCTACATGGCGAAACCAAAATGTATAAAAATACGTTTTTTTAAATCTGACAATGTGCACATTAACCACATGTGATTAACCACTATTACAAATCTCAAATTGTGGAGTACAGAGGCAAATAAATAAATGATGGTCCCAAACAATATGGAGGGCACTGTATATTTGAATAGAACTCTCTTTAAAACAGAAAATGTTGATCTTTGCTTAATTATTCTTGTCTTCTAAAAACGATTAACAATCTTTATAAGGAAGTGATGCGTTATATAAAAGTACAGAACCACTATGGCTGGCATCCATGTATTTCCAATGGTGGTGTACATGATGCATCCTTTAATCAAATAAAATGTCACCAATGAAGCCTTCCTTTCTTTCAGGAATTCACAGAACAAGTGGCCAGTAGAGGATTGTTGACCATTACTGATATTCTCGGAAAAAAAACCTCCTTAAATCCAACATCCCCACCACACTGTTCTACCAGCAAAGAATTGGGTAATTTAAACATGCATCTCTTGTTTTCCTCTTCCACCAGCCACCAGCAGTGGTTGTCTCGCCAACAGTCTGTCTTGTCCTTTCTTCTTTTTGTTATTTTTAGTATGTGTTAAAAGTATACTTTAGTGTTCCCTGGTTTGATGTGATTTTGTTCCATATCGTATCTCCGTCCTAATATCGTGGAGTTGGCGGCCTTTCCTGGAGACTGAACCGGCGCTACAAACCGCGAGAGTCTGCGGGACTTTAACATCACGGAGCTTGCGATCTTTGCCAGGGATCGAAGCTCCAACTACGGGGCCTGTGGATTTTAACATTGTGAAGCCCGCAGTCTCTGATATGAAGAGGGCGATTTGGGAGCTCCATGCCGCGGAGAGAGTTTCAACCGCCCCGACGCGTGAGTTTCGATCACCCCGATGGGGGCTTCGATCGTCGGCTGCAGGGGCTTTGATCGCCCCGACTGCAGATAGTTTGACAGCCCCGACCGCGGGAGAACAAGAGGAAGATTAACTTTAATGTCTTCAATCACAGTGAGGAATGTGGAATCCACTTTGATGAATGTTCATATTAAATTTTATGTGGTTGCGTGTCTTGTTGCTTTTCACTTAGTATGGCTATATGTTAACTCAAATTTCACTGTATCTTAATTGGTACATGTGACAATAAACTGACCTTGAAACATTCACTATGACCATATCCTTTGCTGTGTAGGAAAAAAAACTGCAGAAGCTGGTTTAAATCGAAGGTAGACACAAAAAGCTGGAGTAACTCAGCGGGTCAGGCAGCATCTCTGGAGAGAAGGAATGGGTGACGTTTCAGCTCGAGACCCTTCTTCGACCCGAAACGTCACCCATATCCTTTGCTGTTCTCATCTCAACAAATATCACCTGTCGAGTCTGCAGATGACGCCATCTGAAACTGATGATAGTACGACATTACTCCTAGTGACGCACAATCACAATCAACTCATATCCTAACACTTACAGTAGATGATAACACAGATGCCAGATCTACACATGATGCATCACCAGACATCAGTGGACTGCAGCCCCAGGTCAGGTGGAAAATGTGGGTCATATCCCTGCTCTTCAGAGAGTAATGTCACACACCAGGTCAGCCTCAAGGTGAAAATTGGTAGGGTATCATCAGTTTGTTTGAAATGTTGCACAAGAGGTCCAGGAGCATGAGAGTGCAAGTTGCAGCTTTGCACATAACACTAGACAGCCTGCTCAACAAACTTTCGAGAATTTTCAACCTAACACATTATCTCTGTTCTCTCTCCTGTTGGAAACACTTAACAGTTTCTGTAGTTTCTTTAATTTCAATGAAATGTTTCTACTTTTGCTGAATCGTTTCTCAGCTGGTATTTGCAAGACCAGAGGGGAAGTAAAGCTGTAGCCTTGTCCTTGCAGGTGGCAAAAGCTGTGAGTTTGCCTAGTTACTGCTTCTAAACTATGATAAATTGTTGCAGTGCCTCCTGCAGCTGTTACCCATTTCAGCCTCGGGCACCATTAGTGAAGAACTGAACTTCCGGGGTGCTAAATGTGATGCTAATCAAGTGGATTGGTTAAACCTGTAAAGTTTAGAGTTCCTCAAGTGTTTCTGGAGCTGCACTCATCTAGGCAAACATGGAGTATTCTATCAGACTTTTACTGTGTGAATGGGGGAGAGCAAGGGAAACAGGCGGTAAGTCATTTGTTGTGGGACGTCTGCTCCTGACCTCCTGCCAACAACAGTAGAAGTGCTCAGTGGGTAGCCACCAGGATATTGAGTGGGAGGCACTTACAAAAGTAATGCTGCTGAATGTCAAGATAGATGTTAAGATTATGCCCATTTGGATGTAATAGAAAAGATGTGGAAATCCAATTTTGACATGATAATTATGGAAGGCACATATGCGGTGCAGAAGATACTTTGCCGCTTCAGTCCATGCCCAAATATTGTGCAGCTCCTTCAGCACGATGACTTGAGCTGCCTCTTTTTCTGAATCAAGTTAAAAAAACTGTAGATACTGGAATCCTGAAATAAAAACCGAAAATACTGAAGCTTATAAGCAAGTCATGCAGCATTTGTGGAGAGAGAAATGATGTGAGTGGTACAGGTTGACAACCATTTCTCAGTATCATTTAAAGATTATCATTCTTTCTTGATTCATTTTTCATAGGAGTTGCCTGACCTGCTGAGTATCCCCAACACCTTATGTTTTTATTTTATTATCGGAAATGTTGAACAATGAGCAACAAACTTCCTACTTCGGACCTTCTCCTGGGAGAATGTCACTGACGACACAGCTGAAGGGGGATAGGATGCACACACTGTCCTGAGGAATCACTGGAAGTGGGATAAATTACCTTGCACTGTAAAACTATCTTCCTTGCTGCAAGTTAGAGCTTCAGCTCTTTCTGCAGTCCTCTCCAATTACACTGTTTTTGCTCATTTCCAACTTGCACACAGATTGGGTTACAAACAGTCTCAGGAAAGGAGCTCTCATAATCTGGGGACTTCCTGCTTAGTTTTCAGATCACTGAGGTTGCATTTATGCAATTAAACAGATTTAAGGTATGCTAACTTTACAGCCCTTGACCTTCTGTTTGCTTCTAAATACCATATTTATACATTTGAGTGCCCATGGCTGCACCTTTGATTTGAAAAAAAAGTGACAGGAGTCAAACGAGAAGTTGTTAAGGGCAAGGACAAATTCCTCCAGGCTGAGAGTGTAGTCGATTGGGTCTTTGTTCAAGGATGATTGGGAGGACCCCGATGCCTCCATCTTTAAATTTGCTGACAGCACCACCGTTGTTGGATGAATTATGGACTTTACGCTTTGTTTTGTTTTTGCCTATATTGTCTTTTTTATTTATTGAACTTTGTTTTTTTGTGTTTTTGTTGTGTTTGGTATTGAGTACTCATGCTGTTACAAGTAAGAATTTAATTGTTCCATTTTGTAACATTCATGACTCATGAGAGGATCGGAGGTGTAAAACAATTGGACATCCATGCAATGATGAGGCAATGGGGACCCAGGAATTGGAAGTTATTGCAGTGGGAAGAGCTTGCAAGGTTCCTCAGAGGTAATTTGAAAGGTACTGGACATAGGCAACAAGATAAAAACAAAGTATTTGGAGATGGTTCAGTGGGGCAGGAATTGATAGCGATGAATTACACATCCATCAACTATGCAGAGGGGATACCACAACTTTGGAAGGGGGAGAAATTTCAGCAGCTTTTTACCTTGAGAACAGATTTGAAGGAGGCAGGACCATTGTGAAATTGGATAGCGTCTTGACAGGAGGCACGGAGGGATGAGTAGTCGAAGCATTTTCAGAAATTATCAATGGCAAGTCTGTCCCCTTAGATGGAAATTGAAAGATCAAAAAAAAGGAAGAGGTGTACTCAAAGACCCTCACATCCTGTTGATTTTGCTGCCTTCTGCTTATGGTGTAAATAAATATGAAGGGCTAAATATAAATTGTAACCATCCTTTTATTCACTATGTACACAGTGTCCCAAGGCATAATGGTGAATCCAGACGCCAATAAGAGATTAGTGGAAGGATGAACAAATGCAAGATGGACAAATTGTCATTCACGTAGTGCCTTTCAAATAGCTATTCTTTTGTCGTCAAAAGCAAGCAACAATTTGATTTGAGCAAGTCCCAACAGATATTCAAGAGTTAGGACAATGAGGTGGTCTCTTTTGGAGGTATTAGTTGAGCTAAATGAACTATCTGTGCTTACTAAAACTAACCTTGCATATTCTTCAGACTGGAACTGTTCTGTTACTTCCTCAGTATGTTCACAAACCGTTTCTTGTGCCATTGACTCAAAGCTTGGAGATAAATGCTTTTGCACACATTTTAAGGAACTGAAACAAAATAAAATTATACTTTAAAAATGTATTAAATTGCTCGGGTGTCTTAGTTTTTAGTTTAGTTTAGTTTATTGTCACATGTATCAAAATACAGTGAAAAGCTTTTTTGTTGCATGCTGTCCAGTCAACAGAAAGACGATACATGATTACAATCAAGCCATCCAAGGATGATCTGACGGGATGACAGCATTTTTTCCTCAAGCCCTTTCTCAAGAAAATACTTCTGATATTTCATTTAACGAGGGTAGAATAACTCATTCAACAACTTCTATTTTATCTTGAGATGTGGATACTAAATATGGTGCATTTCAGAGAACATTCCAGGGTGTTTCACAGGAACATAAAATGTCACAAAGGACTGCTCAGTCAAAAAGGACACAGTATTTAAAAACATTAAAATACATAAAAAATTACTTGCATTATTATCTAAAAATTTTCAGATTGCAATCAGCTATAAATTTGTGCTCTGACAGCTGGTTTCACATACCCACCACCCTATGTGTAAAAAAAAGTTGCCATTCAGGACCCTTTTAAATCTTTCCACTCACCTGAAAACTGTGCTCTCTACATTTTGACTCCCCTACCAGCGAAAAAGATTGTGACCATTCAATTTATCTATGCCCCTTGTGAATTTGTGCACCTCTATAAGGTCAATCTCCCTCGCTCAAAAGAAGCCTATTCAACCTTTCCTCATAGGTCTAGCCTTCCAGTCATAGTAATATCCTTTGGATGCCCAGGAATTTGGACATCTTTCCTCTAGCCAGGTGACCAGAATTGCTCACAATACTCCAAGCAACGTATAACCTGTGCAGTTGCAACATGATACCGCAACTCCTGGTCTCATGTGCTTACTGATGAAGGCAAGCATGACAAACACCTTCGTCACCACTCTGCCTCCCTGTGTCATCACTTTCAGGGAACTATCTCTCTGTATCACTAGGTCTCTCTGTTCTACTACATTCCCCTACATTTAGGATGCAAGTCCTGTCCTGCTTTAACTTACCAAAATGCATCAACTTCCACTTGTTTGAGTTAATTTTAGGTCCTAAGGAATAGGGGTAGAATTAGGCCATTCAGCCCATCAAGTCTACTCCACCATTCAATCATGGCCGATCTATCTCTCCCTCCTAACCCCATTCTTCTGCCTTCTCCCCATAACCTCTGACACCTGCACTAATCAAGAATCTATCTATCTTTGCCTTAAAAATATCCACTGACTTGGCCTCCACAGCCTTCTACGGCAAAGAATTCCACAGATTCACCACCCTCTGACTAACGAAATTTCTCCTCATCTCCTTCCTAAAAGACTGTCCTTTAATTCTGAGGTTATGACCTCTAGTCCTAGACTCTCCCATTAGTGGACACATCCTCTCCACATCCACTCAATACAAGCCTTTCACTATTCTGTATGTTTCAATAAGGTCCCCCCTCATTCTTCTAACCTCCAGTGAGTACAGGCCCAACATCGACACACGCTCATCATAGGTTAACCAGACCTCCCAACATTTGATTTTACAAATTCAGAATTTTGATGTCCAAAATTCAGACTTTTACATCAAAATTCATAATATGGCGCGTAATGCAACTTTTCAGCAAAAAAAAGTATGCACGCCAAATGCGCGTACGCGTTGCACTACATTCACGCGTGAAAAACGACTGTTATTTACAACAGTCTGTAGTTCTTGGACTACATGTACAATGTCAGGCCTATCATGAGTATATTCTACTATTATAGAAAGGTTATTGAACAGAAATACTTTTTACAACAAAGAAAAATTTGTTTTGTTTTGTTTTTTCTATTTTGCTTTTTCCTTACACATCCCAATTCTCTTGGTATTAAATAAAAGAACAATGGTCATAAAATGTATGACTAAGTTATGAAGAAAGGGTTTCATTTAAAAAACTGCACATACCTAATTTAATTGAAGACATACTTGCTCCAGTGGTCTTCAACAGCAAATCACAAAACATAGAAAATAGGTGCAGGAGGAAGCCATTCGGCCCTTCGAGCCAGCACCGCCATTCATTGTGATCATGGCTGATCGTCCCCAATCAATAACCCGTGCCTGCCTTCTTCCCCTATCCCTTGATTCCACTAGCCCCTAGAGCTCTATCTAACTCTATCTTAAATCCATCCAGTGATTTGGCTTCCACTGCCCTCTGTGGCAGAGAATTCCACAAATTCACAACTCACTGAGTGCAACGTCTTTGATTATGTTGACTGTTTTCCAAGCCAGTGTGAAGTATAAATGGAGTCAAAAATGGGATGCCTTTATCTCAATCATCAGTTAAAGAGGTTGTATAAAAAACATGAACCAGAAAAACTTTACACAATTTATTGTTTACACAACTTATTCAGCAGCTTGTCGATGTTGTAATCTAACTTTTGCAATGAGTTTCCTGCTTTCAGTTGGTACCACTTCGCTACTTATGTAATATTTGAATGAAACATGTCCATTGTAATTTTGAAAGATAAATCTTAAATAAACTACTGGAATGATATATACCTTTTAATCTTAGTCTGTACTAAGATTAAATCCCTGGGATATGAGTCTGTTCCTTGGGATGGCAGGACTGTCATATGAGGAAAGATTGAAAAGACTAGGCTTGTATTCACTGGAGTTTAGAAGGACGAGAGGGGATCTTATAGAAACATATAAAATTATAAAAGGACTGGACAAGCTAGATGCAGGAAAAATGTTCCCAATGTTGGGCGAGTCCAGAACCAGGGGCCACAGTCTTGGAATAAAGGGGAGGCCATTTAAAACTGAGGTGAGAAGAAACTTTTTCACCCAGAGAGTTGTGAATTTGTGGAATTCTCTGCCACAGAGGGCAGTGGAAGCCAAATCACTGGATGGATTTAAGAGAGAGTTAGATAGAGCTCTAGGGGCTAGTGGAATCAAGGGATAGGGGAAGAAGGCAGGCACGGGTTATTGATTGGGGACGATCAGCCATGATCACAATAAATGGCGGTGCTGGCTCGAAGGGCCGAATGGCCTCCTCCTGCACCTATTTTCTATGTTTCTATGTTTCTCTGTTTCTAAGAAGAAATTCTGTGTATGTTCATTGATCAATTATGGATTTGCTTGCTTTAAAAGAGGTGATAATGTTCCAAGGTAGCACATACAGCATAAGTGCCTGGATATTGATTTGAGAATTAAATTGAAGCTAAATTGGACAATGCTCACACAAATAATTAAATCTGAAAATCTGGAAGTGAGAGTTATCTTATCCCTCCACACGCAGCAAGAAATGTAACGGTAATGACATTTTCAACATTAAAATCCATGTAATGCCATGAAATTCCAGTTCAAATTATTCACTATACTGTATGTTAATATGCAAGTGAATAATGATCTGCTTCAATGAATAACTATGGAGTCAATTTTATTGGTGCTGGAGATAATTTTGTTTTTTTGTCTATTGTCATCGTTTAATGTACGTTTTGTTCTATTTTTAACTCTGTTTATGTGGGGGGTGGTGGGGGGGTGGGGGAAACCTTTTTTCTAATCTCCTCCTCAACGGAGATGCGACCTTTACCGTGTCGTATCTCCGTTCGCGCTACGGCCTAACACCGTGGAGTCGGCGGCCTCCAGCTGGGATCGACCTTGAAGACTCCGGTCGCAGGGCCCGGACTTACCATCTCGGAGGCTTCGGCCGTGGGCCCTGCAGACCGCAACATCGGGAGCTCCAGCCGTAGCAGCTTCGACCGCCCCGGAGCGCGAGGTACGATCGACCCGCCCGCAGGCCCCTCATCGCCCTACGTGGCCTGGCCGCGGCACTTTCCATCGCCCGGTGGGGGCTCAGGACTTTCATCGGCCTGCTCGGCTCGGCCCTGGGACTTTCCATCGCCCGGTGGGGGCTTCAAAAGTTGGGAGCCTCGATCGCCTCGGGAGAAGAATGAGGAGGAGATAATGACTTTTCTTTGCCTTCCATCACAGTGAGGGTGTGCCTGGAGCAATCACTGTGATGGCTGTTTGTGTTCAAATTGTATCTGTGTGTCCTGTGCTTTTTGTTGTCTACTGCCGGACCCTGACGTGAGAGGACGCTGGCGCTGTTTGTTCGCCGCTTCTCTGCCAGGATAGTTTGTCTGTTTGTTTTTATGTTATGACTGTTTTTGTAAAGCGCTTTGAGCACCTGGTAAAGCGCTATATAAAATAAATGCTTATTATTATTATTATTATTAATAACCATCAACACAGGAGCAGTTAAAGCTATTTGTTCAGTCCACTGCTCTACTCTCTCTATAACCATGGTGGTGTAGGTCCAATGCCACGTTTAAATTTACAGACAATTGGTCAAATGGCGGGAAACGATGAGTCAGAGTCAGGAGGGAGATTAATGATCTGAATGATTATTTGACGTTGTGCCAGAACAGCAATCTAGCTCTCAATGTTAGAAAGACCATGGAAGTGATTGTTGACCAGGAAGGGAAAGCCATGGATTTATCAACCCGTCTTCATCAGAGGGATGGCAGCAGAGAGAGCTTCGTTCCTGGGTGTGCATATTTCTGAAGATCTGTCCTGGGCCAAGCACATTGATGTAATTACAATGAAAGCTCATTATAGGTCTTCCACTCCTTGAAAGATTAAGGACATTCATATGTCATTAAATACCTTCTCGAAACTCAACAGGTGCACAGTACGGTACTTGGTTCAATAACTTGAATGCCTAGGAATGAAGGAGGCTGCAGAAAGTGATAGACATAGCCCAGTCCATCACGAGTTCTGACCTCCCCACCATCAAAGGGATCTATAGGTGGCAATGCCTCAAAAAGGCAGATAATATCATTAAAGACCCACACCACTCTGGCCACACTCATATTTCTACTACCATCAGGAAGCTGGTACAGGAACCTGAAAAGCATTACCTCCACATTTAAGAACAGTTTCTTCCCAGCAACCATCAAGCTCTTGAATACTGCACAACATTAGCCAATGCCTCATCAATGATCTACCATGGAGTTTGTATTAGTTCCACTATGGAATTCAATTTTGCAATCTGGTCTGGTTATCTAGTATTATTAATTATTAATTTATTTTATTATTGATCAATGTATATTGTGATCAATGTGTTATTGTGTAAATGGGCCTGTAAAGCTAAAGAAGTAAAAAAAACAATAAGAATTTCATTGATTCCAATGTCAGTATTTCTGACTATGGAAAAACTCTTGACTATTTAATCCGAAGTTCATGTGAACAAGGAATTTCATTGTACACTGGTGTTTATAATAGCAAACTAATCTGTAATCTGCAAATACGTTTTGATCAACCATTCCTATCAGTACACATTTATTAGTCTACAGTCTGTCTCGTCCCTTCCTTCTTTGTTATTTTTTAGTTTGTGTTAAATGTACGTTTTAGTGCTCTTTAGCTTGTTTATGTGGGGGGGGGGGGGGGGGGGGTTGGAGGAGTCTTTTTTTAACCTCTTACCTCAACGGAGATCCAGGTTTTTTTCAAATCAGAGCTCCGTCCACGCTGCAGCCTAACATCGAGGAGTTGGCGGCCTCTGCTGGAGACCGACTTCGGGAGCTCCAACCGCGGGAGCCTGCGGACTTTGACATTGTGGAGTTCGCGGTCCCTGGTTAGAGACCGATTTCGGGCGCTCCAAGCCGCAGGAGTTTTGACCGCTCCGACACAGGAGCTTCAACGGCCCTGACGCGGTAGCTTCGACCGCCGGCTGCGGGAGCTTCGACCGCCCCAACGCGGTAGCTTTGACAGCCCCAACGCGGTAGCTTCGACCGCCGGCTGCGGGAGCTTCGACCGCCCCAACGCGGTAGCTTTGACAGCCCCAACGCGGTAGCTTCGACCGCCGGCTGCGGGAGCTTCGATCACCCTAACTGCAGATTGTTCGACTCCCCTGACCGCGGGAGAATAAGAGGAAGAAGATATACTTTATTGCCTTCCATCACAATGAGGAATGTGGGGAATCTGCTGTGCGGATGTTTATGTTAACTTTTATGTAGTTGTGTGTCTTGTTGCTTTTTTTAGAATGGCTGTATGGTAATTCAAGTTTCACTGTACCTTAATTGGCACACGCGACAATAAACTGACCTATGAACCTTTAATATTATATTATCTGCCTTTTTGTAGACAAAATGAGGTGCCCATGCACTGTGTCAGGCACTTAGCAAACTCCAATCCAATCTAATTTACCCAGCTCCTTCCTCTGCCAAGCTGAAAGTCATAGAGAAGCAGTTTGGCTAACAATAAATGGACCTGAACTGTCCAAGTCAATGAATAGATGATCATACTACACCAAAATATACTCCATGTCCACAAGTGGTATCATAACTCAATGGATCATCATCAGTACCCAGTGAAGATTATCTATAGAAGGTAACTAGTGTTCCAAAGTGCTATGAACCCATTTAAACAACAGTAATTTACACCACAAATTCCTGGGGCTTACTGATTAGTTTACCGCACCTCAGTCCATGGACTGCTTCTTGTCCCATTTGAACATATCTGGCTTGGCCAACATGTGGCCTTCATGACCCAAGGATTTGCTGCTCAAGTTGTTCACTGTGACCACTGGCACACCTACCACATTCATCCTGCTTCATCAGTGTTCTACCGAGAAAACCCTATTCTATTTTTACTTCACACTGGGGCACTGTTCTGCTCTTCCTTCAAGCACAACATTCCAGATTCAATTCTAGTGCAGTGTCTGGAGTGTGAGGTCAACAAGAGCGAGCGTCATTATACAAATATCCTATACTGAAGGCAATAACTCTCAATTAACAGAGGTTGCAGGTATGAGAAATTGTTTTCTCAAGGTAGCCCTTACACCATTCGGGCAACACGGTAGAGTTGCTCCCTTACAGCGAATGCAGCGCCGGAGACCTGGGTTCGATCCCGACTACGGATGCTGTATGTACGGAGTTTGTACGTTCTCCCCGTGACCTGCGTGGGTTTTCTCCGAGATTTTCGGTTTCCTCCAAGCACTCCAAAGACGTACAGGTTTGTAGGTTAATTGGCTTGATAAATGGAAAACATTGTCCCTAATGAGTATAGGATAGTGTTAATGTGCGGGAATCGCTGGTCGGCGTGGACCCGGTGGGCCGAAAGGGCCTGTTTCCGCGCTGTATCTCTAAACTAAACTAAAAACTAAACTATACATATGCAGTATATTTTCCAGGCATACTTTGATCCTAATTTATATTTCCTGGTCTAGAATCTTTGTGGCTCAGTAACGATCCCTTATTTTAATTATTTGTACAATTAGGATAATACCTTTCAACTGCAGAAAACGGAATCAGATACTTAAAGAAAGCAAGTCTTCGCTCAAAATCTCAGGAAAAAAATCTGGATGTACTAAGGCTGAGTAACTAAATCTTGAATGTACTGATGAACTGATACCATACTAAGAAAACTATTAAATTCATTTCACTTACACTTACAACATAATTGCCTTGATAATTATTTGAAGAAACCTAAAAAATTAGGTTACTGACATACAACAGACAAAAACAAAACAAATATATATATATATGGGGTTTGTATTGACATAAAAATGACTGAATGTGACATGGTTTACCTTACTTTAGTTGATTCACTTTGTTCAGCTGAAGTCTCTTTGTTTTTTGGTTGATTTCCAGATGATTCTGAATGATCCTGGTTTGCCACTATTACACCTATTAAATCATCAGATGTAAATTTATTGTCTCTTGAGGGAAACTGAGATACAGTGCAGTCAATTTCATCATGGCGTAGATTGTCTGTGAATCCAATCTTATCAGAATGATTTGTATGTTTTGTTTCTAATGACATTTGACATATAACATTGTGTTCAGTCTTAGATTCTTCAGATTTTTCTCTGCATGCATCATCATTTGGAGGTCTTGCTGCTATTAGCTCTTTTACAGAATTCTCTGAGTCAGATATACTTATTTCTGTCCTGCTGGAACTTTCATCAGACGAGTCATCTAAAAGATCACTTGCATCCATTCTTCCTTTACTTTGTTGATTTTCAATTATTTTTGCATCTAAATGTTCGTCCCCTGCATCCTGGCCATTATTTGTCACAAATTGGTCCTCTGAGGTATTGTTTGTGGAAAGGGTTTCAGTGGAAACTTTCTCAAGATCACTGGTTTCATTTCCAGTAACCACTTGTTGAACTGAATCTGAAGGAAATGTTGAAAGCATACCTTCTTGAAAGTCTGTTTTCACATTTGTTGGAATTGCATCTCCAACCACCAAGCTTTTGACGACCTGCATATCCTCGGCCTTTTCAAAAGGTCTATCTTTCCCAGATAAAGAGATATAATCTATTTCTCCTGCACTGCAGTCCTTGTTTGAAGTCAGTTCAATGTCTTTGCTATGTAGTTTATTTGGCTTTACAATGGTATGATGTTCAGGCAAGTATTCAACTTCTGTCGAGCTG
Source organism: Rhinoraja longicauda (assembly GCF_053455715.1). NCBI lineage: Eukaryota > Metazoa > Chordata > Chondrichthyes > Rajiformes > Arhynchobatidae > Rhinoraja > Rhinoraja longicauda. The sequence goes on along the minus strand of NC_135955.1, from coordinate 59,851,386 downwards.
TTAGCAGTTGGGGCTGCTGGTGAACTGACTGAAGAAACCAATAAGCCATTCTGATTGTCAGACTTTTGTTTCAAGAGAGGATCATTTCCTCTGTTGCACAACTCTGTCAAACTCTCCACAGTTTCCACTTTTGATTCATTTCCTTTTATCTGATTAGTTTCAGTACTGCTCTCTGAAACAGAAATCCCTTCAGCATCAAGTATACTGCTATCCTCAGGACTGAGATCTTCCCAAAAATCTGATTTGTGGGTACTGGATGATAAACTGGATGTCACATTGCTGTTACTACTGCTATCTGTATTTTCAAATGAAGCCCAATCACTTTCCAGGTCATGTGTTAAACATTCAGTTTCAATATTTCTTTGGTTTGATACCTCAGTGATGGAGAGTGCTGAAGTGCCATCTGCTGGTGGAAATATGTCACTGTCTTTAACATCTTTGGTTCTATTTTTCAATAATTCTGACTGCTCAACAGAATCACAAACACTGATTGATGAAATTATTTCTAGATTTTTATGGGCAAATGCTAAATTCTCTTTAAGCATCTCTAGCTTAGTGTTGCTATTGCAATCTTCTATTTCAGAATGACTTAGCTGGGGATCTTCATCCGTAAATAGAGTTTTTTCTCCACAGACAAACTCATCATTTGTGGTTTTGGAAGTAGTGCTGCCTGCAGGTGAAATTGTGTCACATAAATTAAGGTCCACTGCTACTGCTAGAAGAGATTCTTTCAGTGGTTCCATGTGCAAAAGATTTTCTTCTGATACAGAGTAGTAATCCATCATTTCAGAATTATGTAAAGCAATTACTGGACTACCTAAATCAGAAGTAATATGGTCCTCAGCAGATCTGGATTTTGAAAAAAAGGGTTCCATTTCTTTTTCATTGTCATTTGTACTTTGCAAATTATTGATTAGGTCTAAAGTTGATGCATTTTCTTTTGAAAAACTTCCTTCTCCTTCTTGAAGCACAGTTTTTCTCTTGTCCAGAGTTACAGTTTCATTTTTTGTCAAGTGGTACAAAGCATTATCTTCAGAAATGGAGTTTTGAAACTGCTTATCGTCTGTCCATGAACAAGGCAGTACACCAGCCACACAAACGGAGACCTCCCCTACTGGATTCCAGGCATCTAGATTTTCTGGGTTCACCACATGGTTTCTATGTTTTGGAAATTCATTATCTTCCAAATCATAATAACTTATCACCTCTCTCTGCTTATCTTGTAAATTCTGATCTGTCATAATTGCTTCAGGCACTTCTCCCAAATGAACCCAAGCATCAGGGTACATTGAAATTGATTGTTCATCTTGCAGAGATTCAAAATTAACATTGCTTAAAACTTCAAAAGCTTTGCTTTCATTGGATCTTTTCTCTACCGTGTTAAAATAATGCCCTGATTCATTGCATACATCAGCAGGTTTTGATTTCTCTATGTTATCTAATTGTTCGAAATTAACTTTTGAATCCCCGAATACCAAAGGTTTAGGGGTTGCCTGCTGCATTAGACCTGCTGTAAGAGAAGTTTGTTCAGTCGACTCACTTGAAGAATGATCACCCAAGATGGCTAGGCAAGATGGTTGTCTGGATGGGTCCATTAGATCAGGCAATTTGGTCACAATCTCTTCATTTTTTCCTTCTGAATCAATCCATGCAATTGAACGTCCAGAATCTCGTTTCTCTAAATCGGCAGATTCACTCCATCTATCCGGACTGCCTGACGCTGAGTGGCTGGAGTCTAGCTCGTAGTCATTTAAAATATCAGGATTTACAGTAGCTGAACCAAAAAACAACTTAATGGAATTATCCCATAAATCAGGTTTTGCTGCAGATGCTTGGCACATAGTTTGGCAGTAATCATTCACAATATCATGAATATTTCCACTTGCCTCAATTAACTCTTGTTCAGATCCACTGCAGACATCCCTTCTAGCAGAAAGCATTTCAGGTTGCTCTTGCTCAACTGTCTTCAAAATTTCAAGTTCTGTACTTGGCTGGATAAATTCATGAACAGAATCTTTACAGAGTTCAGAATTCTGCATGGTTTGCAGGTTTCCTTCTTCTAAAAGTTGATTCTTGGCATCAATGAAGGCCAAATGGGCTTGCAGCATTTCAGAGTGTGGCAGCTGGCTGCTCTGATTAACTTCATAATGTACATCACAAAGATTGAACGCTGGCTGATTTGCTTTGAATGTAGATTCTTTCCATTTTTCTTCCAGGTCAGAATATGAAAATTCCTCAGCAGGTTTGCTCTGCAAATCTGAATTTCTCCTATTCAGTTCTGTTACACTTTGTTGGGATTGACCCCAGGTACGAGCACTTGCCAGGGTTTGGTCATTATCCGCTTTCACTACTTCACCACCAACAGAACTAAATAATTCATTATTTTGATAGCCTGGTATTCCATCTTCCATCTTATAATCTTGGCAGAAGTTAGAATAGATTGCTTGAGGCTGACTGCTTTCCTCAAGTGGATTGAATATACCTTGACTTGTGAATGCTGATTCACCTTGAGGCTCTTTCAAAATATTGCATGGATGATGCATCCCTGTGAAAAGCTCTGTACACTCTTGTAGATTTGCATTTGCCGTACATGGATTTTCAGCTTCAGAGAATGTAAATTGCTGTTCTAAATGTTTTATTTTATCTAGAAGTTCTGCACTTTCCTGACTCGCCCCCTCGTTATGTTTACAACTTTCCTCCAGACTGTCAGAAGATGAATGGCAGCTCTGTTCAAATTCATTCCATTTATCAGAATTATCTGGAGACGTTGATTTACATCCCTCTGTTTTCGGTATCCCTACAGTTTCAAATATTGCCTGACTGTGACTAATTTTAGCTTGATGTACATCTTGCATGTGTTCTGTTCCTAGGACGTTGGTATTAAACACTGGCAGGGGAGCATCCTGTTTGGATTCACTCTTTAATTTTATACCTGTGTGGTTAATGCTTTCTACTTGACTGCTCCAAATATTTGGATATGCCAATGATGACTGATTGAGATCATCCTGAGAAATATTACATGCTTCATAGTACTGTTCCAATGGTTGACTCTGAGTATGTGGACTTTCATCTGGATTTTCAGAAATTAATTGTCCTTTTGGTTTCTCAGAACCAGTATTTATGTCATGTCTATGTGGAGATGTTTGGGAGCTTTGATCATTTTCTGCAAGAAGTATTTTTTCATGTTCAGAAGTCAGGTTCCTAGTTTCATGATCAAATATAGCCCAACCATGTAAAGTTTCATCAGTTGGTTGGGTAATTTCATTTATAGATTCATTCCCGCTTGATAAATCTGTGGTAATTGGAAAATGAACTTGCTGTGCAGGATCACATAATACTGTGAACATTTGTGATGAAAGAGGTATATTCTGTGTGGCCTCTGGGCTGAAATCTAGATTTGCAGTGTCTGTATATTGAAATTTCTCTTCAGATTCCTTTGGTATCTCTGGGAACATCTCAGAAGGCCAGGCAGCTTCCTGTATAGCCTTATCCCACCTAAATGCATTTTCTTTTGGTTCAATGTCTGTCTCTTGATCATTGACATTATGTTGTTTATTCTTTGGTCTTGGTAAATTGGTAATGAATATGGATTTGTCTGCTAATAATGTTTTGTTTCCAAATTTGTAGTGTGGATCAAAGTTATTTAAAAGAGGCGCATTAGTTTCTTTGAATTGACACTCATTTAACTCATCATATATTTCTGGTTTAGCAGAAGGGGATTGAAAAATGGATTGGCCAGCATTATTCCATATATCATCAACATGTTTCATAACTGATTGCTTACACTGGATATCAATTTCATTCACATCATCGCCATGGGCAAAATCTGATTGACTGAATTCTTGTGTAAAGTCTGCCCAAAGATCAGGAGGTTGTGTGTGTACATTTAATGATTTTTGACCTCTGTCCCAGGCAGCATCTGGGCTTGCTGTAGCCAACTCCAGACTTACTTCAAACTCATTCTGTTGGCTGATACACTTTGAATCTGACTGGTCAGAATCAACTGCGACAATTCCATTCATTTTCTCTATTACATCTTCTGCAAAAATATTATGGGGATTTTCATCCAGGGGTGATCCTTCCACCAGACTGTTCATTGGGGTCGGGGGAATTTTCTCATCTACAATTTCCACTCCAATCACAGCGTCAGGAAGGCTTTGCGACGCTAAAGATGTATTCACCAGATGTTGCATCATTTGATCTTTCTCTGGTTTATCGCTAGAATGGTCTTGTCTGTAAACATGAATATCCTCTTCCTTTACCTGTTCAGTTACGCTACTAATTTCCTTTGATACATCTGTGGGAAAATCTGGTGAATTATTAGATAATGTAGGAGTGGAGTCAAGATTAGGCAAACTAGTAATTATAAACTCTTCATTATCTCCTGAAAGATCAGTTTGGGGGTTATTGCAGTGCGTTGGATCGAGAACGGACAGGTCAAAATTATTATTCAAATTAACAACTGATGGTACAATTTTGTCCAATAGTTCACCTTCCGGCAGCGAACTGAACAAGTCATATCCGTGGGCAATGTTGGATGGTGGAGCAACTGCTTCTCGGATCGGACTCTCATCACTGAGAAAAACTGAACTTTCTTTGGATGAACGATTGCTTCTGATGGTAGCTAGTCCACTGTCTGGACTCATAAGATCTAAATTACCATCACCATGGGCCTGTAAAGAAGCATTCATATTTTGAGAATTTTCCAGAAGGTTATCACCGATATATTCTGGGTTCTGAGAATCCACATCAGGACCAGATAAGTCAAGAACTCCAGATGATCCTTCTGAAACTGGAGCACTGCCATTAACAGCTTCGGTGGAGGAAGTTCTCCTGTTCAGCACCATTCCTTGCTGCCTCCTATGGATACAGTCTTTTATAATTGGAAGAATTTGCTTGCACGAATCTGAAGAACTTCCTTGTTGATATGCTCTGATTTCCTGGAACCCATATTCTATCGGCTCCAGTTGAAGACATGGATTCTGACATTCTTGTAATGTATTGCATATCTGTAAAGAATGAAAATATGAGTCAATACTTTCAATTCGGTGACCATTGCTAATATAAAAAACCTAAAGCAACAAATAAATGACTCATTATTTGTTTCTTTAATCATTTGATAGAGGTAGTTTATTACAGGATTTCTTCAGGAATTTATTGCCTTTTGTATTTCATCTATTATTCAAATTTATCTCACAAATCAAACCAAAACAAGTAAAAAGTTTGCAACATTTCCTGCAATCGTGTCTGCTGGAAAAAGGCATCTGTTATTTACAGTAAAGGGGGCCAGAAAGTCTGAGTGAAACAAACAGCTATGTAAGCATTTAGGTTTCAGTTCCTTGCACAGAACTAAATACCATGTTAATGAATGCCTGCTGTTTTACATGAGGCTATCTTTATCCCAGTGTTGCACTTCAGGGAACAGGCTACCTGTTTCAGTTCAACTTAGCTCCCTAGTAGATGCTGGGCCATCAGCCACCAATATATTACAGTGATTAGACTGGAAGGCTGGATGGCATTGGTGGAATATCACTGTGGGAGGTCATGTGGACATCTGAGAAATGGGGCAACTGAGAAATGAATAGCATACAGCATCACCACCCAAACCATGATACAAGAATTTAATTTAACCAAAGCAATTCAAAGCAACTCCCAATATTCCACTACACATATGGACTATGTTTTCAAGCTTGACAGAATAACCTATTTATCCATTATCTCTTTCCTTGCACACCACCACAGAAGTGAACAGAGGAAAAACAAATGCTGTCTCCACTACCTGTCGCAGGAATTAACCTCAACTTCCTGATAGCAGTCTACTTCCCACCCTATGCAGATGATATGCTTGCACTTGATGAATTACACAATGTCACCAATAGCCTTGAAGTGAAATGCCCCAAGTCCTTCTTCATAATATCCAGCAACTTCCATCAGTCCAATTACAAAAGTGTGCTATCAAAATACTATCAACTCATCCCCTGTCCCACCAGAGGCCCAGCACCCTTCACCACCCTGCACAACCAAAGACGCCTACTGTTCAATTTCCCTGACCGTTAATTGGAACATCAGATCACCTGATTCTTCTTCTACACCACGCTTACAAGGAGAACCTGAAGCAGGAGGATCCAGCACAGAAAGTCGTACAGTGTTGGGAAACAGATAAGATCCTTCGCAACTGCTTTGAGTCAGCGTCTGGTCCATTTTCAAAGACATTGTAGCAACTTACAGTGCCCTCCATAATGTTTGGGGCAAAGAGCCATCGTTTATTTATTTGCCTCTGTACTCCACAATTTGAGATAGTAATAGAAAAAATCACATGTGGTTAAAGTGCACATTGTCAGATTTTAATAAAGGCCATTTTTAAACATTTTGTTTTCACCATGTAGAAATTAGAGCAGTGTTTATACAGGGTTAAGATCCTTCGCAACTGCTTTGACTCAGCGTCTAGTCCATATTCAAAGACACTGTAGCAACCTACAGTGCCCTCCATAATGTTTGGGACACTGCAATGTCATGAAAGTAGTCATGTTTAGTATTTTGTTACACAACCTTTGCATGCAATGACTGCTTGAAGTCTGCGATTCATGGATATCACCAGTTGCTGGGTGTCTTCTCTGGTGATGCTCTGCCAGGCCTGTATTGCAGGCATTTTTAGCTTTGGCTCGTTTTGGGGGCTAGTCCCCTTCAGTTTTCTCTTCAGCATATAAAAGGCATGCTCAATTGGGCTCAGATCGGGTGATTGACTTGGCCACTCAAGAATTGACCATTTTTTAGCTTTGAAAAATCCCTTTGTGCTTTAGCAGTATGTTTGGGATCATTGTCTTGCTGTAGAATGAAATGCCGGCCAATGAGTTTTGAGGCATTTGTTTGAACTTGAGCAGATAGGATGTGTCTATACACTTCAGAATTCATTTTGCTACTACTGTCAGCAGTTGTATCATCAATGAAGACAAATGAGTCAGTACCTTCAGCAGCCATACATGCCCAGGCCATAACACCCCCACCACCGTGTTTCACAGATGTGGTGGTATGATTTGGATCTTGGGCAGTTCCTTCTCTCTATATTTTGCTCTTGCCATCACTCTGATATAAGTTAATTTTTGTCTGATCTGTCCACAAGACCTTTTTTCCAGAACTGTGGTTGATCTTTTAAGTAATTCTTGGCAAACTGTAACCTGGCCATCCTATTTTTGCGGCTAACCAGTGGTTTGCATCTTGCAGTGTAGCCTCTGTATTTCTGTTCATGAAGTCTTCTGCGGACAGTGGTCTGACAAATCCACACCTGATTCCTGAAGAGTGTTTCTGATCTGTCGGACAGGTGTTTGGGGTTTTTTCTTTATAATAGAGAGAATTCTTCTGTCATCAGCTGTGGAGGTCGTCCTTGGCCTGACAGTCCCTTTGCGATTTAGTAAGCTCACCAGTGCTCTCTTTCTTCTTAATGATGTTCTAAACAGTTGATTTTGGTAAGCCTAAGGTTTGACTGATGTCTCTAACAGTTTTATTCTTGTTTCTCAGTGTTATATTGGTCTCATTGGCACAACTTTGGTCCTCATGTTGATAAACAGCAATAAAAAATTCCAAAGGTGATGGAAGGACTGGAGGAAAGACTAGGTGCTGAGAGCTCTCCTGCATTAAGGAGGCAATTATACACACCTGAGCAATTACAAACACCTGTGAAGCCATGTGTCCCAAACATTATGGTACCCTGAAATGGGGGGACGATGTATAAATACAGCTGTAATTTCTACATGGTAAAACCAAAATGTATAAAACTGGCCTTTAATAAAACCTGACAATGTGCACTTTAACCACGTGATTTATTTCTATTACAAATCTCAAATTGTGGAATACAGAGGCAAATAAATAAATGATGGGTCTTGTCCCAAACATTATGGAGGGCTCTGTACATGAGTATGCACTGCCATCACAGAGTTCATCAGTAAGTCTTTAGAGGAATGTATGCCTAAGAAAATATTATGAGATCAGCCTTCCTGTGAGTGAATTCGCAGAACTCGCAGAAAGCAACTGGCCCAGATGTAATCCCCAGCCGTGTCCTCAGGACCTGTATGGACCAGTTGGCAGGAATATTTGCAGACATCTTTAAATGTTCTCTACTCCATTCTGTGGTTCCCAGCTGCTTTAAGAGGACCACTATCACCCAGTGCCAAAGAAAAGCAATGTAGCAACCCACCATCGTGAAGTGCTTTGAGAGGCTGGTCATGACACACATTAACTCCAGTTTCCCAGATAGCCATGATCTACATCAGTGTCACAATGGGTCCACAGCAGATGCCACCTCCCTAGCCCTACACTCATCACTGGATCATTTAGATAACAAGGGCACCTATGTCAGACTCCAATTTATTGACTATAGCTCCAGCTTTAACACCATAATCCCATCCAATCTCATCTCCAAACTCCTGGAAATGGTCAAGAGCTGCAAGTTTCTAGGCATAAATATCATCAACAATGTATCCTGGACCAATAACATTGAAGCTATGGCTCTACTTCCTCATGGAACTAAAGAAGTTTGGGATGTCTCTAGCAACTCTCAACAACTTCTGCAGATGCACCATAGAAAGCATTCTGTCAGGTTATATCTCAGGTTAGTTAGGGAACAGTACTGCCCAAGACAGTGAGATATTGTAGAGAGTTATGATGTCACCCTGTCCATCACACAGACCAGTCTTCCCATCTTCGACTGCATTTACACTTCACACCATCTCAGGAAATCAAGGATCTTTTTCACCATTGTCATTCCTTCCTCTCCCCTATCCCAATGAACAGATGATAGCAAAGTCTGAAAGCACCTATCACCTGATTAACAAACAGCTTCTTTCCTGTTGTTACCAGCCTACTGAATTGTACTGCCACTAGCTAGGATGTAGTCCTGATCTTCCTATCTACCTCATTGCGAACTTTGGACTTTTTCCTCTGTAATTGCAATGCGACATTGCAGTAACATGCTATTCTGCGCTCTGGTATTTTTCTCTTTGCACTACCTGTAGTATATGTGTATAGCTTGATTGTGCTCGTGTATAGTATGATTTGACTTGACTGGATAGCATGCAAACAAAAGCTTTCCAAGTCCTGGACATTCCCAAGATTCACCAGTCTCTGGATCTTTTGTCAAGTCTCATCAGAGCCTGCATAACCCCAAGTCATATCAAAAATTTAGTTGCCTGAGATGCACCAGGCCCCTGGTATCAACATTTCCCTACATCTCGCTGCGGCCTCAATTCTCATGGTCCATGGAGGCCCATTTCTGAACTACCCTGAAATTCAGCACGTACACAGTTTCTGCATTCATTCAAACCTACCAGGATCAATGGAGAGATTATTAAAAATCCCTGTGATATCATTAAAAAATAATTGGAAGTGTGCTGGTGAATTAATATGAACATCCAATTGCTGGGAAATTTTGCCAGTTTAGTCAAGGTCTCAAGTGTGCCAAAATATCGCAGTTTTACTATATGGGGGTTTTTTAAATCACTTTTTTTTAAATTCAGCCATGAAACTTGGCTTAATGTGTTCATATAAAATCCTTATCATGAAGACTTTTAGATTATTGATAAGACTTATATGTGTTTATTTATTATAGAACAGGACGAAACATTGGCAACCATTAATCTGGACTATGGCATAATAGGTATTTATTTTCAATAAAAATAATGTGGGTTTTACCCAGATGTGCTTATTTTAGTCTAAATATAGACACCTGGAATTTGCAATTCAATGTGCCCTTTCAATTTTTTAATTGTTTAGTTAAATCTATTGCAAACCAAATTCCTAAATAATGGGAGTACTGATAACCCTCAATGTTCTTCCTGATGCATTTTTGTTGTAGAACAAAATTATTTAATATAATTAAAATTTCTCTCTTGGGCAGTGGCTTCGCAGCACATGAAATTTTGTCTGGTACAATACAAGCAATCTACAAACATTTCGTTGCTGACTCACAATAGCATGTTCAAGAATTTAAATTTGACCACTTTTCAAGGTGTGTTTTAAACTGATGCATATTGTGCACATTTGCACACCAACTTTATTCAGGTGACGCACATGCATATCTGCTCATGAAGCAGAGGTACTTCAGGTTCCTTAAAAGACACCACCCTTGTACAGTAGAGGATTTGTGACTGCCTTCAAAAAAAGGAAGCTACTCATTGCATTGTAAACAGAGAACTAGTGCATGGAGAGTTCTCTTCTGCAAACTAAGCACTAATGTAAAGTCAGGTTATTGGGGCATGGCATAAGGAAGGTAGACTATCAGACATTCGTCAGATCTATTTAATAATTTTAATATTAGGTGCCACAATGAAAAATATCTTATCTACTTAAAATAATGTTCAAATGCAAGAAATATATAGCTTTAGTTTAAATATATAATCGAAAAATACACATTGAAATGGCTTACTCTGTTGCATAGGTCATCATTGTCAGCATAGATGGCAAGTTGCCGATTTACTTCACCTCCTTCACCAAAGAACACGGTTAATAAGACAAGAATATCGTAATCATATCTTCCAGTAAAAGTCTTGAAATCATCGATAAGATTTGGGCGAGATAGGAAATCCTGCAACCAAAGATAAGTAAACAGAGTAACAAATGTTAATCAAATAAAAATTAAAGGTCACTGATAATTAATAATAAATGTTAATACTGATACAAATTCAACAGATACTTATGAACACACTAACAAAGTTGGCATAATTATCATATGAACACACTAACAAGTTGGCATAATTGGCAAAAGATTGTGTAATAAAAACAAATTCTAAACTGCAAAAGCACTGCAGTTAATCCACATAAAGTTTTCCTTTAGTTATATAAGAATCCACAAGATGGCCAAATAGAGAAAAAGTGATTTGCTTTTTTAAAAACCACTTTGATGATGCAATTGTTTCTATTGTTTCAGTTTTGTGGAGACAATGACTTTTGAACATACACTACGATGGTTAAACATCATTTGTACTCTTCAAAAGTCTGTCCACGCTTCTTCATGCTTCCAGACTAATAAAATGTTATGCACCATGTGCCAGAATCATAAATAAAATACGAAGGATGCTGGAAATCGGAAATACAAACAGAAAACGTTGGAAAACTCTCAATAACTCAGGCAACATCTGCAGAAAAATAGAGTAAGCTTTTCTGTTAGTGCTGTATCCTTGAAAGATTGTCAAGAGTCAAGAGACAAGAATATTTAAATGTATATGCACCAACAACAGGCAATGAAATGCTTACTTGTTGCAGCTTTAAAGGTACATTTAAGCAACAACACAACAAATAAATGCACAATAATCAATTATGCAAAGCATTATCAGTACCGCCAGGTAACCACAATAACGCAAACCAAAGTACGAGGAACAACCGATATAAGGTCCAAAGCAGTTGCCGCTAAGAACTATATTTTGCATTCTGTATCTTCCCTTTTGCTTTATTGATTGCACTCGAGTTTGATCGATTGTATTTCATAAGTTCATAAGTTCTCGGAGAAGAATTAGGTCATTCAGCACATCAAGTCAACTCTGCCTTTGAATCATGGCTAATTTATTTTTCCCACTCAACCCCATTCTCCTACCTTCACCGTGTAACCCCTGATACCTTTAAGAATGCTAGGCAGAAGGCAGGAGAATGAGTTTAGGAGGATAGATCAGCCATGATTAAATGGCGGAGTAGATTTGATGGGCCGAATGGCCTAATTCTGCTCCTATCACTTATGACCTTATGATCTAGTCAAGAATCTGTCAATCAAGTCAAATATTTATTTATAGTATTATCTGATCTGGATGCAACTCCTGCTGTTGAAGTTGAGATCTCACCACCAACTTATCAAACACAATTAGGGATGCTGTCCTGAGCAGTATTTCCCACGACCTGCCAATGGAAAAATTCTCATAAATGTCAGTATTTGTTCTATTGATTTTATCACTGATTTACAGAGCTGTATTTTCTAATGTCCAGCAGGCAATCCATTTTACAGGTTATCCTGAAGCAGTGTTGGATGGATCTCATTTATTGGTTATTTATATCTATAAGATTACTGATTTGGGAATGGGGACAATAGAATGGATACAGATGCTCATCATTGTACGGTCAATTCTACTCAGTTTCAGCTTTTTCAGAATAACTAATGAGTATAAGCCTTCATCAACAGCACATTTATTCGAAGTAGACAGTTTAAGTGGAAAGACCAAGTATTAGCTTGGCAAATGATATGCGGCAAGTGAAAGTGGCAGAAAACCAGCAAATTCTGACATATAGGGAACAGGCAGTTAATTCCTAGCAGCTTATTAGCAGTAAGAGGAGGGAAGTTGCTTATAAACTGCATCAGTCTACACTTCCTTCGCATCACATACTGCATAAGAGAATAAATTAACGGAGAAGACAATTCCTTTCCATTTTGTAATCAGAACAGGAGTTGTCAGCCAGATTTCCAACTATGTCCACGTTCAGCTGATTTTTTACGGCAGTAATTTATGATTCGTGCTACATGCAATGTGAAACTGGATAATAATAGAATACTGAATTTTAATTACAGTATGCAAATCAGCCAAGCAAAAAATAACCAGACCATCTTATATTGAAGAGAGACAATTAAATATGACAGACCTCTGGAATGGGCGCAATCTGTTTGTATTGAACTTTGCCATAAAACATATTAAAACTGAACAATTCAACGTCAACTGTCGTAAAGAAATAAGAAAAATATTGAAAGAAAAGTGTGTTCTTTTTTTAATTTAAACCTACAATAATTCTTTTTTATTCCTGACAATGGAGATTATCAGGGAATTAAATTATGTACTTATCTTCCTCACTTAGTTTTCATAAGCATCTATTATTTTAATATTTACTGTTGCCAGCAGGCTTTGACCTGTCCCAGGATTAGTCAACGAGTGAACAACATAGCTGTGAATTTGAGCCAAGGGGCCTTCAGCTTGAACTACAGCTGTTGATGGTGAGATCTCACCACCAACTTCTCAAGGGAAATTAGGGATGAACAATAAATGCTGTTCCTAGCAGTATTTCCCATATCCCATCAATGAAATAAAAAACAATTAGGCAGGTACCATTTTGGACATCTGTGTTGGCTGTTTTATGGTGGAGTGCTGCCTCATTAAATGTGGGGCAGAGTACAAAAAATTCAGTGCTCATCGTCTAACTCTCATTACAAATCGTTTGATATTTGAGGCAGTATGAACGTTGAATTCTCTAAGTAACTTCAACTAACACTCCCATCCCCTCCCCCACCCTAGTCATTTAACCTGTTTCACAGTTTGCCACAATATATCCCTCTTAAGATCACACCTTCCCTAGCCAACAATTGGCCTACCAGTGCACCACCCTGCCTGAGGTTATCTGTTGCCGGTCCTGGTTTGTCCTGGTATTTTCTTGCCTCCAGTTTCCCCCCCCGCCCCGCCCCACACACTCTTTTAGTCTGAAGTAGGGTTCCGACCCAAAACATCACCTATCCTTTTTCTGCGGAGATGCCACCTGACCCACTGAGTCACTTCAGCACTTTGTCTGCCTTTAAGATCAAGTTCAGGTTTGATGTCCTTGCATTTAAACAGTTTAATGGATTATAGTCGAATGACATATGATGTAGATGGAGTGTGTGCATTGTCCTCTGATTCTGAAATTCTGCAGTGATATAGTATTTGCAGTGTGCAAATATTATATCACAAATAATGAACCAAAGATGAAATTACACCCAAATATCTCAGACAATCCGAAAAAACATCACTTTCGAAGGAGCACTTTACTTGGACTACTGAAATGTCATCACCTTTCCAGTATAATATTAACTAGTTGTTAAAATTAACTAATATGTTAACACATGAAAAAGGAATTTAAGCCAATGATTTGATCATTAAAAGCAGTCATAAATTATAAAAGTACAAAAGTGTCTTTAATAAATCTGCTATTTCCAAATATTTCACGAACCTGCAATCTTCTGACATCGGCTCAACTAAATGTTGTGGGTATGGTGCCTAAATGCTTTCAATCCATTGGACATTGGGGTGTGGGGATCGTTGGTCGATGTGGACTCGGTGGGCAGCAGAGCTGTATCTCTAAACTAAACTAAACATTGACCTACATGGTAGAATTTCCAGGTTCAAATATGGTTCCTCGTTCTTCCTGCAAAAGTCTCACTATTTCACTATCTGTTGAATTTAATTTTCCAGCATTATTATCATCTCCTGCGGGTTAGAGAGTTGCCTGCACCTCACAATACTTAAAAATACACAAAGTGCTGGAGTAACTCAACAGATCAGGCAGCATTTCTAGAGAAAACAGATATACGATGCTTCAGGTGGGGACCCTTCTTCAAATCTGATGAAGGGCGCCAACCTAAAACATCACCTATCCATATTTCCCAGAGATGCTGTCTGACCTGTTGAATTACTCCAGCATTCTGTCTTTTTTTGTAAACCATCATCTGCAGTTCCTTGTGTCTGTCTCCTCCTAATTGTTTTTATCTTATTTTCTCTTGCAAAACAACATACCATTCAGAGGACAGATTTATTTCAACATTCCGAGAAAACCTTCTTAAAAATGATGTGCCTTTGATTTGAATAGCATTTCAATACAAGGATTGGAATCTCCACTCTGTCAGAGTACAAGGGCAAACATTTGAAACACTTACACTCACAAAATGCCCCTGTTGGCCAAGTGGATAAATGCAATATTTATGCTGTTGTGAGTTTGTAACAATTTGTGAAGATGTAAGACATGGGTATCCAAAAGAAACAATGCAACAAAAAAAAACAGGACACTTCCAGTTCATAAACTCAAAATAGCGAGAATCAAATGGAGAAAAATAAAGTTAGATCCAGGAATCTCCCAATTTTATATTTTCAGCATTGCGACCTCTAATAAAGTTGGTACACTGATTTCTTAAAAATTAGGTTAACATTGCTGAAAGTTAGGATATGGGGGAAATTAAGGGTAAATGGAATCATGATACAAATCACCTTTGATCTAAATGAGTAGCAAGACAGATTAGACCATAAAACCATAACACCTAAGAGCAGAATTGGGCCATTCGGCCCATTGTGTCTGTTCCGCCATTCGATCATGTCTGATCTATTTTTTTCCTCACAACCACATTCTCCTGCCTTCTTCCCATAACCTTTGAAGCCCTGACTAATCAAGAACCTATTCATCTCCACTTTAAAGACACCCAATGTCTTGGCCTCCAGAGCTGTCTGTGGCAACGGATTCCACAGATTCACCATCTTCTGGTTAAAGAAATTCCTCCTCATCTCCAAAGGTCAAAAATGTAAACTTTACTGAGACTGTTCCCTCTGGTTGTAGACTCTCCCAACACTGGAAACAACCTCTCCACGTACTCTATCTAGGTCTTTCATTATTAAGTAGGTTACAATGAGATTCCCCTCACCCTTCTAAACCAACAAGTACAGGGGCAGAGCCATCAAATGCTCCTCTTAGCTTTACACAATCAGCCCCCGGGTCATATTCTGCTTGGGTATCTTACAACCCAATGGTATGAACAATGAACTCTCTAATTTTAGGTAACCTCTAAGTGACCCTCCCCCAAATCCTCCCTCTTTTTCCCCTCCTTCCCTCCTCGTGCCCCAACTGGACTCCCACTTATTTCTTCCCTCCACCTGTCCATGAAATGAAGAACAAAGTCAATGAGTTCGAGGAAGAGGTCAAAAGGATCGATGAAGAGGCCGATGAGATTGAGGGTGCAGGCAAAGGAATACGATATGAATAAAAATATCAAAGGCTGGGCAGAAAAAGATGAGGTAGATTGGCTGCAGAACGAGAACAAGATGCAAGCAAACAGGAGCGAAATTGCAAAACACTAGGAATGATGGAAGAAAAGCAGGCAGTCAAAAGAAGAAAACTATCTCAAACGTGCACAGGTTCCTTTGCATCTCCTGCCTAACCGTGACATCCATCAACTCATACCCAAAAATGAAACAGGGCAAGAAACAGAAAAAAGAACTAAGACGACAAAGACAGAAGTAATAACACAAACATATGTATAGGAGATGCAGAACATATGTCAACTGCCTCAGAAAAGCAATGGGATATCTACCAGTGTTATTACAAAATTACATTTCCAGAGAGCTCAGCCGCACTGTGTCTTGTTATACTAATATACCAATATGCTAATTTGCTACATATTCTGGCAAAGAAATTACATCTGTTAATATGAAAATATTTCTACATAATTTTTTGCCAAAGGCTTTTTTGGAAATTATTGCTAATTTCCACCTACTGTTAACAAATAACATTTTGCACAATAGAGTTTAGAAATCTATTAACAATGCTGCTTTCTTGACAAATCACAATTACAAAATAACAAGCGGTTGAAATGTGACAGATTGACTTTCTCCACTGAAAATAGGCTGATAGTTTTAAACTTGGTCACAGAGCTGTTGAAAGAATTAACTGCTGTGGCTCAATATTGCTTTAAAAACTTCAACATTTCCAAATCATGACAAAACTTTCAAGTTGGAGGTTAGATGTGCTGAAACAAATGTTAATAATCATAGCAGTCAAATTGCAACATAAAATTCAAGTACTCCAGATAACGGTTTAATTGTGTAACTTATTTTAAATGGAAATGTCTTTAAACATTGAAGTCTTCACACCGAGGATATCCACGATTGTATTGTCTGGTTCTACAATCATACTTAAGGAAATAGACATGGAACAGATCTGGCAGCTCAACACTACGCACTGACGAGGTGCTGTGGCAGCAGCTAATGGTGCTGCCTCACTGTTCTAAGGACTTAAGTAAAATTTTGCCACAGGAAGCTACATGAATGGAGTTTGCATGTTGTTTCTACAACTACATGGGCATCCCCAGATGGTCCACTTTTATCCTGCATCCCTAAGGCTAATTGTTCACTGTAATTAAGTGGCAGGAGAGTTCAGAGCACACGAGAAAGGTTGAGAGGGATATGGGCCATAAGTCAGTAAATGGGATGAGCTGGTCAGCATGGACGAGTTGGGCCAAAGGGCCTGTTTCAATGCTGTAAGACTCTATGACTTTAATAATTAGAAGTAATGTAAATGGGGAAATGGACTGATGGGAATGATCATAGGCACAGTGTGCCAAATCCTTCTTTCTATGTTGTGATAAAATAAACCCTGCTTCAATGCGGAATGTAGCAGGTCATGCTGGGAGTGGCACACAAGACTACAGGCCCACTGAACAGCAAAACAATACACAAGTGGTAAGCTGTCTCAAAATCAAAGATCAGATCAACATTCTGCAGTCATCCCAATCGAGTTGTTAACAGTGTTGGCTAATTAAAATGTTAACAGGAGGTGAAGGAGGCACCAGCAACATCCTATCCTCAGTGATGATGAGGCTCAGTATGTGATTGCAGAAACAAAGGTGGAAACATTTGCAACCATCTTCAGACTATATGTTGAATAAAAAATCTACCTCCTCCTGACATCTTGTTCATCACTGAAGCAAATCTCTAGCCTATTTAATTAATTCCACGTAATATTAAAACATAGATGAGATCTCTGGATACAGCAAAAACTATGTGACCAGATAATATCCCAACCATGCTACTAAAGACCTGCACTTCACAATTAGCTACACCTCCAGCCAAGCAATTCCAGTACAATTATAATTCTGGCATCTGCCCAGCAATGTGGAAGCATGCCAGGAACATTCTCCAGATAGTTCAGATAATCAGAATTTTTTTTCCCAGTACAGGAGAGTCAAGAACAAGAAAGCATAGGTGAAGGGGAAGAAATTTAAAGGGGATCTGGTGCTTTCACATCTGGAATGAGCTGCCGAGCTAGTGAAGGCAGATACAATTACAATATATAAGGCGATTAGACAGGAAATAAAGAGGGATACTGTGGATAAATGGAATTAGCACAGTCAAGTCATATCATCATATCATATATATACAACCGGAAACAGGCCTTTTCGGCCCTCCAAGTCCGTGCCGCCCAGCGATCCCCGCACATTAACACTATCCTACACCCACTAGGGACAATTTTTACATTTACCCAGCCAATTAACTTACATACCTGTACGTCTTTGGAGTATGGGAGGAAACCGAAGATCTCGGAGAAAACCCACGCAGGTCACGGGGAGAACGTACAAACTCCTTACAGTGCAGCACCCGTAGTCAGGATCGAACCTGAGTCTCCGGCGCTGCATTCGCTGTAAAGCAGCAACTCTACCGCTGCGCTACCTACCGTGCCATCAAAGTCTGCAAAGACATTCTTGTGTTGTGTTGCAAATCTTATCAATGAACATGAGAGAGTTTGGTATTCTTGAAATACTGCCCTAGATGCTCTTCAAAAGAGCATGTTTTAAAGTTGAAATTCGGATCAATGGGGTCTGGAAGCAGATTCCATAATATAAGTGCTGGGAAGTTGCATCAAATTCCAGCTTTAAAACTGCAAGGAGGATAAAAACGTTGAACTTTTAAAATTATTTCTGATTGTAAATAATGCTTATATTTTTCATTGTTTATTTATTTTCATATAGATTTTGAATGCTACTTTCCCCATCGTTGTATTTCAGAGGATTTTTGGAGTAGATGTAATTTGTACCACTCCCTTTCCCAGTTGCTTCACATGAAGCCCTAGCACCATTCAGGATCTTGCCTCTTGGCTCCAGGACATTGTCAACCAGGAAGATGGCTCCTTTTTAAGCAGACAAGGTAAGTGGTGACACTCAACGGTATGCAAGAACAGTCTGCTCTTTTGAAGAGCATCCAGGCCAGTATTTCAAGAATACCCAAATCTCTCATGTTAATTGATAAGAATTGCAATTCTGTGATGGTCCTGGTTATGAGATTATACAAACAGCAATTAGAATAAAACCTTGCTTTGTGGAGACTCATCAGATTCTGACGAAGTTCTCAGACTCTAAACATGAACTGATTCTCTCTCCACAGATGTGCAGAGTCTCCAAAAATTTCTATGTTAATTTCAGAATTCCTACATCTGCAATTTTTTTATTTTGTTTCCCCATTGCCTGTGGTTTGGTTTAAAATTATCTCCATGCTAAAGGTAACAGAAACATATTTTAAACTTTCAATGACATTGTGCACAAGGTCAAATTAGAGCATGGTTATTTGACCAGATGGAATTGCAAGCATTGCTGGATAACTTGTTTTGTAGGAAAATAACTGCAGATGTTGGTACAAGTCAAAGGTATCACAAAATGCTGGAGTAACTCAGCGGGTCAGGCAGCATCTCAGGAGAGAAGGAATAGGTGATGTTTCGGGTCGAGACCCTTTTTCAGACTGAAGGGTTTCGACCCGAAACGTCACCCATTCATTCCCTCCTGAGATGCTGCCTGACCCGCTGAGTTACTCCAGCATTTTGTGATACCTTGAATAACTTGTTTTGTCCACATGGATGGACTAATGATCTGGATAGACATGTTTAAATCTCACCATAGCCACCTAACATTTGAAATTCAACATAAAATCCAGTTGAAACAATAAATTATTAAGCGCATTGATTATCCTTAAAATGGGGCTTAATAAAATCTGCCATCCTCACCCAGGCTAATAGACATGTGACTACAGACACACACAGCAATGTGTTTGTCCACTAGTACGTCTGAAACTGTTAGCTACTCACTTTTATCAAAACTCCACTGCATCATGACACTAAATTCATCAAACACACTCCAGCATCGAAGGTAGCCATCTCCACTTTCTCAAAGTGAATTAGAGATGGGTAATAAATGTAGGCCGTGCCTGTGAGTGAATTAAACTATGGATGAATTAAAATAAGCAAAATTAAAACCAGAAATTTTTGAATGTATAAGTTCAATAAAACCAGCAAGGTTTTTTCCTCCACCCAGTGGTATGTTAACAAGCCAATAAAATATAATGAAAGTATAGACAAAGTATTCTGTTCCTCAAGCCACATAAAATTAATTTATAAATTATTTTTGGTAGAGCCAAAGTATAGCCACAATTTAATCTTGGTGTAAATAAGATATTACAAGGGAGCAACTAAAGGAGGGATACAATTTTGTAACAAATAATTATCAGAATTACTTCCAACCAATCTTCCATAGAAGCAATCAATTCCTCAAATATTTCCCATAGGAGCTCCAATAAGACCATCTAGTGAGAAACCATTCAGGAAAAATCAGACAATTTATGAAAATATATGCCGCAATGTGTCAGAAGTACTAAATGGTACTACAACATACAGTGGGACTGCTTTAAATTCTCAAAAGTTAGAAACTCTTGAAAACCCAGTAAAACAATGGTAGGTTCCTCCCAAATGCCAACAAATGTTTTAAAAAAGAGCAATAATGGTTGGTTATCTTTGAAGTGTTAAAGCAGGCAAACTTGATTTGAAACATAGTTTTCTGTAAAATGCAAAATTCACAAAAAGGGCACTAAACGGCCCCCCAGGACAGGCCATGATAAATTTGTAACACACTAAATGTTGAACATCAATTTCCCTTTGGGAAAAAACGGACATCAAATTAATTACATTAACTCACAAATTAAAGAAGAACCATCTCGCCGCCTTCTAATTTACTCTGCAAGCGGGTAACCTTAACATTTTTCAACATAATGAACATTCTGTAATACCCTAGGTACCATTACAAGATCATGCCTAAAAGGTACAGCAATACGATCTTCCAAAAAGTCAGGCACCTCATATTTCCCAAGGTGCAATAATTACTTGTTTCTATTACCGATTACCATATATTAAATAATTAACCTTTTCATCTATAAACAATTTTTCAGACACTTAAAGTATAATACTTTCGGTAACCTCTCTTTTTAAACAAAGATTAACCAATTACAATGCACGGACCACTCATCAGGTTTTATTAGAGTGCAGATGAGGTGGAAATGGATTTTAAGCAGCACAAAATTGTAAGAGTATTAGTACAAATTATGAATGGGGAGGTAAAGCATCAGACCAATTAAAACAAATGGTATTCCTTAGTGTTTGGGAAAAAAATCTGTTCAGCTTGCCGCTGAAAATCATTTCTATCTGAGTAGTGAAAGATCATGAGGGTATCATACAGATTCTTTGAACTAATAAAGAAACGTTGCCAAATACCGACTTGTTCTTTAAATCTTTACTTTTGTCTACTTTTTTAATGTACAGCAGAATCAAATAGGAACTATTAGCCAAACATTTAAATTACACTGTTAGCTGTTTCAAAAAGGGTTGCCATTGAAAGGGGGTTGGATTGAAGTGAAATGAGAAGGAAGTGCTGGGGGAACAAAGGGAGGCTACAGAGAGTGGTGGAGATTGCCCAGTCCATCACAGGTACTGATCATCCCACCAAAGAGATCTAAAAGAGGTGCTGCCTCACGAAGCCAGCCAATATCCACAAAGACCCACACCACCCTGGCAACACACCCATTTCACTAGTACCATCGGGAAGAAGGTACATGAGCCTGAAAACTGTCAACACAAGCCTAAAGAACAATTTCTTCCCAGAAACCTTCAGGCTCGTGCTACCTCACTACCTCAGCTGTTATGATTATCTTTGGCCATAGTTACATTATGGACTTTGGTTTTGCATTATTTATGATTACATATTGCTTATGTAATAGTGTTACAAATATTAATTAATTATATTTTTGATATTATATATTTATTTTGTATGTTATTGTGCTTGTATGTTACCTGTTAAGCTGCAGCAAATAAGATCATAAGAGATAGGAGTATAATTAGGCCATTCAGCCCATCAAGTCTACTCTGCCATTCAATCATGGCTGATCTATCTCTCCCTCCTAACCCCATTCTCCTGCCTTCTCTCCCCATAACCTCAGACACCCGTACTAATCAAGAATCTATCTATCTCTGCCTTTAATATATCCACTGACTTTACCTCTACCGCCTTCTGCCGCAAAGAATTTCTCAAATTTACCATCCTCTGACTAAATATATTCCTCCTCGTCTCCTTCCTAAAAGAACGTCCTTTTATTCTGAGGCTATGACCTCTAGTCCTAGACTCTCCCATTAGTGGAAACATCCACTGCACATCCACTCTTCAAGCCTTTTTACTATAATGTATGTTTCAATGAGGTCCCCCTCATTGAAACGTACATAATATGTTTCATCATTATAATACGTAAGAATCATTCTTGTAAACCTCCTCTGGACCCTCTCCAGAGCCAGTGCAGATATGGTGCGCACATTTGCTCACAATATTCCAAGTGCGGCCTGACCATCGCCTTACAGAGCCTCAGCATTACATCCCTGTTTTCGAAAATAAGCCCACTCGAAATAAATACTAGCATTCCGTTTGCTTTCTTTACTATCGATTCGACTTGCAGATTAACTTTTTAATGGGAATCCTGCACCAGCACTCCCAAGTCCCTTTGTACCTCCAATTTCTGGATTTGCTCCCCATTTAGAAAATAATCTACCCCCTTTATTCCTACTACCAAAATGCATGTCTCCACACTATGCTACACTATATTCCATCTGCCACTTCTGTGCCCACTCTCCCAACCAATCCAAGTCCTTCTGCAGAGTCCCTGCTTTCTCTACACTACCTCCTCCTCCACCTATTTTCGTATCAATCACAAACGTGGCCATAAAGCGGTACCCCACTAATCACTGCCAGCCAACCAGAAAAAAAAACACCTTTTGCCACTCTTTGCCTTCCAGCCAACCCGATAAGAATCTCATTGTTCCACTGCTGGTACTAATGACAATGAAACACACTTGGTTTGGATTGGCAAAGTGCAGGTTAAAGAGAGCATTGGAATTTCACAATTTCAGTTTTATGGACAGTCAGTCCTGAACAACGGTCTCTCACTTGCCAATATATAACAGACCACTAGATGGTGCACAAGAACAATACATGCTATTTTGCCATAATGTTTCACAAGCAGGCTTCCTGATAACAGCTTCACAAAGATGCAATGGTTCGAAATAACAGATTCCAGAATAAACTAATCGAAGTGAACACCTTAGTATTAAACATTCAGGCACATTGAGCTGCTTCACCAATATAATATTTTGCTGAGTGTCCTGAAGAAAATTTATAATATTTGTAATTAATTCCATATGATGTAGCAGGTAACTCGGTTGTACAGAGAGACATGAATATTGATCTTTCAGTACATTTTTTAGATAAAAAACAATATCAGTTGTTAACTTGAGGTCAGTCTCAGTAAACAAATCAACCTCTCCTGTACTCTAAACTTGTCATTTATTTCATGTTCCTTCAAGAAAGTTGTCAAGATTTTAACAATTAAGTCTACACATTCACAAGACAACGCTGTGAATTTCTTAAGTACTCAGAATCTTTTTTCTCTAGTACAGGGTCTGCAGGAATATGGACAATTCTTTGAACTTTTAGGATTAGTATTAAATATGAAAATAATAGGTGTGTCCTTCTGCTGTGTTCAAAGAAACATATGCTATCATCATTTCCAAAGCGATGTTGTTAACAATTGTTACATTACTGTCAATTACAATCAGATTCTCAACAATTTCCCTGAACCATATTATTAGAGCTAAATTAACTCAAAAGGCTAAAAATAATAATGCCATGCAACACATTGTCTCATAGTTGACCATCAAGGAGAGCATTATCCTTGCCACTAGAGTAAACTTTCTGCAAAATACCAGCCTGTCCTAGGTGGTGCGACCCTGAGTGGTGAGGTGACAGGGCCTCGCTTATGTGCATCCTATTATGTCTGAAGCCTGAAATAAACCTGCAACTCTGAAACAGCTAAAAAAATAATTGACAGATGACTAAGACATGTCTGTTAGGTAAGCCAGTCGTCAAGTACTTTGAATATATTCGACATTCAGGATCATTCAATAACAGTAAAACAAAACTATAACAAATCAAATATGAAAATGGTAAATCTATTACAAATTGTTGAAAAGTCAAAAAGGTACGATCCTAAAATATATCAATCACGTGCAAACAATTAAACACAATAATTAATCTGTAATAATGTAATCAACCTTATAATTCACACCTACAGAGCTGTTTTTCTCCATTTAAACGTACTAAGACCCGCCGAATTAAAACCCTATGGGAATTGTTGCATCTTTACATATGATCCAGTTGGAAAAAGGTTGCAAAAAAAGCCTGTGGATTCAGGTCCACCTTACCAACATGGGATCCCTGAACCTGACAATATTTAAGAGTAAGCATCATTGTTCTACACAGATTATCCAGTAACTAAGAACATTCAAACTATTTTGATAAGCTTGTGAATGCTGAGAATTTCATTCATATTGACTGGCTGCTATTGTTTGCCATTAACTTTAAGTATCTTCAAAAATAATATTTCTGTTTTTGAAATAATTCTTGTCTCTCATGTATGCTGCATATGAACACATGGCAAGGTTTTTTATATCTACATTGTTCCTAAATATGAATAATTTGAATATTTTGTTTACAGAATGCCCATATCTGGTTAAACCAGGTTTAAAATCTTGTTTCAGTATTTCAATATTTTAAAAAGTTGGGCTGGAGCATACTGACATTCAAATGGATCCAGTCGAACCCACTGGGATTCCCCCATTGAAGTTGAAGTCCTGGATCTTAGCATGGAGGCTGAATCTGACAGCCAGTCTTGATAAGTCCCACCAACAATCTTATCGCAAGAACTCACAATTCAATCAAATAATAGATTTCACTTGGAGTCTAATGGCAGAGCAGAGATTTCCCAGCATTAAATTATCTTAACCCTTGCAAAATTCACCTGGAAATCTCTCCAACCCACATGTATGCACCACTCTGGAAAATAACTGGTTAAATACCAACAATGATACAAAATAAAGTCAGAAATAATCATTATTACATGACATTCCAGGTGAAATGCAGGAAAAAAAACCTCCATTTGATTACATTTCTCAGCAGCCATCGCTTCTTTTAATATTTCTCTAAAATTATCAAAATCCCAGATCATAGAAATAATGAATTCATGAGAGTCTGAAGAAATCCATTTCAACAGCAATGTTGTTTTGTTCATTGGAATCCAAATTATGTCAGTAGTATTCAAGAACATGTGTTCATTCATGCATATTGTTGAGTTGAGTTCTAATCATTAAGGTAAATGTATAATGAATTACAGTTTGCCATTTTTGAAGAAAAATAATGCAGTTGGTACAATCTTAAATTCAAATTTATATCAAATGTAATAAATTATATTTTTTAAGAATATCAAAGTAGGAAGTATAGAATTTTGAAAGCTATTAATATCTTGGTCACACATATTGCTAATCCTGCATTTAATAATCATGGAAATTGAATAAAGCTTATTCTATCCCTTAATGTTTTTTGTAAATATTTCAAGAATTCAAAAACCTTTTTGAGAGGCATATCGTCAATCACTTAGTCAAGGGACAATTTACAAATGGCATGTATATTTAATTGCGACAAAAAAAAGTCTGTAGCACATGTCTTATACAATCTTAATTTTGGATTTTAAGACGACTGCAAATGCAGAATACATGTAATTATTTACTGAGAGAAACTTTTACTTAGCCCCAGAGTATATTGCTTAGTTCTCCAAAAGTGGCGTCATGGGTAGAAAATGTGGTAAAAAAAGGCTTTTGGTACATTGCCTTCATCAGTCAGGGTATCGAGTATAGAAGTTGGGACATTATGTTACAGTTGTACAACTTCTATACTTGATATTATGATCAGTTTTGATCACCCTTCTATAGGAAGGATGTCATTGCACTGGCAAGAGTACAGAAATTTACGAAGATGTTGCCAGGACTCGGGGGCCTGAGTTCTAGGGAGAGATTGGGCAAGCTAGGATTTTATTCCTTGGTGCACAGGAGGCTAAGGGTGATCTTATTGGGATGTATAAAATCATGAGGTGTATCAATAAGGTGAATGCGCAGTCTTTCACCCAGTGTAGGAGAATTAAGAACTAGAGGACAAAGATTTAAGGTAAGAGGAGAAAGAGTTATTAGGAACCAGTGGGTCGACTTTTTCACACAGAGGGTGATGAGTGATGGGAACGAGTTGCCAGAGGAGATAGTTGAGGCAGGTACTATAAAAGCATTTTTCAAAGACATTTCGATGGGTACGTGGACAGAATAGATTTAGCAGGACATTGGTCAAACACAGGCAGGTGAGAAGAGCTGAGATGAGGCATCATGGTGAGCATGGGCGAGTTGTGCCAAAGGGTCTGTTTCTGTATGGTACGACTCAATGACTCCACTGTAAACTCAAGACTACTGCAGATGCAGGCATTTCACCGAGTCTCAATTTCATCTGCATTTTCACTTTCAAAGTCAAATAATTGATTGTTAGTCAATGTGCTGGTATTAAAAGGGAGTAAAAATTAATGCAAGGGAGGTACAAGTGAAAAAGTTGGCTTTGTAAATAGGAGCCTCTCGCAAACATTTGGCTGCTTCAATAGACTTGGATTGAGTAATACGATAAATTCCTTTCTCTGTATCATCTTACATTGAGCAGACATGCATTGTCATCTTTCATAATCTTAGATTTTTCAAAAATGTTGGCATGTTGACCACACATTGTCTGCAGCAATTGAGCAATGGCGTAGCAATAGCGGAGGGCACCACAGCTGCACATGGCAGGCCGACCCTGCAACTCTGCCAGGACAACAGGCCTTCATGGTCGGGTAAAGAACCCAGCACTTACAACTGAGACTTAAAAATGGCTCCAAATCTGACAACTCTGTGCACTGTCTCAGTGTAAACATAGAAAATTGGTGCAGAAGGCCATTCGGCCCTTCGAGCCAGCACCACCAACCTGCAACCTGCCCCCTTGATCCTGCCCCCACTGCCCTTCTGAAGGATGTCATTGCAATAGCCGGTCCCAGCATCCTCTCTATTATCAACAGTTCTCTGGCCACTGGCACTGTTCCAACCAGTTTCAAGCACGCGGTGGTCCAGCCCCTACTGAAAAAACCTAACCTAGACCCCACCTTGCCTAGCAACTACAGACCCATTTCCAAACTGCCATTCCTGTCAAAAGTCCTTGAAAAGGCAATTCTAAACCAATTAGTGCCCTACCTGCACCAATACACCATCCTGGAAAGTTTCCAGTCAGGTTTCAGAGCCCACCACAGCAGAGTCTGCCTTGTTGAAGGTACACAACGACCTGCTTCTTGCCATCGACAACGGCGACTGTGCAATCCTGCTCCTTCTCGATCTCAGTGCAGCGTTCGATACAGTGGACCACACCATCCTTATTGACCGTCTCCGGTACGCGGTTGGCATTGATGGCACTGCCCTGAGCTGGTTCGCTTCGTACCTCAAAGATAGGAGTTTCGCCATCAACATAGGCAGTTATTCCTCTGCTCCAGCTAGCCTCTCCTGCGGAGTTCCACAAGGCTCCATCCTAGGCCCCATTCTCTTCTCTCTATACATGCTCCCCCTTGGCCAAATCATTCAAAGGCACAGCATTTCTTTCCACTGCTATGCCGATGACACTCAGCTTTACCTCCCCCTGAAACCCAACAACCAGTCAAATTTAAACAGCCTCTTACACTGCCTTGAGGACATAAAATGTTGGATGGCACAGAACTTCCTCCAATTAAATGAGAGCAAGTCTGAGGTCATCCTATTCGGCCCCCCCGACCATCAAATCGATAACAGGCAGTCTTGGAAGTCTATCCTGCCTAGTCAAACCGCATGTCAAAAACCTTGGCATGATATTTGACTCTGCATTAAAACACAGAAAAAATCATTCACGCTTTTATTTCCTCCCGCCTAGACTACTGCAACTCCCTATACACTGGGATCAGCCAATCTTCCCTGTCCCGCCTGCAACTGGTCCAAAACGCCGCAGCGAGACTCCTGACGGGTACCCGTAAAAGGGACCACATCACCCCGATTCTGGCCTCTCTCCACTGGCTCCCTGTACGGTACAGAATCAACTTCAAGCTCCTCCTATTCACGTATAAAGCCCTAAATGGACATTCCCCCCCCCTACATCAAAAATCTTCTAACCCCCCTCTCTAACTCAGGTCCCTCAGGTCGGCCGACTTGGGGCTACTCACTATCTCGCGGTCTAGGCTTAAGCTCAGGGGTGACCGCGCTTTTGCGGTTGCAGCTCCTAGACTGTGGAACAGCATCCCTCTCCCCATCAGAACTGCCCCCTCCATCGACTCCTTTAAGTCCAGGCTCAAAACCTATTTCTACTCCCTAGCGTTTGAGGCTCATTGAGGAGGCGCTGTGAACTGTTTGCGTGCTACTGTATGTTTCATTTTTTTCCTTAGTACCTAATCAGATGTACAGCACTTTGGTCAACGTGGGTTGTTTTTAAATGTGCTATACAAATAAAATTGACTTGACTTGACTTGACTTCAATATGATCATGGCTGATCATCTAAAATCAGTACCCCGTGCCTGCTTTTTCCCCATATCCCTTGATTCCTTTCTGAAAAGGACCCTTTTTGCTCTTTGCTTCCTGCTCTTTGCTTCCTGTCTGCCAACCAGTTCTCTATCCATGTCAATACCCTACCCCCAATACCATGTGCTCTAATTTTGCACACTAATCCCTTGTGTGGGACCTTGTCAAAGGCTTTTTGAAAGTCTAGAGTATTGTGTACCACATCCACTGGCTCACCCTTATCCATTCTACTTGTTACATCCTCAAAAAATTCCAGAAGATTTGTCAAGCATGATTTTCCCTTCATAAATCCATGCTGACTTTGACCGATCCTGTCACTGCTTTCCAAATGTGCTGCTATTACATCATCAATAATTGACCCAAGCACCTTCCCCATTCCCAATGTAAGGCAAGCTGATCTATAATTCCCCATTTTCTCTCTCTCTTCTTTCCTAAAAAGTGGAGTTACATTGGCTACCCTCCAGTCCACAGGAACTAATCCAGAGTCGAGAGAACATTGGAGAATGATCACCAATGCATCCACGATTTCTAGGACCACCTCCTTGAGTACTCTGGGATATAGACAATCAGGCCTTGGGGATTTATCTGCCTTCAGTCCCAACAGTTTACCTAATACCATTTCCTGACTAATGTGGATTCCCTTCAGTTCCTCCCTCCCACACTCCTGTACACTTGTACTACTCCTATGAACTTGTACTGTATCCGAGATGCTTCTCTAAGATGTGTCTAAGTGCTTATGTACAGTGATACTTGTACTGAACTGTACCTCCATACAAGTGACAATAAAAGTACCATCGAAGAGATACAATTTGGACTTTCTTTTCAATTGAATATCACACAGAATCTTCAGTAATCACATCCAAATGATGGTGCTGTAGCGACCATGGAGAATGGTCTAGGTCGTCGAACCCTCGGATTGGCCAGCGAGGTCACGTGGGAACGCGACCATGGGGATTGGTCCAGGGAAGGACATCGCTGATTGGTCAGCGATGTCATGGGTGCGTTTGGCGCCCGATTGAGTTAGTTCGTTTGAGTCTTCAAGGAAGACAGTAAGTTTATATTGGTTGTCCTGCGACTTGTTGTTTTGATTCTGTATTCGTGTATTGCGGTTGCAATAAACTTCATCTACAACTACAAGTCTCGGACTCGCCATATTGGTGACCCCGAACGTGATCTGGACGATCACCGACTGAGAAAAACCCGACGCCTCGTTGACGATGACTGAGCAGGGCACACCGGAGTCAAGCGCGGCGGACGTTCATCTTCCGTTATTTTGGACGTACGCACCGCAAGCTTGGTTTATCCACGCCGAGGCCCAATTCCATATAAAGAAGGTGTCGGATGATTCCACGAAGTACTTCTACCTCGTCAGCGCGCTATCGCCGGACACAACCAAGCGCGTGATGCGGTTCATAATAAATTCACCTGCGGAAGACAAGTATGAAACCATGAAGAAGGTATTACTGCGGACCTTCGGGTTAAAAAAGCATGGTGGTGCGGCAAAACTTCTGCACCTACCGGAGCTTGGAGACAAACTGCCTTCCGTCCTCATGGCCGAAATGATGGTGCTAGCCGGTGAGCATACGGATTGCCCGATGTTTGAGCAGGCATTCCGCGAAAAACTCCCCGAGGATGTCCGATTGCTGCTTACGGATTGTTCTTTTAAGGACCCCGAAGCATATGCAGCGAAAGCGGACGCGCTCATAGCGGGAAAAAACAAGGCAGGGGATTCCATCAACAAAGTCTCGACCTCGGTGACCACGCCACAGCGACGGCAAGATGGCGCCACGTCTCCCGCCAATTCTCCGAAAGCCCGCCAAAAAGATCCGCACAAGCGCGGCTGGTGCTATTATCACCTACGATGGGGTAACGAATCCCGCAACTGCCGCTTGCCTTGTACCTTCGCGGGAAATGCCTCGGCCGATCGTACATAGGGGCAGTTACGATTGGCCAGAACCGGCGCCTCTATGTCCATGATCGATTCACGGACACAGAATTTTTGGTAGACACGGGAGCCATCGTCAGCATAGTGCCGCCGACCGACCTCGAAACCAGATCGGGTAAGACAGGTCCCACCCTCATCGCGGTGAACGGCAGCCCAATTCGCACGTTCGGTACACGGAAAATGTCCCTGGGTTTAGGCCTCCGCACGTACGAATGGCCATTCATCATAGCCGACGTCAAACAAGCGATCCTGGGCGCAGATTTTCTCTGGGCTTTTTCACTGGTTCCTGATGTCCGCGGTAACGACCTCCGACCTTCCGCCGAAGACGAGCACGTCGCTCCGACAATCGCCTCCTCGCTCAGCCCTACTGTCCAGGCCGTCGTCGCGGCCCCCGACTCATATGCTGCGATTCTGGCCGAGTTCCCAGAGCTGCTCGTTCAACGTTTCGACGCACCTTCGGCTAAACACGGTGTGGTCCATCACATCCACACCGAAGGCCCTCCCGTTTTCGCTCGGGCCAGGAGACTGCCGCCAGACAAACTGGTGGTGGCAAAGGAGGAGTTCAGGAAGATGGAGGAAATGGGAATTGTCCGTCAGTCTGACAGCCCGTGGGCCTCGCCGTTACACATGGTCTCCAAGGCATCTGGGGGGTGGAGGCCATGTGGCGATTATCGGCGTCTCAATGCTGTCACCACGGCTGATCGCTACCCCATACCGCACCTACAGGACTTTTCATCTGGGCTGGAAGGTGCGGTAGTGTTTTCCAAAATCGATTTGGTGCGAGGATATCATCAGATTCCGGTGCGACCGGAGGACATACAAAAAACTGCAACTATAACTCCGTTCGGGTTGTTTGAATGGTTGCGTATGCCTTTCGGTTTAAAGAACGCGGCACAGGCTTTCCAGCGACTGATGGACCGCGTGGGCCGGGGTTTACCCTTTTTGTTTATCTATCTAGACGACATCCTGGTAGCTAGCCCCTCAGTGCAGGAACACCAGGCCCATTTGCGGACCGTGTTCCAGCGGCTCCAAGACCACGGGCTCATTATTCAACCCTCCAAATGTCAATTCGGCCTCCCTGCTCTCGATTTTCTAGGGCATAGAATTACCCCTGCCGGCGCTGCCCCTTTGCCAGAGAAGGTGGAGGCTATTCGGGCTTTCCCCAGGCCCACCACAGTAAAAGGGCTGCAGGAGTTCGTTGGCATGGTTAATTTCTACCATAGATTCGTTCCGGCAGCGGCGCGAGTCCTGCGCCCGCTTTTCCAATGCCTTGCAGGTAATCCAGTAGAATTGTTGTGGTCCCCGGCCGCAGAGTCGGCTTTTACGGCAGCTAAGGCAGCCTTGGCAGACGCCACCATGTTGGTCCATCCGAGCCCCTCAGCCCCCACGGCCCTGACGGTCGACGCCTCGGACGTGGCGGTGGGTGGAGTTCTGGAGCAGCAGGTTGGTGGCCGTTGGCAGCCTTTAGCGTTTTTCAGCCGGCAACTAAATTCGGCCGAGCTGAAATATAGCGCATTTGACCGAGAGCTTCTAGCTCTCCATTTAGCTGTCCGTCATTTCAGGTATTTCCTCGAGGGCCGCCCATTTGTGGCATTTACGGACCACAAGCCATTAACATTCGCTTTTTTGAAATTGTCTGACCCATGGTCGGCCCGCCAGCAGCGGCACCTCACGGCTATCTCAGAATTTACCACAGATGTCCGTCATATCGCGGGTAAGCTGAATGCCGTTGCTGACGCCCTGTCTAGACCTGCTTTTCCCCCTATTTCGGCGGCGGACTGCGAAGTGGATCCCCAGGAGCTTGCGGAGGCACAGCTCCTGGCGGATACCGTTTCGACGTACCAGTCCACCACTTCGGGATTGAAGTTGGCCCAGGTAGCTTGTGGTTCGGAGGGCACGAAAGTCTGGTGCGATGTTTCTCTTCCTCGCCCCAGGCCGGTAGTACCGCCCTCCCTTCAGCGCCGGGTTTTCGATGCCATTCACGGGCTGGCGCACCCGTCCATCCGCTCCACCTCTGCCTTGGTAGCAGCGAGGTTTGTCTGGCATGGCCTGAGAAAACAGGTAGCGGGGTGGGCACGTTCCTGCGTGCCCTGTCAGACCGCTAAAGTCCAGCGCCACGTCCAGCCCCCCGTACAGGATTTCGAGGTCCCGCCCTTTCGTTTTTTTCACATCCACGTGGATTTGGTCGGACCTTTGCCTTCCTCCCGGGGCTACACCCACGTCCTCACGGTGGTGGATCGGTTCACCCGGTGGCCAGAGGCTTTCCCGTTGTTTGATATCTCGTCAGCGTCTTGTGCTAGGACTTTGGCCCTCCATTGGGTAGCTCGTTTTGGGGTCCCGGCAGTCATTACCACTGACAGAGGGCCACAGTTCACTTCGTCCCTCTGGGCCGCGCTGGCGGAACTGTACGGGTCCAAGTTACAACCCACAACTGCATATCACCCCCAGGCAAATGGACTCGTAGAAAGGTTCCACCGCCAACTTAAGGCGTCCCTCAGTGCAAGGCTTGAAGGCCCGGACTGGGTGGACCAACTCCCTTGGGTTCTTTTGGGCATCCGGACTGCTCCTAAGCCAGATCTCGGTGCGTCGTCTGCAGAGCTAGTATATGGCTCGACACTTCGAGTACCCGGAGACCTTTTTTCGGACCCTTCAGCCCTGCTCCCTTCGGTCCCATCAGCGTTAGCATCTCTCCGGGAACGGGTGGGCTCCCTGGCTCCAGTGCCGACTTCACGCCATGGGTGTTCCATGGTGCATGAACCGGCTGCCCTGAAAGACTGTGAGGGTCTATCAAGGGCCGTTCCGGGTGTTACGTAAGGGAACGGCTACTTTCACCTTAGACATGGGCGGCAAGAGCGAACTCGTCTCGGTGGCCCGGCTCAAACCTGCCCATTTGGACCCGGATCAACCAGTTTTGGTCGGTCAAACCCCTCGGAGAGGCCGACCTCCGTTAGTTCCGCCCAGTCCAGCAACCCCCGTTCTGACAGTTCCTGCAGGACCTCCCGTTTCGGCAGTTCCTCCAGAGCCCCCCGTGCCGGTAGTTCCTCCAGAACCTCTCGTTCCGGCTGTTCCACCAAGTCCGGAACCTCCGGCTCCTGTGGTTCAGGCTGTCCCTCTCCGTACTCGTTGTGGTCGCGAAATCAGGCTCCCAGCTAGGTTCCGCACCTAGGGTTCTGGGGGGGGTCATGTAGCGACCATGGAGAATGGTCTAGGTCGTCGAACCCTCGGATTGGCCAGCGAGGTCACGTGGGAACGCGACCATGGGGATTGGTCCAGGGAAGGACATCGCTGATTGGTCAGCGATGTCATGGGTGCGTTTGGCGCCCGATTGAGTTAGTTCGTTTGAGTCTTCAAGGAAGACAGTAAGTTTATATTGGTTGTCCTGCGACTTGTTGTTTTGATTCTGTATTCGTGTATTGCGGTTGCAATAAACTTCATCTACAACTACAAGTCTCGGACTCGCCATAGTGCACTTGAAATTCCTCTGCATTGGAAAGTGCATTTTAAACTGGTGCTTCATGATAGTCCAACATACTATCTTAATTCAAATTTTTCATTTATGTTGGAGCTTCTCTTTGTTAACCCAGTCAGTGAGTTTCTTCACGAAGACCAATGATTCCAAGAAATGTCTGGGAGCACATTTCAGCTTCTGTTCACGAATCACAGGTAACAGGCTGGAGGAACTGTGAACCAGTGGGATAAAATAAGCCATGTTATTTTGATCACAATGAATTATTTTTGGTATTGAATGCACATAACCTGTATGCCCCAAATGAAAATGATGCTAGATAAATCTTAACAGGAAGGGTGAGAATTTCCATGGAGTCTTGGCAAGTCTGAGGAAATTTCTGGTGGTAAACTGCAAAAATAGAGAGTGAGTTAATGCTTTTATAACGTGAGCATTATTGAGAACCCAAATGTAACCCACCTGGAAGTATTTTCATCAAAACAATTTCTATTTTTCTGCTGGCTTATGCAGACAATTCATTGTTCATGAATCACTCTTATATATTCAATAATCTTCAATATATTTTCTATTACATTTACACAACTATGTTATGTTTTCCACTGCTTTAGATTTATTCAACATGGAATTCAAATGTGTCAACGACATGTCTGTTACAGAAAGTAGAAATATTTAAATGCAATGCCTTTAATAAAGAGAAAAACGTATGCTCTAGTTACAGGACCATTATACAGAATGTACACAAATTTTACTATATTCACTAATGTCTAAATGCTGGTTTGGTATGTTTGATGCTAAATTGGTTTTAGTTGAAGATTTTTATCTCCACGGGGTGCTGCTGAAAATTAGCTTGGGTTAAATTGGGGTCACCTCACATCATCTTTGTTTAAGAAGAATCTCATTTAAATAGATGTGGGGGAAATAATATTAAGTTACAGTGGAACAAAACGCTGACTCCCAACAGTGCGTACTTCATTATCTTTATTCTTATCTCTCTCATGGCTAAACTTCAGGGAGATAGAACGCCAGTTCTAAAATTATGTCTTCTTTGTCATTTGCCTTTTTTCTAGCAATGAACTGTTCCTAATATGACAGCAATTAAACACAAATCTGCTGTCAGCACTTGAGAATATGCAAAGTATGGACAGCGGATCAGGACTCATTTACTGTACCTTGTATTTTCTATGAAAAGTATAACAAATGCAACTGCATTTGGTCAATTCCAGTTTAGGATCAAAGGTCCAAGGTTCAAATATTGGACCAGATCATTCTTGAGCTGACCTGCTGCCCATCGATCCAATTTGGCCTTCGTCTTTGCCCCCGTCTCCAAATGAAGGGGCCTCCAACTGGCAATCGTCTCCAGATGAGGCACCACGAGGCTATGCCCCGGCACTGCTTTTGACAACATTAGCCATGTGTATTTTAAAACAACTAAAAAAACACCTGACCAATGTGTAGGAAAGAACTGCAGTTGCTGGTTTAAACCGAAGATGGCCACAAAATGCTGGATAACTCAGCGGGACGGGCAGCACCTCGGGAGAGAAGAAATGGGTGATGTTTCAGAAGGGTCTGAAGAAGAGTCTCGACCGGAAAAGTCACTCATTCCTCTCCAGAGATACTGCCTGTCCCGTTGTTACTCCAGCATTTTTAGTCTAACACCTGACCAAAGACTGAATTAAAACCATATATTGCAAAGTTTAAAAAAAATGCTGCATTTACATTAATTATAAAGGTCATCAATCTTGTTTAAATCAATGGAGTCATGCTCGGTAGAAAGAGGGGTCTAATATGAAAAGTATCTGGTTCTTCGGTTCAGTAGATTTTGGCGAGTGCAAGGGTTGAACAAGAAGCCATTGGTGGTAGTGGGCAGAAACATAACTACAGAATGAGCATAAACAGGGACAAGAACTAACCAGCAGTTCCCCATAGTCTGTGATCTAGCCCAATGTTAGGAAAAACTGCCAGATAATTCGGAAAGTAGAGACTTTATTTGCAAAACAAATGCATTAAAATTATATATATAATTAAACAAAGTGTTGCATAAGCCTCAGACACACTACAGGTGAATTCAAAATTCCCAGAAGATAAAGACAACCCAAGGGCACTTCTTTTAATTTCTGTGCAGAAACTGCAGGCTGTAAAGAATAAGTAAAAACCGATGTTGTTGAATTTAACTATTTTCTACAATTTCCAGTGAAATAAAGATGAGTTTTCCTTCTCCCAATTCTACAGATACCTCAGGTCCCTTCTCATAACCTAAATGGTGCAAGAGATGAAACATTGTGCACAATAATTATTTTCTGGTAGCAGTGCAGGCTTGCCACCAAGATATGTTTGATCTTTGTCATTATACATTGTCCATCATTTTGGAGAGACTATGTTTATATGATGAGGTCCTCTCTTTCACAATTCAATAAGTCTGAAGTCTTGAAGTAGAAAAGAATGGGTGCAAAAATGAGATGGACAATGGTTAGAATGTTTACTTTTCCCATTCAATACTGATTTTGATTTTAAAATTAAGGTGAATTTTTTTAAAGAATTAATAATTTTTGTAACTTGTATTCCCTTAAGGTCAAAATGACCTATTAAACTACAGTCAGAGCTTATGCATTCTATGTTACGAACTGTATTTCTTAATATCTAGACAAGTGAAAAGATTCAGAGGTCAAGAACACCTGATTTGAACACCTACTCTGAAAAGATCAGATAGTGTCTGTCTTCTTTATATAAAAATCCAAATGAAAAACATTCAAAGATTAATAAATAATTAGAGCTATGCTTTGTTAGGACACATAAATGAAGATAATACCCTGGAAAATGCAGTTAGAGCAACATGATAATCAGCATTTAACGTTATTACAAAGTGGATAATGAACCGTAGAATGTACATTTTGACAGTTAAATGCAGAGATTCAGAGGCAACTGTCAGTAATTCCCTGGTCCACTGCTTCTTTGCCGCCTTTTCAGATATAAGGTGTCAAAATCAACTAACTTCAACTAATGAGTAATAAAAAGGAACTACAGATGCTGGAGTGATAGACAAAATGCTGGAGTAACTGAACCAACTTCAACCAACCTGTGTGCCCTCGGCCTCAACTGCCAGAATTATTTTATTATTTATGTCCTGCCCAGGAATTTCTTGTGTATAACCACTATAGACTTTTCTCAGATGAAAAGCCCATCGACGTGTTAACCACTTTGGCAGACTTTACTGAGATGAATAATGCTAATCGATGGATGTATTGCTCTGAGAATTTTATAAATCATTACATTTTTTATCCATCTTACACAAATTGAGTCAAAAGTAGGGCAATGCCCAAAATTTATTTTTAGCAAGACTTTTATGGATCTCATTCTGAATAAAACTAATACTGTTCACACGTAAAACAACCAGTTTTTAATAACAAAGCTCAAACTGAACATGATTTAAATGAGGCAGTTTTGTCCTGCAGAACTAGGTGTGATAGTGCTGCACAACACTTGTGAAAGCACATCTGCAATCAACTGATCCAAATTAAGATCTTATTTGCTAAGTGGTTTCAACAAGCTCCTCTGTAAAACTAAGAAGCAAAAAAGTCAACGGAAATCCCGCAAAAAGAGATGTGGTTCCATGTTCATCAAATCTGAATGAGGGAAAAACAGGAGAAAGATATAAAAATAGTAGCACTAACAACCTCCTCCATCATTTCTCACATCAGGGATTATCCTTTAAAGGCAGACACCACATCATAACCAGAATCTCTCAGCTGGGTACCATGGCAAGGAATAAGTGAATGCAACAATAACAAAAGGAACCTGCTTTCAGTGTTACAGTGCGTGCAGGAGGCAGCTCCCTTGTGCAGAGGGCACTCTTTTACAGTTTGTACAGAGATGTCTGTGATATTATGAGTGCCAATCATGAACATTTGCACTATTGGAAACCTTCAATGTGACTAAATGCCACTGAGGGTGTGAATGCAAAGTCACTCACACCAAAAATCAAACATTAACTATTCTGCCAGTCCAATAATCCCTCTAATTACAAATATTCAATATACAAAAGTTTTCCACAATGCTATTGTTTTTTTGATATACGCGCGTTTGAGTTATTAGCAGTATTCTCCTTGCCTAGAATACACTGCATTGAAATACCCACTATGCTTCATCCTGCTTTTTTGACTTATTAAATTTCATTAAGTTAATTTTCTTCCAGGAACACATCCATTCCATGAATCAAGGAACTACTCAAACCTTTGAGTGATTTCTGTAATAAGCAACAAAGTCTCCTACGGAGTATGTTTCAGCAGAAACTGTCGGCAGGAATGCAGAATCAAAGTTTCTGCAATTGAACCAAACCTGAACTTTGACCATGATAATGGAGCGGGCACTCATGCTATTTGTAGCTAGTCTGCAAGCTCAGGAAAATGCAACTGACAATTTCCAAGATTTTTAAGTTTTTCAAATCATTCCGAAAATTTGTTCACAGATATTATCTCCCTTTGGAATCTATGTTAACTTCCCTTCATAATATTTCAGCTTCTGGATGATTATGTCCATTACATCCTGGAGTAGAAATTCCATCATCTCTCTTCACACTGATATTAAAATAATTGATTTGTTCCAAATCCTTTTTTTTAAAGAAAGGAATTCTGTTTGTGGTACTGAAATGCTCCGATGCCATTCTCTTTCCTATCGAAATATATAGACTTTATGTAATCCCAGAATATTAGGATTTTTATTTTATTTTATCAGTATCATTTCCCTTTTTTACTTTATAAAATACCCACTTTATTTTTCCTGTATACCTACCTGTCCAAAGTAAATACTCCATACTTTTGAAACCTTGATCTTTATCTGCAAGGATATCTTGCAAAACCCCACTGCTCAGTTTTTTTAAATTTCTTGTCTTAACGTTTTTGCTTTACCTGTATATCATTATGAAATCCCAAAAGCAGCTTTATATTGAGAGCTAAAAGCCAGACTGGTCTACTTTCATTATATTCCATTGTATTAATCAATGATAGTTTTAGTGCCATTCATTAAATAATTAAAATTTGAGTTGACCTGCAGGACTTAAACACATAATCTTGCTTGATACTTCAGTGTAATTAGAGAAAAGAAGAGTTTCTTTGGAAGATGAGGTATTACACCGTTATAGTGAATGTTAAAATATGTAATGATACTATTTTGAGAGAATCATTGTGTTCCCACAAGTTCCTCTCCAACATTCATCCTTCAAGCAACATTGCCCAAGCAGATTATCCAGTCATTTACTTAGTTGAGATGTCTTAATGGTTGAAATGGTCAGTCAACAGATATTGTACACGCTCAAAGATGAAGATTCTGTATGACATTTTTCTAATTATTCATGAAAATCTAGACTTAAGGATAAAAACAATCTCAAAAAAAAAAAGCCTCGCGAAAGGGTGAAATCATGTAGGGCATAATTAATCTGTAACAATATGTAATGTTAGAAAGACAATGAAACAGCTCAATATTTTGTTCATCATCTCCTTTATTTTATTAATTACCATGCAATGGTCAAGTAATTCTGAATAACAGATCAATTTACCTAATTATTTAATTGGGCTGTCCTATATTGAGAAGCAATTCATTCTCAAAGCCACAATACAGACTGCTCGTTATTAAATTGTTTGTCTGCCTACCAGCTGATAAATTACTCCTAATATATGCAACAGGTAATATTTGTTCATCTATTCTAAATTTCAATCTGTCAGCCCCTGATTGCACAAAGGTGGCAGACAGCTGCTGACAACTTTTATCACGACATGTCAGAAACTGTGTCCAAAGTATTGAAGCACTTGCAATACCCAAGGGGGAAAAATGAGCTGAAACAGATTTCTTCTGTAAAGTTTCCAGCCTATTTTACTAAATATATCCCAGCATCATTATTGTGACTATTGTAAAATTTGTGTTTAATACTCTTGTTTGTTATTCACCTTTTGAATTATTTAGCTTCTTAAAAGTATCTTTTGCATTCAGTTCTCACACCTAAAGTAATTCTAGAATCATTTACCAATTCCAGATAGTTAGAAGAAACATTTAAATATGTAAATACATGTGGATATACTTTTGCACGAATTGAAAAATAATCAAAATTGTTATTTGAGTTTCTTGATCTTAGCAGAGCATTCTGTTCCAATGCAAGCTAGGATAAAATGATTTATGTTATTTGAACTATAATACTGCACTTGAATTATTCAGGATTCATAAATTATGTTAATTCTTGTGACATGTAAAGCGTGATTTATGAAGCTAAGAAAATGCACTAATTAAAGGTTCTGTTTGTTTATGTGAAAAAGGGTCCTTTAATTAGGAAGGGCTAGGTTGAAGATGGGTTTCACTCTTGTTCACTTAAAAAATCTTAAATTTCACAGTACTTATGTTACAGTAGTATATTTGTCATATCTGCAAATAGATGTGTGGTCAATCATAATATTAAAGTTGATTGACTGAATGTAAGAGCAATGACATGTAAGCCTTCTGAGGGTATGGGACCAACATTGCAATTACATGTAACGTGAGAGTACCTTAGAACAAGAGGCAGAATGTTCATTGACTGAGATATTAAAAAAACATTAATGTTTTAGAAAATAAAATCCAAAACAAATTGTGGTATTTCAAACAGAACCATGAAGTTATTTAAACTAAGCCCCTTTTGATATTCCATCACTACAGAATAGTCAGAGGATCATTTACAATAAAAAATAAATTCCAGATTGTACCAAGGATTTCACAATTGATAGATAGCATATTAATTCTTACCATACAACAAAAAATGTACTTAAGGAATCTACTAGCACAAATTAGAATCCTTAGTTTTATTTGAATACATTTGAATCAAAACCCAAATTGAGTAGTTATTAATAAAAGAGTTCAGGGCATTGAACTTACTCATCAGAACCTCAAGATAATTAGCATGCTATAAATATGGAAAAAACAGCAAAAAACTGAAACAGTAAGTTGACCACTTAAAAATATTTCTGA
Organism: Rhinoraja longicauda; assembly: GCF_053455715.1. Lineage (NCBI taxonomy): Eukaryota > Metazoa > Chordata > Chondrichthyes > Rajiformes > Arhynchobatidae > Rhinoraja > Rhinoraja longicauda. The sequence continues at coordinate 59,810,667 of NC_135955.1, read as the reverse complement.
ACAAACATTATCTATGTAATGTTACATTAAGTGCAATGTTAAACAGGATTTCTATACCTTAAAGTACAGTGTAAAAGGTTTTCCATTATTTATGTAGTAAAAAGATATAGATTATGTTACAAACATTATGTAAGGGTTTACACTAAAAACTGGAGCACACTGGATTGCAGGCAAAATACTGGCATGAATGAGGATTGATAAACAAATGGAAACTAGAGAGTAGACATACATGGGTCATCTTTGGTTGGGAGCCTGTAACTATTGGAATGCTATAGGACTGCATTATAGGGCCCCCGCTTTTCACAATCATCAAAAAAATTAATGAGGGCACTAAATATAATACATTCATATTTGCTGATAATGCAAAGGTGGGTAATGAGAGGAATTCAAGGTAACTTCATGGGGATGTGGACAGGCTAGGTGAATGTGTAAACGAAGCAGCAAGTATATGTCAGAAAATGAGAAGTCATCCACCTCAGTAGAAACGAAAAGAAAAGCAGATTTTTTTTTTAAATGGTGGGATTAAAAGCTGTTACAGTTCAAAAATACCTCATATTACTAATTAAGCTACGATACTTTCTTGGAGTATAAATGAATACATTTGCAAGGGGCAACTCAGAAAGTTGCAAGTACTGGAGAAGTTGGATAATCAGGGTTGTAAAAATGAAAATGCAGATTCGGCAGGATAATTGCTGGCATGTTCTCATTTGAGCAGCGGAGCACAAAGCTGCATTGCTGGTTTTCCAAGTATTATGTTGTGTAATAGTACTCAGACATATACGGCCAAGTTACACAGCACAGAATTATTCCTTCGGTTGATTTCAGATGTGAATGGCAAATTAATGTGTTACTATTTTTAGTTTTTCTTTCAAATTTTTTCAAATAATTTGAATACTACTAAATGTTTTTAAGTTTTAAAAGTAGAAAAACTTTTCGTATTTTCAAATGATTCAATAGTTTAATTTTTAAGTTTTAGAATGTTTCTGCATGTGTTTAGATATCTTTGACATTGAGCTACACAGGGAACAAGATGCAACTAATACTGAAGATTTCTGTTGTCACCACCTTGCAATCAATCACCTTAGCACATTTGCAACAACCTTGGCACATGGTCAGCACCAAGCACAGGCTAGCAATTCTTACAAAAATCAGGATGGTAGATATCAATACCTAACAAGGCAAGAGAAGGAACAGTCCTGTATAGTTGAGAATTTTAAAGGATGAGCAGATAGTTGGTGATTAATTACTTGAAAGGATAAAAGTATTCATTATTTACGAATAGCCTGCATTAAAAAAAAGAAAATGTACACTGCCAGATTTCCAGCTCGTAGAGTCTAAAAAAGGAATAATTCGTAAAAAAACATTTCAGTGCCGAAAAATGTAAATAGAACCGTGGAGTTGTGACTGATATGCAATGAGTATTCAAGCCTTGTACTACATAATCCTTAATTCTGCCTCAAAACAATTCAGACAATTGTAAAAATCTTTGGTACTATCCAAAGTTGTCCCCCAATTAAAATTAGCTCAAAAAGTTCATAATCAATACATACGCATGAAAGTACAATGAAAATTAGAATTACCTAAAAGATTAATTAATGAATACCCATTTAAAGGTACATACAACAGTAGGAAGCACACACAATATAAAAGGAAAGTATATTTTTTGAATGCTGAAGCCTTAAGACGTATCATCAAATATTATCAAGCCTTAAGACGTATTATCAGTCTGAAGAAGGATCTTGACCCAAAACGCCACCCATTCCTTCTCTCTTGAGATGTTGCTGAGACCTGCTGAGTTACTCCAGCAATTTGTGAAATAAATATTATCAAATAATCTAGTAATTTACAACCAAGCTCCTTAGTAAAGCTACCAAGTAGAGGGGGAAAAACAGGGTAAAAGTGTGAGAGAAGAGAAAGAAAGAAAAAGTAGAGAATAAGAGAAACAGCAACTAAATAAATCTCTGGCAACAGAGACAATATAAGAGAACGTTCTCTATGTTATATATTAATGTGCTTATTCTCTTCCCAGTTTAAAAACTTCCCAAGCATTTTGAAAGGTGATCAGCTTCCATTTCTCTGCACCTTGCATTATACAAACAGACAGTCAATCATGTTTGAGGGAAATCTCTACTCATGATTTTACTACACATGAAAACAAAAACTGATTTTTAACTCTAAAAGCTGGTCTGAGGTCTCTTCGGTGGAAAGCAAGCACTTCCAAATCTAGATATGAATGACCTAAATACTAAAAAAAAAATCAGGTTCTTTCTACAAAAAAAAAGCTAAAAGAAATACAATAAAGTAAAATCAATTTATTGGTTTTACTTTATACAGTCTTATTTTGGATGAGACCATTGCTGGCAAAGTCCGCATTTATTGCCCATCGCTACTTGCCCTCTAGAAAGTGGTGGTGAGTTATTTTCTTGATCTGCGCCAGGCCTTATGGTAAAGATACTTGGGTTTACTTGAATCATTTTTTATTATTGTTTCAACAGTGCAGATCACGCTCTATCATCTTTATTTATTAATTTTAACCAATTATTTCACAATATTAAGTCATCATGAACATAGTAATGAACTGCTCAGAGAGGACTGCAAACAAAGATTAAGCTGATAATTCTGCCTGGCTCACCATGTACATGCTGCATCTGGCCATCATGAGGTCATTTCCTCACCAACCATGAAGCTGAATTTGGGTCTTCAGTAGCAGCACAAATCAGAAGATGGTGAATACACAAAACATTTTACAACATGGATGGTGTTCTTTTCTAGAATTGTAAAGTAAATTAAGGGAGGTTCAAAATGAGCCACTGGCTCACTACAGGCAAAGACCAATTTCACCCCATATGTTTCTCTAATTTGCTAAGTAATAATAATAATCCAATATCGAAAATTCAGTTCTTCAAGTAAGTATAAAACTGTCTACTTGGGGCCATTCTTATCGTTTTCAAGTAAATTATGTCAATATTAACCTGGCAAAATTGAGAACAAACTGACTTGTTTTGTTCCAGGCACTTTACTCATGGAGTGCACAATATGGTATCTGGTGGAGCAGCTTCATCACACTGACATGAAGGAACTGTCAGTTGGAAGCGGGAATCATTTTTCAGAAGACGACATCCTGATGTGTCTAATGAAGCCTTTCTGCTGACAACTCATTTACTATAAATACCCAACAATAATCAGGTGAAGAGGGTTAATAAACTACTTAGATAATTAGTCCTGCACAAGCTGTGTGTTACAAAGAAAGCAAGAAAATATGTAAATGTCTGGTGAACGTATCTTCATTTGTGCTGTATTAATCTGCATCAGACTTCTTGTGAGGTTCAGTTCTGCATCAAGTTTATAATGTGTTTGAATTGCTATATAATAGGCTGAAAATTAGAGAACACACGCAGAGCAGCAGCCTGTGTGCCATTTGTTGCAAATACAGATTAATATTCAGTTAGGTTTTTTTTTTCTTCAAAAACCTTAAAGAAGTATTTCCAGGCATTCCGTACAGCGTAGATGTATACTTTCAATTGTTTTTAAGAAAATCAGATAGAACTGGCCATAGTGAAAATGTTATCTATATTGCAAACCCAAACACTCGTCATTTTATTTCCTTTCCATGCATCGTCCATATTGAGAACTGATTTTCATAATCTCCCTCCTGTCCAACCCATTCTAGCCAGTGATGAGATTGTTGATTCTACCAGTGAATCAACTATAACCACCCTGTCCACAATCATCTCTAGAATGAATATCATTCATGAAATAAGGTTTCTTAAGAGCTCATTGTAGATAATCGCATGAGTACCATGGTTTTAATGGAAAATTGGTGGAGCCATCTTCCCTTAAATGTTCCCTTGGTCAGACTCTTCATTCAGAGGCATTTAAAGGCAATGGTGCGTTATAACAGAATACTCCTTGGTCAGCCTTCTTCTCCTCTCCCTTCTTCTCCTACCTCTCTTGAAATCCTAGTTCTCTACTGCTCAACAAAGTGGTATGTTTTTATCCTACCAAGATATCTTCACACTTTTCTTCCATCAGTCTTTGCAGAGTACTTTCAACTGAAATGTCATGTTCTCTGCCTTCGCAATTCACTGCCCTTTTAACTCATTAATACCTTTTCCATTAAATTCCCTGTTCATATTCAGTCAGCCACTGGACCTTGTTATTCCTAACACATGTTGAGAAAGAGAAAGACTGAGGAATTATAATAAAAAACAAACAACCATGCATTTTCTATGGTACCTCAGTTGTGACAAAACATCTGAGGCACTTGACAGGGGTGGCATGAAACAAAAAATTAGTACTGAACTGTAGCAAATGACAAAAGCTTTACTAAAGAACCAGCTGAAGCCAATGAGAGCAGGCAGCTGGAGAGTTTTACTTGCAATAAAATCAAGGGCAAACAAACGGTCAGAGTCAGAAAAGATAAGCTGCAAGTAAAAAATCAGAGTTCTCCATCAAGCCAAAACATTAAGGACAGCAGTCTTCTAGCTCAGTTCCAGCTAATTTTCTGCTTATGGAAATGCAGGGCAAGAAGCTGAATTTGTAACAGTAATCAATCACTTCAGTCTTAAGCATAGTTAAGTGGTTGTCTTACCTGTGGGCTGCGTGAAGGATGCAGAGAAGCTTCAGAGGGATCTAGACATGCCAGCTGAGAAGCAAACTTATGAAAAGTATTGGTGTTCAAAGAGACGTGTTAGAATCAGTTCCGATATCATGGAGGTAAAGCAAGCAGTTAAGAAGGCAAACAATATGTGAAAGAGAATTTGAATCAAGAGAAAGTATGCTACAATTACTGAAGTGATCAGACAGAGGGACAAAACCTAATGGGTTAATATGCACATTATATTATTAATCTTTACATGCAAAATATGTTAGAACTAGTCTTTTGTAGAGACTAGTTGTAACATATTTTGCATGTAAAGATTAATAATATAATGTGCATATTAACCCATTAGGTTTTGTCCCTACATGAGATAAGAGATATCTGATGACCCACATGAAGAACATGGTAATTGGAGATAGCAGGTCTGGTTCTCAAATCATCATGGTATCCAAGGGTCATAACTGAAAAAGGGGATATTTCACCAGATCAAGAGCCTGCAATTATGAGATGATCAAGGGAAGATGATGTCAAAATGCTTGAGTTTTCACCTACATATTATCTCCTCTCAACTCTGACCCTTTGTTTGCTCCTGATTGTACACCTTTGCATTTTGGGATGATCAAAAGTCAATGCTGGGGGTCTATGTTTTGTTGGAGGTACTTTATCTTATCATTACATGTGTATAAAAACTGCCATGCACAATCAGCAGGAGGGTATAAGGATACTGGAAAGGCGAATGGGCCTCTCTCTCTCCCTCCTGAAGGAGAAACATTGATTGAATGAACGTCTCTGTTTGATCTGAGGACTAGGCCCATGTCTCTTCCTCTACACATTATGTAGACAATTGATGAAATGAAACTTCTGAACATTGTGTACATGTTTGAGGAGCCAGACACAGAGATCTGCGTTTGTTGCCCTTTCCTCTCCAGTTATTCAGCATGTTAATAACTGTGACTTCCTGAAATGAACCAGGGATAGTTTCAGTGATTTCAGTGAGAGTGAGAGATGTCCTTAGCCCACATTATTTCCTTAACTTGCAATTGCATTATCTGGGTGGATCAAAAACGATCAATTGACACAACTGCAATATTACATATGTTTATAGATCCTGGGTGCTGCTTATATCAGACTCCTGTCCAGATTATTCTCACCATTTGTATGAGCAGGTGAGGGTGAGAAGATTTAATTGGAACCCAAGGGGATTTTTTTTTTTACACACAAATGAGTATTTTACACAAGTGCGTATATGGAATGAGCTACTAAGGAGGTTGTTGAGGCAGGTACTATCACAATGTTTAAATGACATTTACACATGTGTTTGGACAGGATAGATTTAGAAGGATTCGAGCCAAACACAGATAGGTGGGACTAGTATAAATGGGGCAAGTTGAGCCGAATGGCCTGTTTCCATATTGTATGGCTTTATGAATTTGTGACTCAGAAATTATCAAGTAAAAGACTCAAAGTTGTTCTTGAAAAATGTTCTTGAAAAATGCTGACCCCTGCGAACCTCTGGTCGATGACTATTCAAATTGTAGAAGGAGCAGTTGGGACAGCACTGAATACCTCAAAACGATGCATTGGGAATACTAAAAAACATTTAGTGCCTATCCCCAATTGCTTGAGAAAATGGTGGTGTACCACCTACTTGAAACGTGTGGCCCGACTAGTGATGGTTAGGAGTTCCAGGATTAAGATCCAATGATACAGAAGAAACTTTAATATATTTCCAAGTGAGGACTGTGTGCATCTTAGATTGCAATATGCAAGTGGTAGTGTCCCCATGTGCTTACTGCTCTTGTCCTTCTTGATGATGGCAGTTAAATAGCCTCAGTGTGTATTATAAAAATAACATAAATACCGAGCATGCTTCCTGGTAGAGGATTTGTGATGTCTAGATTTGGTTTTGGATAATTTCACTTTCATCATTATTTCCACATTAACACAATTTTTGTATTTGTTTAGCAACATTTATATTGGCAAAGAAAATCCAATTTCACATGGGTAGGATGAAAACAAATGGATTAGCTTTTTAACCGTTTATCATAGTATGAAATTGTTTGAAATGACAGCTGGAATGAGTCTTTCAAAACCACACACCCAACAACAGCAACGCAAAATTTATTTAAGGTTCACAGATAACATCTTTTGTTTTTAAATTATCTGAAAATTGACTTCAAATACAGTAAATCCTCGTTTTAACGGACCTCTTTATAACGGATTTCAGTTATAGCGGACTGACCTACCACGACGGCTGTCCCAGGCCGCCCCCGGGTTTTGGATAATTCCATTTCCCCAGCCGCTCACAGCACCGGCCACCTGCACCGCCGCTGCCACCATCGCAACCACCACCCGTCTGCTCCGAGACAGTGCCTGCCACTGCCAGCGCCGCCACAACCATTACCTGCACTCAGGCCATCTGCTGACCACGTCCAATGACTCACCCAATTCTCGCCTCTCCCCCAGCCGCCAGCAAGCTGGGGCCGTCGAATCTCCTGGATTCAAGGGCAAGAGTCTGAAGAAAGGTCCTGACCCGAAATGTCACCTATCCATATTCTCCGAAGATGTTGCCTGACCTGCCAAGTTACTTCAGCACTTCTTGTCCATTTGTGTATTAACTAGCAACTGCAGTCGTTTGTTTCTACTACTTGAACGATGATAATGCCGTACTCAGTTATAGCAGGCAATCAGCAATAACGGACAACATTTCCCCCTCCCTCCCTCCTATGGTCAGTTATAATAAGGGTTTACTGTATAGGGAAAGCTTGTATTTCATACATCTCTATTTTGGGAAGCTATGCGGTTGTACTAAATGATCATTTTTATATTTTTAACTAGACCAAGTAGACCCGTTGGGCCCAAACCTCTCCTGCATTGGTGCAGTACCCTCTCCTCCCCATCACCCCCCCCCCCCCTCTCCCTCTCCCCTCCCTCCCCCTTCCCCTGCCCCCCCTTCCCCTCCACCCCCACTCCATCCCCCTCATCCTCCCTCCTCCCCCTCCTTCCTTCCCCCCTCCCTCCACCCCCTCCCTCCCTCCCTTCCCCCTCCCTAGGAGATAGATTTAAACTTTAGAATGTGAATAACTTTTAAAATATAACACCGATTTCAATGAAACTTCTTCAATTAGCACCAAAGGGATGACGGCGAGTAAGGTGGGCCTAAAATTCTCATGCTACCGTGTACCATTTTGGCTGTAGTTCAGAAGCAAACAAACAAACAAACGAGAGTTTTAGTATATAGATTATACAGTGATATTCCAAATTCCTCAACTCCAGACAATAATGTTGCAAATGTAATAATATCACCTTAAGCAATAAATGTGTTTGAGTGACTGAGATTTTATCAGATTAACAACATCTCTGGCTGCAAACAGTACATCTGATGGTTCTTTTGCACACTGTGAATGCTTACCATAATGAAAGTTATTTTCACATAATGCAAGCTGTTTTTATATAATGAAAGTTTTTTAAAAATATGTCCAGCTTTGTTTCCATTTGGACTGCTTGCTCCCACCAGAGATAAGACACCTCTCTTATGTGGTTACTTACATGACATATATCATCACTCAGAATATACTGGTAGTAAATAGTCTTCTCAATCTCATGTACAAAAATAAGACACCACCATACAACTTAACAAGCTGTGTCTTTGTAAGTTCTGCAACATCTGCGATCCTGCAGCCTGTTGTCCTACCTACAAGACTATCAGAGTTTCTGTAGCTGTGACATTGCCTGCAGTACAAGGTCCTTGTCAATTGTACAAAGTTGTCCATAATTTTGCTATTTGGTTGATGACTGCATGACTTTAAAGTGCTTTGGTAACTCTACAAAAGGTGTCTTTGCTCATGTTCAATTGTTCATTTAAGTTAATGTATTTGTGTTCAAACAAAAATCTTGTGTCTTATCTTTCAGGCAAGAAGTGCTGCAGGCAGTGAGGAACAATAATCCCAAATGGAGCAGCTTGGAATGGAGCCAACATCAGATTCAGAATCAAACTGGATGGTCATATTCTTTTCATTTTCAACTTGGCATGCATCTGTACCAATAGCCCTAATTCAGTGTTCTCTCAACCTCTCTTTAATTTTATTTTTTAAAGTCCTGTTAGGCCTTTGATTATAGATAGCTGTTGATGCAGTTTGCAAATAAAAACTTCTGTGCAAATAAAATGATTTTTTGTAACCGTAATAATCATAACTTGTTTACTTCATATTAAACACATATGGTTTATTTGGTTCTAATTTCAATATTTCCAAACGTGCTGTTCGTTAAAGTATATTTTCATTTCAACTCAATACATGTAAGTATTGAGGCACAGGTAAGTGGCTTTTGTCGTCAACGGTTCCACGGATCGGTTTTTGGTGAGAGGGGATGGGGTGGGTGAGGGGTTGGGGTGGGGGGGTTGGGGTGGGGTGAGGGGGTTGGGGTGGGGGAGGAGGGGAGGGGGACAGTGGAGGGGGATGGGGTGGGGGCAGTGGAGGGTGATGGGGTGGGTGAGGGGGGATGGGGTGAGTGAGGGGAGGGGGGAGTAGGAAGGTTGGGGTGGGGGGGAAGGGAAGGGAGGGAAGGGGAGTGGGGGTGTGGTGGGGAATGGGGGTGAGGGGAGGGGAGGCAGTGGAGGTGGAGGGGAGGGGGGGATTGGGGTGGAGAGAAGGGGGGAGTGGGGGTGGGGTGGAAGGGAGGGAGGAGTGGGGTGGGAGGGGGTATCTGGGGGTGCAGGGAAGGGGAGGGGGGCATGTGGGAGTGGAGGGAGAGAGAGTGGGGGTGGGGGGTAGGGGGGAGTGGGGGTGGGGGGGAGTGGGAGTGAGGGTGGTAGGTAGGGGAGGGGGAAGGGTGAGGTGGGAGGGGAGGGGGGGAGTGGGGGCATATGCTTTGCTTGCCTTCAGCAAACAGAATATTGAATCTCAGTGTGAGGAAGACATGTTGCAGCTTTCCAGGGCCTTGGTTTGACTACATTTGGAATAATGCATGCATTTCTGGTCGCCCCATTACAAGAAGGATGTGGAGACTTTGGAGAGAGTGTAGGAGACATTAAAAAGATAGTGGTTGGTGGCTGAAATGCACTGCCAGGGGTCGTGTGTAGTGGTGTTTTAGAGGCCTCTAGATAAGCACATGGATATGCAGGGAATGGAGGGATTAGATCACATGCAGGCAGAGGAGATTAGTCTAACTTGGTGTTATATTTGGCACGAACATTGCGGGCTGAAGGGCCTGTTCCTGTGCTGGACTGAGTACATGTATGTATTTAGACAAAACAGAATGATTGCTCAGTAGGGCTACCATAACTATATCCTGTTGTGCAATATCCTTAAAAATTTCCTGTGTAGTTATTACTCATTTAAAATCGATAGGCTCTACATTTCACTAAGTGTAACTAATGCGTTGGAGATCAAATTTCATAGGCTCTGCTATCGACACATGGCTTCATTGTTAACAGTGCAAGTCAGCAAAAGAGAATTGTATTCAGTTAGTATAAGCATGGTATCGACAAGTGAAGCTGCAATATAAGGATTTGTGAAAGGTAATGTTGTGATGTCCTACAATGAAAAGCACAATCATTTGAGGTAGTGTCTACTTTAAACATATAACTTGCCCATTGTACATTGGCACATGACCTGGCATTGGGCCTGTCCTATTTGGTAGCTATGTATATTCTGTCAGATTTACTTTACTGTGAAAGTTTAGTTGTGTTTAGACCTGGTGTTTTTGAATATACCCCTGACAGTCTGCCAATCATGTGGACCCAATAAAATATACAGGTAATGATGTCCAAGTTCCCCTACAATACTCCATTGCCTTGGGAATTTTGTTATCTCATGGCCGCTTCTGCCCCAGGATGCCCCCTGTGCATGATGCCAACATACTCTTTTTGTAGTGAGACCAGGATAACAGCTTTGTGGCCCATTACAACTCCACCTTCAAAGGTTAATTCATCCCTGAAAGGGAAATATGGCTGAATAGCATGCGGAAGCATGTGTTGTTTGCTGGGCCATCCATGTTTGATGATGGTGGTGAGTGTCTGTAAAGTCGCGTCCTCTGCCATGTGCAACTTCAATTCCTCCAGGCGAGACGAAGAAATGTGATTGACCACCATAACATCGAAGCTGTCCTTCTCGGCTGCATGCTGGGCTGTAGATTTCCTGGGAGCCCGAGACAGAGTGTCTGCCAGGTACATAAATTTTCCACATTGTAAACATGGGTGATGCTGTACTTCTGAAGTTGTAGCATCATCCGCTTAAGTCTTGCTTGAGCCACATGTATGGGCTTGTTCAGAATGGTGACCAGTGGTTGGTGGTCCATTTCGATGGTCACTGGCTTGCCATAGATGTAGTCGTTGAACTTGGCACATGCAAAAACCACCGTCAACAACTCTTTCTCAATTTGAGCATACCTAGTCTCAGTGTCCGTCATAGTCCATGAAGCATAGGCAACAGGCCTTCCGACCTGCAGACATGCCGCACCAAGGCCGTACTGTGAGACATCACAGGTGAGCGTGACTGTCTTATTGACATCATAGTAAGACAGGACAGGCAGGCGAGACATATGCCGTTTCAGTGCATCAAAGGCATGTTGCTGCTGCTCATGCCACGTCCAGGCAGTATCTTTATGAGTGAGCTGTCACAGGGGAGCCAATAGCTAGCTGAAATTGGGAATAAATTTACCGATGTAGTTGACCATCCCCAGAAACCTTTGCAAAGAGGGGACATCAGCCGGCGCCGTCATCTCACCAATAGCCGACGTTTTGAAGGGGTCAGCTTTAAGGCCTTTGCTTGTAAAGATGTGCCCAAAATAGCTAACCTGATTCACCCGGAACTTGTATTTGAGATGATTACGCTTCAAATGCACCTCTCGGGCACGGTTAAGCACCCGTCTCAAATTTGCATCACGTTCCGCAAAGTTTTTACCTGCAATGATGATGTCGTCAACGATGAATGCACAGGGATGCCCATCAAAAATGTGTTCCATGGTATGCTGGAACACCTCACTGGCAGAGTTGAGTCCAAACGGCATCCGTAAAAACCTGTTGCGGCCAAAAGGAGTGCTGAAAGTGATTAGCAATGAAGATTTATAATCGAGCGGAATCAAATTCTGCAGAAAGAGCTCGTCTTCCAACACAAAAAGTACTGTTGCGTTTGCCATGTGTGCAACCACTTCTTCCACTGTGCGCATGGGGTGGGGTGGCCTTTTCAGAGCAGCATTCAGGTCCCTTGGATTGATGCATGTACGGATTTCTTGTTTGTTCTTTTTGTTGGCTGCAACCATAGAGGACACCCAATCGGTCGGCTCCGTTACCGGCGTGATGACACCCAATGCCTGCATCCTGTCCAGCTCAGCTTTGACTTGGTCCTGCATAGTCACAGGAATGCGATGTGCTGGACGAACAACAGGTCTCACATCCGGGTCCAGTGTCATTGAATAGGTCACTGGTAGCTTTTCAAGCTCGTCGGTAAAGAGATCGCTATACTCCATAAGAATTTGGTGTGGAATATCATATTTAACAGGGGTCAACTGGTGTACAACCTTGCTGAACAAGACCAGCCCCATTTCCTGGCATGCACGAAGTCCTAGCAGTGGCACAGCACCTTCCTGGACAACATAAAATGGAAGTGTGTATAATTGTCCCTCGAGGTGGCATTGCAACTGCACCATTCCAACAGGTTTGATTTTGGTGTCACCATACGCAATTAGGGTGGTGGCTTTACTGCACAATTTTAATTGTTCACCATCCCGCAGACTCATAAAGGACTTATTGGACATCATGTTGTACTTAGTACCAGTGTCCACCTTCATTTCTACTGATACACCACTAACTTGCATGGTGACCATAGCTTCGTAATTTCTTACTCTTTGTGCATCAAACGAATCCATTTGCAGTGTGATCCCATCAACATCGACCGTCTCATCGGCACTGCTGTGGGTTTGATCTGATTGCAACTGGTGAACTAGCTGTTTGGGTTTCTCCCTGCGATAAGTCTGTTGTGTGGATTTGCAGCAACTCCTGAAGTGATTGCATTTTCTACAGGCACAACACTGCCGACCAAAAGCTGGACACTTTTCCCTTTGAGCTGCATGGTTGCCTCCGCAATTGTAGCAGATGGCAATAAATCATGTCCCAGCCTTTTCCAACTGGATTTTCATCGTTATTTCAGGCTTACGTTCTCTCCAGAACACAGCCTGAACTGCATCAATATTTGTGGCTGATCGCTGCACAACAGTTAGCGTTTTATTATGCGCTTCGGTCATCTCGTGAACTTGACAGGTAGAAATAGCCTTAGCCAATGTCAAGTCACAGTCATGCAGAAGCACCTTCCTTAGTTTATCGTCACAAATACCACATACCAGTCTATCTTTGATAAGCTCATCACAGAGCCCTCGAAACCTGCAGCTCCTTGCTAGTAACTTTAAAGTGTTAACTTATACCTCAATAGTCTCACCAGCCTTCTGATTCCAGGTGTTGAACTTGTGTCGTTCCATGGTGAGATTAATTTGAGGGCTACATAACATTCAAAATTTCCTCGAGACATTGAGGATCCTCTTCCGATTCAGCGGGAGTGACAACCTCTTCTCTGTCTCCCACAGCAGGCTGCCTCACCTCCTCCGCATGCACAAACGATCTTGCACGTTCGATAGCCTCCTGTCCTGCAAGGTTGAGAAGAATATACCCTTGTGCGCGGGTTGGCTTGTCGGAGTGTGTGGCTGCGACAAAAATGTAATATTCCTCCTCGAAGATGCGCCATCTCTCGCCGATGTTGCTGTCGAAAACAAGCGGGTCCGGCTGAATGCATCAGCCATGTTTGTTGGCAAACAAACTTTTCGATCTCTCTTGCAGAGAAGAAGAGTGAAAAACTCACGAATCTCAAGCCGATGAAGTTTCGGATCAATACTTCTGGCACCATGTATGAAGTAGTGTGAATCACGACAAGTAGTTTAACTTCATAATGTGTATTATTAACCACGAGGCTGTGGACCAAAGACAAAGCCTGTACATTCCATCAGTATACTCCATGTCTGACTGAACCTCAATAGCACGCATGCGCTAGATAAGATACTTCAGGAACAGTCTAAACAAATACCCGACGTGGATCAAGAATATAGTGACTGATCTGCATGCTCTAAATGCCCAAAGATTAAATATCTTCAGCACCTTCATCAACTACATTCCTTCTACCATGTCAGAAATGGTAATGCTTGCTGATGATTGCACTATCTTCAATTCCATTCCCATCAAATACCCTAAACATCATTATCGTGCAGTACTGTAGTGTCTACATCTACAAAACACACCATATTTAATTGCCCAAACTCCTGTGACAGTGACCTCTACCACTAAGAGAAAGACAGCAAGCATGTGACAACACCACCAATGCAAGTTTCACTCCACGTTGCACACTGACATGGAAATATTTCTGTTTTCTGGCATAGCATCACTCTAAACTGTAGGGCATTTTGCAGTTATAATGATATAAACTATTGCAATCCAGTCCTCTATGAAACGGATTACATTTTTTTTACAGAGATGGCTCAAAATTTCTGCTCATTGTTCATTACTTCACCCAGGCGACATCATTGGCAAACATATTTGTTGGAAAATAATGGGAAAGCAGTTGAACTGATATGAATTTAACACAAATCAGAACTATCCTGAAAATCGTACACTGCCTAGTTTTTTGTGGATTTGGCTGATATGGCTCAATGCTACTCACGTTGGTTTAGACAATAGACAATAGGTGCAGGAGTAGGCCATTCGGCCCTTCGAGCCAGCACCGCCATTCACTGTGATCATGGCTGATTATCCACAATCAGTACCCCATTCCTGCCTTCTCCCCATATCCCTTGACTCCGCTATCATTAAGAGCTCTATCTAACTCTCTCTTGAAAGCATCCAGGGAATTGGCCTTCACTGCCTTCTGAGGCAGAGAGTTCCACAGCTTCACAACTCTGTGAAAACATTTTTCCTCATCTCCGTTCTAAATGGCCTACCCCTTATTCTTAAACTGTGACCCCTGGTTCGGGACTCCCCCAACATCGGGAACATGTTTCCTGCCTCTAACATGTCCAATCCCTTAATAATCTTATATGTTTCAATAAGATCCCCTCTCATTGTCACATGTACCGAGATACAGTGAAAAACAGTATTGCATGCTAACCAGTCAAATCATACTTAGCAAACTATCTTGCCTGACAAAAAAATAATTTTCTGTGTATTATAATTGCCCCTTTGTATTTTGTATAACATATTTTAAAGTTTAAAAACATTATATTTCTATTTCTACCTTAACCATTTGTTCCTAACTTTATGCAACACTCTGCATGATGTTTAAAGTTAAAGGTTGTGGGTTTTGCTTTTGGATGTGCAATGAGAATTCTTCATTGTATTTGGCCTTTCAGATGCCTTAACATAATTTGCAGGGAAGCCCTTCAATTCATGCCTGACACCACTGGGATCCCTCATGTTTTTATTGTGTGTGCATGTGCGTGTGCGTGTGCCTGTGGTGAGCCAGCATCATTGTTAACCAGTGACTAAATTCTGGTTTAACACATGGCTTCTATTTTGAGGTTCTGACAGGATTAGCAGGGTCAGGCACAAATACATGACCAGTGTGAGGTCTGGATATTATTAATTTTGGAATTCGACTTTGACAATTTTCATGCACTGCTCACTTGATGGTATCAGCAAATTTTAGTGGCCTCTGAAAACCTGTTGACATGATGTTACCTACTCTGAAATTAGCTTCCATTGAAATCATATATGGAGGGTATTACGGTGGTGATGAGAGAGCTAAAATCCTGGAGGTAGCTTAATACTCTGGAAGTTCTCATAAATTAGAACACTTGAGGGAGATATACATCGAAGAGGACGGAAATTGGTCAAGTGTGCCTGTGGCAGCTCTTGGAGAAACCTTGTCATCTGGTCTAGCCTGTATCCATTCCCAAAAGACTATCTCACCTTGGAAAGGAAAGTCTCGTTTTTTTTAACTTTCTATCCAAAATTAGCTATTTTTGTCACCTGAGTTTACATTAATAAAAAATATAGTTGATATAAAAGTTAACTGAATGATTCTGCTGTCCTTTATTGCAGAATTAAGAGACTAGTGAAGAATGCAATATATACAATTATGATTTAAGTTTTGAGAATAGAAGATGAACCAAATCACTGAATAATTACCTCTCCCCTTAATGCTTGCTGCAAGATGTAGAGATGGTATAAACTAGAAACATTTTTCAATAAAGTTTATACTAATAAAATATTTCAATGCTTAATATCAAGAATGAAAAAATCACAATATTTCTACTAATGAATATGTTCAGAGGGACCATTTATAGTATTTTAAAATGCTTAAAATGTATATGTCTGATAGAATAGATCAAAAAAGCATTCAAAAAGCTGAATTTAGCACCATCAAACATTATGACAAATCGGGCACTCAGGCATAAATGGTGCTAGATTGTATTTTATTTATTGTAGCTTTCAACTAAAAACAATTCAACTCTTGGAGAAGTCCAGCTAATATTTTTCCAGTTAATACCTCTGAGCCAAACAACTTGATATCAGTTTAAATAACAATCTAGATATACATAAAGATGTTGTAACTTACACTCTTTACAAAAATACACCATGCAAAAGAATAAAAACAGAAATATAATTCTAGCTGTCAGTAAATATTCTGGCAAAAATTAATCAACCATTCATCCATTCAGGCTCTTTACACAGCCTTTGTCAAATAGGGAATTCAACAAGATTTCTTCACTCTTCCAGGCATTCATTTGAATGAATTGGAGAATCCATCAAGCTCTATTTGATTTATTGAAATGTCTCCCGACTCAGCAGTAGAACTTCAGCAAATGAACTTGTATTATCGTTCCTCCACCACAAAAACAGCAGCAATTCCAAATTTAACTGTTTTCTGCATCTTCTGAATAAGCATGTTTTTTTCCAAATGCTGAATTATACCACTCTCTCCAGCACTAATATTCAATATCACTCTCACTCCCACCACCCACTGCATTGCCACCAACATAACTATTCAAGCATTTTAGTTTGTCTGAAAAGGGACTAATCACCATCACCATGATGTGCATGCAAACTTACCTTTGAAACTTTGCATCTGAGTTGTGATGTCATGCAAATACTTTGTATAATTGCTATATGATAGGTAATTAGCACGAAAAATGCCCAACCGTGATCTAATATTTTCAAGTTCAAACTTGTGCTTGAGATTAATCTTTGAAGATAGACTAATATATATTTTCTACTTAGGACAACAATCATGACAAAATTCAAACCGCAAGCATGAAAAACAGTGAATTATTGCAAGTAAAATAAAGCAAAGAACCCATGAATTGTGATCCGGCATAACCCTTAATATGTTTTATTTGATAAAAAGTGACAAGGTAGAAAATATTTATGTCAGACAGTCCTTTAAATTGTCAAATGTGTATCAGTTGCACAGAACACTGTTTAAACAAGGGTTTTATCCATGGGTACCCTCCATTGAACCCTGCACAGTACATTCATCATGCTACAGCTTCTCTGTTTTCTCATAAAGATACATGACCTTTGCCTATTAAATTTCATTAGTAGGGCACCACACAAGGCTCCTTTTCACATGACAGAATACAATGTAAAACATCCTTGCCTCAAGGATTAGTGGGAAGTATCCTCTCTTCAATCTTTGTCCCTAGGAGGCACTTTTAACACCTGCCAACCCCAGTACTATCATCAGAAAAACATTTAGAGATTCATCTTCAGGCTGGTAATTATCATAGATAATTATTTGTGTGGCTGTATAGATAAAGTTGATCTAGCATAAAAATCTGGTAGATTTTTCAGTAAACACAAAATATCATTACAGGTTTAACTCTTTCAGCGCATTTTTTCCTGTTTACTATTCAACTTCTGTTGAAATATATGAATCTTATCACAAAAATCTGCTCACTTCCATTGACTGTAATAATTTAGTGATGGCAGTGAATAAAGTAACAAGGGAATTAAGAAGTTAGATTGAAAAAGAGTTTTGTTTTAATTTTCATTTCAATTAATGGCGTAATGAAAAGTCTATTTGTGAACCCTTGTATTTTTCAAGCGAAGTCTAATGCCTCCCAGCAACTCATTTATTACAGAATTGATTGCTTCAGAGGAAGATTTCAGAAATAAAGATACTTAACTTGAAATGAAACAGAACTATTTACATCATATGCATTTGGTGTGAATAGGAAAAAAATGCTTGTAAAAAAATCTTGGAGAACTAGTGCTTAATTGACTGTTATATAAACAGGTATTAAAGAAATTCTAAGAAAGTGCTACAGAAAGTAATAACTTTAAAATACACAGTAACATAACTAGACAAGTCTGTCTTAAGTAATAAATACTATAGGCATCTGCTTTATTAGAAATTCACATGTAAAGTTGCAAAAATGAATGGAGAAAATTATATAATGCATAGTAAACACAATTAGCTTTCTATAAAAGATACAGTGAAAGCTTGAAATCTAAATTAATAACAGAAAATGAAAGAAAAACTTAACAGGTCAAAATGCACTGTTGAAGAAAGAAGCACAATTAATCCTCTATACAGACTCCTTTAATCAGAACTGGGAAAAGCCAGAGATGTAACAGATTTTATTCGAGTACAGAGGCAGAGATTGGAAGTCGGCGAGAAATTAAGAATACAAGATGATGGTATAAGTTTAAACAAGTGAAAATCCCAAAGAGACAAATTTGGAGTTCATGTAAATTACAAAAACAGCATCATTATCAACAGCTCTGTCTGGAAAAAAATACGTGATTTGATCTGAAATTGTTGAATTAAATATAGTTACATATAGTCTGGGAGACTTAATTGTGCATAATTGAACGAAGGGATGCAGCTCCTCAAGTTTTTATTGAGCCTCAATGGAACAAGCTAATAGCAGAGAGGCTAGAGTAGACACAAGGCTATAACTTAATATGACAGGAAAACAGAAGTTTCAGATGGCACTTAAGGATAAGATGCAGGTGTTTTGCAACCAAGTGGACAATGCTTAAATGTTCTTCAAATCTGAAGAAATAAAATTCTGATACAATAGTGGGAATTGCTAACAAATCAGAAGCTTAGTAACATCACCCTAATTCCTCTTAGGTTTTATATTCACCTATATTAATTGTAACAGCACAATTTGTTTTCTCTTCATGAAAAACATTTGTTTATATTCTCCTAAATATTATCAAATTTAAATGTTTCAGCCACCACGATATCATATGACTCAAAATCATATGCTTAGCATTCAGCTGCTGATTTAGTCAGGTAAAACATGAGCTGTGAAGAAACAGCTGGTGTGGAACTGAAACTAGTTAAGTACACCATGACAGCAAGGAGGATCCTGCAGACACATGTTACATTTACACTTCAACTGTATACTCAGTGCACTGTGAAAACTCTATTATTGCCAAAACATGGTAACAGCAAATCAAAAAACTGCAGAAGCTGGTCATCTGAAATAAAAACAGAAAATACTGCAAATACTCGGCATCTGTACTGAGTTAATGTTTCAGGTTGAAACTCCTTTACCAGAAGACTTCATCCGTGGTGTAGCTGGTAGTGCTGCAGCCTCACTGCACCACAAACCCAGGCTCGGTCCCATCCTTTGGGTGCTGACTATGGGAAGTTTACACATTCTCCACGTGGGTTTCCTTTGGGTGCTCTAGTTTCATCCCACATCCCAAAGATGTGCAGGTTTGTAGGTTGGGTTTGGTTGGCCTCTGTAAATTGCCCCTTTTGTATAGGGAGTGGATGGGAAAGTGGGGATAACATAGAACTAGAGTGAATGGGTGATCAAAGGTTGGCATGCACTCAAGGGTCTGTTTCTACACTATTTAGTTCTATGATTTTATGACCTTTTAAAATCTCTCAATGGTTATGGGAACTGTTTGGCAACACTTCTGGCTCCATTGTACAACAGAAGTTTGCTCTGATCCTTTTTTGAGAAGCCTCAGAAAGCTTAGAGAACTGACTCTTTCAATCAATCAATCACAATTCTGTTTTTTTTTTTAACAGATGCTGCCTCACCTGCTGAATGTTTCCACTACTTTTTTTTTGGAAACATTGCTGCCCCAATTTAAATCCTAAGTAGGGTTGGTTTCAATTACTATGATCAAACCTGGCCAAGGGGACTTCACTGAATGGACAATCGACAGCGAAATCGTACTATTCTGGGAATAATTTCCAGTGGAGTAATGAACAGCTTGTTCAAAGTAGGATGGCATCTTGTGAAGGAAATTGCTTAACTCTTGGAAAATGAATCATCTTTGCAAAATGAATCATCGACAAATCCCCCAAGATTTCTGAAGCTTCTCAAAGAAGTGTGGATCAGAGAGAGCTTTTGTTTCACTATGGAGCTATGAGAATTGCCAAATTGAACCATTGAGAAAGATCTTAAAAGGTTAGAAAATCATAGAACTATATAGCACAGAAACAGCCCCTTCAGCCCAATTAATCCATACAGACTGAGTTGCCTAACAGCGCTACTCCTATTTCTCTGCATTTGGCCCATCTCCAAATCTTTTCTATAACTGCCCAAGTGTCGTCCAAATGTTCCAGTTGTACCCTTCTCTGTCACTTCCTCTGACCACTCATTCCATATACACACCACCATCTGTGTGAAAAAGGTGTCCTTTTAAACATTTCCCCCTCACCTTAAACCAATGTTCTCTAGTTTTAGACTCATTTACCATCGGGAAAAATACTTTTTTTAATCTTATAAACCTCTTTAAAGGCCAATCCTCAGCCTCCTACATTCCATTAGAAGGCCCAGCCTGCCCAGACTCTACTGAAATCCTTTGGATCAGTAAGGTATTTGGATTCATTTCCAGTACTTTTTTTATACAAGTAATGCTTTGTAAACATGTAGCGAACAAAAGAAAAATCAAGAATGCAAAGAAGGCAGAAATAGAAAACTAGAAAATAGAAACTAGAAAAATAATTATCCAAATCCATTACACAGAGTAAAATTCATATATTCAATTATGTTGCATGGCTGTGAGTTAGAGTAACTTTGGTGCTGGGCCCATTACTGTTTGTCAATGATTTGAATGAGAACATACATGGCAAGATTAGCACGTTTGCAGATGATAGAAAAGTGAGTGGTTTTGCAGATAGTGAAGATGGTTGTGAAAAATTGCAGCAGGATCTTGATCGATTGACCAGGTAGGCTGAGGAATGGTTGATGGAATTTAATACAGAGAAATGTGAGGTGTTGCATTTTGGGAAACCTGGGCAGGACCTACAGAGTGAATAGTAGGGCTCTGGGGAGTGTTGTAGAGCAGAGGGATCTAGGAGTACTGGTGCATGGTTCCTTGAATGTGGAGTCGCGAGTGGTCAAAAAGACTTTTGGCACATTGGCCTTCATCATTCAGCCTATTGAATCTGAAGAAGGGTCTCGACCCGAAAAGTCACCCATTCCTTCTCTCCAGAGATGCTGCCTGTCCCGCTGAGTTACTCCAACCTTTTGTGTCTATTGAGTATAGAAGTTAGGTGGTTGTTTAAGATGTTGGTGAGGCCGCATTTAGAGTATAGTGTTCAGTTCTGGGCATCATACGATAGGAAAGGTTGTCAAGCTGGAAAGGGTACAGAGAAGATTTACGAGTACGTTGCCAGGGCTAGATGGTCTGAGCTATTGGGAGAGGTTGAGTAGGCTGGGACTCTATTCCTTGGAGCGCAGGTGGATGAAATGATCTTATAGAGGTGTATAAAATCATCAGTGAAATAGATTGGGTATATGCACAGAGTCTTGTGCCCAAAGCAGGTGAATCAAGGACCAGAGGACATAGGTTTAAAGTGAAGGGGAAAAGATTTAATAGGAATCTGAGGGGTAACATTTTCACAGAAAGGTTGGTGGGTGTATGCAACAAGCTGCCAGAGGAGGTCGTTAGGCAAAGACTATCCCAACGTTTAAGAAACAGTTGGACAGGTGCATGGATAAGTCAGATTTGGAGGGATATCGACCAAACACAGACAGGTGGGACTAGTGTACCTGGGATATGTTGGCCGGTGTGGGCAAGTTGGGCCGAAGGGCCTGCTTCCACACTGTATCACTCTGACTCTATGACTACTCATGGTTTTATAATGTTTCTAATGTGCAGGTTCTGCCCTTGTTCAACTTCCCAAAGTGCAAAACCTCACACATATTTAAATTAAATGCAATTATTCATTCCGAGTCTCACATGCCCAGCTGATCAAGATCCTGCTGCAAGCCTTTGATAATCATCCTCACCGTCTATGAAACTGCGACTATGTACCGCAAAGAAACATGCCCTTCAACCCATCATATTTGTAACATCATGCCTACCTATATTGTCTACATTAATTCTATTTCTCTCTGTGACCAAATGATCAAAGTACATGTCCAGATGCTACTTTAAAGTTGTAACTATTCCTGCCTCTACCACCTCCTCCTGTAATTCATTTGAGATCCTAACCATTCCTTGTGTAATAGATTTCCTCCCTCAGATCCTTTCCTCCCTACCTCGCCCACCCCGAATCGTGGGGCTTGGGTCGGCCCGCCGCGGACCTTTCACCGTCCGGCGCGGCCTGAAATAGGCCGCGGGATTTTTCTTCGCCCGGCGGGGGCTTCAATGTCGGGAGCCCCGACCGCCCCGACGTGGCAACTCCAACAGCCTGACCGCGGGAGAAGATGGCAGGGGAAGAGAAAAATACATTCTGGCCTTCCATCACTGTGAAGAGGTGACTGGAGGAGACTCACTGTGATGGATGTTTCTTTTATTTGGTGTTAGTTTATGATTGTATGTGTTATTGCATTTTTATTGATTATTCTTATTGGTCTTATTGTTGAACTGCGGGTAATTTTTCATTTCACTACACATTTATGTGTACGTGACAAATAAATGACTATTGACTATTGATTGATTGATCTCCGTTAAACCTCCTCCCCTTTACTTCAAGCCTATGCCCTTTAGTTTTAGTCGCTTGCCCAGTATCCTGGCAATGCCTCACATAATTTTATAAAACTATCATGTCATCTCTCAGCCTCCTTCATTCCAGAGAAAACAGACCTAACCTATCCAAAGATAGACACAAAAAGCTTGAGTAACTCAGCGGGACAGGCAGCATCTCTGGAGAGAAGGAATGGGTGATGTTTCGGGTCGAGACGTTTAGGGATAAGGGAAACGAGAGATATAAACAGTGATGTGGAGAGATAAAGAACAATGAGTGAAAGATATGCAAAAAAGTAACGATGAAAAAGGAAATTGGCCATTGTAAGTTGTTTGTAGGGTGAAAATGAGAAGCTAGTGCGACTTGGGTGGGGGAGGGATAGAGAGAGCGGGAATGCCGGGGCCAACTGAAGTGCGAGAAATCAATATTCATACCGCTGGGCTGTAAGCTGCCCAAGCGAAATATGAGATGCTGTTCCTCCAATCTCATGAACAGAAATACAGAGGCTACACTGCAAGATGCAAACCACTGGTTAGCCGCAAAAATAGGATGGCCAGGTTACAGTTTGCCAAGAAGTTCTTAAAAGAGCAAAAGAGTCTTGTGGACAAATGAGGCGAAGATTAACTTATATCAGAGTGATGGCAAGAGCAAAGTATGGAGAAGAGAAGGAATTGCCCAAGATCCAAAGCATACTACCTCCTGTGAAACATGGTGGTGGGGGTATTATGGCCTGGGCATGTATGATTGCTGAAGGTACTGGCTCACTTATCTTCATTGATGATACCACTGCGGACGGTAGTAGCATACTGAATTTTGAAGTGTATAGGCACATCCTATCTGCTCAAGTTCAAACAAATGCCTCAAAACATTGGCCGGTGGTTCATTCGACAGCAAGACAATGATCCCAAGCATACTGCTGAAGCAACAAAGGAGTTTTTCAAAGCTAAAAAATGGTCAATCCTTGAGTGCCAAGTCAACCACCCAATATGAACCCAATTGAGCATGCCTTTTATATGCTGAAGAGAAAACTGAAGGGGACTTGCCCCCAAAACAAGCATAAGTCAAAGATGGCTGCAATACAGGCCTGAAACACCAGAAACACCCAGCAACTGGTGATGTCCATGAATCGCAGACTTCAAGCAGTCATTGCATGCAAAGGATATACAACAAAATACTAAACATGACTACTTTCATTTACATGACATTGCTGTGTCCCAAACATTATGGTGCCCTGAAATGGGGGGATGATGTATAAACACTGCTGTAATTTCTACATGGTGAAACCAAAATGTATAAAAATGGCCTTTAATAAAATCTGACAATGTGCACTTTAACCACATGTGATTTTTTTCTATTACAAATCTTAAATTGTGGAGTATAAATAAATACTCTTTGTCCCAAACATTATGGAGGGCACTGTATATCATATCAGAATAAGAGGTGGAAGGTAATACGATACAATATAACTTTATTCGACCAATTTCACTGCGGGGATGAATAAAGTTCTATTGTATCATATTACCTTCCTCCTCATTCTGAAATGCAATAGTGCATTAAATATTTTTGAACTTCCTCAAGACATAAATTAACCTTCAGACATACCAGGTCTGTTTATCATTAATCTATGTGGAAGTTAAAACTCTCACTCACACACTTTAGCTTTGCTACATGCTTGATTAATCTCTGCATTTATTCCTTCAGCTATTTAATTCACAGCGATGAAATGTTGGCAGAGGTCCTACACATGTTCAAAGTTTTGACTTTGTAATTTTACACAAAAGATCTCTACTGCCTGCTCACCTTTCATTGTAACTGTGTAAACCTCAATTTTTAATAAAATAATTTAGAGTGCCAAAAAAATGCATCTTGTCACTGTTTCCTGTGGGTTTTTTTAAGTGCAACACAATGACTGGATTTCATTATCTCTAAACCATTTAGTAATAGCCCTCAACATGGCAGTAAATATAATTATTTTGGCAACAAGACCCTCTTTGAGCCTCTAAATAGTAAACTCCTTGTACTTGCTAAACTTCCTTCCTCTTGCCCTTTGCACAATTTCTTACAGCAGCAGCCAGCTCTGATACACTTACCAGTTTCAAAGCTGCATTTACCAAGGAAAATCCAGAAACTGATTACCCCTTGATAGATGAGGATCATGCCTCAAAACTGAGAACCCCAACAAAATGAAGTGGCCATTTCCTCAATTCAAATGACAGGTTTGTGCAAGCACTAGACAAATGCTAACATTAATAATGTGGACTTTCTTCAGATCACTGCCGACTTAAGCTTAATAACCTGCATCTAACCAAAGATTCATATGCTAAATTATTCATATGAATTTCTATTTTCTTGAAATCTGAGCTCAAAAGTTCATTTATATTTGGTCAATAGTTGATTTTGAATTATTGAAGCATACCTTCCTTTCAATTATTTAAATAATAAATGAATCTTATTTATATGGTTAATGTCCAAGCATTGCTAACCAGTGGCTAGTATGGGTTAAGAAACAACTGAATTTCACAGCTTTCTGTCTAACCTTTGACAATTGGACCATGTTAGGTCCTCCGAAATGTGAGTGCCCAGAAACTTGAAGCTAGACACTCTCTCCACACTGTCCCCGTTGATAGAGATCGGGGCGTATTCCCCGTTTTGTGACTTACGGAAGTTGATGATATTCCGATGAAGTTACTCACACAGTGCTATTTAGTAGGTTTCAAAATTGAGATTCATGAAGAATGAAGGGTGGGTAATACATCGAAATTAGTAATATGTGCGACCCGGGGGGGGGGGGGGGAGGGGGGGGAGTCTGCGGATGGTAGTTTCTAACACCTAGATCCCTTGTCATTCTTGGTGGTAGAGTTTGCAAATTTGGAAGTCACCACTGGAGTAGCCTGGTCAAATACATGCATTGTATTTTGCACGCACTGAAAGTTACGTTCGCGGGGTGCCACTGGAGTGAAGTCCTTTCGCCTTTAGCTGCTTGGGATTTATAAGAGCTGCAGTCTTCCAAGCAAGTAGAACAACGTAAAACAATAAAAGGAAAGCCTCTGACAATGGACAACTCAGCAATGATAATGCCATTGAATGTCAAGAAGTGGTCAAACTCTCTTGTTCAAGATCATTATTGCAACATTTATGGCATGACTGTTGCTTGCCACATATCTGTTTGTAAATAAACATTGTTTAAGTATTGCTTTTCTACAAGCATGGGTTCATTTGCGAGCATTTGCAAATAGTATTAAAGTGTTGTCAGCACAATGCCCATTTATCAGTTTTACCAGGAATCCTTGGATCAAATGCTGCCTTGATGTCAAGCGCAGTCATTCCCATTCACCTCTGGAATTCAGCTTTTTGGTCCATGTTTGGACCAAGGCTGTAATCAAGCCAGGAGTCCGAGTAGTCCTGTAAGAATCCAAGCTGAACAGGTTAACGATGAACCCAGCATGGGGAACTAAGAACAACGAGGGACCATTGGGGACTAAATGGAATAGTTTGTAACTTTGTCAGCACCCCATATGTGGAGACTTTGCATCCGTGTGTATGCAAAACAAAGAATCTCACTGTGACATGTCACATGTGATAATAAAGTATCATTCAGTCCTTCATGAAGGGTAATTTGGTAGCACTACAAATAACTCCTTTCATCAATTTGCTGATGATTGAGAGTAGACTGATTGAGCAATGATTGGTCAGATTGTATTTGTCCTGTTTTCTGAGCACAGATTAGAACGCTGCGATTTTTCATATTGTCAGTTAGATGCCAATGTTGTAACTGTACTACCTTAGCATGCAAAAATCGAGTGGCTGCCTTGTATATACTCAATGACTGAGCACTGAAATCTGCATAGATTTACAATTGTGCATATAAAAGAATCCCCATCTCAGTCTTAAATTGTGGATCTCTTATCCCAAGCCAATGACTCAAATTTCTACACCCTCCAGCTGAAGGAACAAGCTTCTCAGGTTCCACCTTGCCACTCTTCCAATCTCAAGTGCGTACAGATCAATCTTAGTTAGTTTCTCTTCAAAGGACATCTCCTCCATCCCTTTATTGTGCAAGATTGCATCTGAGAGTGGTGGTCATGTAATACTTGCCCAGACAACATATGTCCTTTTATCTCTTCCCTTTCCACCGTCCAGGGACCCAAAACAGCCTTTCCAGGTGAAGCAGAGATTCACTTGCACTTCTTCCACTGTGGTACAGTGCATTTGGTATTCACCCTGCAACCTTCTCTTCAGTGGAGAAACCGAATGCAGATTTAGTGATCAATATGTGGAGCACATACGTTCAGTCCAGAGAAGTAGCCTGAGCTTTTGATTTCCCACTCATTATCTCACTCCCACACTTAATGTTTCTGTCTATGGCCTCCGGCGTGGTTATGATGAGGGCCAGTGCAAACTTGAACAAAAACCCCTCACCTTCCATCTGGACATTTTACAGTCTGCAAGATTCGAGATCAACATAGAAAATAGGTGCAGGAGTAGGTCATTCGACCTTTCGAGCCAGCAATGCCATCCAAATATGATCATGGCTGATCATCCAGAATCAGTACCCCATTCCTGCTTTCTCCCCATATCCCTTGATCCGTTAGCCCCAAGAGCTATATCCAACTCTCTCTTGAATAAAATTCTCTGACTTTAGATAACTCGCCCTTTCTTTTTGTATATATCAGAACTGGCTGGTTCCGTCAATCACTGTTATTTTGGATAATTGTTTCCCTTTTTCATTCCTTTTGGATTCTGACTTGCTGGATATGTCCCATAACCTTATTATTAGCAACACATTACACAAACAAATCAGTATAATCTGACCTTAACTGCTCCTTAACTGTCACGTAGGATCATCTAACCGGCTGACTAGCAGTCTGTCCGGTTTTTTTTCTCCCTTTTTTTGTTGTGTGTCGGTGTTGGGATGGTTTTTAGGGTTTTTTTTTTGGTTGTGTATGTGTGGGAGGGGGTGGTGGTGTGGGTGGGTGGGTGGGTGTGGGGGGACTTTTCTCTTCCTCACGGCGCGGGGTGCGGCTCGGCTGCGGGGCCTAACATCGCCCGCTGCGGCTCGGCCGCTGGACTTTACATCACCCGGTGCGGCTTGGCCGCTGGACTTTACATCCCGGTGCGGCTTGGCCGCTGGACTTAACAGTGCCCGGTGCAGCTCAGCTGCGGGGCTTAACATCGCCCGGTGCAGCTCGGCTGCGGGGCTTTTCATCGCTGGTGCGGCTCGGCTGCGGACTTGACATCGCCCGGTGCGGCTCGACCACGGGACTTAGCTGCGCAAGGCATGGTCGCGGGCCTTTCATCGCCCGGTTCGGCCGCGAGACGTTTCAGCGCCCGGTGCGGGGACTGTGCGGGTCGGTCGGGGACGAGCTGTCTGTCCGTGGGCGTGGGGAAGAGAGTGGAAGTTTTGTTGCCTCCATCACAGTGAGGGGGTGTTTGGAGTCACTGTGATGGACGTTTGTGTTGGGGTTATGTGTCTTGTGTTCTTTTTTTTTTTTTTCTATGACTGCTATGTAGTTTCGTTCGGTACTTCGGTACCGAACGACAAATAAAGCTCTGTTATACCTGTTATACTGTTAAAGACATTTCCTTTTTCAACCCTCTCCCAGCTACTTTGTTATATATAATTAATTCCATTTTTTTTCTTTTCCCTTTGTGAAGAAGGATTTAGGACCTGAAACATTAACTATTTCTCTTTCCGCAGAAGTTGCCTAAGTTACCAATATATTCTGTTCAGGGTTCCAGTGCCTATACATATATTTTGATTTTCCTCCATCAATACTGACATTTCATAAGTCTCTACCTAATACTACTTTTTGCAATACTTTTTAAATACATTTTTAAAATAAAGGTATACTCCATCTATCAGATCTATCTTATCTAACCGATCCATTAAATCCTCAAAAATGTGTTAAATTTGTCAAACATAATAAACTAAACTTTCTACCCCAAAACAGACGATTCTGGATTCTTTTCATTTTCTAAATGCTCTGTTAATGATGGATTCCGACATTTTCCTACAGCAATTTTACAGGACAATAATTCCTGAGTTTTCTTTCCCTCACTCTTTCCTTAATGAGCAGAGTTAATATTCCAGGTTACTTTGCAGCATTTCCTGATCGCTCATTCAGAGGAAGATTAGTCTGATCTTGTAATTCAAATCAGTGCTTGTTTTGGAATAATCTAATTTTACTCATACTGGTGTGAAGCCTCAGGTGCCGTGGGAATTAAATCAGAAATTAGAAGAATAAGCATGACAAGTAAGCCAGAGGACTAAGACTTGTAAATAAATGAGTTGGAAAAGCAAACAAGTATACATGTATCGAGGTATGGTGTTGAGGGTTAGAAAGTGGTTTAAATAGAATTACGTTCAAAAGAGACGGGTTAGAATAAGTATCCTTTTTTACTAATTCTCCCAAAATTTTATACTTTTTAATATATTCTGGAATATTTGAGAGTACATTTCTCTGATCAGTTATCAAAATGCTCAAATGGAAAGAAAATTCTTCCTCGATTCACAGATTGGATCAAAATACAAATGACATAAAAGATTATTTATATTATTAAATTCCAAAACTGAAGAAAATTGATATGTGATTTTGTTTATGTAGCATGCTTTGTAAATAGCTTTTATTGGACAAAAACTTAAAGTTGCCAATAGAAAAATGAAGCTATGTTTTGATATCAATGAAGGCTTAAACCCTTAACTTTATTTTCAACTGTAGAAAAGACAACTATGAGAAAAATAATAGAGGATCACACTTTCCTTAATACCTAACTGAATTCATGCACAGCGGCATGCTAAAGTGGGCAAAATGTAACGTAGAACTCAAGATGAATAATTCATGAATAAACAGCATTAAGGAACATTAATGCTATAATTCTTATCTAACCACATTCAACGAAACAATTATTTTACAACATTTTATAAACCAGCAAACTCAATGTACAGTAAACCCTCGTCACAACAGACCATAGGCCATGGGGGGGGGGGTTGTCCGTTACTGCCGATTGTCCACTCTAACCGAGCAATGTATTATCATTGTAGGCAGTTGAAACAAAGAACTGCAGATGATGGTTAATACACAAAAAAGACAGAGTGCTCGAGTAACTCAGGGGGTCAGGAGAATCTCTGCGGCATCTTTGGCGAACATGGATAGATGATGTCGGGACCCTTCCGAGTGATTCAGTCTCCAGAGTTACTCCAGCACCTGTGTCATTTCACGTTAAAACTAGGCACTGATGCCGCTGTTCTGCACCAGCGAAGTTCTCCCCATCAGCTCCTCGACCATTTGGCCAGCGCAGCCGCCTTACTCCGCCGTTAACAACAAGACGCACCCAGCCACCAGGGGGCCTCAACACTCCCCCCTGTTCCTTGCAGCCGTTAACACCCTTCAAGGTGAAGTTGGTGACTCCAGGGGAGAAAGATGGTGGCGGTGAAGGAGGGGGAAAGGAGAGGTTGAGTGGACAGAGCGATGGGAGAGAGGGGGCAGCTGCAGTGGAGCAGACAAAACAAAGGGCCTGAAGCAATAGCAGCTGGTGAGAGTGGAGGGAGCCCCACGGTGTTTAAGCACATCTCACCAGCACATGAAGAAAGCACTGCCCCCAGGGCCTACAACGTGAGTCACAACAGCTCCGCCAACCAGACCGAGCGGTGAAGGAGGACTCCTTGGTGCACCTTATGAGCTGGGGGTGGGATCGGAAACAGGGGGCTGGGGTGGCTATGCAAGTCAGAAAGGCATCGGCAGATCTATTCTCTATAACCAAAATCCATTATAAAGGGTTGCGTTAAAACAAAGATTACTGGAGTACAGAGCATTTGTAACAATGGGTTAAATATGCTCAGTAACTCATTCTATTACAATTTTAGAAGTGGATAAACAATAGTGTAAATGTTAGAACATTACAAGCAGATCGCTAATTTTTTTAATAGACTTTGAGCTAAAGCAGAGTCGAACATGCTGTTTAACATTGTTCAACATGCGCAAAGCATTTGCACAGAAACTGATTGAGTTCCACTAGGTGGAGCTAAAACACAGATAAAGACAATGTGCTGGAGTAACTCAGCGGGTCAGGCAGCTTCTCTGGAGAACATGGATCGGTGACATTTCAGGTCGGGAGCCTTCTTCAGACTGATTGTGTGTGGGGTGGCAGCAAAGAAAGTTGGAAGGGAGGAGGGGCAGGACAACACCTGCCAGGTAATAAGTGGACACAGGTGAGAGGCAGATGGTTGGACAAAAGACAGAGATGAAAAAACAGGTGTGAGACAAGAATTGTAGAGTTGCAAGTTGTGAAGCCAGAGGAAGGAATGTTGGTGGAATAGGAGGGGAGGGGAGAAATAGGTGAGACTCCAAGAGGGGCACAGGGGAGAAGGTGAGGTGGGGGGGAAGAGGGTCGTGGAGGGTTGTGTAGGAAGAAGGGAGGGAGCGTGGATTTGTAGTTACCTAAAATTGGGGAATTCATTATTCATACCATTGGGTTGTGAGCTACCCAAGCGAAATACGAGATGCTGCTCCTCCAGTTTGCGTGTGGCCTAACTCTGGCACAGGAGGTGGCCCAGGATACAAGTCAGTATGGGAATTAGATTTTAAAATCAATGTTAGATACAAGTAGGGTACCAGATGACTGGAGGACAGCAGATACGGTCCCATTTTCAAGAGAGGCAGCAGGGAAAAACCGAGTAAAGGGCCTGTCACACAGGCGATTTTTTAGGCGACTGCCGGCGACTGTCATTGTCGTAGCAGGTCGTCGAGAAACCAGCGACTGGACCTCCCCTACGACAATGTCTACGACAAGCTACAACAACCTTCCACCTAGTCGATGTCAAGCTACGGCAAGCTACCGACAACCGGCGAACTAATCATCGCAACTTAGGATGTCCACCTACGACTGCACCTACGACAACACCTATGATAACCTACAACCACACAGGCGACAACCTACGACAACCGAAGTCAACCTACGTCCACCCGCCTCAACAAGCTACGACAAGCTACGACCCTGTCGGTGACAACTGAAGACAATTCACGTCATTTTGGCCTCCAAAACAATGGAATCGCCCAGTTTCCCTATCAAAGGGGGTGTAGGGTAGGGTTTCCAATCATTCTTCATCATGACTACCATGGAGCAACATCAGAGGGCATTGCTCTCACAAGAAGAAGCCCTGCTGCTTGTAGCAGCCCTCATGCTTAAAGATCAGCAAGACAGAAGGACAAGAAAAATGGGGAAGAAGAAGCCCAAGAAGAGGTCTGTGTGATTGAAGCCCTTGTCCCTGAAGAGACCCAGGTTGGGCCAGTATGACAACCTGATGCCTGAGCTCCAGCTAGAATATGAGGCTGCCTTAATAAACTTCACTTGGCTCCCCCCTGAGCTGTTTCACGAGCTGAAGACACGGGTGGGCCCTCTCCTGGAGAAAAAGGAGACCTTAATGAAGATGCCACTGGAACCAGGCCTGCGCCTAGCCATCACCCTCCGCTACCTGGTATCGGGAGACTCCTACAAGAGCCTCTCCTACAGCTTTCTTGTGGCCCACAACACCATCAGCAAGCAAGGTTGTTCGAGAGACCTGTGAGACCATCATCAATGCTTATGAAGATGAAGTCATGGATTGCCCTAGTACACCAGATGAGTGGAAGAGAGTGGCGCAGGGTTTTGGTACCAGATGGAACTTCCAGAACACATGTGGGGCAGTGGACGGCAAGCATGTGGCCATCAGGTGTCCACCCAATGGAGGTTCGATGTACTTCAACTACAAGAAGTTCCATTCCATCATACTCATGCTGTGGAGGATGCAAACTACAACTTCCTATAACTGTATGTGGGCACACCTGGCAGTGTCGCAGATGGTGGGATCTGGAAAGAGACCTCCCTTGGGGAAGCACTGGAAGGAAGAGCAGGCTTTCCTGATCCAGAACCTCTGCCAGGAGAAGACAACCCTGATATCCCATACACACTGGTTGGTGATGACACCTTCCCACAGGTCATGGATGATGAAGCCATACCCTCGCAGCCAGATGTCAAGGGAGCAGAGGATCTTCAACTGCAGGCTGACCAGGGCTAGGAGGGTCGTGGAAAATGCCTTCGGCATCCTCGCCAGCAGATTCAGATGCTTGCTGACCATGATGGAGCAGGAGCCCAAGAATGTGGAGACCATTGTCTAAACAGCATGTGTCCTCCACAACCTGATCCATACCAGAAGTGCAGCAGCAGCAGCCATGGTGGACGGTGACTGAGTGGACAACCAGACAGGCAACATCACACCAGGCTCATGGAGAACTGGAGGACAGGCTGCACCGATGGTGGGACTGGAGAGATTGCCAGGAAACACCTTCAACAAGAGAGCCAAGGACCAGAGAGATCATATCTGCACTTACTACAACTCCGAACTAGGCAGTGTACCATGAGTGTACCAATTCACCAAAGTCAGACCGGCGACAACCTACGTCACCTGGTGACAACCTATGAAAGCACCTACGTCAGGAGACGTCAAGCTACGCTTATTGGCGTCAAACCCACTGACGCTGACTGATGCCAAAAAAAATTCACATTCTGAAAATCCAGCGGCGACTCTTTGGGCGACTGAGGAGACTACTCATGACCATACAGGCGACGCTCCGGTGACCATGTGGCGACAGCCTAATCGCCTGCAGTTGCCTAAAAAAATCGACTAAATGGGACAGGCCCTTAACTATTGCCCTGTGAGCCTAACCATCAGTGGTAAGGAAGATATTGGGG
This sequence comes from Rhinoraja longicauda, assembly GCF_053455715.1. Classification (NCBI taxonomy): domain Eukaryota; kingdom Metazoa; phylum Chordata; class Chondrichthyes; order Rajiformes; family Arhynchobatidae; genus Rhinoraja; species Rhinoraja longicauda. The sequence continues at coordinate 59,777,412 of NC_135955.1, read as the reverse complement.
AAAGTTCTGAGGAAAGGATTGATGATCATTTGGAAAAGCTAGGACTAATCAGAGAAAACCAACATGGCTTTGTCAAAGGCAGATCCTGTCTGAACAATTTAATTGAATTCTGTGAACAGCTAACAAAGTGCATCAATCAGAGCAGGGTGGTAGACATGATTTACACAGACTTTAGGAAGGCCTTTGACAGGGTCCCGGATGAGATGTTGGTCCAACAGGCCCATGAGATCTACAGAAAGCTGGTAAACTGATTCCAAATTTGGCTTGACAAAAGGAGACTGAGGGTTGTATTTCCAAGTGTGAATAGGATTCTGATTGTGATTGTTGTATCCGATAAGAATCAGTGCCAGGACCCTCACTGGTTGTAATATATGTGGATGACGGGTGTGGATGTGGGAGGCATGATCAGTAAGTTCACAGATGAAAGAAAGATTGTCAAAGTTGTTGATTGTGTGAACATTTGAATTTACTAATATTAGGGAAGCTCGTTTATATGTTGAGTTGTCCATAGTCAGGCATTTGTAACCCAGGGTGAGCTTACATAATGTTGAAAAATGACAGGTGTTTCATTGAAACAGAATTTGAGGACAACTATAAAGTCATCAGGTTGCAGGGTATATTTAAGCTGGGAGATTCATGGATTATTAGGTGTTAAGAGAAAAGAGGAATATGGGTTTCATGCAAAGAAGTGGCATGAGGTAAAAGATCACCCATGATCTTGGTCAACGACAAATAAAGCTTAAAAGGCCAGATGATCTCTTGCTGCTTCTGTTCCTGTTCATTGTGAACGGTGAAAACATAGGAGGGCATAAATAAAAAATAATTGGTGGAAGGAGATGAGATGATTAATGATGAGATGAGGAAATGTTTTTCCACCCAGTGCCCAGTGGGTAATGATGATCTGGAACACTTTCCTTGAAAAGGTGGCATTTGTGGAAATCTCCACCACATTTAGCCAATGCTTAGATGTGCACTTGAAGAGCCTTGGTCGGCCGAGCTCAGGACAGAGTGGGGGATGGTGGAATTAGTTGGATTGCTGTTTTCAACTGGCATATACTCAATGGACCAAATGTCCTTCTACATTGCAAATTTTCTTTATTCCGTCCAATTTACTTTGATATTTTGCATTCATTTACATGTGCCGGCTTATTTACATAAAAAGCAGTAGGTTCAAATGGGACACCATAAACCCTTTGTTTCCCCTTCTGTCTTCTGTGTTTAATTGTAAACTCTTATTAAAATTTGAAATATTTAAATGTTTTTTTAACTTTGCATTATATGCAAACTTGGACATGTAGAGGATAACCTTCAGAATCACCTCATGAGGCATGGATTCTGTGCTTGAAATTTTTTTCAAATCTGATCATGTTTTTTTACAATGTTATAAAGGGCTGTTGAGTATATGGAATGAGCTGCCAGACGAGGTACTGGAGATAGATACAATTAAGAGTTTAAAAGGCAGTTGTACAAGTGCTTTGATAGGAAAGGAATAGGATACAGGTCTACGGTGGGCACATGGGATTAGCACAGAGAGGCACGGCACGGACAACAATGGCCCATATCTGCAGCTCCATGATTCCATGAATTTCCAGACCCAAATAGTAGAAAATAAACTAATTGGAAAATATGAAAATGCAAAATAGACCTCGGCTGCCTTAATCAAGATTCAGGAATGCCTTCTCCCCACTCTTGTCAGACCACTGAGCAGCCCTCTCATATTGTAAGGGCTTTCTCAAACTGCCTCAGTGCAGCCCTTGCAATTTTTTATCTGCACTTTCTTGGCAACTGTAACCCTATATCACTATATTCTGCACTCTGGTAGTTTTCTGTTTGCACTACCTGTTGTACTTTTGTATGACTTGATTTTACTCATGTACGGTATGATTTGATTGAATAGCCCACAAGGTTTTTCACTCCATCTTTCAGCACATTTCTCTAACATCAATATCTCTGCAGTCTAAGACTATATATTTGATGCACATACATATCTTTGTTCCTATGAACAACAGAATGTTTCCCCTCTCCCTCTCTCCACTTTTAGTTATTGTTCTTTCTTATCAATCTGATGTGTTTTGGATACCATTAATTACAATTCTGTGCAGGTATAGTTCCCATTGAGTGATTTTGTTGTATTTTCCAGCTCGTGAACAAAATTGACTTATGAATGTAAACATGGGCTGATTTGTTATCCAGGGATGGCCTCACCCAAGCCCTTAAAACATCAAAATCCATCATTCTCAATCTGAATACATGGCACTAAGCACCATATCCTCTTGGAGCCCCTCTGCATCTTTCGCACAAGTTACCAGCTTTGTATCAAAAAACAAGGAAATAATACTCTTACTCCATTTGATCACTGATGTTGATTATGAACAGCTGGGTGTCTGGCACTGATCCCTGCAGCATGCTATTAGTCAGAGGCTATGTTAACTCCCTGAATCTGTTAACCCTAACTCCCTGCTTTCGACCTGTGAAATGCTCCCCAATCTAAGTTCTACACGTTTTATTTACTCATGTCTTCTGTGCCAACGTATCGAAGACCTCCAGAAAGTACAAATGCACCCAAGCTTCTTGTTCCCCTTATCTTTTCTATAAGTTGCAGCCGTAAACTCCAACAAAAATGTCTTTCACATGGATAATGTACAATTTAATTGTTAACTTCTAACTAGCTTCCTACCAGTTCCTCATTGATAGATCTTCCTTATTACTCATGTCAGGCTGATTGAAACTGTTCTTTTTTTTTGCTCACCCTCTCTTCTTAAATAGTTAGATTGCATTAGCTATATTCCAATCTATGAGAAGCATTCTAGAATCAATGAAATCTTGGAAGATCATGATATACCCACTAATTCCACCAACTACTTTTCAAAATTCTACCTATTTACTCATGTATTAATTTTGCATACAGTAATGGTAGTTTATCCCATATCATCATTATATGAAGATGTTTCAATCTTGTAAACAAACCAGTAATTCTCTTCCACACTCCCTGCAATGCAATCACATCTTTCCAGTAACTCACAAGTTATAGGAGTAGAAGTAGGCCATTTGGTCCTCGAGTCTACTCCACCATTCAATCATGGGTGATCTCTGCCTCCTAATCCCATTTTCTTGCCTTCTCCCAATAACCCTTGACACCCGTTCTAATCAAGAATTCGCCTTAAAAATATCCACTGACTTGGCCTCCACAGCCTTCTGTGGCAATGAGTTCCACAGATTAACTACCCTCTGACTAAAGGCTAAAGTAACATGGTGACCGGAACTGTACGTAAGACTCAAACTATGGCATAACCTCTCTGTTCTTATATAGTGTGACTCTACTAATAAAGTAAAACATTCAGTAATTAACCTTTCTGAAGTGCCCTGCATACTTTAAGTCTAAAAAAAATCACTCAATGGGAACCATACCTGCACAGAATTGTAATTAATGGCATTCTAAACACATCAGATTGATAAAGATGAAGTACGAGGGTAAGCTGGCCAAGAATATAAAGAAGGATAGTAAAAGCTTCTTTAGGTATGTTAAGAGAAAAAGATTAGTAAAGACAAATGGGGGTCCCTTGAAGGCAGAAACAGGTGGAATTATTATGAGGAACAAGGAAATGGCAGAAGAGTTGAACTGGTACTTTGGTTCTGTCTTCACTAAGGAAGACACAAACAACCTCCCAGATGTACTAGGGGACAGAGGACCTAGGATGTTGGAGGAATTAGTCAGAAAATGGTGTTGGGTAGACTGATGGGACTGAAGGCTGACAAATCCCCAGGGCCTGATGGATGGTCTGCATCCCAGGGTACTCAAGGAGGTGGCTCTAGAAATTGTGGACGTATTCTGATCATTTTCCAATGTTCTATAGATTCAGGATCAGTTCCTGTGGATTGGAGGGTAGCTAATGTTATCTCACTTTTCAAGAAAGGAGCGAGAGAGAGAAAACAGGGAATTATAGACCAGAGAGCCTGACATCGGTGGTGGGGAAGATGCTGGAGTCAATTATTAAAGAAGTAATAATGGCACATTTGGATAGCAGTAAAAGGATTGGTCCAAGTTAGCATGGATTTATGAAGGGGAAATCCTGCTTGACAAATCTTCTGGAATTTCTTGAGGATGTGACAAGTAAAATGGATGAAGGAGAGCCAGTGGATGTAGTGTATCTGGACTTTCAGAAAGCCTTTGATAAGGTTCCACACAGGAGATTAGTGGGCAAAATTAGAGCACATGGTATTGAGGGTAGGGTATTGACATGGATAGAGAATTGGTTGGCAGACAGGAAACAAAGGGTAGGAATAAACGGGTCCCTGTCAGAATGGCAAGCAGTGGCAAGTGGAGTGCCACGAGGCTCGGTGCTGGGGCCGCAACTATTTACAATATATATTTTCTACGTTTCTATGTTTCTATATTAATCATTTAGATGATGGGATTAACCGTAACCTGCAAGAACTGTGTCCAGGTGCAGCTCCTGAATGGACGTGTGGTGGAGTTGGAGAGGCAGTTGGATGACCTCAGGGCCATCCGGGAATGCGAGAGTTTCCTCGACAGGACCTATTGTGAGGCTGTCACGCCAAGGGTCCAGGTCGAGCGAAGGTGGGAGACTGTTTCAGGGGGGAGTGGACGTGGACTACAGGAGACCCCAGTGGCTGTGCCTATTGCAAATAGGTATACCCTCTTGGGAACTGTCGGGGCAGAAGACGTTTCCAGTCCGAGTGGCGGACCTGTTGGCAAGGATACTCGACAGGGGAGACCGAAGTCAGGAAGAGCCGTAGTGGTGGGTGACTCCATCGTCCGAGGGACGGACAGAAGATTCTGTGGCAGCAGGAGGGACTTGAGGATGGTCTGTAGCCTCCCTGGTGCCAGGGTTCAGCACATCACGGACCGGCTTCAGAAAATCCTAGTGAGGGAAGGCGATCAACCTGAAGTCGTTGTGCACGTGGGCACGAATGACGTCGGGCGGAAGAGGAAGGAGGTGCTACAGCGGGAGTTTAGAGAGTTAGGAAAAAGACTGAGAAGTAGGACGTCGAAGGTGGTTATCTCTGGACTGCTACCGGTACCTCGTGCTGGTGAGGCCAGGAACAGAGAGATAGAGGGTATGAATTTATGGCTGAGGGGCTGGTGCAGAGAGCAGGGATTTAAATTTCTGGACCACTGGGATCTCTTCTGGGCTAGGGGTGACTTGTACAAAAGGGACGGGTTACATCTTAACAGCAGGGGGACAAACATTCTGGCAGGCAGGTTTGCTAGTGCGACTCCTGTGGCTTTAAACTAAGTAGTGGGGGGGAGGGGTTAATAAATTGTGAATATGAAGATGAGGTTAAAGGGAATACAGGAGATATTGCAGAAGACTCTCGGAAGAATGGGAACAGAAGTTCTAGAGGGGAAAAGAGATTAAGGGCAGGGCCATTTGTGACCGATGTGAGAGCGGAGGTAAATACAGAAGTTAAAGTGTTGTACTTAAATGCGCGTAGTATAAAAAATAAAGTGGATGAGCTTGAGGCTCAGTTAGTCATGGGCAAGTATGATGTTGTAGGGATCACTGAGACATGGCTACAAGAGGACCAGGGCTGGGAACTGAATATTCAGGGGTACACAACGTATAGAAAAGACAGACAGGTGGGCAGAGGGGGTGGGGTTGCTCTGCTGGTAAGGAATGATATTCATTCCCTTGCAAGGGGTGACATAGAATCAGATGTTGAATCAGTATGGATAGAAATGAGGAATTGTAAGGGTAAAAAGACCCTAATGGGAGTTATCTATAGGCCCCCAAACAGTAGCCTCGACATAGGGTGCAAGTTGAATCAGGAGATAAAATTGGCGTGTCACAAATGTAATGCTACGGTGGTTATGGGAGATTTCAACATGCAGGTAGACTGGGAAAATCAGGTTGGAAATGGACCCCAGGAAAGAGAGCTTGTAGAGTGCCTTCGAGATGGATTCTTAGAACAGCTTGTACTGGAGCCTACCAGGGAGAAGGCAATTCTGGATTTAGTCTTGTGTAATGATTCTGATCTGATAAGGGGACTAGAGGTAAAAGAGCCATTAGGAGGCAGTGATCACAACATGATAGGTTTTACTCTGCAAATGGAAAGGCAGAAGGGAAAATCGGAAGTGTCAGTATCACAGTATAGCAAAGGGGATTACAGAGGCATGAGGCAGGAGCTGGCCAAAATTGACTGGAAGGAGGCCCTAGCAGGGAAGACGGTAGAACAGCAATGGCAGGTATTCCTGGGAATAATGCAGAGGTTGCAGGATCAATTTATCCCAAAGAGGCGGAAAGACTCTAAGAGGAGTAAGAGACACCTGTGGCTGACAAGGGAAGTCAAGGACAGCATAAAAATTAAGGAGAGGAAGTATAACATAGCAAAGAAGAGTGGTAAGACAGAGGATTGGGACTCTTTTAAAGAGCAACAAAAGTTAACTAAAAAGGCAATACGGGGAGAAAAGATGAGGTACGAGGGTAAACTAGCCAATAATATAAAGGAGGATAGCAAAAGTTTTTTTAGGTACGTGAAGAGGAAAAAAATAGTCAAGGCAAATGTGGGTCCCTTGAAGACAGAAGCAGGGGAATTTATTATGGGGAACAAAGAAATGGCAGATGAGTTAAACCGTTACTTTGGATCTGTCTTCACTGAGGAAGATACACACAATCTCCCAAATGTTCTAGGGGCCGGAGAACCTAGGGTGATGGAGGAACTGAAGGAAATCCACATTAGGCAGGAAATGGTTTTGGGTAGACTGATGGGACTGAAGGCTGATAAATCCCCAGGGCCTGATGGTCTGCATCCCAGGGTACTTAAGGAGGTGGCTCTAGAAATAGTGGAAGCATTGGAGATTATTTTTCAATGTTCTATAGATTCAGGATCAGTTCCTGTGGATTGGAGGATAGCAAATGTTATCCCACTTTTTAAGAAAGGAGGGAGAGAGAAAACGGGAAATTATAGACCAGTTAGTCTGACATCAGTGGTGGGGAAGATGCTGGAGTCAATTATAAAAGACGAAATTGCTGAGCATTTGGATAGCAGTAACAGGATCATTCCGAGTCAGCATGGATTTACGAAGGGGAAATCATGCTTGACAAATCTACTGGAATTTTTTGAGGATGTAACTAGGAAAATTGACAGGGGAGAGTCAGTGGATGTGGTGTACCTCGACTTTCAGAAAGCCTTCGACAAGGTCCCACATAGGAGATTAGTGGGCAAAATTAGAGCACATGGTATTGGGGGTAGGGTACTGACATGGATAGAAAATTGGTTGACAGACAGAAAGCAAAGAGTGGGGATAAATGGGTCCCTTTCGGAATGGCAGGCAGTGACCAGTGGGGTACCGCAAGGTTCGGTGCTGGGACCCCAGCTATTTACGATATACATTAATGACTTAGATGAAGGGATTAAAAGTACCATTAGCAAATTTGCAGATGATACTAAGCTGGGGGGTAGTGTGAATTGTGAGGAAGATGCAATAAGGCTGCAGGGTGACTTGGACAGGTTGTGTGAGTGGGCGGATACATGGCAGATGCAGTTTAATGTAGATAAGTGTGAGGTTATTCACTTTGGAAGTAAGAATAGAAAGGCAGATTATTATCTGAATGGTGTCAAGTTAGGAAGAGGGGATGTTCAACGAGATCTGGGTGTCCTAGTGCATCAGTCACTGAAAGGAAGCATGCAGGTACAGCAGGCAGTGAAGAAAGCCAATGGAATGTTGGCCTTCATAACAAGAGGAGTTGAGTATAGGAGCAAAGAGGTCCTTCTACAGTTGTACCGGGCCCTGGTGAGACCGCACCTGGAGTACTGTGTGCAGTTTTGGTCTCCAAATTTGAGGAAGGATATTCTTGCTATTGAGGGCGTGCAGCGTAGGTTCACTAGGTTAATTCCCAGAATGGCGGGACTGTCGTATGTTGAAAGGCTGGAGCAATTAGGCTTGTATACACTGGAATTTAGAAGGATGAGGGGGGATCTTATTGAAACATATAAGATAATTAGGGGATTGGACACATTAGAGGCAGGATACATGTTCCCAATGTTGGGGGAGTCCAGAACAAGGGGCCACAGTTTAAGAATAAGGGGTAGGCCATTTAGAACGGAGATGAGGAAGAACTTTTTCAGTCAGAGAGTGGTGAAGGTGTGGAATTCTCTGCCTCAGAAGGCAGTGGAGGCCAGTTCGTTGGATGCTTTCAAGAGAGAGCTGGATAGAGCTCTTAAGGATAGCGGAGTGAGGGGGTATGGGGAGAAGGCAGGAACGGGGTACTGATTGAGAGTGATCAGCCATGATCGCATTGAATGGCGGTGCTGGCTCGAAGGGCTGAATGGCCTACTCCTGCGTCTATTGTCTATTGTCTACTGTCTATTGTCTATTGTAACACTAGCAAATTTGTAGATAATGCAAAGCTGGGTGGCAGTGTGAACTGTGAAGAGGATGCGAGGAGGTTGCAGGGTGACTTGGATAGGTTGAGTGAGTGGGCAGATGCATGGCAGATGCAGTATAATGTAGATAAATGTGAGGTTATCCACTTTGGCGGCAAAAACAAGGAGGCAGATTATTATCTCAATGGTGTCAGATTGGGAAAAAGGGAAGTGCAACAAGACCTGGGTATCCTTGTGCACCAGTCACTGAAAGTAAACATGCAGGTACAGCAGGCAGTGAAGAAAGCTAATGGCATGTTGGCCTTCATAATGGGAGGATTTGTGGATAGGCGTAAAGAGGTCGTTCTGCCGTTGTACAGGCCTCTGTGAGACCACATCTGGAGTATTGTGTGCAGTTTTGGTCCCCTAATTTGAGGAAGGACATCCTTTCTATTGAGGCAGTGCAGCGCAGGTTCACAAGGTTAATCCCCGGGATGGTGGGACTGTCATATGAGGAAAGATAGGAAAGATTGGAAAGACTGGGCTTGTATTCACTGGAATTTAGAAGGATGAGAGGGGATCTTATTGAAACATATAAAATTATAAAAGGACTGGACAAGCTAGATGCAAGGAAAATGTTCCCAATGTTGGGGGAGTTCAGAACCAGGGGCCACAGTCTAAGAATAAAGGGGAGGCAATAGAGGTCAATTAACTGGATGAATTTAAAAGAGAGTTAGATAGAGCTCCAGGGGCTAGTGGAATCAAGGGATATGGGGAGAAGGCAGGCACGGGTTACTGATTGTGAATGATCACCCATGATCACAATGAATGGCTCGATGGGCCAAATGGCCTCTTCGTGCACCTATTTTCTATGTTTCTATAAGAAGTGGAGAGTGGGGAAACATTGTTCTCATTTACTTCAAAGTCTCTTTTGTTCCTCCACACCACTCAATATCCCTTTTCTTTATTAAATCCATTTGCCATTGATCTGCTCAATTGGCCAGACCATCAATATCTGCTCATAATCCAAAGCATTTTCATTGTCAACCACACAGTTAACTCTAGTTTCACCTACAAACTTCCTAATCATATTCCCTACAGTTATGCCTAAATCAAAAACATATCAAAAGCATACTTTTTCCATACTGAGCCCTATGGAATTGTAGTGGTGACAGCTTGCAGTCAAAATCTTTTATCAAACCTAACAATGAATGAAGTTTAAATGTTCATAATTGGAATGAAACTCCACAATGGCTCCTTCACCCTCACCCGCATACACTCAGTGTACACAGAACAACCTATCCCATTTTTAATAGGCCCTCAGCTAAAAGATGAACAGGAAGACACAAGGAACTACACATGCTGGGATCTTGCATAGAACCAAGTGTTGGAATAACTCAGCGGGTCAGGCAACATTACTGCAGGGCATGGGTAGGTGATGTTTCGGGTCGGGCCCCTTCTTCAGACTTGAAATGCAGGCAGAGATGCTGCCATTTCCCGTTGAGTTACTGCAGTACTTTGTGTTCTAATATGATGAACAGATGTGCACCATTAAAATCTTCCAACTCTATTGTATTGAGAACTCACAATTTGCATTACAATAAGCTCTTCACTGTAGCGCAAGATGTAGTAATTTCCACAAGCAATGTTGTCCAGTAAGTACAAGTTTTTATTTATAACCACTTTGTTTTGCTGATCCTAATCTAGCTTAATCTGTATGATATTACTGGATTCTCACAATCCTTACAACCTGCATGAAGTAACAAACTCTGGGGAAGACAAGAATGATTAAAAAGACCATGCACACAAAAATTCAGGCTAGGAGAAGGTTCAACATTTTTAAGACTCTATTTAGTCATTGCAGCATTAGATGTCCTACTTACACAGCATTCTTAATAGCTAGCTGTCCTGTGGCCTCTGTGAGAGACGTATATCATGATGTTTTCCTGTAATGGAAATAAATACTTGAACACAAATTAAAGAAGCATGCTTCATGTCCATTCCCATCTGGAGCTGAAGATTAATATAGAATGTGCTGTATCATTCTATATTAAATTCTGACCAAATTTATTCCATGGTAGCTATTTCCATTATACTAGCAGCGCAAGTTGTTTGCTGTCCCAAGAAGCAGTCTATCATCCAGCTCTTAACTTGTGTTCATCAGCTATGTTGAAAACAATTGAACTGCACATTGTTTTGACAATATTTTGGTCTGCGAACCCCCAAAATGCCAGAAAAATGTCTGCAGCTTTACATGTAATTTTTTTTTTCTTTCATCTTACATAAACATAAATTATCATTATTTGTCCTTTTTGTCAATACGCTAAGCCACTGTTTTGCAGAGCACCCATGCCCTGAGCACAATGGAATTCTTGAGCTTCCCACTCGCATGCCAACCTGTCTGTCCTCAGCCTTCTACATCGCTATTGAGAGAGTAAGTACAAATTGGAAAAATATTTGATATTCTAATTGGGTAGCCTATAACGCAATGGTTTGAACATTAAATTTTCCAAATTTTGGTAACTTACACCCAGGTATTCCCCTCCCATGCACCATAATTTGCACACCTAGCTTTCTTCTCCATTTGTACACCTCCACTACCCCCCCCCCCCCCCCCCCCCCCCCCCCCACCCCATCTGCTTGTACATGACCATCATCTGCTCTCCATCTGATTCCACCCATTATCAAATTGTATCTATCCCAAACACACGCCTCTCCCCACCATTGTAATACTATATACTGGCAATCTTTCCTTTTCTCTCAGTTCTGGGCATGGTCTCAACCCAAAACAAAGACTTGCACATTTTGCTTCCACAAATTCTGCTTGACAAGTTCTGTTATTTTGTATCATAGTTATTCCCATTCAGCTGGGCTAGCCATATCATTCACAGAAACCCCTCTAAACCAGACACTATTCCGATCTCTGGCATGGGAGGAAATTTACCAAGTAAACAGATTCAAGAATATACTCAAAAGTTCTATGAAGAAATGCCAATGACTCCTGGGAATCTTTAGTTAATGTCCTCAAATTTGAGGAGCATTAGGAGTGATATTGAGGACCTTGAGACATGCAATGGGAGTGCACAGAAACCAAGAGTAACTTGTGGATGGAGCATTCTGCTTCACAAACTACACACTCAATCCATCAACCACCTCCTTCCCCCCTCTGTGGATGAATCAGCAATTGAACATTAGTCTCCTCAGAAACCACAAAACCAAAATGAAAAGAAGTTGTCCTCAATCTCCAGTAACTGCCCAAGGAGAAAAGGTAAAATATATGAACACAATACCTATTTTAAATCTACAAAGGAGATCAAATGCAAATACTGATCATGGAAAATTTACCTGCAGATGAGAAATTGCATTTGAAGATATAACTGTGTTATTGTGCTTTTATTGTAGGAATTGTGAGCTTTGTTCTTTGTGATTTTATACATACATTATGTAAAGAGCATTCCTTTAAGAACTAATGGTATTACAATTTTTCAGCAAAATATGTTGCACATGCATCAGGAAACGCTAGTTCACTGTTCATTGTACTCATAAATATTTTATAGTCTTTGTTATGACTCATCTCAGTGGTGACTGAAGGCTCAGTTTTGCTGTACAGTTCATCAACTTCCCAGCATGCCATATAATGAATGTTTCACTTACAGTGCTAATTGCCAAACAACGGCTCCTTCAACCTTTCACCTTTATGTTTCACAATATTGTCCCCAATTGCTGGTTTGGTTGCACTTCAAATTTGAACAGATAAAATATTAAGCATATAACCAATGTTATTCTCTTTAATCCTGCATGCCTTTAAATAAACCATTTAATGAGAAGGCACCAAATTACTAAAAGTTTAAATATCTTGAATTGCGCCACAATACGGAAGATCAAGAAAGCTGTGTATTGGTGCAGAGAGGCAAAATATATAACATACGAGAATTAAGCTCAAGCATTTATAAATATCTGTGAACAGTTGACTTTAAATTACTTATAATCATGTTCTAACAGTTGCTATTTTCTGCAGTGGCCAAATTCACAAAAATAAAGTAGCATATCTATCAGACACATTGAACTGCAGATGTTGTTTTACAAAATAATACAAAATGCTGAAGTAACTCAGTAGGTCAGACAGCACCTCTAGAAGACATGGAAAGGCAACTTATTGGGTTGGCACCTTTCTCCAGCCTAATTGTAGCTGTGGGGAGAAAGCTGGAAAAGAGCATATCTTTTGGCAGCACAATTTTTCCACTCGGTTTCGCGTACAAAGATTCTGATTTTGAGGAACCGAAGTGAAGGTCATCATTCACTTTAAGGAAAGGAAATTCTAACGGACAATTGGATCAACTTCTCTACTCAAACCTTTCTATTCATCATTGAAAATATTTAGATAATTTCCAAAGAGACAGCCATGAAACTGCTGAATTATAATAAAGCTAATTTTGCTTACTCATACCCTTCAGAGAAGGAAATTTGATGGAGATGGGTCCCGACCCAAAACGTTGTCTGTCCATTCCCTCTGCAGTTTAGACTTGCGATACAGTGCGGAAATAGGGCCTTCAGCCCACTGAGTCTGCACCGACCAGCGATCACCCCGTATACTAACGCTATCCTACACACCAGGGACAATTTACAATTTTACCAAAGCAAATTAGCCTACAAACATGGAGGTGGGAAGAAACCTGTGCATCTAAAGAAAACACACACAGCCACAGGGAGAATGTTCAATCTCCATACAGACAGCAACCATAGCCATGATCGAACCCGGGTCTCTGGCGCTGTAAAACAGCAACCCTACCATTGCACCACTCACAGTTGCTGCCTGGCCCACTGACGTACACCAGCACTTCGTGCTTTGCTCAACAAAATATCATTGTTCATTTTGGTCTACGTGTCTATGGAACTGATGCACTACAATGTGCTGCAATACTGATAACTGTATTCTGCACTCTGTCTCTTCCCTTTTGTTCTATTTATTGTACTTGAGTTTACTTGATTGTATGGCTTATCTGATGTTTGGATAGAATGCACAACAAGCGAAGCACCAAGGCACATTCCTTGTATATGCATACTTGTTCAATAAACTTATTCATTCATTCATTCCCTCATCCAAATATTTTCACTGTACCTCAGTATGTGATAGCAATAAACTTAAATCTCAGACTTCAAAGTGCTCCATTCTTAAGTGAAACATATGCTCCAAATAATGGCAAGTAAATTTAGGATAGACAAAATATGCTGGAGTAACTCAGAGGGACAAGCAGCATCACCGGAGAGAAGTAATGAATGATGTTTCGGGTTGAGACCCTTCTTCAGTGTCTTCAGATTCTTCAGGAGTCTGAAGAATGGTCTCAACCTGAAACATCACCCATTCCTTCTCTCCAGGAATGCTGCCTGTCCCGCTGAGTTACTCCAGCATTTTGTGTCTATCTGCAGCTACCTCTGGTACAGGACCTAGACCCAGTAGCAAAAGAACAACTGTATATTTCCAGATGAGAATGGTGTCTGACTGGGAGAGAAATCTGCAGATGATCTTCATGTATCAGCTGCCCCTGCTTTTTTTTTGCAGTAGAGATCATTGGTTTGGGTGGTATTGTTAGATGAACTGTATTCTGATATCCAGTTATAATGGTCTCTGAAGGAAGGTCTCGACCTGAAACTTCACCCATTCCTTCTCTCCAGAGATGCTGCCTGTCTCGCTGAGTTACTCCAGCATTTTGTGTCTATCTTCAGCAGAAACATGAGAGTTGCTGGAACAAAGTCTTTAACTCACACCTCACATAGAAGGAAGGAAGAACAGGATCAGATGAGAAAACAAAATTCCAGGCAAAATTCCAAAATTCCGTTTCCACACACTCCGCTTCTGTCAGCTACAAGGTTAACAGCAGTGAGTATTGGGATCAACACATTTCAAGTGACATAAATCTCAAGCGCATTATGTAAAGCACAGTCTTATGCTGCCAAGAGAATTGTGAGGCAATTTGAAAGTGCACAAGGAAGGAGATTAGCATCCAATTGATCAGTATGCTGAAATTAAAGATTCTCAATAAGAATATATCTGGCCTCGCTCTGTTAATGAAGGAGGCCAAGGAACAGAAGGATCGGTATGGGAATGGGAATGGAAGTTGAAGTAGTTAGCAACCAAAAGATTCAATAGGTCTTTGCGGACAAAGGGCAAATGTTGGCAAAAATGATCATCTGGTCTCGTCGATGTTATGGAGCCCACACCAGGAGCACTGAATAGAGTAGACAAGGCTCAAAGAGGTGCATGTGGACTTCTGCCTCACCTGGAAGGGCTGTTGTGGTCCTTGGATAGAAGTGTGAGAGGTGTAGGGACATCCAGTTGCAGGGGAAAGTATCTGGGGAAGGAGCAGTTTGGATGGGAAAGGATAATCAAACAGGAAGTTGTGGAGGGAGTGGTCTCCATGGAAAGCAGAAAAGGGTGGAGATGGGAAGATGGTGACAGGTGGTGCGATCACGTTGAAGGAGGCAGAAATGTTGGATAATTATGTACTGGATGCTCTAGCCAAATCCATGACTACCCTCCTGTACATACCTATATATTCTATCTGCTCCAAAATATTTTTCTTGTCATATTTTTGAAAGTGCATGCATCAAATGATATTACATTAGAACATTCTCTTAAGGACCAGAGAAGACTTCAAGACAGCAACAGACACAATCAAAATTAAAGGTGATTTAGCCTGAGATGTAATGGTAAATTCTGTCACTCCCTCCCAGAATGTCAGTGCAGTAGAATATACTGTATACGTATTGCTCAATGCTGATGTATGACAAACATGAATCAAGCAAACTAACATCAATTTCCATAAAATATGATACAGACTATAATAAAATTCACCAACAGTAGACTGCGAGGCCAAAAGCAAAATTCCAAAGATAAACAACTGGGGCCAGCACTAAAAGATGACACTGCAATGTAGAAAGAAAAACTTCATTTTCATGACATCATTGCATGCTTTTTAGGTATGCCCTAAAGATGCTCAAGGAATAATATTTTAATTGTTGTTTTGTAGACAACTATGGCAATGGTTTTCTGAACACCATATTTGTACCAAATGAATTAGACAACAGATCAGTGAAAAAATCCTTAATATTCACATTAACCAATGGAAAAGACAAGTAAAGCCTCAGATTAATCTCTCAATTGAAGAAATAGCAATGAGGAATCAATTAACCTTTGTGCTCTAATCCTGAAGTAGAGTCTGAATCTAGAACATTTATAATTCAAATCTAAGAATACTATCGGCCAAAGAAAAATGATGTCTTATTTACATTTGTGAAAGATTTTTACAACTCCTGTTTCAATGTGAATTTTTGATTTATTGCTTCTGCATCAATGGTTCTCTGTTTTTTTTTAACCTTCCGAAACAGCCATGAGCATAGATTTTCCATGGGTCATGCCAGGGCTCTCCAACAGAATGCAGCAGATTGAAGAACTGCAACACAAGTTACCACTGATTCCACCAGCTTTGCCATTTTCTCCACGAGCAGTACAAGTATGGATTGTCTATTATGATTCCAGGAAAGTGTTGGAAATGCTCCATAAAAAGCCTTAAGTAATCTGGCTTAAGTAATGCTGGAACAAGGAACAATTTTCCACAAGTAGTAGCTCTACTCAATAACCAAAAGTCTGGAGTCTCGTTTTGCTCTGGTTTATTTCACTCGCATGTTTAAACTGTAATGCTGTATTCTTAATGTTTCAATGTTTTATGCTTTATTCTTAATTGTTTACTGTATGTTCATGTTGTTACTTGCGAGCGGAGCACCAAGGTACATTCCTTGTATGTGTACATACTTGGCCAATAAACATTAATTAATTCATTGCCCATACATCAAGCTGTAGATGACCGATGGGGCACTGAAATTTTAAAGAACCTGGAAAGCTTATGCATGTAAAGGTATGGCTTAAAGAAAATAGGCTGTTTTTTGTTTTCATTCTTCAAGTATCACTGGAAGGTCAACACAATGCTACCCTCAGGATGGTCTTTCCAGTCCATTAACATCATTGCTCTCACATCCATACCGTACCACATTCAAACCTTTAGTTACCATCCTTCCCATAGTAGCTCTGGACCAAGGTGGTCAGATGCATCCTGGGAATGTCCGTAAACATCTTCTAATACAACAATGAACAATAAATCTGGACCATTATGTCCATACTTAAGCAAGTTACCAGTTAATTTAATCATTTTAACTTATTATTGTTTAGCAACAGAGCTGTAAAAGATCTTCAGACTATTATTTTCATCCTCCATCAATACACAATAATGTAAAATTAAATTAAAAAACAAATGCTTTTTAACATAAAATAAGTCACCAAAATCACAACTCAGTTCTCAGCAACTAACATTAAGAAGCACCCTGTTCAGAGAGAGGTCCTCTTAGTTTACCATGAACACATGCTACAAGAGAGAGCAGAGTGTATCTGCTGCATTTGACGATCCCGATGTTACCTCCTGTACATCGGCGAGACTCAGAGTAGATTCAGCAACTAATTCACTTTGCATTTGCACTCAGTCCATCAAGGCCTATTGGATCACTCGGTTGCTAACCATTTTAACTCCTCTTCCCATTCCCAAACTGATCTTTCTGGCCTGGGAATTCTCCAGAGTGAGGCAACATGCAAACTGGAAGAACAGCACCTCGGCCCCCTTTTCCTCTTCTTCCCTTACCCCACCATTCTCACATTGCACCCCCCCTTCTCTCTCCATCTTACTTATACCCATTCATATTACCTGCCAGGCTCTGCCCGGCCCCTCCTCTTTCTCACTCAGCCCCCCCCCCCCCCCCCAATCAGTCAGTAGAAGTATCCCAGCATGAAATGACACCTCAACACCTATCCATGTTCTCCAGAGATTCTGCCTAACCTGCTGAGTTACTCTAAAAGTTTGTGTCTTATTTAGATTATATTATCAACATTAGTTTAAGTATTTAAATTTAATAGATATTGAATAGATATATTTTCTTGAAAAGCTTCTGAATGTTGGTTCCCACTCAATTCATTTTTTATTTATAACTGCAATATAATAAGGTTTTCTATATGCATATTAGAGTGCATTCAGTTCAAATCAAAGTTTGTCTCCACAATAGACTGGAAAGAGAAGGCCACCACATGCAGTTTTATCTATAATGAATGATAAACCTGACCCCTGCCACTAGATACTCACTGTTTGATGCATTTGGTTAAAAAATGTCATTGCCTTTTTCCCTTTCTTCTGAACAGAAGGAGATTAAATCTCAGCTGGCGTTGCATGCCAAAGAGTCCAGAATATTCATTTCTCAGTGGCAAACCAAAAAGATGATTTAGTTTCCATTTTTACTGCATGCCAGGCTTGGAAATTTGATCTGGATATCAGCTACATGAGGATATAGTTAACAGGACAGCTTACGGAATAATCAAGTTTGTGCAAATGCCTGCAGCTAAAACTGTGTACAAATATCAGAGTAACAAACCATCTCAGATACAGTTAGATACAACAGTCACTGAGCACACAGCTTAGATATGTACATTCAGAGCTCGTATACAAGCACAATAATTTAAGAGTCCTTCGGCAGCACCTTGCATTAGTTCGAAACATGGCAGATATGTTAGGAGTGAATGAAAAAACAGGAAGAGACTACAAATCAAAGTGATATATAGGATGTCAGGGTCAATAGTCCAGGTGAAAATATCGGGATGTTCAGAAACCCTGGTATTGCAATGTTAGCAAAACAATTCATCCTCATTCCCTTCTAGAATCTTTCAGAATGATAAATAAATGTCCAAAATAGAAATGGAAACTGCAGATGCTGGTGTACAAAACAAGACACAAAGTACTGGAGTAACTCAACAGGTCAGGCAGCATCTCTGGATAAGCAATGTTTCGGGTTGGGACCCTTTTCCCTTCTTCATAGTCCTGAGCATTTCTAAATGAAATATTCAACTCTTGGTTAATTCCCGGGATGACGGGACTGTCATATGCTGAAAGAATGGAGCAACCGGGCTTGTATTCACTGGAATTTAGAAGAATGAGAGGGAATCTTATAGAAATATATAAAATTATTAAGGGATTGGACACGCTAGATACAGGAAACATGTTCCTGATGTTGGGAGAGTCCAAAACCAAGGGCCACAGTTTAAGAATGATGGGTGGGCCATTTAGAACTGAGATGAGGAAAATCTTTTTCACACAGAGTTGTGAATTTGTGGAATTCTCTGCCACAGAAGGCAGTGCAGGCCAATTCACTGGATGCATTCAAAAGAGAGCTAGATAGAGCTCTTGGGGCTAGCGGAATCAAGGGATATGGGGAGAAGGCAGGAATGGGGTACTGATTGTGGATGATCAGCCATGATTACATTGAATGGTGGTGCTGGCTCGAAGGGCCGAATGGCCTACTCCTGCACCTATTGTCTATGTATCTATGTATCAATGACAATGATGAAAATGAAGCCAAATGGCGTATAATGTTCAAAAAGCAGAAAACAGTCTTGTTTTTTTTTTGTGTGTATGTGTACGTGTATATATATATATATATGTGTGTGTATTTGTATGTGTACATATACCCACATTGAACTTTTTTCTCTCTCGTTATTATATTGTTTTACAGTGTACTATGTTTACATATTTCATTGTTCTATTTGGGACATATATGACAATAAAACACACTTGACGGTCTCTTAGGTACATCTCTAAATCAGAATGACTGCTTAGCTTGAGTGTGTAATCTAGGCTGATACTTTAGTGTTGTACTGAATAAAAGCTGTACTCTTGGTGATGCTGGTCACTTCCGCACATATTCATCCATCTGTGATATTTTTCCACTATTAGCAAACCCCAACCTGCTAGACATGTCCTACAGCCCTCCATTTTGCGAATTTTATGTTCCATCATTTACATTCTCACTCCCTAACTTCACAGCTTTTGTTCATTTTGTCTCCTTCACCTCCCCTATTAATCAATCAATTGAGTGACCTCCGCAACTTATCCAGGCAGCAACCCGATTTCATTCCATCCTACACAATCCAAACTATCCTATACAATCCATCATGCAAATTATAAATCACTTATTTACTCTCATTATTGGTTCTGACAAAGAGTCTTCAACCTGAAATGGTAACTTTGTCTCTTTTACAGATGCTGTCTAACCTGCTGAATGTTCATAGCATTTCATCCTTTTATTCCAGACTTCATGTATGATTAATTACATTTCTATAAACAAATTTGAAATGTTTTTGTGTTATAGGTAGGTTCTCTTGAGGGTTTTTTTTCCTTTTGCAGCTTAAATGTCCAGAGTTTATTGGCATTACCATATATGGATTTAAAAAACATCATTGCCAAAATAACCATTAAGTAATTAACTCTTAATTAAACAATACAGATTTGAATTTGAGGTAAATTAAAAAAATTGTTATAGAAATGAAACAGGCACCCAAGGAAAGATCATTTTAATTTAATGAGGAAGTAATCACAAATACTAAATTATGTTACATTTGTAAATCAGGAACTTGCCTTGCAAGTCAACTTGCGTCACTAGAAGTTTTGTCATACTTGTCATTCACAATGACTCATCATTGAAACAAATCAAATGGAAATAACTTCTGAACTTTTCCACTAAAAATCCATAAAACTTGCCTGAAAAGTTAATGCTTACTCATTGCAATGATAAAATGAACTTTGAATAGTATATTAACTATTAACTAAGCACTGTAAATTTACCTTTAAAGGACACGAGTCTTAGACCTTTCAATTTTAGAGATAGAAATTTAAAAAATTAAAATGTCTTAATTTTACTTTTTCTAGTTTCTTAATTCCATTTTTTATCTCTCTCGCTGTTAAGTATCTACACATGCTTTAACTTGGATTAACTATTTCCAACTAATACCATCTGTTTTAGGTGCTGATAAGCATAGTTATTTTCACTTTTTTACAGTCCCAAATATGTTGCACCCTTTGCAAGCCCCCCAATTTCAAGTTCTAGTGCAAAACCACATGGAAAGTCTGTGAACAAACAGTACAATGCACGACTGGTAACTTTAATTCAGTGCAGAATACAAATAACCTTGCAGTGGGGGAGAGAATAAGTTGCATATGTCATAGAACTAACCAATAAGTTATAGATCTCTGATTATTCAGTAGCAGATACATAATACTTGTCTTTTTTAGTAAGCCAGCTTTGCATAACCATGCCATAAATTATTTTTTTTAAGAATACTGGTCAATATTTCAAATATATATAATCAGAAGAAAAAAAGTCTAAAATTGCCATTTCTATCAGAGATATAAAACAATGTGATATTAATAACCTGCATGCGTTTCAGATGTCCAGTTGATATCTTCTCCTGTTTTAGCTATTTACATTACATGAAGATTAGAATATCACTTAATGCCAGTTTGAAACTATTACATAAAAAGGAAAATTTTCATAGCAAATTCCATAACTAGCATTTTAAGGGTTAATGGTTAACTGACAAAATATCAAGAAATAAAACCCTGCTGATAAAACATCTGTACCACAACAGTCATGAAATAAATTACTGCAAAAGAAAAGACATCAAATCCCTGTGAAAGTATTAAGACATCACACTTGACAGTATGAGAGATAAATAAAACTTCCATAACTTTTAGATAGACAAACGCATTAGTCTCACAGTGTATGGAACGCCCACAGCAGCTTATGAGCTAATGTCATGTCATTTAGCTGTGTGATGGTATTCAGTTTGAAGGAAAGAAATAACCTTCTCTTAATAATACAAAAAAAAGATGTGCATAACTTCAAATTTCTCATTACCTGTCACTATTTTTTTAACAATGAATGAACGTTTAAAAAAATTCAGAGTACAGAAACCCAACATATATGTTTTTAAATAATCTACTGGAATATTTTAAAGCAATTTTTATTAGAACCATATCTCAATAAATTAAGCATGCAATGAGTAATATCATGGAAATGATATTATGCCTCTATATCATGGAAATCTTATTAAATTACTTAAAGATAAAAGGAAAATGGCTGCTCTTTCTTTAAACAAAACCAGAATTAAATCTGGATGATTTGCAAAATAAGATCTGTTAATATAATGGGATATTCCTCTGCAACAGCATGTTTTTCTTACAAATATGAAGGGACTTTGCATCTTGAAATGTAAATGGATAATAATGATTTATGAAATGGAATACCATTCTAATAATTGAATGGATTTATTTTAAACAAAGTAATAGAGAGTAATATTTAACCAGGAACAGGAACCATTATAATGCATCATTTCAAATTTATAATATACAACTGCAACACTGAAAGACATTCCCTTTCTTATTACTTCATAACCGAACTACATATATATAAAACCTGAAACAGCAAAATAATATTTAGTGGTGCACACTAAAAAATGGAAGGCAAAGAAATGAAAAATCACTTTATCATTCTCAAGATTTTGTTTAGCATGGGATATTAAACTATTAATTGGTTACAAAAGCTGCAGTACCGATACACATTAATGATAATTAAACTAACAGAGCACTTGACTTTGAAGTATCTAAATGATTCCCCTTTCATCATAAAATAATTATTTTTCATAATGTCAGATACTATCAGAATTAGTCTCACACTGTCATAGTACACTCAAGATTAATTGGAACTGATTGATTTAGCATACAATATGTATTCAACAAAGGAAACGCTATATCTGCTAACATGTATTTCCAGCCACAATTAAAAAGTCATAAATAAATATATACATAATGTAAATGACATCCATGAAACAAATTCATTTCAAACCATTTAAGCCCATTAGTAGCACACTATGTGGCTTGAAGATTCGGGTTTCAAAAGGACCCCTTGGTGATTTATTTAATATTAATCTCTAATGGCCTCCCCTCGGCTATGCAGCATGCCACCATAAGTCCGGAGTATATAAATCGAGTGACTTGGTTCTCTAAAACACTGGGACATGCTCTCAGCAGATTCTTGGCAAGTTAATCCAATGACTTGATTCACCTATTTGTGCATCTTTTATGCCTCTGAGAATGACTTACTATAAATATTCAATATCTTTATGTTTTTACCTGTAAGTTGTTGTGTTATAAACTTAGATTTACTACTTTACGATTGGATTTAGCAAAGTGAAAATATGAAAAAAACAATTTAAATTTCATAGAGCACTAATTTTATGAATCATTATTATGGGATTATTTTTAAAAGAAAAGTCTCCCTGATGGATTTTGGCACATTGTAAGACAATTTGATTATAACCATGTTAAATAAGTATAAATGAGGTCTATTCAAATTTCATCAGCTAACCAGAGGAAAATTATCTAACATAACATAATTTGTTAGTGTGATGCAACGGCCAAGGAGATTGACCCACCAAATCCTGACAGTGGGAATCAAGAGTAGCAATTCTGGATAAAGAAGATCTGACCCAACTTTTCTGGCATTTTCCTATATTTTTATTTTGAGACCTTATTACTGATCATTATTATGCAAGATAAAATCTCCAAAAGATTTGTAAAGGCCATAAATCGCAAATCAGAAGCTGGAAGATTTATATGCCACGTAACTCCATTCATTATCAACTATAAAATAAAAAATCAGAAACATAGAGCAGCTGAAAAGGTTACAGCTTTCAGATTCTGAATAGCAAAATAATAGAAACTTGATCAGTCTGGTTATCTTCCCTAAAATGTATCAAATTACAAGACTTTTGTCAATTTCACTATCAAAACGAGCAATTAGGATTTTCTATAAATATCTCTGATATCAATGGGTTTACATTGGGAAAATAAATAGAAGGTGAAGATTTCAATGGATTTGAATTTTGATCGAGAAAGCATGAATATCCTTGATTATACTATCTCTATCATTTTAATTAATTCGTTAGGATAAAACAATAGCATTGACATAGAATGTCAATAATCTAAATACGACACTAAAGATGTTCCCAACGTTGGGGGAGTCCCGAACCAGGGGCCATAGTTTAAGAATAAGGGGTAGGCCATTTACGACTGAGATGAGGAAAAACATTTTCACCCAAAGAGTTGCAAATTGTGGAATTCTCTGCCAAACAGGCAGGGGAGGCCAATTCACTGGATGTATTTAAGAGAGAGTTAGATATAGCTCTTAGGGCTAACGGAATCAAGTGGCATACAGAGAAGGCAGAAACAGGGTACTGATTTTGGATGATCAGCCATAATCATATTGAATGCTGGCTCGAAGGGCCGAATGGCCTACTCATGCACCTATTTTCTACGTTTCTATGTTTCTATGTTTCTGTAGAGGCATTGGCTTGCTATTTATTGTGGTTCATTTCTCTTATTTCTTGACTTTATTCACCACAAAACTAAACATCTGTTATCACATAATATAATCACCATGATCTATAGAATTTAATTGATGCACTTGCCCCAAATCAGATGTATTTTAATATTAGAAACAAAAATGAACAACCAATGTGTTATGTGTAGGAAAGAACTGCAGATGCTGGTCTCCACCCAAAACATCACCCATTCCTTCTCTCCAGAGATGCAGCCTGTCCCACTGAGTTACTCCAGCATTTTGTGTCAACCAATGTTTTATGCCAGCTGAGTATTTTGTGAACTGTGGCGAAAACTAAACAAGATCAACTTTTGTGAATCTTGGCACAGTAGTCAAACTCTCATGTCAAATCACAAAGTTCTGGGTGCAAGCAGAAGTGTTCATATCATTGCAAATTGTGCATTTACTGCTTAGAACTCTCCTTTTCCTAGTTATCCAAGATTAATACTAAAGTTTAGTTTCAGTATAAATTGAAAAGGCTTTGGTCACTTCCCTATAAGGGTTAATATTTCAACTTCAGGTGGCACGCTGATGATAAGTTTAATGTAAACCTAGTGTCAAAATCCAAAACAACTACAATAAAATTGAAGATCCTTTTTTTAGAGAATTTCCAATTTTTAAAGCTGTAATGGATTATAACTTTAGCGTTGACACTGTACTGTCATGATTCCATCACTTTTGATCATAGTGAACAGCTGCTGCAAATATTTACTTCTAGTCAACTGTCTGGATGTTGGTACTTTATCGCAACGACAAACATGAAACGTGAACTGGGTTTAGACCATTGTGAGACTGGTTACACCCTACTGATAATGTGTTGTTGCAATAGTAATCCTGTGCAGTACGAGGGGAACCGTAGGTTTGGACAAGCCAGAGGTACAAAGCTACTATTTGCAGGATTATGACAGAACGCCTCTAAGCCAGAATCCTGCCTAAATGTAACGATTAGAAGCACAAGAGAATGCCATGTTCACTGACACACATCAACAAAGCTAAACACTATGTATATGTATAATTAGTCCCATGGTAAGATGGATTCCTTAACTCTGCATACAATATCAGGAGGCATATCATTCATACTGATACAGACAAGTTTTTGGAATGTTAGAATATAAGAAATAGGCACAGAAGACCTACCAGCCCCTTCTCTGCAACTATATTGTTTGCTAAATGTTTAGATGAAAGTGTACACAGTACACCAGGTGTGATTTCAACAGTGCTCTGTTGAAAGTTGCAATAAAGCATCCCTACTTTTGTTCTCCATGCTCCTTGGAAAAACGGCC
Organism: Rhinoraja longicauda; assembly: GCF_053455715.1. NCBI lineage: Eukaryota > Metazoa > Chordata > Chondrichthyes > Rajiformes > Arhynchobatidae > Rhinoraja > Rhinoraja longicauda. The sequence goes on along the minus strand of NC_135955.1, from coordinate 59,752,495 downwards.
AAACGATCAACAGCCTTCCTAATTATTTGAATTATCAGCACGACAATCCTCTGTGGACACATCTGTATGTCGCACATCTTTTGCCGTCTCGCCCATTTAAATAATAATTTGCTTTTTCATTCTTCCTTCATAAGTGGCACAGCGGTAGAGTTGCTGCCTTACATTGCTTGCAGCACCACAGACCCAGGTTTGATCCTGACTACCGGTGCTGTCTGTACAGAGTTTGTCCGTTCTCCCCATGACTGCATGGGTTTTCTCAGAGATCTTCGGATTCCTCCCACACTCCAAAGACGTACAGGTTTATAGGTTAATTGGCTTGGTATAAGTGTAAATTGTCCCTAGTGTGTGTAAGATAGCGTTAATGTGCGGGGATTGTTGGTCGGCGAGGTCTCAGTGGGCCGAAGGGCCTGTTTCCAGGCTGTATCTCCAAAACTAAAACTAAAAAGAAGTTAATAACCTCACATCTTCCTACATTGCACTCCAGCTGTCCACTCATTAATCCATTCCTATGCCTTTGCAAGGTCTGTGTCCTCCTCAAAACTTGCGAACACAGCTATCTTTAATCACTACAAATGTGATTACAGTACTCTTGGTTCTTCCATCCAAATAATTAATGAAGTTGAGGCCCTAGAGCCAACAATGTATTGCTCCATTATCCCATCAGATCCATTTATTCCAACTCTCCATTTCTGTCAGCTATTTTTTATTATGAAGAAAGTTGCTTGTCATTTGATTGTAGACTTATTTTGTAATACTTAAAGAAAAGTATCCAGTTGTACTTTTAAACTTAACAGCTGTGGAAATGCAAGCAAAATTATGTTCCACTAATATATTTGATTCACCATCAGGAAAGTGCAATACAGTATGCATAACCATGTCTCACATGTTCACGGAATCTTAGTAGTGTTTCTTTGCAATTAGTGCAACATTTTAGTGCATTTGGTTTCCTGCAAATAAACAATAATATTTCATGTATTGTTCTTGCTAATACTCTTGCCTTATTTGTGTGTTCTTTTTTGTTCAAAGGTCCTCCAAATTATTTACCACATATTCACTCATGAATAGATGGTCACATTGTTTTAATCATCTTGGATGCGGTGAAGAGGAATGTAAACAGGGCATAATGGGCAGAATATCTTTCCTTTGGTGCTGTATCATACTATGAAATGACAATAATGGTACCAAATAGGCTTGTTACTTGAGTTTTGGAAAGTCTTTTGATCATACTTTTCAATAAAGATCCAGTAGGGAACAAAATGAACAAGTGGCTAAATCAGAGGAATCAACTGTTATTTTGTACAATGTACAAATCAGTTGCAGCAGAATTATTTTATAAAATCTGGAATTGAAAAAGATGCACAGAACTATTTGGAATCTACAGAATAAAATAAATAATTTATGGAACAAGAACAGTAGTCATTGGGAAGGAGAAATGGAGATCAGATGTTTGAGATTTTTGAACTTTAAGTACAGTCAAGATTACTTGATTCTGTGGTAAATGGAGGAGTGGAATACAAAAAGACCAAATTACAGATAAAATTGAACATTACTTCAAAGTGTTATATATGGGGAATAACAAGGGAAGATATAATTTAGATTATTTCTACCACAGTCAAACTTTATAATGCTGAAAGATTAGATGGAGTTACATTCATTTTGTGTTCGATAGTTTCTAAGATTTCATTTTCAGTTCATTTGCCTGTAGTTTTTATCCTTCCAAAAAATGTTATAAAACTCAATTACATTAGCATTGCGTGAGAATGGAATCTTGTTCTTAATCCATTGAGTTATTCAAAGCTTTTTGGATCACAAAATGGTTGAGAAATTTCTTTGTGATATTTGTTGCCATTATCTAAATTACATTCCTAAAATTCAGAACGTCCAACTCTTGTAATCTTCTAAATCTTCAATAAAACAACCACTCACATCTAATTAACAAAATAAAGGGTACTGGCTAAAACGAAGAACATATTGCAGATAAAATGCATTTGAATTCATTGGTGTAAACCAAATAACATTTTTTTTAAATTGCTGTAAATGAACTACAGAATCAAAAAACAAAAATACACCGCGACATTGAGCAAAGATTTTGTTTCCACTGAACTATGCATGATTGACCCATGATATTTCACAAAGTACATGGAAGATATTTTTGTTAAATCCATAGTTCTCATGGCTAATATCCAAACTTTAAATATATTTTGTTCCTAACAGCAAAGTCATTCATTGATCAGAGAACTGAAATACCCAGTTCAGTTCTATATTAAGGAATCCCTATGAGCCATCGCACAATGACACATCTTTCAGAATGAAGAATGTAATATTTCATTTGCGTTGTTCTAAAACATGATAAATTACATTTCATTAAGAATGCTATTAATATGCATTATGCAAATTAGTCCACAATTAAGCATTTATGTTCGTAAAGAAGCGGTAACATCACTCAAACAGTGCTATGAGTGTTGTTTGTAATATCGAATGTAAACAGCAATGTGATGGAATGGACCACCCTGTGCATTGTTATGTTGAATTGCATTTAGTTTTCCCAGAAATACACTTACCTCAAGGGTCATGTACACAGTACTAATAGCTAGCTTTGTATCTCCTTCCAGCAGTTCTTTAAGATCTTTCAGTAAAATCTGTTCAGTACTTAAACCTGAATCAAAGATAGAAGCAAAAATGTTTCAATATTTTCCCAACATAGCTAATGTAATCATATAGTTGCTTTTGGCTATAGTGGCAAGCATTTAAATTGTTTCAAAGCCTTATCTCAAATGATTGTTTAAAGTAGGATTAGCAAAGTTGTCTGTTGCCTGATATCTATTTGGAACAGTAAATACTGCCAAGCAAGCAAATGAAATATTGGATCTTTTGAGTAAATGCCAGCAGAACTTACACAAATGAAATATTGGATCTTTTGAGTAAATGCCAGCAGAACTTACACAAATGGAAAAAGAGCAGCATCTGTGCTCATGAAATAAAAACAGAAAACACTGCCTGTCTTGCTGACCATTTCCAGCATTTTCAGTATTTCATTCAGATTTCCAGCATCTGCCATTCATTGATTCATCCACACTCAAATCCACAATTCCCAAATTTACTTGTGCAGGAAGGAACTTCAGATTTGGTTTAGACCGAAGATAAACTCAAAATACTGGAGTAACTCAGAGGGACAGGCAGTATCTCTGGAGAGAAGGATGGGTGAAGTTTCAGTTCGAGAACATTCTACACACTCCTGAAGAGTCTGCAGAAAGGTCTCGACCCGAAACGTCATCCGTTCCTTCTCTCCAGAGATGCTGCCTGTCCCGCTGAGTTCCTTCAGCATTTTTTGTCTGTTCCAAATTTATTTGACATTATTTGGAGCATATGTTTCACGATGTTCTATTGCTGGATGTCCCGCGGGATCCAGTGAGTAAATTCCAATCCTGCACCATTCCCAAAAGTGATGCTGGAAAAATCAGCCCTCAGACCATCTGCCAGTTTAACCTGAAAGACACACCAACTCTATTGATTTCAATTGGGATTGTGGGATTGTGGGATTGAGAGGTAAGTATAGAATCTGTTATATAGTTTGGGTTTTGTTTAAACATTCTATTACTTTAAATTATTTTTAAGTATTCTTGATAATATTATTATGAAGTTAAGTAATTTATAAAATATATATTATTTATTTCCTTCATAACATTTTTAACCCCTTTTAACATTGTTGGCTGGCAAAGTTCAGGATGGGGCTCTGCCAGTTGGTAAGATGCAAGGGGAGTTTTGAGGGCTGTTTTTCTATGGTTCAAGCCTGCCTTTCCACTATACACTACTGAAGTTGGCCCTCCACGTCCACTAGTAAATTCAGGCATGGAGTGAATGCAGATGACAAACTTGGGCATTGTGCAGCTAATTCTGAGCACTGTTGTTTTACATTAATCTCTATGATTCTTTATTCACCAAGGTGCTGAACCTTTCTGCTATGAAATATTTAAAATCTGCATTAAGGCACTACAATAATAAGATTTTTTTTTAACAAATCAGTGTATTTTAAGCTTATACAATTTAACCTACAAATGCATCCCATTCATTTAAAACTAGCAACAAAATTCTACTTCATATTTCCTCTTTCTAAGGACTAAGCCTGCACATTCATAACATAAATGTAATAATTAGTAGATAACAACATTTTTTTCAGCTAATAGGGCTGCATTTAAAAAGATGACTGAATGCATACTTCAAAAAGAATGGCTAGAAGGATTGATCGATAAGCAGGACCAATACTTTTTGGTGACTGCACGTGCTGACACAGGAAGTGCAGCACAGGAACAGGCCCTTCGGCCGAACATGATGCCAAATTTAACTGATCACATTTGCATATCCCCTGCACTTCCAAGTGCCTATCTAAAACCCTCCAAAACATCACTAAAGTATCTGCCTCCATCACAACCCTTGGCAATACGTTCCAGGCTTCCACTATTCTGTGTTTTTAAAAAACCTTGCTCCCTTTCATCTTATAGCTTTGCCCTCTAGTGTTGGACATTTCCACCCTGGTAAAAAGGTGCTATCAGAATATTCTATCCAGGCCTCTCATAATTTTATATACCTCTATCAAGTCTCCCCTCAACCTCCCGATGTACTGGAGAAAACAATCCAAGACTATCCAACCTCTCCCTGCAGCTGAAACCCTCTAATCCAGACAGCATTCTGGTAAACCTCCTCTGCACCATCTCCAAAGCCCACACAACGTTCCTGTAATGGGGCAACCAGAACTGCACACGATATTCCAAATGAATATTGTATTTCCAAGTATATTTTCACATTTTTAGGAACTTAATTTGATTTAATATGATTTAGTTATTAAAGTATAAGTTGATTGGTCTCAAAATACAACAATGGGGGCATATTGATAGAAAAAGTGGTAATAAATTGTTTAATTTTTAATTGATGTGCACCAGCACCTTCTTATCCATAAAAAGCACCGAGCAAGATTAACAGTATAGCTCTTTCAAAGATTAGTCAAAACACAATCACATTTTCCCAAATATAATATTCTACAATAATAATGAATTAAACTTTTCATAACATTATCATAATTGGAATCATATGATCAAGGGTGGATGTATTTAGGCTGTATGCAATTGATTACTGCAAAATCAATTGTGTTCTGATCTTATTCCATTAAGTTCATCCTTGTGCAGGGCATAGTTGGTTGCATCCCCATGCAAATGATGGAAATACAATTACCATTTTCAATGGATCACATGCAAGACAGTAGGCCTGAACAACATAGGCAAGTGTTGAGCACTGAGAAGGAAGAAACTCAGAGCAGTTTGTCACAAATTGCCACGTCTGATGAGTGACTAGGTTACATTGCCTTTCATTAGTATGTGTTATGTCTTTTATTTGTGCTTCCTGAATAACCAGAAAAGGGAGGTGATGGACTAAAGGCTTTTTTTCTGTCTCACAACCAAATTGCTTAACAATAGCAATAACATCTCGTATTAATATTAATAAACTTTAACATGGCACAAATCAGTCCTCAAGATGCCCCTCAAATGTCATGAAATAAAATGGAAAGTTGTTACCAAACCATTAAGGAAAGGAATAAAAGATAGCATCTTTGCTTTGAGCATTTTGTGGTTTTGATCAGGTAAAACTGGATTCGTTTTTCCCTCATTGCATAGAATGAATATGTTTGAGTGCTCCAACTTCAAACCCCTCAAAGCCTTCATGCAATTAAAAGGTGTTATGTCATGAACTTGCTATAGTAACAGTAAGCCTTGAGACTAATATATTTAAGTTTAACCCCTTCCACCATTTGTTTAATTGGTATATTTACGGACAATCTTCTTCACCGTTTCCCAACCATTTCCATACCCCATCCACCATTCATTTTCCAATCCACCAAACCACCCTCATCACCAGCACCTTCCATGGGAATAGAGGAAACAATGTAGAAACAATGCTGGTGTATGGAGCTCTTGGAACAGATTCTATCAAAGAGATTTTGGCTAAAATGCGAGCTGGCTCTATGCAACCATCTTTACCTTATGACCCTCAATACTTTACCTGAATAAAAATCCATCAATTTTGAATTTAAAAGTCATAATTATGATTTACAAAAATATTTTCCATGTTTCCAAAGAAAAATCACTACTGAAATATTAGAGCATATTCTGTTTTTCTATTCACACACACTGTCTGACCTACTGAAGATATCCAAGACATTCTATTTTCATGCCAAATTTGTTTTGAAAAGAAATGTTTCTTAACTTCATTCTTGAAGGAACTGGTTTTATCCTTTATGATGTCTGACTTCCCAGTCAATCGAAATGAATAAGATCGAGAGGAACTGCCCTCTATATTTTATTTTTAAAAACATCAATTAAATCACAAGTTCATCGGCAGTACTCACCATTTGTAAAGCAGTTTATGCAGGCTACAGAGTGCATCACAGCAACTTAACAGTTATTGAGACAGTAGAAGCACATCAACCATGCTTATTCACTTAAGCCTGAAAAATGTGTCACTAACTGTCTCATATAACTTACTCTAATTTAAATTCAAGCAATTTTCTTCCCAACATTTCAAGTGTGCTCTGTCTCCAAAGTACTAACCTACACTCTCCAGCTCCCAACACCATTGAGGTAAGTTTTTAAGTTGGCCTTAGTACAGTTTAAATTTGATTGATTCCTTTTGAAGACTCTGGACCACATGCTGCACATTCTGTCCAGAAACATTAAGTAAGCCTCACTAACACTATTTGGCATAACTATAGGCAGCATACTAGTGCTTTGCTAAAATCATAAAGCAGGATAGTAAGTTATCCTTAGCCCTTTTCATTCCTATATCCATTGTCTTGTTTAGAGCTAGTTGGGACTCCACTTTTATCAGGCTATGCAGGGAACTCCAGAGGGAGATGCAAGTATACAACAGCCTAATTTGCAGCTGTTGGCAGATTCCAGAAGGGAATGTAGATTTTTGCTCCCAATACTCAAAGCATTCCCTTAATAATGATTTATAGATTGCACACATAGAATCTACCGAGAAAGTCTTGCATTTATATTCCTGTACTATTTTAATACATTAACATTTAATTTGATATGTATGGACTCAATCCACACTTAAAGGCTTAAACATCATGCATGGCACTTGAGGCATACTGCATGTTCAGATGTGTTATCTTCCACATAAGGCTGCAACTCTTCTTACTCAAGTGAAAATAAAAAAATCCATCAATTATTTGAAGTGCTTTCAACAATCATATACAAATGTAAATGCCTATTCACCCAAACTTAATGTCTGTGAAGTGGTATATGCAAATTGATTGTTGTGTTTGCAAGTATAATATTAATGAATTAATTTCAAAAATAATTTCATTGTTCATGAACCTGTTTGGAATGTCTTCAGATTGCAATTGTAATTGTAATTAATTTATTAGCCAAGTATGTAAAAACATACAAAGAATTTGATTTGCCATGCAAAAAATGTCATACCAAAAATGCAACAAGACACACAACCACATAAAAATTAACATAAACATCTAACATAAACATAAACAAGCATTGTGATGGAAAGCAATAATGTATATTATCTTCTTCCCTCCTTTTCTCCCACGGTCGGGGCAGTCGGACCATCCGCAGTCGTGGCGATTGAAGCTCCTGCAGCTGGCGATCCAAGCTCCCGCTTCGGCGCGATCAAAGCTCCTGCAATGGAGCGGTCGAAGCTCCTACGGTTGGAACTCCCGAAGTCGAACCCTAACCAATGGACCACGAGCTCCATGATGTTAAATCTGCAGGCTCCCAAAGTCAATCCCTAACAAAGGGATCGCAAGCTCCACGATATTAGGCCGCAGTGCGGACGGAGATACGATACGGAAAAAGTCGTATCTCCGTCGAGGAAAGAGATATAAAAAGTTTCACCCAACCCCCACATAATACAAAACTAAAGATACACTAAAACATACATTTAACAACTGACTAAAAACAACAAAAGAAGAAAAGGACAAGACAGACTGTTGGCGAGGCTGCCATCGTACGACATCACCCGGTAACACAATTCAACCAGTGCTTTCATTTATTTTCATCTTATATATAATTTTAAAAGATTTCTGTAACTGGATCCCCCCGGTACATTACCTTACATATTTAAAAGTATTAGATCTCATTATTCATTTGGCCAATCATCAAATCTTGAGAGATTTCTGAAAAAATATACCTTCGATTTTATCCCCAAAAATGTGATATTGGTTATTAAAATCATAAAAGTTATTTACAGTTCCTCGAATAAACACGCGTTAAAAGATTCACCCTGCATCCAAAAGCTGATCTGGTTTCATATCTACCCAATTGGAGCACATACAACAATCAATTTTTCCACTTTTGTTTAATTTCATGAAGTTTTATTGATCCTTCTAAAAATCAATATATTGACATCACAAGTAGACTTCAAGACTTCAAATATTTCTGAAATCCCTTTTTTCTAATTTAAGAAACATATTAACCCATTCATTTTAAAGTGATCAACATCTCTGAAAGTAGTAAATATAAATATTTCCAATTAATGTTTATTTTCCAAAGGCATTAATTCCGGGACCATATGACATGAGCAACATTGTCCTCATCCAAAGATATTGCGAATCTTTATTGACATCTGGACTGCAAATCATCATGTTAAAGAGAAAACCAACTAAAGGTTGTCTGACTATTTAAAAACTGTCACTGATCAAACTGACCAAAAGTTAACAAGATAGAGTCATAGAGTCATGCAATGCCAGAAACAGGCCTTCGATCCAACTTGCCCATATTGACCAAGATGTCCCATCTATACTCGACCCACCTGCCCATGCTTGGTACATATCCTTCTAAGCCTAGGTACCTGTCTAAATATCTTTTAAATGTTGTTATAGTATGATTTGTAAGGGTGTCAAAGGTTATGGGGAGAAGCCAGGAGAATTGGGTTGAGAGAGAAAGATAGATCAGCCATGAGTGAATGGCAGACTAGACTCTATGGTCTGAATGGTCCAACTCTGCTCCTAAGACGTATTAACTTAGTACCTGCCGCAACTACTTTCTTGGTAGCTCTTCCACTATCCTCTGTGTGAAAATGTTATCTGCAAATATACTAATAATGCCATCCACATTCCCATCCAAATCACTGAAACTACAAACAGCAATGGGCCCTCAACGATCCCTGAAGCACACCATTAGTCACAAGCCTCTTGTTGAACAAACAACCGCCCACGTCAACTTCTGTTTCCTTCCGTAAAGCCAATTACCTATCCAGTTGGCTAGCTCTCTCTGGATCCCATGCTATCTAATTTTCCAGAATAGCCTACCAAACGGAAATTTATCAAATGCCTTGCTATAGATCATATAAGTGGCATCCGCACTTTTGGCCTCACTAACCTTTGTGGTTACTTCTTCAAAAAACTCAAATCAGATTTGTAAGGTATGGTCTCCCATGTGCAAAACCATGCTGACTATCCCCAATCAGACCCTGTCTATCCAAATGCATATTCAATGATTCAATTATACTTTGGTGTTATATGTACCTAGGTGCAGTGAAATGCTTTATTTTGCAAAGAACCCAGTAAAATCATATAGCAGACCTCACCTAGGTAGTACACAAGTGTCACCACATTTTGGCACCAAAGTTACAAAAGTTCACCAAACAGTCCTGTCTACTGCCCCAAAATCCTCTCCAGTAACCTGCCTACAACAGATTTTAGGCTCACTGGTCAATAGTTCCCAGGCTTTTCCTTCCAGTTTTTCTTGTAATCGTATGGGTTTTCACTGGTACTGGTTTCCTCCCACATCACAAAGACATGAAAGTTTGTAGTTAAATTGTAAATAATCCCTAGTGTGTAGGGAGTGGATGCGAAAGTGGGGTAACTTAGAAGTAAGCGTAAATAGGTGATTGATGGTCGATGTGGACGGAGGGCTGAAGGGCTATTGTCACATGCTTGATTTAATCAATCAACCCCAAATAAATGTCAGTAAGGTAATTGGCTTGTGTAAATTGACCATGGTATTGGGATTGGGAAGATTTCATAAACAAAATAGATTGCAGCAGAATTAGATTGCAGAAAAAGCTCTCATGGGTATATTGAGCTCTCCGGGCAGAGTGGTCTCCTTTTGTAAGGAAATATATGAAAATATATGAAAATCTCTTAATAGGAATTAGCAATGGTCTCTACCTACTGACCACAACAGTCATTGGCTAATGCAACTCTCTTGGTTTGACAGCATATTCAAAGTCTAACTTTTGCCTAAAAACAAAATTTTACCCATATTTTGTTTAGTAGTCAAGTGGAGTCCATACTTTTCTGGCTAAGCGAAATTAAACCAACAAAGAAAAAGAAAAATTACCAGAAACATCAAGCTTTACTTGTTGCAAAGCATCAAAGACCTCTTGGCGTGCAGGTAGGTCAGGAAACCTCTGTTCCAGAGCAGCAATTATTTCGTTATCTTTCAGAGTCACTCTTCCAACTTCAGAAGTCATGTTCATGCAGTCGAATATAATTAAACCTGACAAATAAATAATGTAACAATCAAAAAAGAAGCACATTTTTTAGAACTGATAGCTTGCATATCATTTAAAAATGTTTTATTTGCAGTTCAATCCAACTAAAACTGAATATCAAATACAACGTGAAAATTTAAGAGATGACAATCTGAAAACTCAACAATGCATATTTTCACTATTTGAAGTAGCCCTCAGTAGATTTCCCCAACCAATATGTCACTGTACATAAGATTGAAGAGTCTTGTGTGGATTAGAAGTATCAGAGAATGCACTTTCAACCACTTTTATGAAACTTGGTTTGAGGGAAAGTTAGAACTAACATCTCGATGCACTTTCTGAAATCAGTCATCACAACCAATATAAACCAAAAGATGGGATGCAACAGATTACTGTCCTTCCAGATACCTTGTAATATCTTGGGATTGCTAATACATTATCACTCTATTTCTCTAAAATATATTGAATTCAGAATTAACTAAGTAGGTTGAGTTATACAAGTTAATCAAAAAGCTCCCTACAGAACAGCACAAAGGTTTGATACTGTATAAATGAGCTTATAACCAATATAGGCCTCCCTTGAATTTCTCATTACTATGTCCTTACCCAGCAACTCACCATCACAACTCAAACTCAACCGCAACACAGTCCCCCGAGTGCTCTGCACCCCTCCCAGTGACTGAACCTCAGCTGCAATTAGCATCCAAATGACAACCTGATACGGTCACCCACCTCACCAGCAGCCCTGACTATCCTCAATCCCCCACCTTGGTGGACCCTTCTCTGTTGAAACCCACAATCAATCACACGCTGCTTAATCTGCAATGGAGAAAAGTATTTATCTACATTAAAGACATAACAGTTCTCTTGGCCTTTTGGACAGTAGGGTTGGGTAGCAGCCAGGACCACACACCAAAGAGCAAGCCCTCACATGTTGGTCCTCAATGTCTCACTCATTGTGCACATTTCATCCATACCATTTAATTTCTAGGCCCAGGAGTACTGACGATTGCCATACAAGACAATTTCCAACATCAGTTTCCAACGCATGTTTATTGCTCTGCTTCATTCCAGAAAACAATAGACAATAGACAATAGACAATAGGTGCAGGAGTAGGCCATTCAGCCCTTCGAGCCAGCACCGCCATTCAATGCGATCATGGCTGATCACTCTCAATCAGTACCCCATTCCTTCCTTCTCCCCATACCCCCTCACTCCGCTATCCTTAAGAGCTCTATCCAGCTCTCTAGATCACCTAGAAATACTTGGCAATCTACCCAAAGCAACCAAAGCAGTAAATCCTCAGTTATTTCCATGGATTTTCTAGTGTCAACTACCAGCAACTTCCTGCAGCATGCTGCCCAATTCTCAGTTACCTAAAATTGGAGAATTCAATGTTCATGGCATTAGATTGTGAGCTACCTAAGCAGAATATGAGGTGTTGTTCCTCCAGTGTGCATGTGGCCTCACTCTGACAATGGAGGTGGCCCTAGACTGAAAGGTCTATGGGAATGGGAATGGGAATGGGAAGGGGAGTTAAAATGGTTAAAAACCAGATGCAGTAGGCTTTGTTGACCGAGCACCACCGTTCAGCAAAATGGTCACCAAATCTACACTTGTCTCGCAGCGGTAGAGTTGCTGCCTTCCAGCGCTTTCAGCGCCAGAGACCTGCGTTCAATCCTGACTATAGGTATTGTTTGTATGGAGTTAGTACGTTCTCCCCATGACCGCATGGGTTTTCTCTGAGATCGGTTTTCTCCCACACTCCAAAGACATACAGGTTTTTTGGTTAATTGGATTGGTATAGTATAAAATTGTCCCTAGTGTGTGTAAGATAGCGTTACTGTGCGGGGATCGCTGGTCAGTGCGGACTCGGTGGGCCTGTTTCCACGCTGTATCTCTAACTAAACTAAGGCCACATAGGGAACACCAAATACAGCAGATGAGGTTAGATGAGGTGCACATGAACCTCTATTTCACCAGGAAGGACAGCAGGGGTCCCTGAATGGATATGAGGGTGGAGGTATAGGGACATATATTACATCTCTGGCTTCGCAATTCGCACCTCTTCTATCTTTATGTCACACATTTTGTATTTTCATCTCTGGCCTTTGTCCAGCTACCAGCCTATCAAATCGCCTCCACCTACATCCACCCATCATTTGCCAGGCTTTGGCCTGCCTCTCTCGTTTTCTCTCCACCACCACAATCAGTCTGCAGAAGAGTCCAACCTAAAGCATCACCTATCCATGTTCTCCAGAGATGCTGACTGACCCGCTGAGTTACTCCAGCACTGTGGGGGTGCTTTTATAAACCAGCATCTGTTGTACCTTGTATCTCTTACTTCAAACTTGCCTTACTCTCTCATGGTTGCCCAATTCTCAGTTACCTAAAATTGGAGAATTCAATTGAATGTAGATGCTCCTGTTCTGGGTCTAACCTGGAGCCTAAATGTAAAGGAACTGCTCCAAGGTCCTTCAACAGGATTCTACAGTAAGTCCATGTCAGAAGTGGACATGAGAAAGCTGGTGAACAGCTGCCAACAAGTTCAGACCTTTCATATTCATTAACCCAAACTTCATGGGATTCTCACAATCAAAGCAAGTCTCCTTCAAACATTACCTCTCCCACCTTAAACCAATGCACTCTAGTATTTGATTTTGCCATCCTGGAAAAAAGATCTGACTGTCTAATCTATCTATGCCTCTCATAATTTTATTACTTCTGTCAGGTTCCCCGCAACCTCCAGCATTCCAGAGAAAACAATCCAAGAATGTCCAACCTCTCCTGGTAGCTAATAGCCCCTAATCCAGGCAACATTCTGGTAAAGACTGATCTCCACAGCACAAGCACAGGCTTTGAAATTATTGGTTGTGAATTCTCTATAAACATCAAACAATGGTTAAGATTTTCTTTAAAATTTTCATAGCAAGGCTATGGGATGGCTCAATAGCACATCTCAGGTCATCCCCACACAACATTTTTCAGCTGTTGAAAATTGTTTTTTCTCTTTTGTAGTTCTGACAAAGAGTCTTAGACAATGACATTATGTATGGTTGTTGCCTGATCTGCTGAGTGTTTCAAGCAATAATTTGGAAGTTCCATACAGATCAGACAAAGAGAAAAGGTGTACTTGGGGCTGTCATTTCCCCTTCCTGGGTCATTCATATTTTATTCTCCATATTCTTAATTTGATTTAAATCTCTATTACAGTATTCCAAAGTCTTCCATGGCATAAATTCTGGGCAGCACATTTTAGGAAGATCAATGCATCAGAGAGATGGTATACCAACCAATTAATTCAATGTTGATTAGTGGGGCTTAAAGTCCACGTACAAAAAACCTGATTTCCAAGTTTTGTCCAATCCTGAATGGCCTCCAATGCTCCATTTAAAGATCATTGGTTCACAGACCCAAAATTCCAGTCAGATACGATTACAAAATCAATGCAGGGGCTATATTCACCTTAAATAAAGAACAATTAATTTTACTACTGCCCAATTTCCTTACCTGTCAGGTGCAATAGACAATAGACAATAGGTGCAGGAGGAGGCCATTCGGCCCTTCGAGCCAGCACCGCCATTCAATGTGATCATGGCTGATCATTCTCAATCAGTACCCCATCCCTGCCTTCTCCCCATACCCCCTGACTCCGCTATCCTTAAGAGCTCTATCTAGCTCTCTCTTGAATGCATTCAGAGAATTGGCCTCCACTGCCTTCTGAGGCAGAGAATTGCACAGATTCCCAACTCTCTGACTGAAAAAGTTTTTCCTCATCTCAGTTATAAATGGCCTACCCCTTATTCTTAAACTGTGGCCCCTTGTTCTTGACTCCCCCAACATTGGGAACATGTTTCCTGCCTCTAACGTGTCCAACCCCTTAATAATCTTATACGTTTCGGTAACATCTCCTCTCATCCTTCTAAATTCCAGTGTATACAAGCCTAGTCGCTCCAGTCTTTCAACATATGATAGTCCCGCCATTCCGGGAATTAACCTAGTAAACCTACGCTGCACGCCCTCAATAGCAAGAATATCCTTCCTCAAATTTGGAGACCAAAACTGCACACAGTACTCCAGGTGTGGTCTCACTAGGGCCCTGTACAACTGCAGAAGGACCTCTTTGCTCCTATACTCAACTCCTCTTGTTACGAAGGCCAACATTCCGTTGGCTTTCTTCACTGCCTGCTGTACCTGCATGCTTCCTTTCAGTGACTGATGCACTAGGACACCCAGATCTCGTTGTATGTCCCCTGTTCCTAACTTGACACCATTCAGATAATACTCTGCCTTCCTATTCTTACCACCAAAGTGGATAACCTCACACTTATCCACATTAAACCGCATCTGCCATGCATCCGCCCACTCACACAACCTGTCCAAGTCACCCTGCAACCTCATTGCATCTTCCTCACAGTTCACACTACCACCCAGCTTTGTATCATCTTCAAATTTGCTAATGGTACTTTTAATCCCTGCCTTGCCATGTCTAAACATTTTATTACCATGCCACTTTATATACAATCATGTTAAGTTTGCATGCCATGGTGTTATTTGTGGTACTTAATAAATGTTAAATTGAATATCATAATGTAATAACTAGGAACTGCAGATGCTAGTTTATACCAAAAATAGATTAAATATCGTTGTTCCAAGTACTGCAGTTTAATAATTTCATCCGAATTTTAATATTATTCATCTTCTAACTTTTCATCATCAAGAAGAAACAAGTAAACACAAAAATTTAGAGTGGAGATATTGTTAACCAGTAATTATGTCTTTGAAGGTCATTGAAAATTCAGTTATACTTCCTGCTTTATGGTACACTTTTGAATGTTGCTTTTTAAAAAGGTTCATAGCTCTTTCTTTCCAGTTCACTCATTCTGCCAACTGCGTGTGTAAAAGTTTAGCAGCAGTGCACTCTAATGGACAGCAGGGCATCAATGCACCATCTCTTGGACATTTACCAGCATGTACACACATGCCAGAAGTGTATGACAGGTCTTCTCCAGAGTTAACATCATCATTATTTCTCACCACAAATTCAAGGCCATATCTTAACATGCATGTCATTAGTACAGTACTTTGATTCATTCTAGTGTAAGTAATTTCCATCCACTCATCCTTCAAATTGTGAAAGTGATCAAGTATACAAATGCAAGGAACCCTTGCTAATCAAAACAGAACATCCCTACCTCTGAGAAGATGTGTTAATTGCTGGTTTAACAGCTCTGGAGCTCCTTGGAGAATCTCTGAAGCTATTAGCGTAATGCAGGATCCCACTGGCTCCAGGACAAATTCACAGTGATCAGAATGTATTCGCTCTTGTTCATGGTGGTCAATTATTTTGACAACAGCTGTATCAAGTATTTTGTCATCACTAAAAGGCAACAAGACACAAGATGTCATTTTATGTTGCCCATAATCTGCTGTGCATTCTTAAACTTAGTTGTTTAATGTGTGTCACGAGGATAATAGCAAAAGTTTAACCATTCAGAGCACATGAGCTATCCCAACAAATTATGGGTCTGAAGAAGGGTCTCGACCCAAAAAGTCACCCATTCCTTCTCTCCAGAGATACTGCCTGTCCTGCAGAGTTACTCCAGATTTTGTGTCTATCTTCGGTGTAAGCCAGCATCTGCAGTTCCTTCTTACACAAAATTATGGTTCTAGTCAGCAATGGAAAAGATGGAAGGGCAACCCACAATTGCTGTCATTTTCTACAGACAGAATTCTCCAATTGCATTTCTGTGTAACAAGGCTTTGGACAAGACCTGAATACAATGAATTTGCTTGATAGCAGTAATCAGGTGACTTGTTAAAGCAGTAAATACAAATATTAAAGCACATGAAATTATGGCATCTCAAATATTTATGATATATTATTTGTTGACTATCGGGCTTTAGGTTACAGGTAATAATTTAGATCACTAAAGAAAATTAAATTAGTGCCAATATATTCGTTTTTCTTCAGACTATGTCAGGGTATAATCTATATACTAAAACTCTCATTTGTTTGTTTGTTTGTTTGTTCCTGAACTACAGCCAAAACGGTACATGGTAGCGCGATAATTTTAGGCCCGCCTTACTCACCGTCGTCCTTTTGGTGCTAATGGAAGAAGTTTCATTGAAATCGGTGTTATATTTTTAGTTATTCACATTTTTAAGTTTAAATCTATCTCCTAGGGAGGAAGGGAGCAGGGAGGGAGGTGGAGGGGGGAGGGAAGGGGGGAGGAGGAAGGATAAGGGGGGTTGAGGGGGATGAAGTGGGGGGGAGGGGGAGGTGGGGGAGGGGAAGGGGATGGTGGGGGAGGGGGAAGGGGAGGAGGGAGGGGGAGGGAGGGAGGAGGGGGAAGGGGAGGGGGAGGGGAGTGGGGGTTGGAGAGGGTGCTACACCAATGCAGGAGAGGTTTGGGCCCAACGGGTCCACTTGGTCAGTATAATTTAAATATTATTGGGCACCAATACAAATGTGCAGCATTTTGGGCAAGCTCATTTATTCCAGCTATTAGCTAGATTGAATATGGGCTTCTGTCAACACTTAACACAATTATTTGTCATTTAACCACAAAAATTAAATTAGTTATGCTCCTACTCAGTGTAAAGCATATTTGTGAAAATGACAGAAGTCATTAAACAATGATGATCCATAAGACTTTACCAAGCTACATTGGTATATATTTGATAAACAATTTTATATGAATAAAGAAAACAGACACATTCTATGTTATCATTACTTCAAAAGTACAGAAATACTCATGAAATTAAACAATATAATAGCAAACATCCAGAAGTTACATTCTTACTGGAAGATCATCAATTTAGAGATAAATTACGTTATTTTATTTCATAATATGCATTTTGTTTTTATTTTCTGTATTTTTAATTTTAATTTCTGCAGAATTACTCTCAGTATCACTCAGTCATAATTAAGTGAGTAAACCAAAGAATGGAAATCAAAAACCAAAGAGATTGAAAGCAAGACCTAGAGACCTCTAATACTTGAATTCTGCAACCACCAGATGACGAGACACATAAAGGGTTTTGTAATATAAGACACTGATCAAGTTCAAACTTAAATTCAATTTACAACTGGCATAGCTGTTAACACTTTAATTGTCATTTTAAGAGAACACGCAAGCTCCACACAAACAATCTAATATAAACCAATGATGAATGGTGCATAATTTGACACTAGAATTGTCATTGCAACTGGACCCATCAGCCTCCAACCAACACGGCGGCACGGTAGTGCAGCGGTAGGGTTGCTGCTTTACAGCGAATGCAGCGCCGGAGACTCAGGTTCGATCCTGACTACGGGTGCTGCACTGTAAGGAGTTTGTACGTTCTCCCCGTGACCTGCGTGGGTTTTCTCCGAGATCTTCGGTTTCCTCCCACACTCCAAAGACGTACAGGTATGTAGGTTAATTGGCTGGGTAAATGTAAAAATTGTCCCTAGTGGGTGTAGGATAGTGTTAATGTACGGGGATCACTGGGCGGCACGGACTTGGAGGGCCGAAAAGGCCTGTTTCCGGCTGTATATATATGATATGATAGGATAACACAACATTTCTCCGCTCATTAATTCACAAGTTCTATGTTGCATGGTGTTCAGTGTTATTTTGTTCTATCACAATGAAGGTATTTGAGATATTTCCAGTACACATCCATGCCTACAACACTGCAAACTGACACACTATCAATATGCATGCTTATCATTTCATTCACACTCAAAAAGGTGGCCTGACATATACTATCTTTATTATTCTCCTCAGATGGACAATAGGTGTTATTCAACATTGCCTTCTGATCATCTCAAGTTTACTGTGTGTATGGTATTCAAATGAGATTGCTCCATATCCTTGCCCCTTTGTTAAACAGGAATTATCGTATCATATCATATATATACAGCCGGAAACAGGCCTTTTCGGCCCTCCAAGTCCGTGCCGCCCAGCGATCCCCGTACATTAACACTATCCTACACCCACTAGGGACAATTTTTACATTTACCCAGCCAATTAACCTACATACCTGTACGACTTTGGAGTGTGGGAGGAAACCGAAGATCTCGGAGAAAACCCACGCAGGTCACGGGGAGAACGTCCAAACTCCTTACAGTACAGCACCCGTAGTCAGGATCTTTTTCCCAAGATAGGGTAACGAAGAATTCGAGGGCATAGTTTAAGGTGAGAGGGAAAGATTTAATAGGAACTTGACGGGCAATTTTTTCACATAGCAGTTGGTAGGTAAATGGAACAAGCAGCTAGAGGAAGTAATTGAGTCACATACAATAACAACTTTTAAAAGACACTTGCACAGGTACATGGATAGGAAAGATTTAGAGAGATATGGGCCAAGCAAGGGAAAATGGATGAGCTGAGATGAGGCATCTTGGTCAGCATGATGATTTGAGCCTATGGGTCTGTTTCTGTACAAGTCCACCAGCAATTTTCTAGCACCATTGGCTCCCTGAGCTTTGCTGTATTATCCGTTTTACAGGGCCAACAAGGATTATGTAATAATACAACAATATACCTTGGAGATTAGTTGTGAGAACAGATCCGCCAGCTCCGGCCGGGCCGGAATTCCAGAGCACTGGACAGAAAATTTGAAAGGGGGATAATTTGTTCCGCTGTGCTTCCGCAGATGTCACTATGGGGTCGAGGTCGACCGCCTCTCCCAGTGTATGCTCCACATTTTCATGGGGACTTCGGGGGGGAGGGGGGGGATTTCAAGTGTGCTCTCATAACTTTGTCCGGATTAAAGGAGGTGCCGGACCACTAGTTGCGGGAAAAATCGGTGGTGGACCTGTATATGCTTACTACTATGAACCCAATAGATCCCAAATGTACTTTCCACTTTTAATCCTTGGGCTTCATTAAAAATCCAGCTCTTACTGTTTCTGTTAATATTTCCACCAAGTTGGAGAAAAAGATTGAAAAGAATGCCAAATTGTTAACTTTGATTGTTGCTAAAATTAAATGCATTTCAAACAGTACTTTGAAACTAAAACTTGGATCACTGTACCTTGTCAGCCGATTATGATCAACAAGTGTTAAAGCTAGTTTCCCTTCTGTGTTCAACATGTGGAGGTCAATATCATCTCTGAATATTAAGGAAGATTCAGAGATATTCAGTTCTTGTAAAATGAAAACAACTTCACTGCGAAGTGGAAATTCTGATCTTTGTACATTTAGCACTGGAACATAAAGATGATCTGTTGGATGGGTCTGAAGAGAAAAATTATTTTATTTTACGTTTTAATTCTAAAATGAATTAAAATATACCGTCACACATTAAATCTCAAATTTATTTCATGAAATCTATCAAATTTATGTACTAAAAATTTATATACTAAACATGTAAATTAAAACCCTCCCATGCAGTAAGACAAAAAACACGCTGAATGTACTGTCAATCAATTCATTTCAATATCTGCAGTTTTAACGTAATTCCACAGCAACTTTGTGAATCAACTAATACTTTTTCAATGCGGTGTCTGAAAATGTTGTAGATCCTATCAGCTGGTGCTTTGGCCACATAGTTTCACGCGTATAAATGTACGTCGGAATTTGGCCAAAAGTAGCAGCACCTGCCAAGTAATTAATGGATAATAAATCATAAAATGCACGCTGGCTTTTACACTTGAATTCCAGGTACAGACGAAACAAATGGTATCAGCATCTGACAGGCAGTGACAGCTAATGCAGAGTTCTATTTGGCATCCACAAAACTTAGACACAGATGCTGAATTCACTTTCTCAACTATTCTATTTCTGCCTTTCGAGCTATTTAGCAAACTGTATCAGCTATTAACCTGATAATTTAATAAATCAATGATGTAAAACATTAAATTGAAATATAACGTAAAAACTAAATAACTGAACTTGGCTTTTTCTTCCTATGCCCAGTCTAAATGGCATCAGTTTGCAAAGGCATTCGGGATTCACCATTTGGATGATGGAGAGCAGAATGACAGCCTTGTTTTACAGAAAACATGCACTTAAAGCCCTTCCATTATTCAAGTACCTTGTAAAGGAAGTAAGCATAGACTAAAGCTGAAACAGCAGAGTCCAGACCACATTCTCTATCTCCAAGTACAGCATGAACAGGAGGTAGTTCATTTCTTTTAATCTGAAAAGATAATATTAGCAAATTAACTGGATATGAATAAGTCCAGTGCTTATATTTACATCGGAAATGTAATGTACATAATAGACTTAACCATTGAACAATTGATTAATTAATATATTTGACTGAGATCAAATACATATTTAGCAATTGCATAGAATATGAATAAAGAATGGAAAGAACAAATAAATGTAGACAACAGTTTATTATTCAGGTATCTAAATATTCCAAAAAATAAATGGTTTTATACTTAATTGATAACCACATTTATCAACAAGGGAAAATCTATGTTTTGCTGAAGTAAATACTTTCCAATTACAATATACATGGTGTACATGCCTCAGAAAAGCCACCAGCATTCACAAAGACTCCCCACGCCCCTGCAATAGTCTGTTCGAACTTCTACCATCTGGCAGACGCTACAAGGCCTTCTACGCCCGCACCTCCAGACTCAGGAACAGCTTCATCCCCAGGGCCTGCTGAGTCGGATGGTCACATCGCACAGTGAACTGGCACAGACCTACTTGCACTTTATTCTGTTTTAAAACTGTTTCTAATTTTGTTTCATTGGGTTGTCTAAATTTATACTGATTAGCTAATTAATTTATCGCATCGTAGGGAAGTCGCATTCCCAATCTCGTTGTACCCCTGTACAATGACAATAAAGATATATTGTATTGTATTGTATCGTAACGAAGCAGATTCCCGCTTGTCACAGATAAACTGATAGAAATTAACATGTGGATATATGGCCCACATTGTTATATCTCTGCAGCATCCCAATGTTCTCACCCCACCTCCTATTTCTAAACTACCTACTATCCACAGCAATACAAGTCAGAACACAACATCGAATACAACTAGTATGCTGCTAACGCTCAGGACACTCAAAAATTATCTGCAGTACTCTATGTAACAGGAATACACCACTAAGATGGGGTTATATCCATCACTAAAATTGCCTGATTCCCCCCCCCCCTCCCCCCACTCCATACCACCTGGCTCCCCACAGACTTAATTTTATCCACTGCTGAAATTATTCTTCATCACTTGATTTCTTGAGATTTTGCTTCCCCAAAGCTCTTTTAACCAACTCCTATTGGAGGCGTACGGTGAGGTACAGGGATTAAGTTACCAAAATAGTCATCTAGAAATCTGGATCATGATGATTATGAATTATTGAAACAAAGCACAAACTCTCATGACACATACAGAATACAAACCATCAAGGCACTAAGCAATCAATCTCTGTCTTAGAGATAAGGTGTCTGATTTCCAGACTCGGGATTCTTCATCGAGCATTGGTCCTAACTTTCAGTCAGGCTATGTCAAGTTTCCATGATCACACGCAGTGCTTCTCCTCTAAACTCAATTATTCTGATCCCAGAAATGTTCCATCCTAAAATTAACCCGTACCCATTAAATGGAGACTCAACCTCCCCTTGCAGAATAAACAGGCTTTGTTCTTTCAACCTTAACACAGTTCACAAGGAGATAGCTATTCCCTGATACCCTCGCAAGACATATGGGGCTGGTTTCTCACCTGCAAGAGTCAAATTAATACTTATGGGGAATGGAAGGACCTCCGACATATGGTTTCACAAATAGTAGATGTCCTCTATTAATTCCCTTCTTGACCTGTACTTCCCTTGACCACTAAGACTAATAATCCTGAGCTCCAATCTCAACTAGCCAGCTATAGAATTAGCAATTATTAACCATTGTTACCAATTAAGAATGTTTAAAAGCTAGTCATTAGAAATAGAAATTAGAACAGTACAGCACAAGAACAGATCCTTTGGTCTTCAATGTCTGTGTCAAACAATGATATCAAGACCTACTCTTATTCGCCTGCATATAAGCTACATTCCCTGCAGATCCACGTACCCACGTGCCAGTCCCTTAAATACTATAATTGTATCTGCCTCTACTACCAACCCTGGCAATAAGTTCCAGGCACTAACCATCCTCAGCTTTGAAAAAAAAACTTGCCCTGCACATCTTCTTTAAACTTTGCTTCTCTCGCCTTAAAGCTATGCCCTCTAATATTATATTGTTTCCATCCTGAGAAACAGGTTCCGAGTGTTTACCCTGTCAATGCCTCCCATCATTTTTCTACTTCGATCAGATCTCCCCGCAACCTCCAGCATTTCAGAGGAAACGATCCAAGTCTGTCCAACTTTGCCATGTACCTAATAACCCCAAACAAAGGCATTATTCAAGTAGACCTCCTTTGCACATCTCCAAAGCCCCCACATCCTTTCGGTAATGGGGTGACCAAAACTGCAGCTAATACTCCAAATGCGACCTAACCCAAGTCCGATAAAGCTGCATCATGACTGCCTGACTCTAATCTTAATGCCCCAACCATTGAAGGCAAGCAGGTCAAATGCTTTCTTTATCAAACTATCCACTTGTGTTGCCAGTTTCAGGGTGTTCTTGGACCTCAAGATCCCCTTGTACATCAATGCTGTTAGGGGTCATGCCATTAAAAACATGCAGAATAGTGAAAGGCTTGGATAGAGTGGATGTGGAGAGGATTTCTCCACCAGTGGGAGAGTCCAAGACTAGAGGTCAAAGCCTCAGAATTAAAGGACGTTCTTTTAGGAAGGAGATGAGGAGAAATTTCTTTAGTCAGAGAATGGTGAATCTGTGGAATTCTTTGCCATAGAAGGCTGTGGAGGCCAAGTCAGTGGATATTTTTAAGACAGAAATAGATACATTCTTGATTAGTACAGGTGTCAGAGGTTATGGGGAGAAGGCAGGAGAATTGGTTTAGCAGGGAGATAGATCCGCCATGATTGAATGGCGGAGTAGACTTGATGGCCTGAATGGCCTAATTCTACTCCTATTCCTTATGACCTTATGACCTTATGAATTGTATATTTTCCCCTTGCATTTGACCCCCCCAAAATGCAACACCTAACACTTGCTTTGATAAAACTCAATCTGCCATTTCTCCACCCATTTCTACAGCTGATCTATATCCCGGCACACACTTTGATAGCCTGCTACCCCAGCAATCTTGGTGTCATCTGCATACTTTCTAACCAACCCATCATCATTTACGTCCAAGTTAATTATATATAATCACAAACAATAGAGGTTCCAGCAAAGATTCCTGCAGAACTCCATTGGTCACAAACCTCTAGCCTGAATTTTGTGCTTCCACCACAACCCTTCTTTCTGTCAGTAAGACAGTTATCAATCAATATGACCAAGTTACCGTTTATCCCATGCCTCTTAATCTTCTATCTAGTTCACTAATGTTCCCATCAGGACAATAAATCTGCCCTCCTTAACTAAACTGACAATATGTGACTCCAGATCCACTAATATGTGATTCTGAAATGCTAGCAATTAAATTCAATGACCTTGAAAATTGATTTAAAAAATACAACATATTTTTATAGAACACTGATCCATCTACATTTACTTGATACAATGCTGAGTCGTCCATTATGTGCTTTGTGATCCTTTTCAATTAAGGTATGCAATTTCAAACAAGGAATATTCACAATGGATCAAATTTTTCAAAAGATTTTCAGATCAAGTTTTAGTTAACCATTGCCTAATTTCCAAGTTTATCATTGTACTTGACAAATCAATTGTTTGTCTTAAAGCTAAGAAACTATATACATTATATACTAACTTCTCACCAGTTGCTACATGTGCATGGGTGTGTTATTGTGCATGCTGAGAAATATTCGCATTTCTATCAGTAAAATATTGCTTTGGCAGAAATCAGAATTTTACATCAAAATTCATAATATGGCGTGTAATGCAACTTTTCAGCAAAAAAAGTATGCACGCCAAATGCGGGTACGCGTTGCGCTATATTCATATGTGAAAAACTACTATTATTTCCAACAGTCTGTAGTTCTTGGACTACATGTACAATGTCAGGCCTATCATGAGTATATTCTGCTATTTATAGAAAGGTTATTGAACAGAAATACTTTTTACAACACAAAGAAAAAATTGTTTTGTTTTGTTTTCTCTATTTTGCTTTTTCCTTACACAAAATGTATGACTAAGTTATGAAGAGTTTCATTTAAAAATGCACATACCTAATTCATTGGAGAAATACTTGCTCCAGTGGTCTTCAACAGCAAATCACAACAGTCCGTGTGTCCCCCACTCCCCCCACCCCCACCACCTCCCCCCCCCACTCCTGCCTCCCCCACTCCCGCCTACCCCTACTCCCCTCTCCCCCCACTCCTGCCCTCCCCTCCCCACCCCACCTTTTCCACCCACCTCCACTCCCACTCCCACTCCTCCCCCTCCACTCCCACTCCCACTAGCCCCCCTCCCCCTCCCATCCTCCACCACCCCCCTCCCACTCTCCCTTCCTCCACCCCCCCTCCCGCGCACCCCATCCCCTCTCAACACCAACGGCCCTCGCGCTACGCAGCGAGGCGAGCCCAGCTGCAAGGCGAGTCAGTGCCAGCGGCGAGACGAGTCGAGACCAGCGGCAAGGTGAGGCGAGCCCAGCGGCGAGTCAGGGCCAACGGCAAGATGAGGCCGGGCCAGTGGCGAGGCGAGGCAGGGCCAGCGGCGAGGCGAGGCGGGGCCAGCGACGAGGCGAGACCGGGTCAACGGCGAGGCCGGGCAAGGCCAGCGGCATGAGGCGAGGCGGGGCAAAAGGCAGGGCAAGCGGCAAGGCATGTGTTTTGCAGTTTCTTGGCTTTTATTGGTAAAATATGACATAAAAATAAGTGATAAGGAAACTTCTTGGAACCATATCTCCTGCAGTAATTGTAAAGGTTGTTCACGTACATGGATACTCTGAGCACAGTTTATGGCTTATGGTTTTAGCTGTTCCACTGTTAACAATATCTTGAATTAAAGTCCAAAAATGGTCCACAAATAGCTCAGGGATTGGAGAGTCCATAAGCACAGTAAGTAAGTCACTCTGCAAAGATATGGCTTAATCAAAATGATGCAGAGCGAACACCATGATCAGTTTTGATAGTGATCAATAAGAAAAAACAGATTTTTTGTGCAAAAATCTCAAGTGCTTAATCAGGAGACATTACTCTCCATCTTACATAACTAAGACTAATTATGTTTTACTTTTATTTATTTACTTATTTTTGTTTACACAAGTGGCGATTACCTCACAGGATGGCTGATGCATAATAAATGAGTGTATCCTGAACCATCTGACATGTTGTAGATATGTATGGGCATGCGCCTTGGAAGAATGTAGAAGTTTTGCTGTCAAATTGTGCATTTGTATTTGTGATATGATGTATTGTGAACACATCAGCTGCAAAGGGGTGTCCAGAGAGAGTGGGTGAGGGTTATTTTTGTTGTTATATATAAAAACAAAATGGAGGGGAATGTAATGCATTATGTCAATCGTATTGTATCTTTTCTTCAATAAAAATAAATATATATTTTTTAATAACTAAGACAAATAGATTCCACATAATCTTATATTGGAATAATATTCTTTTTTAATCTTGTAATAGGATAGGTTAATAGCTCGTTGGGAGAGCTTTTATGGTCTTTTAAGGGCACGATTCTGTTGAGCTGATATCAATGCTCAGTTTTGGGGACTGCAGAAGATCTGAAGATCAAAACTTTCACAGCACTACTTTAAACATGGGCAAGCAGAAAAAGTTAGACTCAATAAGGTACTGTGCAATCCTCCAGTAGCTTTTGAGAAACAGTATTATTTCATACTGAGCTTTCATTTTAAATAAAAATAGACCAAGTGGACCTGTTGGGCCCAAACTTCTTCTGCATTGCACCATCGCAAAGTCGAAATATCGTAGGTCGCCCTAGCTGCATGTGCGGACTGACGTCGAAAATGCAGCTCGTCCTCCCGGTGGGGAGGGGGAGCGGATGAGCAGGTGAGAGTGGGGGGGAGGTTGAGGGATAAGGGGGGGATGAGCAGGTGAGAGTGGGGGGGAGGTTGAGGGATAAGGGGGGGGGGGTTGAGCGGGATGGAGTAGGTGAGTGGTGGGGGGGGAGGGGAGGAGCGGGGTTCAGGGGGGATGGAGTTCATGAGTTAGCAGCAGCTCGTCGGCTCATAGTCCCCCCCCCCCCTCATTGGCCACCACTCAGGCGAGTCCCATTGTGGAGTCAAACGCTGAACACAGCCAGCGTCAGTTTAAAAGGGTTTTTTTTAAACTTTAAAATGTCGAGAACTTTAAAAATATAAGACCAATTTGAATGAAACTTGCATTATGGTGTCCCCAGGACAAAGGTGAGTAAGGTGGTCTTAAAACTGTCACGCTATCGTGTGACAGGGGCATAAAAATAAGGCACCATTGAACAGGCATAATCAAACAGAGTTTTAATAATAAATATATTATATATATATTTATATATATATAGATATAGAGAGAGAGAGAGAGAGATTTATTCACAAAATGCTGGAGTAACTCAGCAGGTCAGGCAGCATCTCGGGAGAGAAGGAATGGGTGACGTTTCGGGTCGAGACCCTTCTTCAGGTATAGAGAGAGAGAGAGAGAGAGAGAGAGATGTCATCTATCAAAATCAGTTAACTTGCAGTGATATATCACAGTGATATAGTGCAATCATTCAGCTGGATGCTTCATAAACAACCTGGGCAGCAGGCCAAGGTGCTAGGCTGACTTATCTGCATCAGCTGTTGGAAGCAGCAAAGACTGACAATCTTTATTTATTTACAAAGGGTTGACAATCCTGTACTTGTAAACTTTGACAAGTTACCTCATTTTCTGTCAGGTTAAGTGTTAGGGTTGAGTAAGCATGATTTTTGCCTAAGTTCTTTTTCAGGACAACTCTGCAACATTTAGAAAGGCAATCATTTTGGAGTAAAATTGCAACCTTTTTTAATGAGCGATCCTTAAAAACAGTTCATTTATCTATTTGACGTTGCTGTGCTGAAAATCAAGTTTCCTCCTGGTGTGTTCTTGACGTTAACTTTTTTTAACTTTTCTTTTTAATTATTATCTGAATTGTTTTGTGTTAATGCAATAATACAATAATGGTACTTAATTATTTTTAGATTACTTAATTAAAAAAAATATTAATATTAGCCTTCATTTTACTGGTTTGCAATATGTTTTGCTGGGCAATGTTCATAAAAATCACAATCTCAAATTAGTCAGGAAATAATTTCCACTATACAACATTTTCCGTTGATTTTAAAAAAGTTTCCCAAAAATGAATCAAGCAATCACTGCAGCACTATCTATTGCAGTGACTGTTATTTTGCAATCCAACCCACTGTCAGTTCAAATGACTGCCCAAAGTCAATCATTGGTGAAATCATTATATTGGTTGAGCAATCAGATATTTCAGAGTTTCCAGGGACATGAAAGCTGATTAAGCACTAAGTATCAGAATGCTAGGTGTAAAAAAAATGTGGCAGAGCCTTGTAGACTCCATTTTGGTAAACGCCATTAGTATGAAGCAATCTGAGCCACAGCAACCCAGAAGGTCTAATAGAGTAACAAATTTAAACAGCACAGAAACAGGTCTTTTTGGCCCAACTCGGCCCACATGCCAACCAATTTGCCTACCTGAACTAGTCCCATTTGCCTGTATTTGACAAATATTCCCCTAAACATGTTCACATATTTTTCCAAATGTATTTTAAACATTGTAACTGTACCCACCTATATCACTTACCTGACAACTCATTTCATATACCCACCAGCTTTTGCGAGAAAAAGTTGCAGCTGTGGTCAATTTTAAATCTTTCCCCTCTCCCTTTAAATTGATGCCATTTTTTATTTAAGACTGCCCTTTCCTTTGGAAAAGGTCTCTTGGTTTTTATGTTCTTCAAGATCCTGCTATTTATTGTGCAAGTTCTGCCCCGGTTTATCTTACCACTTCATACTTATCCAGGTTAAATTGCATCTGTCATTCCCTGGGCCATTTTCCCCAGTTAATCATGTTGTCATGTAGAAACAAGGAACTGCAGATACAATACGATAAAACTTTATTCATCCCCGGAGGGAAATTGGTCTGTCAACGGTCAAAACACACAAGGTACACAAAAACTTGAAATTAAAAGTGAAACCAAACAGAAAAAGACAGGCTGGCTGCCGTGTGCACAGTACCTTCACCGGAACAAATGAACAAACAAACATTGACTTAGCCCCTGGGCAGAATATTCTAAACTAGAGTGCCCCTCCCTCCCCCACACCGTCCCTCACGGCAGTCCCCCCCCCCACACCAGGTTCTTCATTGTTCTTCACGGCGATCCCCCCACGCCAGGTCCCCAGTGTCTTCCCCCCATGCCGGGTCCCCAGTGTCTTCCCCTTCCCCCTCACGCAAGGTGAAATATACAAAAATCTCTGCTGGGCCGAGCAATATCCCCCCTGGCCTCCCATTATGTACAAGGATACATTATAGGTTCAACAGATATTAAAATTAATAAATAAATCTATGCCAAATTAGAAAGATTAAATATTTGGGAAAAAAATGAAAGTGTGTTCGCTATATTAGGATTCAACAAGTCAATATTTTTTGGAAGAGAAAGGAAGAAAACTGAGATAAAATCTGATGAAAATGTTTTGTAAGTATATGCTATATATGACCCTACCCTATATATCATTTTGTAATTGCAAAGCACATCAGCTGATATTTCATAACCTTTCTGATGGTGTATTGGATCAGCAAGATTATGAAAGTTCTTTCTTAGGTAACGCACAGCACTTTACTCGGGTGAATAATTTATGATTTCATTAAGTGATTTTTTTTGTTACCGCCTAGAATTATGGGACTGCTTGTAATATTTATTTTTCTTATGGTTGCTGATGCAATGCTAAACAGCTGAAGTGTGGAAAAGTTTAGCATGAGAAGTCCAAAAGCTGGAAAAGATTTGCATGTTCATATTAAAAACGTATTTAGTGTCTTATTGCTCTTTATTGGTATGAATGTATGGCAAATCAAATTCCTCGTACATTGCAAAACAAACTTGGCTAATAAAGTACTACTATGATTATGAATAATGTGTTGTTGAAAGGTTTGGGAAATTAGTTAACTTTAATGGAAGCAGCTGACCGAGAATGAAGATTATATAATGCTAGATTTACGTATTACTTGGCCTGTTGATTTTCCTTCTTCTCTCCATACCATGCTTTTAACTTGAGGGATGGAATGTCAACTCGCGTTGAAGGCAACTAATGATAATAGCCTTTAAAAGCCAAGAACTTGACATCATTCAGAGACATAATTTTGTTGGAAATATTAAGATCTGGGTTCCTGATACCGCCAGTGTCCCTGATATTCAGAACCATTTTGGGGAGAGTGGAGGGGGTCAAAAAGTGGGAAGCACAGGGGCAGTGAAATACTTATTACCTGAGTGGGGATTCCCTCAAGTTTCAGAGATGGCTGAATGGTTGCTTTCTTTGAATGAACTTAACTGATTACATAAATGATTCAATTCCTTTGTTTCATTTAACATTTTTCATGTTTTCCTCTCCTGTGCACTGGTGGTTAGTGGTACATTTTATGCATCTGCACTCTTTGCATGACATGACCAGACTGTGCACCATTACAATAAACCTTTAGATGCATTGAACTTTGCATTGATTCGCTACTGATGGTGAGCAGTAGAGGATTGATGACTTGGCTCTTTGTCCAATTTTTCCATTGCAATTTCCTTCAAGTATTAAGGAGCCATGTGGAAATTGATCACCATTGAATTGTTTAGAGTTTAATGTCCATTGTTGCATTGTTACATTTGGCCATGAAATGGTGATTGGAGATGGTATAAGACTTATACTATAAGTGCTCAACCAATTATTACACAGATGCCTTCCCAATATACAGAAGGGTTGGGTCCTGTGAACCCTTGCACAAGTCGGATGTTATGCAAGTCGGGAAAGGAAGTGCTCCTGCACACGTGTAAATTAACTATTCAACGCAGAGACCATGTGGGAGCCCCCATGTGAAACAGCTGACTGGCTTGCAAAAATGGCTGTATGCAATGGCAGTAGAGCCTCACTGCCGAGACCGCCAAGATGCGCAACTTGGAAATAAACCAGTAGGCTTAAAGAATTCCTCATGCAAGTGCGAGTTTATGTAAGTCGCCTATTACGAAAATTGGGTTGTGCTTGGAGTTTCAAAATTTCTTGGATTTTTTCCCGTTGAGGAAATTCACACTCATATAACCAACATTTCACTTTCCCAGTTCTTCCCACTTTTCTAATCCCACCCCTCCTGAAATAGTTTTAGAAACATAGAAGAAACATAGAAACATAGAAAAATAGGTGCAGGAGTAGACCATTTTGCCCTTCGAGCCAGCACCGCCATTCAATATGATCATGGCTGATCATCTAAATTCAGTACCCCAATCCTGCTTTTTCCCCCATATCTCTGATTTCTTTAGCCCTAAGAGCTAAATCCAACTCTCTCTTGAAAACATCGTGATTTCGCCTCCTCTGCCTTCTGTGGCAGAGAATTCCACAGATTCACAACTCTCTGGGTGAAAAAGAATAAGGGGCAGGCCATTTAGGAGTCATCCGAGTCTACCCCTTACCCCTACCCCTTATTCTTAAACTGTTACTCCTGGTTCTGTACTTCCCCCAACATCAAGAACATTTTTCCTGCCTGTCCAATCCTTTAAGATTTTTATATGTTTCTATAAGATCCCTTCTCATCCTTCTACATTCCAGTGAATACAAGTCCAGTTGATATTTGTTGTGTCAAATATCATTGACACTACAAGTATCAAGCAGCCAGACATTATATTTCCAAGCAAGTTATGGGTTCTCAGCCCCTTGTATTGATATCGATCTTAAGGTCTACATCAAAAATTAGTAAAATTTATCATCAATGATACTAAATCCTGGTGAGTTTGTGGAAATAAATAATGGCCATTCCACAGGAACTGGAAGCATGGCATACACTTTAAATGTATCACCAAATATATCTCTTAGTATTGCTTAAGGCACACTCAAGGTTACGGAGACAGAAATGTATTCTCTCTTGAAGATATTAAATTCAGTTTAGTGATGTTGGTGCGTTGAACTCCACTACTCCATTTACCGACTATTTTGTCACTGGCATTTCATCAGCAATGTGTTGTGCCACTAACAGTGACATGAAAAGTAAGAAATCGAACCCACTTAACAATTCGTAGAGTAATTAAAGAAGGTTTTCTTAATCAGTTGAGATACTTACAAAACAACGACTTACAAAACCCCAGATTTGTTTAAAATATTAAATGGAAAAGCATCTGGAGATTGGCACAAAAAAAAATTGCAGGAGAAGGTCAAATACAGGTTCAAAGTTGTTGAAGTTAAATTTATAAGAACCAGTGATGATTTTGGGAAAAAGTGTGGAAGTGAATTGGCGTTTTATGCAAAGGGGAAATAATATAGATGTATTTACACAGTCCAGTACAGATTTGACACACACAATCAGAGGTGATCTTATATACATGATAAATAAACATAATGAGTTATTGAGTTATTGTATGGTGTCAGATCTAAGGAGTATTCCCTATTGATTAACTGTTTGTTCCATGTAATTTTTTGATTAGCTTAGGCCTTCAGTAATAGTGAGTTTGGATAAACTGATGAGTAAACACGGAGTGAGAATTCAATTAGCTGTTTTTCCTCAATTTTGCAATTTTATTGCTGAATATTGCACTCTCTGGTTTTACTTTGTTTGGATTTGGCCTTTATGAATTAACTGCCTGAGATTTACAGGAAAATTGAAATATTTCTTTGTAATGAATGTAATTGAATAATGGTGGACTTTGTAATGTAACTACAAATTATAAAGTAATCCAATTAATAGAAGGATTTATCTAAAGTTTTCAATGTTTTGTGGAAACTACTCATTTTACCATTTTATTTGAAAATAATTTCACCAAAGACTAGCTCTTTGTAAATTTTGTTTCTGCTTGACAAACTTAAGTGATTACATGGTCATTAAATATATAATTTTGGGCTACAGGAAAATAGGTATAATTTTGTATAAATTTGCCCGATTTAAAATGTATTACTTTTAAATACATTTCATAGTTCAAACTCATCTGTCAAAAATTGGTAAAGGTTTCCTGTGCGACTTGAAAGCAAGTATACTTTGAATCTATCATTTAATCGTTCAGATATTTATATTTCAATAAAAATGTTTTGTATTCCACTTTGCAAAACATCGTATAAAATCATATTACACATATTAACCAGTTACTTATCGTGCATTTACTTTTGCTACATCATTTATCATTACCTAGATAAGAGTATAAGTACAACCTGCTTTTCGGCCTGCATCAATCACATTGCGATAAGCCAGCAGAGTGGTCACCCTCATCTCATCCTTGAATGATCCATATGAAAGCAGCATTTTTTTTGCAATCTGTGCTTCCTTCTAACAACATTGAAATCAAATCATCAGAAATCAAATTAAAAGCAAATGAAACAACACAAATTGAACATCATAAGGAAATAAAAAAGATGGACAAAAGGAAACTTTTGGGGTTGGGCACGTTAGAGGCAGGAAACATGTTCCCAATGTTGGGGGAGTCCAGAACAAGGGGCCACAGTTTAAGAATAAGGGGTAGGCCATTTAGAACTGAGATGAGGAAAAACTTTTTCAGTCAGAGAGTTGTGAATCTGTGGAATTCTCTGCCTCAGAAGGCAGTGGAGGCCAATTCTCTGAATGCATTCAAGAGAGAGCTATATAGAGCTCTTAAGGATAGTGGAGTCAGGGGGTATGGGGAGAAGGCAGGAACGGGGTACTGATTGAGAATGATCAGCCATGATCACATTGAATGGCGGTGATGGCTCGAAGGGCCGAATGGCTTCCTCCTGCACCTATTGTCTATTGAAACTTGTAGGAAGGAACTGCCTCTGCTGGTTTACACTGAAGATAGATGCAAAATGCTGGAGTAACTCAGCGGAACAGGCAGCATCTCTGGAGAGAAGGAATGGGTGATGTTTCGGCTTCGGGTCTGAAGAAGGGTTTCGACCTGAAAAGTCACCCATTCCTTCTATCGAGAGATGTTGCCTGTTCCACTGAGTTACTCCAGCATTTTGTCTGTAAAAGGAAACTTATAACCGTTATGGGATATAGAGGAAGAATGGCAGCATTGTGTCCAAATAGCTTTGCAGAAATTTCAGATGTGTCTAAATATCTCATAAACACATGTATCTATTGATGTTATTCAAGCTTGCCATGGTTCCTAGAGTTAAGAATTAGTTTATTATCTAAATAAAATAACATCAATATTTATTCTACATCCTCATTTTTAATAGTGTTATTATGGCTGTGTTACCTTTACTGAAGATAAACACTTTTTGCTTCATGCCTTAAGGTACCATTCTGATTTACAACCTACTGGCTTGTTAACAGGATGAGCTGCTTAGGTTTTGCTTGTTAACCTCTATTTGAATGTAACAGATACTGCTAGTTTAATGTTTAATGTTTAATGTCTGCATGACATGCCAGTGAGGGATCATATTTGGTACAGGGCATTGTAACTCCAATCCTAGCATAGTGCCACCATATTTTATTTTATCTAAGTTGGATACTATAAGTTTGCAAATTATATATTTAGCTAAAAGTAAACTTCTGATTTTAAAATAATTGCACTTTCTTATCTTTGAGGCCAAATGGTTATGGATTCTCAGAATATCAGTGTGTCTGATAAGTTTATTGTTGGTCACTCAGGAAGTAAACAGTCTTTCATATAGTATGCCTTATCTTTCTTGCTACTGCAATTATTGCAAGCTTTCGTTGCTTTTAAACACTTTATGCACGTGATATTTTAATGTGGAAGCAAGTTTCCTCCTTTTTGGCAGTTTTGACAATATACGCATTTAAGTATCTACTCTTTCAAACTGGCCTCCATCAGTTTGTTGGCAGAGCTGCCTTTTGGCTGGTACTTTTGTTTCTGTACTACTGCGCTCTAATGTAAGGCAGGAGATAGACAAAATGCTGGTGTCACTCAGCGGGTCAGGCAGCATCTCTGGTGAAAAGGAGTAAGTGACGTTTGGAGTCGAGGCCCTTCAGACTAATAAGTCAGGGGAGAGGGAAACTATTCTCTCTCCCTACTCCTTTTCTCCAGAGATGCTGCCTAACCTGCTGAGTTACTCCAGCATTTTGTGTCTATCATTGCTCTTAACCAGCATCTGCAATTCCTTCCTGCACATAATCAAAAGCAGGCATGGGTACTCTGCTACCACTGTGTTAACGTTCCTACATTATTATGAAGTCTGTACATGTGAAGGGATTATGGCCCTGAAACTATTCCTGTTTCTCATTGTCACCACAGGATTTCCTGCGTGTGCATAGTTTAACAGGAAAATGTTGAAGTTGCTGTCAGCACTCTTCATAAGCTGCATAAATGTTCAGGCTTTTATTCAGCCACGGAAGGAAATAAGTGACTTAACAAAGGCCTTGTGTAGATGAAGTACTCTTATGTTAAATACAATGAAAATTTTAACGCTTACTTTAAGAGATTTAATCGAGGTACATCAACCCACAATTTTTGCTTAGAAAATTCTTGGTTCCAGTTTCTCCAGGTGAAATTCCTCAATCCTGGTTCTCGTGTCCTTTTTGGTACTCAGTCTGGGATCTTCACCTCCTTCTTAAGTATGGTTATCAGCAATGGGCATGATATACAATTGTAGCCTATCTAGTGTTTTGTACAGGCTCCTCAGCTCCGTTTTTTGTTCATTTTTTGTCTTCAATGGGG
The DNA here is from genome assembly GCF_053455715.1 of Rhinoraja longicauda. Classification (NCBI taxonomy): domain Eukaryota; kingdom Metazoa; phylum Chordata; class Chondrichthyes; order Rajiformes; family Arhynchobatidae; genus Rhinoraja; species Rhinoraja longicauda. The sequence goes on along the minus strand of NC_135955.1, from coordinate 59,717,201 downwards.
GGGGGGGGGGGGGGGGGGGGGGGGGACTTGTCTCTTCCGAACGGAGACCCAACCTTTTTTTTCTGGGTTGTGTCTCCGTTCCCGCTGCGGCCCACCATCGGCCAAATACCTGGAGCTGGCGGCCTCCACCTGGGACCACCAGGACTCTGGTTCGCAAAGCCCGTGGACTGCACTCACCACCAGCAGAGCTGGCTGCCTTCGGAGGCTGTGGTGGCGCTGCGAGAGCGGCTGCGACACACCTTCGGAGGCTCTGGAGGCTTCGGACGCGGGCATATCGGAAGCTCGCAGCCGCCTGGGTGGGGGCCAACATCGGGAGCTGCGGCAGCGTCTTCGCCCGCCCCAAATCGTGGGGCTTGGGTCGGCCCACCGCGGACCTTTCACCATCCGACGTGTCCTGGAACCGGCTGCGGGATTTTTCTCTGCCCGGCGAGGGCTTCAATGTCGGGAGCCACGACCACCCCGACGTGTAGCGGCAGCGTCTTCGCCCGCCCCGAATCGCAGGGCTTGGGTCGGCCCGCTGCGGACCTTTCACCATCCGGTGTTGATGTTGATTTGTGATTGTGTGTGTTATTGCTTGTTTTTATTGCTCTTATTATTGGACTGTGAGTAACAGAATTTCGTCCAAAAGACTTGTTTTTTTGGATGACAATAAAGGCTATTCTGAAAATGAGGTTTTCTGGGATAAAAGAGATATTCACAATTCAGATATTCACCCGCATTCAACCTGCTGAGGCATCTTGTGAATTGCCCCTTTTGTTTGGTGGGCAACTGATTCTTTAAATCTATAGCAAATTTCAGCTGATGCACATTCAAATTATTTATGCAGATATTGTTTGGTAGAAATATTATATTTCCAGCATACATTTTGGACATAGCACACAATGCAGTAAAATGGATCCAAAGACAAGGACCATAGACTACAATAATAAATGTAAATATGTATTAGAATTGATTTCATTGAACAAATTAAAATTCAGCAAAATTCCTGGAACATTGAATTAGATTTGCTCCTCATAATTACAGCATAAGTTTACAAATTTACAAGCATCTATTGACATTTTTGCTAGAAATGCAAGACCTTACTGTATTTAATTCTAAACGCTCAAGTTCAGACTGGTCACCCTTGCACAGGCCAGGCAAATATTTCACAGCAAATTAAACTTGATGACCACACCTTCTCAGACATTTGATATGATGGGAACACCCATTCAATTCCACACAGTGCAGGACAAATGGCCACTCATTGACAATTAACCTGATCTGCTTCTTTAACATTACATATGAAACAAGGTTTTAAAGGTCTTTTATTGTCACATGTACCAATTAAGGTACAGTAATATTCACATATATACAGATATATTACAGTGGTCTTCAAAACATGCCCGCTCTTTATTACTTGATTAAATGCCTTTCCTATTCACATTAATTTCTTCCCTAATATTGTGCCCCAAAAAATCATTAAAACACAATGAAATAGGATTGCATAAGGGGACACTCAGCAGTTTATTACCTTACCACTGGGAAGTGATTTTTGTGTGGTGACATCATGCAAGGTAGCACAATTTGGAACATGGAAACCATGTTTCCATGGTTATGTATACTTACCACATGCAATTTCATGAATATGAGCTAACATTTCCTTTGGTCAAATCTTATTTGAAGTTCATAAAATGGCAATTTTCAACCAGAATTTCACAGGAATTAGTGTAGAAGTGTTCACCTGATTAATGTACAGAAATCTATCTTATGCTGGTGATGTAATCTGGAGCAAAACAACAAACTGCTGGAAGAACCCAGCTACTGAAGCAGCATCTGTGGGCGGAAAAGAATTGTTAATAGGAGATGAAGGCAGAGGTAGGTGGATGACAAATGGAGGCAGACAAAGTAAAGGTAGATGATGCCTTAATGACTACCATCCAGTGGCTCTGGCAAAACAAGGTCGCATACTATTGTTCAATGGCTCTCACATCCACCATCATGAAGTACTTCAATAGGCTGGTCATGATGCACGCTAACTCCAGCTACCCAGACAGCCTTGGTCCTCTGTAGTTTGCCTACCTTTGTAATTGGTCCACAGGAGATGACATCTCACTGGCTCTACACTCATTCCTGGAACATCTAAATAATAAAGTCACCTATCTAAGACTCCTATTTAGTAACTGTAGCTCAGTCTTCAACATCATAATCGCAACTAAATTCATCTCCTGTTCAGAGTCAGCATTCCCCACTCTACCTCTAAATCCTTAGCTTCCCGATCCACAGACCATAACCAACGAGGAGAGATGATAAAACATCTATGCCCTGCAAAGAAGAGTTCTCAACCCCTTACTATATTCCCTATTCAGTCACGACTGTGCAGGCAAATTCTGCTCCAACTCCATTTACAAGTCTTCAAATGACACCACTGTAATGGACCAGATCTCAAACAAGGATGACAAGGAGTACAGGAAGGAGATAAAGAACTTAGTAATGTGGCGTTAAGACAACAAACCCTCTCTTTAATCAGCATCAATGGTGACAAGGTAGAGATGGTCAAGTGCTGCAAGGTCCAAGGCATAAATATCACTAATAATTTATCCTGGACCAACCACATTGAAGTTGTGGCCAGGAAAGCACATCAACATCTCCACTTGCTCAACAGACTACGGAAATCTGGCACGTCTCCAACTCTAAAAACATCTTGAAATGGAACGCATCCTAACAAGATGCATCACAGCTTGGATTGACAATAGCTCTGCCCAAGATGGCAAGAAATTGGAGAGTTTTGTGGATGAGACCCAGTCCATGACACAAACTAGATACTGCCCCATCAACTCCATCTACACTTCACTGTCTCTGAAAAATTGCCAACATAATCAAGGACTATTTACACCCTGGTTGTTCCTGATTTTCCACTCTCCCATTGGGCAGAAGATACAAAAGCTAGAAAGCACATAGCATCAGATTTAGGAACAGCATTGTCCGAACTACGAAAGGATTCTCCCATTAGCAAGGGTGTAGTCCAATCTTCCAACCTCTCTCATTGCAGACTTTGTCCTCTCTTTTCCATCTACACTTTCTTGGTAGCTTTCACATAATCCTGTAACACTAAATTCTGCATTCCGGTATTTTTTCCTTTACTGTCCGTTTTATTTGTGTATGGCTCGATTGAACACGTGTTGCATGATTTGACTGAATAGCACACAAAGGCTTCCAATGCTAGAATCTGATTTGTAAGGAAGGTGATGATGGGAACTATTGAAGGAGAGTTGAAGAACAGATAGAACCAGAATCAGATGGGGGAAGGGGGGGAAGGAAAATGATGGGTGAAATGAAATTGGATGGAACCAAGAGGGAAAGGGAAATGGGTGTCGCTATCGAGGGTTGGAAAGGGGACAAATATGGAAGGACTGGAGAGGATCAGGATAATGGCAGGGTGCAAGTAAGACAAAATTGGAAAATACAGTGTTCATATTAGTCCGTAGACTACCCAGGCAGAATAAGAGTTGTATTTCCTCTGTAAATGAATGCCCAAATGTTAAGGTATGGATTAAGATGCAATTGATCAGGCTTGTTCACTTCTGCTTGCGACTGCTCTTTGTAGGAGGAATTTAACATACAGATGCTCCCCGACTTACGATGCTTCGACTTACAATATTTCGACTTTACGATGGTGCAAACGGCAGCAACCCGTAGTGAGCCGCAGCTTGCTTCCGGCCACGTGATCAGGTATATTAAATGCATTTTGACGTACGATATTTTCGGTTTCCGATGGGTTGCTTGGAACGTAACCCCATCGTAAGTTGAGGAGCACCTGTAGTAGCAGGCACCAAAGGTGGGTTGTATGATTGATGATGTCACTGCAGTCTGTTCAATTTTCATTGTCAAAGTGCATCATGCACATGTATACGAGTTAAGGTTTCAATAGGCACAATACATGCTATAAAGTCCCATTCACAAACCACAAATTGTACACTGCTCTGAAAATAAACCATGCAATACAAGAAAACACACATTACATTATTAAAATTATAGGTTTAGTGGCTGTGCAAATTCCATTAAGATTGCAATGACACCAGTTGCCATGCTGTGTATTTATTCCCTCCTCTGATTAAAGTGCCCATTAGGCACTTAAAAGCTTTTGTGGCCACCATTGTTGTTAGTTATGTAGGAATTGAAACATTCTTCCTGATAAAGCCACATTGCCTATATGTTCCTGATGTGTCTCAAGAAACATCTTTTATAGGGACAAAAGTATTATGTACCTTTTATCAGTCAACAAGTGGAGGATTTCTCAGAATTTAAAGAATGTACAAGCAATTAGTAAAAATGTTAGTGATTTCTGCTTACAATGGAAGTCAGGGGAAAGCAATTTGTAGCCAACTGTCAGAAGTAATTTATGGAACAATGCAATTGCGACTGCAGACTGAAGCAAAAGGCAATTTTCTGGTATACACAAGAGCATCATGTTCAGGAGTCCAATCTAGCTTCAGATCTCACTATCATAGAATCATGGGAATTTATTCACAAAATGCTGGAGTAACTCAGCAGGGTCAGTCTGAAGAAGGGTCTCAACCCGAAACGTCACCCATTCCTTCTCTCCCGAGATGCTGCCTGACCTGCTGAGTTACTCCGGCATTTTGTGAATACCTTCGATTTGTACCAGCATCTGCAGTTATCTTTATATCATAGAATCATGCATGGACTGAATACTGCAGCGTCATCAGCCAACAGCCACTTTGGCAATCTAATGACAGTAGAAAGATCATTGATCACTCAGCTGAGAGGTTGCGCCAAGGCCAATTTCCTGAGGAACAAGATCTCAAATTGCATTGTATATTATTTATTATGCCACAGGAGGATTGTCAGCACATCAGGTCAATTCCAGTTACCGGCAGAACAATCCCAAATCCCCTCTTTTAATATCTGTAACCTAATTCTCTTTTACTCAGGCTATCAATTTCCCTTTGATACTTTTTTTTTAAACCACTTTTCGACACTAGGGGCAAGTTTGCAATGGCCAAACAGCTTACCAGAGCATCTCTGTGGTGTGGAAAGAGACTTGACCACCTGGAGAATTCACGCGGTTATAAAGAGCACGTGCAAACTCCATACAGAGAGCACCAGAGGTTGGGATTGAACCCAGGTCATTAGTGGGAGGCAACAGTGGCAATTGCTGCATCACTATTCTGCCTTCATTGGCTGGTCTCCGATTGGTAAATCCAATTTCCATATAACAAAGCTGATAACGTTTTTTTTGTGGTGCCATCATCTGTATCACCTCTATTATATACGGTAGAAGTAGGAACTATATTTATCATATATTTAAATATTTAAATTGCACTAAAACTATATTGGAAAAATAATGTTTTCTCTTCGTCCAAAAATTACTTTTTATACCTTTATAAAAGCAATTCATTAAAATTAAATAATTGCATAATAAAACCAAATTTCTAACAGTAAAACAACATGTCACCAATTATAGCCAATTCATCTGCTGAATACATAAAATAAACATGTTTACTGAATGGATAACCTCACATGGATTATTGATAAATCAAAGTTTTTTGTGAAAAAATTGATTATTCTTTGGAATATTTAGCATGAGCTGTTCAAGGACTGCTTATTGTTTTCCTTACATTAATGTTTTAAAGTCACATCCATAAATAAGGATACATTCATTTTCATGGTTACTAGAATTTTGAACAGCATTCCAGTAAATATTGTTCCTCAAAATAGATCAAATTTTAGAATCTTAACCATTAGTGAGAATAAATTAGTTTGCAGAGACCCTTACAATAAGTGATGACATTTCTTCATGATTCTGCAATAGTGCTCCATCAACTCAGGAAATTCACTCAGAAGACAAAAGCACTTAATGCTGTGCTTTGGAGAAATTATGATTACCTTCCTGTGCCAAGAATCAATTTTATTGGTGTCTTTGGCCTAAAATCAAATTTAACGCATTGAAAGAAAAAGAGCACAGTACACAAAACGGATCCTATATCACTCACTCACTTCAGTACATTAAAGGACTGCAATGTTATGACTTTATAAAAATGTACCTTTGTTCAAAGGGTATTTTATTGTCACGTGCACCAATTAAGGTACAGTGAAACTCAATTTACCACAGTCATACTCTAAGAAGCAACAAAACATACAACTGCATAAAAGTTAACATAAACATCCACCACAGCAGATTCCCCACATTTCTCACTGTGAAAGAAGGCAATAAAGTCTAATCTTCTTCATTCATTAGTAGATCATAGTTGCTGAGGTAGGATTATGGTTAGTGTTGTGCAGTGTTCAAGAGCCTGATGGTTGCTGGGAGGAAACTATTCTTGAACCTGGCGGTTATGTTTTTCAGGCTCCTGTATCTTCTTCCATGGTAGAGCAAGAGTGTGGCCAGGATAGTTCAGGTCATTCATGATATTAGCTGCCTATTTGATGCAACGCCTCCAGTAGATGGATGGCAGGAAAGTAGCCATGATGGAATGAGCAATGTCTACCACTTTCTCCTTTGTTTATTGGCTTTCGAGTTACCAAACCAGGCCGTGTTGCAATCAGTATTGTATGCTCTCTATCAGTCACCTGTAGAAATTTTGATAGAGTGCTCCGCCACATACTTAATCTGTTAAATGTGTTAATGAACTTTTTAAAGGTGTTGATGAACTTTCTTTGTGATTGTGTCAATGTATTGGGCCTAGAACAGAACATTGTACCCACCCAGGAACTTGAAGCTGTTGAATACCTCCACACACATCTTATCAATAAAGACGGGTTCATCAATTCCCAGCTTTCCCTTCCTGAAATTAACAATTAGTCTTGTTAACTTTGAGTGTAAGATTGTTCTGGCATTATTGAATCAGATTATTAGTCATCCTCCTGAACTCTAACTCATCATTACCCGGTATTTGTTTAACAACAGTGGTATCTTAAGCAAGGTTGTAAGGAATCTACAGGCCAATGAGCCTTACATGTGGACAAATTATTTGAAGAGATTCTAAAATTATGCCAAGACTACTGGATGGCAGCAGCAATGGCTGCCTCGCCAACAGTCCCTTCCTTTTTTGTGTTTTAATAGTATGTGTTAAATGTATGTTTAAGTGTTCTTTAGTTTGTTTTTTTCTAATCTCTTACCTCGACAGAGATGCGATTTTTTTTCGGTATCGTTTCTCCTTCCACACCACAGCCTAACATCGAGGAGTTGGCGGCCTTTGCTGGAGACCGACTTTTGAGAGCTCCACCGCGGTGACCCTATGGGACTTTAACATTGCAGAACCCGTGATCGATCTCGAAGCTCCAACCGTGGGTGCTTGCGGACTTAACATCACGGAGCTGGCAGTCTCTGGTCAAAGACCGACTTCAAGCCGCAGGAGCTTTGACCGCACCAACACGGGAGTTTCGATCACCCCGACGCAGGAGCTTCGACTGCTGACTGCGGGAGCTTCGACCGCTGACTGCGGGAGCTTCCACCGCCCCGATGAATGGTTCGACTGACCCAACCGCAGGAGAATAAAGAGGAAGATTGGACTTTTTTGCCTTCCATCACATTGAGGAATGTGGGGAATCCGCTGCGGTGGATGTTTATGTTCACTTTTATGCAGTTGTGTGTCTTGTTGCTTTTTTATCGTAATGGCTGTATGGTAATCCGCAAATCACTGTGCCTTAATTGGTACATGTGACAATAAAAGACTTTTGGAAAGTCAGAATCTGCATGCATTTGGAAAGGCAGGGACTAATTAAGGATAATCAGCATGGTTTTGTGCATAGGGGATCATGTCTCACAAATTTGATAGAGCTTTTTCGAAGAAAATTGATGAGCACAGTGCCATCTACATGGATTTTACTAAAGCATATGATAAGGTGCCGTATGTCAGCCTTGTCTGGAAGAGAGAGAGAGAAAGAGAAAAAGAGAAAAAGAGAAAAAGAGAAAAAGAGAGAGAGAGAGAGAGAGAGAGAGAGAGAGAGAGAGAGAGAGAGAGAGAGAGAGAGAGAGAGAGAGAGAGAGAGAGAGAGAGAGAGAGAGAGAGAGAGAGAGAGAGAGAGAGAGAGAGAGAGAGAGAGAGAGACTGTAAGAAGTGGGGTGTCACAGGGATCAGTGCATGTTCGACTGTTGTTCATCATCTGTATTAATGATTTGGATATGAATGTAGGTGGCATGATTAGTAAGTTTGCAAATTATAATAAAGTTGGATATGAAGTGGATAGTGAAGGTGGTTATCTTGATCAACTGGGTGAGGAATGGTAGACAAAGTTGAATTCAGATTAATGTGAGGAGTTGTATTTTGGTAAGACAAACCAGGGCAGGACTTGCACAGTAAATGGTAGGGTACTGGGGAGGATACTGGTGCAGATACCCAAGAAATTAGGGACACAGATCAAGTTTATTATCGTATATGGTGAGGTACAGGTACACCAAAAATTGTGCTTGCTGCAGCATCACACGCACATTGACTCATAAATTATACATACATTAGGTAAATTCTATAAAATAATGAAAAGGAAAAGACTGTACAAAACATTACTGCAAACACAAATTGAAAACAAGTTAATGTTATTGCAAGGGGTAATTTGTCATGTTCTATTACTTGGTAGGATTTTGAAATTAAATCCATGCCATTTCGCAATCCTAAATTAGAAATAGTAAGAGACCTAGGGTTACCAGGGAAGCAAACAATATCAAAAAATGAACATGAAAGTTATAACTAAAACAAAAAATGGATCAGTATCTTTCAATAATTGCTCCCAATTTATGTCATATAAAAAGTTTTCTAACAAACACAGTTGTAAGAAAGACTACATTTTGGAAAGTCATAATGATCAGATGAATAAGAAAATAAAATTAATGATGTGTTGATAAAGGACAACAAATTGAGCTAAGTGTGAATAAAACAATCAGCCATAACTTCCAAATTTCATTGATGAGGAAAATCCATTTGAGCAATAGTATGGTGGATGTTGTAACTCAATGAGTCGTAGTATTTTTGGTCCTATTGAATGATAGGCTCAGTTATATTCAATGTTATATTTCTGACAGTTGCATTAGACTGAAAAGTAGGTGTGATAAATTGATATTGATCACAAAGTATGAAGAAAGCTTTAAGCCCCGGAAGGAAGATGCAGGAAATACACGAAAGAGACAGAATTTTAAAAGTATAAGTGTCCAGACTGTTGACACGCAAATCGATAAAATGGGTGAGTTAACAAATAACAAATAACAATAACAAATAATCGTTCAGCAGCAAAATCAAAAAAGGTCCTCGCAAAGGTTAAAGAAGTAACTGAATTGTACAGAATTCAGTGGGTGCACCATCACAAATTATTCTAATCAAATTTTGGTTCTCATGGAAGGCAAAGGCAGAGGATTAAAAGTAAAAAACTCAGAAAGCAATAAAGGTAAATCAGAGCTGCCAAGGATAGGTACTCTGAGAAGCTGAGGAGCAAGTTCTCAGCTAATGACTCTTCTTCAGATAGGAAGGGCTTGCAAGAAATCACCAGGTACAAGAGGAAAATCCCACGCTCCTTGGTCAATCGTCAGCTGACCAACGACCTGAACGAGTTTTACTGCAGGTTCGAGAAACAGAAACATAACCATGGGACCCCACTCCCCCCCACCTCCGATCACCACTTCACACGTACTCAAAGACTGACTCCAGTTTGCAAAGACTGGATCCTCCCCAAGCAGCAATTCACACCTATTCAGAGACTGGCTGGAGTTTGCAAAGACTAGCCCTTCCTAAAAAGCTTTTTTAGGTATGTAAAGAGCAATAAAATAGTCAAGGCAAATTTGGGTCCCTTGAAGACAAATTTATTATGGGGAACAAGGAATTGCAGACGAGTTGAACCGGTACTTTGGATCTATCTTCACTAAGGAAGATACAAGCAATCTCCCAGATGTTCTAGTGGCCAGAGATCCTAGGGTGACGGAGGAACTGAAGGAAATCCACATTAGGCAGGAAATGGGGTTGGGTAGACTGATGGGACTGAAGGCTGATAAATCCCCAAGGCCTGATGGTCTGCATCCCAGAGTACTTAAGGAGGTGGCGCTAGAAATTGTGGACGCATTGGTGATCATTTTCCAATGTTCTATAGATTCAGGATCAGTTCCTGTGGATTGGCAGGTAGCTAATGTTGTCCCACTTTTTAAGAAAGGAGGGAGAGAGAAAACGGGAAATTATAGACCAGTTAGTCTGACATCAGTGGTGGGGAAGATGCTGGAGTCAATTATAAAAGACAAAATTGCGGAGCATTTGGATAGTGGCAACAGGATTGTTCCGAGTCAGCGTGGATTTACGAAGGGGAAATCATGCTTGACTAATCTTCTGGAATTCATTGAGGATGTAACTAGGAAAATTGACAGGGGAGAGCCGGTGGATGTGGTGTACCTTGACTTTCAGAAATCCTTTGACAAGGTTCCACATAGGAGATTAGTGGGCAAAATTAGAGCACATGGTATTGGAGGTAGGGTACTGACATGGATAGAAAATTGGTTGACAGACAGAAAGCAAAGAGTGGGGATAAATGGGACCCTTTCAGAATGGCAGGCAGTAACTAGTGGGGTACCGCAAGGCTCGGTGCTGGGACCGCAGCTATTTACAATATACATTAATGACTTGGATGAAGGGATTAAAAGTACCATTAGCAAATTTGCAGATGATACAAAGCTGGGTGGTAGTGTGAACTGTGAGGAAGATGCTACAAGGTTGCAGGGTGACTTGGACAGGTTATGTGAGTGGGCGGATGCATGGCAGAAGCAGTTTAATGTGGATAAGTGTGAGGTTATCCACTTTGGTGGTAAGAATAAGAAGGCAGAATATTATCTGAATGGTGTCAAGTTAGGAAAAGGGGACGTACAACGAGATCTGGGTGTCCTAGTGTATCAGTCACTGAAAGGAAGCATGAAGGTACAGCAGGCAGTGAAGAAAGCCAATGGAATGTTGGCCTTCATAACAAGAGGAATTGAGTATAGGAGCAAAGAGGTCCTTCTGCAGTTGTACAGGGCCTCAGTGAGACCACACCTGGAGTACTGTGTGCAGTTTTGGTCTCCAAATTTGAGGAAGGATATTCTTGCCATTGAGGGCGTGCAGCGTAGGTTTACTAGGTTAATTCCCAGAATGGCGGGACTGTCATATGTTGAAAGACTGGAGCGACTAGGCTTGTATACACTGGAATTTAGAAGGATGAGAGGAGGGAGATCTTATCGAAACGTATAAGATTATTAAGGGATTGGACACGTTAGAGGCAGGAAACATGTTCCCAATGTTGGGGGAGTCCAGAACAAGGGGCCACAGTTTAAGAATAAGGGGTAGGCCATTTAGAACTGAGATGAGGAAAAACGTTTTCAGTCAGAGAGTTGTGAATCTGTGGAATTCTCTGCCTCAGAAGGCAGGGGAGGCCAATTCTCTGAATGCATTCAAGAGAGAGCTAGATAGAGCTCTTACGGATAGCGGAGTCAGGGGGTATGGGGAGAAGGCAGGAACGGGGTACTGATTGAGAATGATCAGCCATGATCACATTGATTGGCGGTGCTGGCTCGAAGGGCCGAATGGCCTCCTCCTGCACCTATTGTCTATAAACAGTGCCGTAGCCACTTTCGCTGGCGTCTTCTTGTTTGAAAGCCAAGTCTAGACAATAGTGTCCATCATCTATTGTGCTCTGGTTTCTCAGTTCACCATCCAGGGTAGTTTCATTTGTAACAGAGATTTCTGGATGGTCATCTTCAGTTTTGCTGGTGATGGATTCATTTAGTTTTCCACCATTGTGGAACTAGTTTTTTCAGCAATCACTTTGGTTGAAACGTCTTTAAAGTGTGCTGGAATTTCTGGTGCAGGATCCCCTGAAGTTTCCATTTTCACCATTTCTTGATCCGAAGATTCACAATTTTCTGGTGCTACTTCAACTGACTGTAACAGCGATTCATTCTCCTCCCGCACTTCATACGGTGGTTGTGGATTAACATTAGTATCCCGAACAAAGCTCTCAACTGCTTCATCTACAAATGCTAACTGTGCATTACTCTTCATTTCTTCCTCCTGTAAATCTTCACCATACACAGTCAGTTTAATATCTGGTATTAGTTCAGAGTTGGTCTCAGTCATCTCTGTGCTCAGACAAGTATTTTCAGGACCAGATTCTCCAGTCAATGGAGCAGCTTGGACTGCTTTGGAGGAGTTGCAGGTTTCATCACCGGCCCCAATGTGACCACACATTTGAGATGGGAGAACAGCATCACTCGCACTTGGCTTTTCCTTCTGTTCTGTATGTTCAATATAGAAACATAAAAAATAGGTGCAGGAGGAGGCCATTCGGCCCTTTCAGCCAGCACCGCCATTCATTGCCTGCCTTCTCCCCATATCCCATGATTCCATTAGCCCCCAGAGCTCAATCTAACTCTCCCTTAAATCCATCCAGTGATTTGGCCTCCACTGCCCTTTGTGGCAGAGAATTCCACAAATTCACAACTCTCTGGGTGAAAAAGTTCCTTCTAATCTCAGTTTTAAATGGCCTCCCCTTTATTCTAAGACTGTGGCCCCTAGTTCTGGACTCCCCCAACATTGGGAACATTTTTCCTGTATCTAGCTTGTCCAGTCCTTTTATAATTTTATGTTTCTATAAGATCCCCTCTCATCCTAGTTAACTCCAGTGAATACAAGCCTAGACTTTGCAATCTTTCCTCATGACAGTATCGCCATCCCAGGGATCAATCTCGTGAACCTACGCTGCACTGCCTCAATTATAAGGATGCCCTTCCTCAAATTAGGAGACCAAAACTGTACACAATACTCCAGATGCGGTCTTACCAGGGCCCTATACAACTGCAGAACCTCTTTACTCCTGTACTGAAATCCTCTCGTTATGACGGCCAACATGCCATTGGCTTTTTTCACTGCCTGCTGTACCTGCGCACCAACTTTCAGTGACTGGTGTACAAGGACACCCAGGTCTCGCTGCACTTCCCCCTTACCTAACCTGACACCATTGAGATAGTAATCTGCCTCCTTGTTTTTGCCGCCAAAGTGGACAACCTCAAATTTATCTACATCATACTGCATCTGCCCACTCACTCAACCTGTCCAGATCACCCTGCAACCTCCTAACATCCTCTTCGCAGTTCACACTGCCACCCAGCTTTGTGTCATCTGCAAGCTTGCTAGTGTTACTTCTAATTCCTTCATCCAAATCATTAATATATATGATGAATAGTTGCGGCCCCAACACCAAGCCTTGCGACACTCCACTCGCCACTTCCTGCCATTCTGAAAAGGACCCGTTTACTCCTATTCTTTGCTTCCTATCTGCCAACCAATTCTCTATTCATGTCAACACTCTACCCCCAATACCATGTGCTCTAATTTTGCTCACCAATCACCCGTGTGGGACCTTATCAAAGGCTTTCTGAAAGTCCAGATACACTACATCCACTGGCTCCCCTTCATCCATTTTACTTGTCACATACTCAAAAAATTCCAGAAGATTAGTTAAGCATGACTTCTCCTTCATAAATCCATGCTGACTTGGATTTATCCTTTTACTGCTATCCAAATGCACCGTTATTACCTCTTTAATAATTGATTCCAGCATCTTTCACACCACTGATGTCAGGCTAACTGGTCTGTAATTCCCCGTTTTTTCTCTCACTCCTTTCTTGAAAAGTGGGATAACATTAGCTATCCTCCAATCCACAGGAACTGATCTTGAATCTATTGAACATTGGAAAATGATCACCAATGCATTCACTATTTCTAGAGCCACCTCCCTAAGTATCCTGGGACGCTCAGAAATATGAAGTATTTCAGGATGATTTTCTTGCACCTGTGCTTCCACAGGTTCTGCAGCCATTACAAAACTGCATCTGGCTGTCTGCGGCTTTTCTCTTGCCTTACCAAAGGCAGGGCCTTTGACAGTTCCTCTTTTCAAATAAGAGTTCATCCCATCAGATACTATCGAGCTGTTTCATGATTTCATTGCATTATGTATCTTGAGTCTTGTCTTGGTTGCTGCCATTGCAGCACCTAGTTCCAATCGTTCCTTCTGTCTTCTCAGCTGTTCCTTCTTTCTCTTCCATTCTTCTTCCATTTCCAATTAGACAATAGACAATAGGTGCAGAAGTAGGCCATTCGGCCCTTCGAGCCAGCACCACCATTCAATGTGATCATGGCTGATCATTCTCAATCAGTACCCCGTTCCTGCCTTCTCCCCATGCTCCCTGACTCCGCTGTCCTTAAGAGCTCCATCTAGCTCTGTCTTGAAAGCATTCAGAGAACTGGCCTCCACTGCCTTCTGAGGCAGAGAATTCCACAGATTTACAACTCTGACTGAAAACTTTTTTCCTCATCTCTGTTCTAAATGGCCTACCCCTTATTCTTAAACTGTGGCCCCTGGTTCTGGACTCCCCCAACATTGGGAACATGTTTCCTGCCTCTAACGTGTCCAACCCCTTAATAATCTTATATGTTTCAATAAGATCCCCTCTCACCCTTCAAAAATTCTAGTGTATACAAGCCTAGTCGCTCCAGTCTTTCAACATACGACAGTCCTGCCATTCCGGGAATTAACCTAGTAAACCTATGCTGCACGCTCTCAATAGCAAGAATATCCTTCAATTGGCTTCTCTTCTTTTCAATTAACAATGCTATGTCTTTCAATTGTTCTCTTTCTTTCTTCTCAGTTGTTCTTTTTTCATCGGTCCTTTCTTGTTTTTCTTCTTCGATCTCACACTGGCTTTTCAGGGTGGCAACCCCTTTCAAGACAAGAGAACTTCCATGATCCATAAAACAAAGAAGACCTATTTCCTTTACGGAATCCATTCTGATGTCGCCATCTTGTGGCTGAACATCAGATCCAAGTACAGGCATACTTGCACGTCAATATCCCTTTAAGACATGTTGACGTAAAGTTGTATCTTAAAAGGAATTCAAAACAAAGCTGATATCTTGTGATGCTCAAGGTCACTTTGTTCTCAGCATTTTTTCAGTCGCAGCTTTCCAATACAACTTCTGAAAAACAGCTTTTCCAATAAAGCTTAATGCTGAACTTACAATTCCCATGCGAATGCTTTCGAAGTTTCCGATCTACTTTAGTGAGATTAGTGCAGGTAATGACCCTTTTCTGTCCAGTCGATTTCCAAGCTCCAGTCTCCCTCCAAGAGCCAATTATAACTTAAAATGACTCTTTAGAGACAGGTCAACTTTATCTTCACTCACCAAGGATAGCTCTTGATTTATTCACTCCGGCTGAGGTAAATTCGTACTATGTAGCGGCAACTTAGTCCTTCCCAATAAAGTCCTTAAGTTTACCACTTTCACGAAGGAGTGGAGTGATCATTCTTGACGCAAACATCAGAGAGATCTTCACGACGTATTTCAGGATGATTTTCTTGCACCTGTGCTTCTACAGGTTGTGCAGCCGTTACAAAGCTTACATTCCATTATTTTAGCAGTAACCTGCATACCAATAATTCACCCCAGGAGAATGGATGAATTATTGCAGGAGAGGTTTGGGGGGAGTTTTAGAGGGGGGCGATGGAGAGGGTGAGTGGGTTGGGGGGGAGGGGAGGTAAGGGGGGAGGGGAGGTAAGGGGGGAGGGGAGGTAAGGGGGGAGGGGAGGTAAGGGGGGAGGGGAGGTAAGGGGGGAGGGGAGGTAAGGGGGGAGGGGAGGTAAGGGGGGAGGGGAGGTAAGGGGGGAGGGGAGGTAAGGGGGGAGGGGAGGTAAGGGGGGAGGGGAGGTAAGGGGGGAGGGGAGGTAAGGGGGGAGGGGAGGTAAGGGGGGAGGGGAGGTAAGGGGGGAGGGGAGGTAAGGGGGGAGGGGAGGTAAGGGGGGAGGGGAGGTAAGGGGGGAGGGGAGGTAAGGGGGGAGGGGAGGTAAGGGGGGAGGGGAGGTAAGGGGGGAGGGGAGGTAAGGGGGGATGGAGTGGGTGAGTGGGGGATGGAGTGGGTGAGTGGGGGGGGGGGAGTGGGGAGGGGAGGGTGATAGACCAATTCAGGAGGCGCTTTGGGTCCATGGCTGGCTCTGGCTGCAGCGCTGGCGGCATGGGGCCGAGGTGAGTGGCACCCTGTCCCCTTCCCTGTCCCCCCTCGCCCTCCCACGGCCCCGGGGGACACTCCCCGCCCGGCAACGTGCTTCGTCCGTTAGAGAGGGATCGTCAGTTGGTGGAGGGTTGCCCCAGAAGAGGCCCGCGTGAGAGATTTGGACCCAACGGGTCCATCTCAGTCGAGTGTCTGTTAAAATCGCTTATTCTTTTCAACGAGAGGTCTTGAAATGGTTGGGAAATCTGGCTTCCGCATGGTATACAGTGTACTGGCAAATATAAAGGTATGCTGCAACGAAACAGATCTTGTCAACGCGCTAAGTTTACAAGCGGCAATGGAATCAGTCAAATACATTGGTTCAAGAGGTAGTATTCTGGTCAAAGCACGACATCATCAAGCCTCCTCGCCCCACCTGCTCCTCGAACCACAACCCCACCCCGAAACATCATCGAGCCTAACCACATCCTATTATAACATCCTTTTTAAAAATTACCATAATAATACCAATAAAACGTCTCCGAACTCTTATTGCGTTCACGGCCTTAATAAGCAATGCTATAACTCACAAGTGTCTCAACTTTGCTGAAGTTAAATAACCGGAGACGAAAAGCTTTTCATCTTGTTCTGCACTACGGCTTCCACCTTTAAGTTTGAAAAACTATTTGATTGTGATATTGAAGTAGACCTGCTTATGGTGTAGACACTTACAAAGTAACCAACCCGACAATATTCAACCATTGTAGCCATACTTTAATTGATTTATGTCTCAACTGAAAAAAACGCTAACCATTACAACGCAGTGTGCCCGATATTCAGCAAATGCCTATGACCCTATGCAATGCTTTAGACACTTCGCTGTGATCACTCGGGCAAGTTTATAAAAACGACCTCACTGCACTGTTCAATAAACAAAAAAGACTAAACTTTGGGGAGGAGGGACTGAGAGTGCTCTTACCAGAATAGACTTGGTGTGCTGCAAATATTCTTCCATCTCCTTTGCTTTTCTTTTCTTTTGGTGGATGCCGGAGCTGAACCTTCGACAGGGGAGTTGAGCCCTGTTTGGGCTTTGCTCTGCTGGTCCCACCCACCTCCCAGTGTCTGGCGCCGGTGCAACAAGCCTGGTCCTGGGCTGGAGACTGTGCAAGAGCTCGCGCCTGCGCACCCGCAAAACCCTGGCGCCCACCTCGGCAGCAGCGCTGGCCGCGGCCAATCGGATGGCGGTGTCCGGCTCGCTGACATCACCCCGAGTTGCTGCAATTGGCAGCGGTCCAGCGACTTGCTGCGTGAGACTTATCTGCAATAGAGCACAGTGTTGGGATGGAGTATTAGCTAAGCACCTTCTTCCAAGCTGTTTTGCATTCACTCCTTAGAGGCACTTTGTTAAATTGCAGGAAGGAATCATCAAACTTATGTGGGTTTTTTTTAGTTGGATTTTGTTTGAACTGGAAAACATAGACGTTATTTCCATCACGCAGACCAGTCCCTGTTTTCGATGATACTTTCACGTTGCGCTAAAACTCCATTACTCCATGGCTGCAAAAAGGTTTGGGGTTCGCTGGTTGTTTAAGAGGAAGGTTGTCACCCACGCATTTGGCTCATCCGATAAGTCAATGGTTGCCCTTGCAAATGGACTATAACTATATCCAGAGAACAGCAAGTTATCCCTTGGCAAAGTAGTTAGGGGCTCGAGCATTATTTTCTGCTGTCTGACCAAGGCAGGTGGGCTTTCTCCAGCACAACCCACCGAACATGTGCTGTATTGGGGTCTGCTGTGTACCGTCAACTTTCAACAAAACATGGGAGCCGTAGGAATGAAATCTTCAATCGAGCGGCAACGATATCACAGACTTCTGCAGAAGGATGAAATAGGAGGAAGTAATCAGAACCTGTCAATATTGTTTTAGTAGAAATAATTACCATTATCCACAATAACAGCCATATCCAGTATGCCAATTCCACAATCCATGTCTCCACTTAAACTTAGAATATAGAACAATATAATACAGGAACAAACCGATCAGCCCACAGTGTCATGCCAAAATGACGTCAGGTTAAACTGGTCGCCTCTGCCTGCATGTGATCTATAACCTTCCCAGCATATCCAATCTAAAGGCCTCTTAAATGACCCAGTCATATCTGCCTCCACCATGACCCCTGGCAGCATATTCCAGGCACTCACTACATTCTGTGTACTTCTACTTGAGGGCCAATAGCTACAGAGGAGTTTGATATTGCAGAGTCATCATTTAGCATAGCAATATTTGACACACAAAATGTCAACATTGGAAATGTTTAGCATCCACAAAAGCCATCAAAATAATTATCATGGAAGTGATCAGTTTTTTTTCAATTGGATTTCTTAAACTGCTTGCTCATTGGTCTCAGTGAACATGCAAGATCATCATGGTACAAGTGAAGGTTCAGCACATTCTGCAGAAGATCCAGCTGGCTGACTTGGCTGGCTTTCATGCATCTGTATAACCATTGGATGCAGGGTTCCAGATTTACTATAATTCCTGGGAAACAAGAGAATCCCTGTCTGCTTAATATCTGGAGCTGACATGCATCGTATTGGATTATGACTCTTATATTCCTGATAGCCATTTAGACCCCATGAGCTGCTACTAATGCTATCTCTCAGTTATAGTATCATAGAGAGATACATAATGAAACAGGCCCTTCACCCCACTGTCCACAGACTATCCCACCATTTACACTAATCCTTTATTAATCCCATTCTCTCCACATTTTCATCATCTCCCTAAGCACTCCATCTCCCATGATTCCAAACAAGGGACAATTTATGTGTGAAGGCAATCTGGAGCACATGAAGAATCCATGTGTAGACAGGAAAAACCTGCTAACTCCACACAAACAGTACTAGCTCTGGCACCATGAGGCAGCAGTGGCTCTAATAGGTGCACCGTTGTGTAGCCATTAGTATTTTATTCAACTCTTGCCCCCCCTCCCCCCCCACACATGGAAGATCTATGTGTGCAAGGCCACAATAGGGATATGCCTGAGGAATACTATATCCATGATACAGAATCCTTCAGGGAGGATCCATCTGCAGCACCCTTTGAGAAGACATTTGCTCCACTAACCATTACTCCATGTAACCATTCCTTTACCATGCAATAACTACAAGGTGATTGGTGTAAGCCAAAGATGAATAGCATATGTTAAAATAAACGTGTAATGTTTAGCAAAAACATCACTATGAACTTCTCATGTGAGCCAGATACATTAACAGTGTTTTGAAAGTTGTAATCATTCATTTGCATTAGTATCGTCTCATCTGTTGTTTTTGAACCATGCTTTAGATTGCATATAGAGAAATGGTAAAGTGCAGCACAGAATGTATCGATTCCATCTTGATGGAACTGCTTACTTCTATATTTTAGCTGAAACAATAATGATGCTGCAGCCATGAAAGCAAAATTATAATCTTAGCAAAGGCAATCCAAACTCTTACTTTGTTTCTATAATGCATCTAATAAATACAAGAGCAGGCAATGTGGTAAATATGTCCTTTGTGAGATGCACGTAGAGCCATGCAAACAATATTGACTTTATCAACATATGATGTCAATGTTTTCAATGTCAATGTTTTCATTGTGCATTTTGAATTACAGTAAGCGTTCTTTTATGGCGTATTTGTGGCCTGTTTAATGTAATCCTAACCAGCTGGATAAAAATTCCAAAGGAAATTTGCATAGTGATATTTTGTTATCACCTCCAAAACCGTGATCTTAAAACTGCTGTCATTGCACATGGATAAATGTCCAGGAACACAACTGACCATAATTTTTTCACATGGAAGCTTGTAAGTCCCTGGAATTTTGCACGCTGAAGGGTTGTGGAGGCCAGATCATTGGAGGCATTTAAGGAGGAAATAGAAACATTTCTGAATGTTGAATAGTGGGGCAAGTTTGAGGGACCAGTTGGCCTACTCTATCTCCTATTTTCTTGTATTCTTGATATTAATTTAGCAAGACTACTCAGGACATTCACAAAAATTAATGATTTTTAAAGTGCTCTGGTTAAGATTATTTGTAACTAAAAATATTTCATTGTGTTAAGATAAGTTTAGGGATGAAATGTGCTCAAGAATAAATTATAACCTGCTCTCAATTTGGGATTGCAAAATCTCAAATTACATGCTGAAAATCTAAAATAAAGATGGAAAGTGTCAGAAATTCTCAGTAGGTCAAGTGGAGGAAGAGAAAGAAAGTTAATGTTTCAGGTTGGAGCGCTTTTACTAAAACTTCACCAGTCTTCGAATATTTTCAGCATTTTCTATTTATATCGCAACTTGGAATTTATATTTATTATCAGTTGGCCTGATATCAATGATCCTGGCATTAGACATGGGGGGAAATGGTAGAATCTGTTATCAAATAAGTACTAGAAGACATTTTGAAAATAATACTCCTGGACAAACTCAACATTGAGTTATGAAAGAAAAAAATCATATTTGAGAAATCTGACGTTGTAGCTAGCAAAGTAGGTAAGAGGGAACCACTAGTCATGTTGTATTCAAACTTTCAGGAACTTAAGATGACACAAAAGGTTATAAAACAAATTAAAAGCACATGGGATTGGTAATAATATACTATTGTGGACTGAAGATTAGTTAGCAGATAATAAACAGTGAGTTTGAATAAACATCATTTTCAAGCAGGGTAGCTCCAATGAATGGGAATCCCACAGGGAAGGTGCTTGGTTCCAGCTGTTCATAATCCTTTTCTGTAATTTGGATAAATATATCAAAGTTCTTTAGTGAACCAAATCTGAGTTTGTGGTATGTGCCGGATGCAAAGAAGGTTCAAGTGGATACAGATAACCTAAGGGAGTGGCTGAGGATTTGCCAGAGGAACATCATGGTAAAATCGAAAATTACCTATCTTTGATTAAAAACAAAAGCAGAATATTTTTCAGTTGAAGTGAGTTTGAAATGTGTGTGTTCAGAGGGAACTGGGTATCCTTACTCATGCAGCTGTAATGATTTATTGGAAAAGCAAATGGGATGTTAGCCTTTAACGGAAGAACATTTCTAGCTATTGAAGTTTACTACCTGTTAATGCAATGATTTACTAGCTTTCAGAGAATGCATTTGAAGGTTTGCCAAATTGATTCCTGGGATGGGAGGTTGTTGTTTGAGGAGAGAGTATGGAGGAGCTGCAGGAGGGTGGGGGGAGGGGGGGTCATCTCATTGACCTTGACAGATTAGATGCAGGATGATTGTTGTCTGGTTGGGTTGTCTAAAACCATGGGTGTCAGTTTCAAAATAAGAGGATGGACATTCTGGACTGTGATAAAAACAAATTTATGGAATTTTCTATTCATGTAAAGGCTATGTCATGGGTATTTTAAAGTCAGAGATACTTACTTGGAGGTCAAGGATTTTTTTTTGGATATGGGGCTAGTACCAGAATGTGGGATGAGTTGACAGCTAGATGTTTTTGCTTGTCTGAGCAGGCATGAAGCACCTGTTATCCTGCTTCCTTGCCTTACATACTTTTCATGTTTCTACATGTCTAACTGACGACTTTGTATTTAACATGCAGTGACTTTGAGATCATACCATCTGCCTAATATATTGAGGCCAATGATTATACCAAATTTATTGATAAATTAGTACTTGGTGACAAACTAAGATGTAACACCAATTTTCTAAGTGCTTGCTGCTGGCAGGAAACTTTGCCCATTCAATATCAGGAATTGGCTGGCACTATGATTTCTCAATGTACAGCAGCTACTTAAAAATCAGACTCAATCAATATATTCAAATTAATATAAATGCAAGGTCCACAATGAGGTCGGTTGGAAGTTCAGGATTGCACCCTAGTTTATTGGAGGATCATTCAGTACTCTGAAAGCAGCAGGGAAGAAGCTGTTCTTAAATCTGGTGATTATGCACTTTCAAGATTTTTCATCTGACTGACAAAAGGGGGAACAAGAAGGGATAATTGGGGTTAAAATGGTCCCTGATTATGTTGGTTGCTTTCCTGAGGCAGCATGAAGTGCAGATGCAGTAAATGGGTGGAATCTGCTTTGTATTGATGAACTGGGCTTCATCCACTACTCTGTACAATTTGTTGTGGTCTTGGACAGACCTGTTGCCAAACCAAGTTATAATGTTTTCTATGGGGCATCAGTAGAAGTTGGTAAGAGACATCACAATAGGCCAAATTTTGTTAGCCTTCTGAGGAAGTAGAGGAATTGGTGTGTTTTCTTGGCTGTAGCTTCATGTCATTGGTCCAGGGCAAATTGTTCATGATACTTAGGCCAAGGAACTTGAAGCTGTCGATCTTCTCCACTTTGGCACCATTGATGCTGACTGGGGTGTGTACACCACCTTAAATTCCTGAGGTCAACAACTTGCTCCTGGGTTTTCTATCTCATTGCACAAGAATAAAAAACAATACCTACAAAAATGACACAAAGAATAAAAGAGGTTATAACTCCTTTGTCAGAGTATATTTCTGATGTTCTTTGATTATTTTTGAGATCTATAAATAGAACGGCCTTCCATAAACTTGTGCAATGCAACCCAATTTGACTAATACATTTTGATTTTCATTAAAAATTACGATGATCTATTTTTGCAGTGATTTTTGCTATAATAATATGTTCACACAACTTCCATGCCTTTAAAATCAGTTTTTGGATATTGTGGGGTGTCTTTCTAACTTGGAAATATCATTGCACTCCTACAAATATATATTAATCCTCTTATGTTCAATGCCCAATAACATTTAAAACAGCCATATTTCCTGACAGGCTTGACTTTGAGTCAGTACGTGAAAGTGAAAGTTTTATCTGATCCAATTCACAATGAGTTTCAAACAGTGAAGCAAATGCAATTTGTGATAGGGATGCAATTGAAACAGGTGCCAATTCTATGTAGATGCAAGGAACTACAAATGCGGTTTACCAAAAAAGACACAAAGTGCTGGATTAACTCAGCGGGTCAGGCAACATCTATGGAGAACATTGATTGGTGATGTTTTGCTTTGGGACCTTTGTTCAGAACAATTATAGTAGGGGGAGAAAGCTGAGAGAGGTGTGGGCAGAGAAAGCCTGGCAAGTGATAGGTGGATACAGATGAGGGGTGGGGGTGATTGCTAAATGTTTGGACAAAGGCCAGAGATGAAATGACAAAAAGTGTGAGGTAAGGATAGAGGAGACACAAATTGTGAAGCCAGAGAAGGAATATAGGTGGAAGTGGATGGGCTAATGGGGGGAAGGAAAAAGGAGAAATGGGTGCACATGAAAACCTAACAGCGGGACAGGGCTGCGGTCAGACCCAGGCTCTGAGCAGGGTAGAGGGGGGCCATTTTCAGAGGTCACATGCAAACTAGAGGAATAGGTAAATGTTTCCTGGAAAGTGGCGCCAAAGGTAGATAGGGTGATTAAAAGGCTTTTGGCACATTGACCTTCATCAGTCAGAGCATTGAGAATGGAAGTTGGGAGGTCATGTTACATAGAAACATAGAAAATAGGTGCAGGAGGAGGCCATTCGGCCCTTTGAGCCAGCACTGCCATTCATTGCCATCATGGCTGATCGTCCCCAATCAATAACCCGTGCCTGCCTTCTCCCCATATCCCTCGATTCCACTAGCCCCTAGAGCTCTATCTAACTCTAATGCTTGAACATTTTCCTCTCTGTTTAAACCGGCTCACAGTAACATTTGTTACGTGTAGGAAAGAACTGCAGATGCTGGTTTAAATCGAAGGTAGACACAAAGGTAGTTACAGTTGTATAAGATATTGGTGAGGCCACATTTAGAATATTGTGTTCAGTTTTGGTCGCTGAATGTCATGACAATGTCATCAGAAAGATGTTGTCAAACTGGAAAGGGTGCAGAGAAGATTTACGAGGATCTTCCCAGGACTCGAGGGCCTGAGTTATAGGGAGAGGCTGAGCAGGCTAGGACTTTATTCCTTGAAGCACAAGAGGAAGAGGGGTGATCTTATAGAGGTATACAAGCACATGAGAGGGATAGATCAGGCAGAGTAGGGGAATTGAGAACCAGAGGACATAGGTTTAAAGTGAGGGGGAAATTTTTTAATAAGAACTTGAGGGCTAACGTTTTTACACAAAGGGTGGTGGGTGTATGGAATGGGCTGCAGGAGGAGTTAAATGAGGCAGGTACTATCGCTACACTTAAGAAACATGTGGACAGGTACATGGATAGGATGTGTTTAGATGGCTATGGGCCAAACGCAGGCAGGTGGGACTAATGTAGGACATGTTCGTCAGCGAGGGTCGAAGGACCTATTTCCATGCTCTATGGCTCTATGAACCGAACCTCATATTCTGCTTGAGTAGCTTACAACGTGAGAAGGAACTTTTACACCCAGAGAGTTGTGAATTTGTGGAATTCTCTGCCACAGAAGGCAGTGGAGGCCAATTCACTGGATGAATTTAAAAGAGAGTTAGATAGAGCTCTAGGGATTAGCGGAATCAAGGGATTTGGGGAGAAGGTAGGCACAGGTTACTGATTGTGGATGATCACAATGAATGGCGGTGCTGGCTCGAAGGGCTGAATGGCCTCCTCCTGCACCTATTTTCTATGTTTCTATGTAACCAAATGGTATAAACAATACATTCTCCAATTTTAAGTAACTAATCACCCCCTTCCTCTACTCCCTCCCCCCCCACCCCCCCCCCCCCCCCCCCCCCCCCCCCCCCCCCCCCCCCCCCCCCTCTCTTCACTGTGCCAACATGGATATGCACCCATTTCTTCCCCATACCCTTCCACCTATAATCCTTCCTCTGGGTTCACATGTCATGCTTCTTCTCTCCTTATCTCACAGAATGCCTTTCATCTCTGGCCTTTGTCCAACCATTGGCCAAGCAACCCCCCCCCCCCCCCCCCCCCCCAACTGTATCTACCTATAACTTGCCAGGCTTTCTCCCACCGCCACCTCTCTTCCAGCTTTCTCCTCACTACTACAATCAGTCTGAAGAAGGGTCTCAACCCAAAACATCACTTACCCATGTACTCCAGAGACTACTAAATCTATCTCACCTGTCACCTTAATGTATTTGTGCCATTTTTATTGAATTGTTAGAGAGCAAGGTTAATATGGATTCTCGGAAATAATGGCTCTTAGGAACTCTTCATGAGACCATTGAGATCAACACTAAAAGCAGAATTAAGAAGCCATTAGCTTTGTCAACAAACAACATAAGTATTCCTTAAACCAGCCTTAGTATCTGATCAGCCCAGGTGACAAGTAAGAAGAGCATTCTATCTTTTGCCTTTCTAGGCTGAACTGTTTTATGGAGCCTTCAGCATTGAAATAAATGCTCCCATTTATTTGTAAAAATCACTAATTAAGATTTATCCTCCACAGCACAGGCTCAAAGCAGCAACCCATTTCAATTCCACAAGTTCATAAAATAGGAAAAAATAAGTAGTAAATATAGCACAAATAGGGTTGACTGGATATGCGCCATTTCATGTTATAATTTGAAGTGAATTATTTTAACATGAAAGCGGTCTTCATTGATTGCGGGGATGTTTGGAGGAAGCCAGGATTTATAACATATTTGGCCCTTAGGGCTGATAGTAGATACAACTTTTAACACTTAAGTTGTGACACTACACCACTGTTGAGGGAGACTTTTTTCATTCATTTGTTCTACATCTCTCTACATCACTGTCTATATCTCTCATTTCCCTTTCCCGACTCTCACTCTGAAGAAGGGTCTCGACCCAAAACGTCACCTATTCCTTTTCTCCAGAGATGCTGTCTGACCTGCTGAGTTACTTCAGCTTTTTGTGTTTTACTTCCTTTTGTTGCTGGTTTAATGTTCCACCACAATGAATAGGCGCATTTTTTAAATACATTCTTTTGGAAGATCTTTGCATCACTGGCAAATCCAGCATTTCTAACTGCCCTTCCGAAAGTGCCAATGGGACATCTTTCTTTGAAACTTCTCACATGCAGGCTAAAGAATTTCATAATTTAGACATAGTGACAGTGAGGGACTGACTGTATATTTCCTAGTCAGGTCAGTGCACAAATTGTATTGAAACATAGTTCGTGATGTTCCCATTCATCTGAAACCCTTGATCTTCTTGTGGGTGGTGTTGCAGGTTTAGAAATGCAATGAGAGTCACCCTGGTGGATAACATATTGTTGACGGAACATGGTTGAGCCAAGAATACTACGCGGAAGAGCTACCAGAGCGATACTAGCAAAAGGGGCCTCCAAATCCATTGCCACTTTCTTTGTGTGAGGTACAAATCCACCAATGAAGTGTTTTCTTCTGATGCACTTTAACTTAAGTTTTACCAGGGCACTTGGATGTTACAGTCACTCAAGTCTTCAGGTCAATGTGGTCATTCTTACCTTACTTCTGGCTGAGATCTGGAGTTGCACGGTCCCTATAAATCACAAATGCGGCATCAATGAGCTGGTTATAAGTGAGAAAGTGCTGATTAGTTGTTGTGGGATTAATTAACACTGTTTATTCTATGCTACTTTTGCAGTACCACTGTCGTTACTTATATATGAATGAAAAAAAGGCAAACAAAAGGAGGAGACACAGCTCCATGAAATAATGGATGGGCCTTTTAGAGCACAACAGTAGGTGGAATCCATACCTGATGTACAAGCATGGATGTACAAAAAAGTCTCCCTCAACAGGATCCATTTTTTTGGATTCATCTGAGAAAGAATGCATTGGGAGACTCCAGTTACCCAGGAAAGTTTTCCTGAATTGTATCTTTTCTTAGTACAATCCAATGCCTGCTGCATCTGTTTGTCATGTTTACTGATGGAAATTAAAGTCATTAATCCGCCAACTTTGGTGCTATTGGTTCATTCTGAGTGGTTACATTTCCTGTCCATCTAATCTCCAATAAATTTTTAAATCAAGGGGTCACCATCCTTGTCAGAGCTAGAGTATTACTCTCCAAGAGGGCATCAGAACACCAACCATTATCTTTATCAATGGGAAGGGGAGGATCCATTAATTTCCAGCATGCTTCTGATGATGGAATCTGGTTAATGCTGATTTATACATGTTCCCAGTAATTTGTTTGCGTTTTTCAACCTGGCATCACTCCAACATCTCCCAAGTTCTGACGTGGTGAGCAATAGGAGGTGCTTGGTGGACAGAAATGAATACTTAGAATTGGTGTTCCAAAGCAACATGGGATCAATATCAAAGTAGCTATTATTGGCTCCAGCATGTTTCCAAATACACAGGACAAGATGTTAGAAATCCAAAGTGCCAAATGTCAACTTTCTCCCGGTGATAATGGGAGGCTTATGCACTCACCTATGCTCCTCCGATGTTGAGAAAGGCTAGGCAGACACGTCATTGGGGTTATCAAGTGGGCACCTACTTTCATCGACATTTCGCTGATTGGACCCACGACGTCTCCAAGGGACCATTTGTCTTTTCCTGCCAGTTCATGAATGTATACTTTATCACAATGGTTGCCTTGCAAAATTTATTTCTTAAATTCTTGCCTCCAAATCCATGCATCTCCAGTTTAGCTGAAAAGACTTTTCCAGAATTTTGTCTGAAATTGTTTGTTGAAAATCTGAACATCATTACTTTAATATTCTTTCTATTATTCAATATCAATATTGTCAGCAGTTTCTAATTCAGCTCTAATGGGCTAAGCAGTCAGCATTAAATGCACAGAACGCCCTTCCAACATTTTCCCCTATGTTGCAACTCATTGCAAGTATTTCTTGTTGCACCAACCCATGGTCTCCAACCTCCATTTCACCACTTATTCTGTGAGTGAATTTATAAAATCGCTGGTTGTTTTGGTTGTCTTTGCATCTATATACTAAAACTACAGCCAAAACAGTATACAATAGCATGACAATTTTAGGCCCCACCTTACT
Source organism: Rhinoraja longicauda (assembly GCF_053455715.1). NCBI lineage: Eukaryota > Metazoa > Chordata > Chondrichthyes > Rajiformes > Arhynchobatidae > Rhinoraja > Rhinoraja longicauda. The sequence goes on along the minus strand of NC_135955.1, from coordinate 59,689,304 downwards.
CACCATCGTCTTATGGTCCTATAGAAGAGGTTTCATTGAAATTGGTGTTATATTTTTAAAGTTATTTACATTTTAAATTTAAGTTTAAAAAACCATGCATGCGCAGTTGGGGCCCGTTGATCTGGTATTTACATAAGATGGCCGCCGCATCCGCGCATGCGCAGAACAAATGCGTCCGCGCCTGCGCAGTTGGGGCCCGTTGATCTCGGGTACGAGCAGGGCTCGGCCGACTGTCTCTTGGGGGCGGGAGAGCCAGGCCTGGTGCTGGGAGAAGCAGCCGGAGCCTGGACCTGGGCCTAGACGTGACCGGGCAACCGCGAGCCTGAGGTGGGCCAAGGGGAAAGATGGCAGCAGTAGCAGCGGCAGTGAGGTCGGGCATTGGTGGAGGTGGAGGCTGAGGCCTGGGCCTGGTGCTGGGCCTGCCCTCAGCTCCCCCGTCCCCCCTCCTCTTCCTGGCCGGCTCAGCGCCTTCCCCAGGCCGCCCAGAGTCCAGTGGCTCAGCAACAGTGCAGGAGGAGAGGGTGCTGCACCAATGCAGGAGTGGTTTGGGCCCGACGGGTCCACTTGGTCTAGTTCTGATATAAATTACAGACATAAATGTCTCCCCCAAAAAAAATTCAAATTAATTCCACTCATGATGGTTCCATAATGATTACCACCAATTATCATTTTATGGATGTGGAGCAATACCCTCATACCAACACTGACAACTTAATCCAAATAAATGAAGTCACCTTTCTTAGCTATTCGACAGGTCCAGCTTTACCAGCTGTAAAAGCAGTTCAAGTCTCTGACTGACCCTAACATTCAAAACTATTCAGGAAAATGACTTAATCAATTCAAAAAACTAACATTTTCAAAAATGTCTTAAAAATTAGAACACTTAAAACACTATTAAATAATTAAAACCATGAAAGCCGTCAATTCTCAAAAATTGATTCACCTTATACTTGTAGCTGTACTCCATTGAAATAAATGGACTTGGTGTCCCTGAACAAATCAGCCTAAGTTAAGTGCAGTGAACTCACAGGTAAAACTATGTCCAGTAGATTGAAAATTTAAAATATAAGAAGTAAATAATTTAGTAAAATTACAGCAGTTGTGCTGGTGTTCTAGGTGTTCGAGACGGTGCGAGAAAGTGGGCCTCCACCTCAATGCCAAGAAGACGGAGTACATGGCGTTCAACAGTGGTGACCATGAGCCTCTTAACACCAGTGGCGGTGCATCTCTCAAGAAAGTGGAGGACTTCAAGTACCTGGGAGCGAGGATGCACAGCTCGGAGAATGACATCAATCCAGAAAGCGCTCGCATGGAAAGCCCTCAATAACATGGGGAAAATCTGGACGTCTCAGATGTCTAAGGGTCTCAAACTGAGATTCTTCCAGACAACTGTAGAGTCAAAATTATTGTACAGGTGTGAGGCATGGACTCTCACTCAAGCACTGTCCAAGTCTCTCGAGGGTATCTACACCCAAATCCTCAGAAAAGTTCAAAATGTCAGTTGGAGGGACCACACCACCAACGCCCAGCTCTATGGGGAGATTCCACCTCTGACCGAGAAGATCAGGTCGAGAAGGATGAGGCTCACTGGTCATTGCCACCGCTATCCAGAAATACCAGCAAACAAGGTTGTGCTGTGGGAACCCACCTATGGAAGATGGAAGACGGAACCCGGGACGACCAAACAAGACGATGCTGAGGACATTGATGGAAGACGCATATGTAGAGACAAAGGAGAAGTTTGCCAGCTGTATGGAGGACAGAGATGTGTGGTGCGTCCGTCACCGTGCCCGTCGGAAACCAGCACCATCTGCGTCGCTAATGTTTTCAACGAGTTAAAAAAAGAAATAATAATTAAAATTAATTTAGAAGAGCATAAGGTGGAATAATCCCCAAGACCTGATGGGATCTATTCCAGTTCAACGAAAGAGGCAAGAGAGGAGATTGCAGAAGCCTTACAAAGTTCTTTGCATCTTCTCTAACCACAGGCAAGGTCCCAAGGGACTGTTCATTTGTTTAAGGGTAGGGTGAATCCAGGGAATTGTAGGCATGCGACAAAGGTGGCAAACGTGATCGATGAGGATGATCGATGAGGATTGGGCAGTGGATGTTGTCTATATGGATTTTGATAAGCGTTTGATAAAGTCCTCTAAGAGAGGTAAATCCAGAAGATTAAGATGCATGGGCTTAAGAGTGACTTGATCATATGTATTCATAAATGATTTGGACGTAAATGTAGACGGGTTGGTTACTAAGTTTGCAGAAGAAGCCGAGATTGCCGGGGACGTGAACTATAAGGAAGGCTGCCAAAATATACAACAGTTTATTGATCAGCTACAGAAATGGGTGAAAAAATAATAGATGGAGTATTATACAAGCAAGTGCAAGTTATTTCACTTTGGGAGATCGAATGCATGAGGAGTTATGCAATTAATGGCATGTCCCTTAAGATGTGCAGAGTAATGTTGGGGTCCGTCCATAACTCCTGAGATGCAATGTAGGTGGACAGAGTGGTAAAGAAGGCATATGGTATGCTTGCTTTCATAGGTCAGGACATTGAGTATAAGAGTCAGGACGTGAAAGGAGTTTGATTAGGCCGCATTTATCGCATGAAGTTCTGGTCGCCGCGTTGCAGGAAGGATGTGGAAACTTGGAAAGAATGCAGAGGATGTTTACTACAATGATAGACACAAAAAGCAGGAGTAACTGAGATGCTGCGTGTCCTGCTGAGTTATTCCAGCTTTTTGTGTCTATCTTCGGTTTAAATCAGCAACTGCAGTTCCTTTCTACACTTTACCAGAATGATGCCTGGAATCGAGGGCATCAGTTACAGAGGGAGCCTAGACAGACTTGGATGTTTTCTCCGAAACACTGGAGGTTGCAAAGAGACCCGATAGAAGTATGTAAAATTCTGAGGCAGAATGGAAATATTAAATACTAGAGGGCATAGTTTGAAGGTGAAAGGGGCAGAGTTTAGAGAAGATTTTCAGGGCAAGCTTTTTTTTTTACACTGAGGGTGGATAGTGTGTGAAATATGCTGCTGGGGGTGTTGATGGTGGCATTTAAGAGACTTTGGATATGCACATGGATATGCAGTGAATGGAGGGATGTGGATTATGTGCAGGCTAATAAGGGTTGGTGTTGGCATCACGTTTTGCACAAACGATGTGGGCTGAAGGGCCTGTTCCTGTGCTGTACTATTCTAAGTTCTACTTAATTATAAATGGTGTCACGTCACAACAGCGTGCAAACTAATACTTCTCTTTTCTGACAGGATATTGTTTGCTTTTGCAGAGATTTTTTGGCCAAAGTGAGGTTATATATAATTGTAGTTCATGTGATCTTTTATCATATTTCCCTTTTATCATATTTCCCTTTTTTGTTCCTGTTGATTGTTGACTGTTTGGCTACTAAGCAGATTTTATTGTTGACTGTCCAGATTGAACATGTTGTTTGGCAGCAATTTATTAATGCACTTGCGTTTATAACATTATTCACTTTGTGAAGTACCATTTTAAATGTTGAACTGGAAATCAAAACACTTACATACTGTAATCAAGTTAAGTAATGCATACTGAGATATATGTAGAAAGAGCAATGAGGTTTCACTTGTATTCATGGAACAACTACATACTGAATGCAATGTTGTAGACTTGTATTCCTCCAATGAGGTCATGGGGTCAATTTAGAAATCACAGTGATAACGTATTAGATAATAGTTTGGGATTGTTCTGGAAGTAAAAAAAGCAAAACATCTGCCCAAATCAAACATTCAAGTTCCTCTGAGTGCTCTAAAACAGGTTGCCTTTGGGTGAAAATATATATATTTAAAAGATAAGCAATAATATTCAAATATTAAGGTTTAGAGATTTATTTGGAAGAGATACTACACAAATAGAAATGTCCTCCTGTTAAAAGTGTGGGAAGGTCAACCTGAATGGAAGTTTCTGTAATAATGATTCAGGGTGTACATACAATCATAGAAGTGGAATCCTCGTATTACTAATCCAATTCAATCATCTCTGTGCAATATTACAGAGGACATCAGATGTGCAGCACTTTGGTCAACGTGGGTTGTTTTTAAATGTGCTATACAAATAAAATTGACTTGACTTGACTTGACTTGTACAGCAATCTAGCAGTTATTCAATTGAGATCCAAATGGTCAAACATGGGCATCTTTCATCTTGCATGAGATGGCATTATCACATGTAGGTTTTGCTGGGAATACGATGGATGATGTCGACATGAGCCATTGCCTATTGTATATTGTTGACTTACAAGATGCCTGATGCTCATGTATCCAGGATGATAATCTGGATGAAATGAAAATCACTTTCCTCAATCCAATATTTTTCCCAATTTGTATTTTCTTGAAGGAAAAGGCATAATGGAACAAACAAAAGTTGATGTCAAAGCTGGATGAACACTTTTGCAACACCAAGCATCATTCGCTCAAGAAATAATGAAAAAAGGCAAGGACTAAATATTTAGAATAATATAGTTTCAATAATAGCAAAAAAAACTTGAAGCTAAACTTGTTGCAAAAAGATAATGAGACATATAACAATGGGAAAAAGTAAAGCCTTTGAGTGTGAGGTAGCGAGTCAATAAAGAAAAAGTTTTAGCCTTCCTCTGTATTTTTGGTATGAAACTTTTTGCAAGCATTGTTTTCATGGTGTTTTATATTTCTCACTGTTACCAGCTCTCTCTCCATGAAAGCGCCATTTTAATATTTAGCCTGACTGGCATTTTACATTTCTAAATGATCATTAACCAGATCTCTAAGAATGCTTTTAACTTCTTGCCATTTCTCTTTTAGTCCATTTCCAAACCACAAAAGTCCTTCTACCCGATTGTGACCAGGTTTACGAGAAAAGCAGTTCCATTTAATACATCACTGTGGAATATCAAAATATCTGTGCTATTGCCATAGTTCTGACTAACATCAACAACAAAGCTTTCACTTACATAGTATCCTCACCGTCACAAAAATGTTCCCATGCCAGAAGACCAGAAAAGGGTCATCATTTACTCTATGGCATTGCAGAGGGTTGGAAAATATGAAATCAGAAGGAATTTTAGAAAAACAGCACTAATTTCAGTGTTAGCAAGCATTTGTAACAATAGAAAACATCCTTTTAATATATAAATTACCTACTTACCTGTTTATTACCTACTTACTTTATCTTAGCTAGATGCATAAAAAATTCAAGGAAATTCTGCATGACAATATTTTGTTTTACAGGCCTGTCACCTCCAAAATTAGGTTTGACTGTTACTGCTCATAACTTATAGTATAAGAAAATAACTGCAGATGCACGGTAGCGCAGCGGTAGAGTTGCTGCTTTACAGCGAATGCAGCGCCGGAGACTCAGGTTCGATCCTGACTACGGGTGCTGCACTGTAAGGAGTTTGTACGTTCTCCCCGTGACCTGCGTGGGTTTACTCCGAGATCTTCGGTTTCCTCCCACACTCCAAAGACGTACAGGTATGTAGGTTAATTGGCTGGGTAAATGTAAAAATTGTCCCTAGTGGGTGTAGGATAATGTTAATGTACGGGGATCACTGGGCGGCACGGACTTGGAGGGCCGAAAAGGCCTGTTTCCGGCTGTATGTATATGATATGATATGATATGCTGGTACAAATCGATTTATTCACAAAGTGCTGGAGTAACTCAGCAGGTCAGGCAGCATCTCGGGAGAGAAGGAACTTTACAGTTGTTGGCATTGTACGTTTTGGTGTAAAAGCATCCGAGAGCATAATTATTCACAATTTCTTCTCGCAGTAACGACTATAGTGTTTCCAATAATTTGGAGATATAAGAAAGACTATGAAAGAGAAATGGGTACATTGTGAATTGAAAGAAGGATTATCTATAAAATGGAAAGTTATTTTAATGTATTCTCTCAGGAAATGAAAGAAAAATGTTAGAAAATTATTTCCAGGTATAGAAATAGTTATATCTACTTTGGACTTTATAGAGAATTATGAGGTGATGAAGGGAAAAAAGTTTGAGTCAAAAAATAAATGTTAAACAAAATTTGTAACTGGGAAGTTGTGAGAGTTCCATTTGAAATTAGAGCAGATAAACGGGCCAAATGTGTCAATGCATGAAGGATGAATGGTTGATCGATTGAGTGCAAGCAGTACTAGCTATTGGATAGTCTTGCATTACATTTGAACAAACTTTGCCACTAAACTATTGATTGCTAAACATGTTCCAATTTCTGTACTTCAATATTTTAAAAGAGGCACTAATCTTGGGTTTATCAAGATGTATTAAAAAAAAATTAAAAAGATAAATAAATAAAAAATGTATTAAAAAATGATCAAGGGATACTGTTTCCTACGTTGTAATGTTGATTGTCAAATGACTATTTGGGCAGAGCACACAGAAGCAGTTTGGAAGATTGAATACCAACAGCGGAGGCAGACAATTCACTCAATTCACATTAATGGCTAAAAAGCCTGATAAACAGACATTAGATATGTCATTTATTTCCCATATAATTAAGATAGAGAGGAATAAAATCAGAAAATCAGTTCCTGAATTTCATTCAACAAGAGACAAGGCTATGGGCACTTAGCAGCTAAAGCAGCAATAATGGGTGGAAAACAAAATCGACTTCTTCGGTAAAAACTTGATATCATCAACCTGCCTGTAATCAATATTCTTCCATTCCCTGCATATTCATGCGCATATCTGGAATAAGTTTCTGACTGTCTATCCTATATCTTCCTCTCATTATTTTATAAACTTCTATCAGGTCTTCTCTCAACTTCCAATGCTCCAGCGAAAATAGAAAGCTTTTCCAACCTCTCCTTTTCGCTAATATCTTCTAATCTAGACAATATTCTATTCTGCACCCTGTTCAAAGCCTCCACATCCTTCCTGTAATGGGGTGACCAGAAGTACATACAGTACTCCAAATACAGCCTAACTAAAGTTTTATAAACCTGCAATATGATTACTGGACTCTTATGCTAAATATCACAACTAATGACGGCAAGAATCAGCAAGCATGAAGTTAGAGGGGTTGGAAAGGATGGAGTGAATGTCCATGACAAGATGAAGACTAGAGTTGTCAAGGTAACAGTTATTTTAAAAACTGAAAATCAGATACAAGAGGGGGAGCAGTCACAGTCACCAAAGTCAGAAGATCATTCAGAGGGGTGAACCCTCGGAAAGCGTCTGGACCTGATAGTATACCCGGTCGAATTCTCAAAACTTGTGCAGACCAACTAGCTGGGGTTTTTGCGGACATTTTCAACCTCTCACTACTGAGGTCTGAGGTTCCCACCTGCTTTAAGAGGGCATCAATAATACCGGTGCCCAAGAAGATTAAGGTGACGTGCATCAATGACTATTGACCAGTGTCACTAATGTCTGTGGTGATGAAGTGCTTTGAGAGGTTGGTTATGGTGGATATCAACTCCTACCTCAACAAGAACCTCGACCCACTACAGTTTGCCTACCATCACAACAGGTCAACAGAGGATGCGATCTCACTGGCTCTTCACTCCGCACTGGATCACTTGGACAATAAAAACACTTGCGTCAGGCTGTTGTTTATAGACTACAGCTCGGCGTTCAATACCATCATCCCCTCCAAGCTGGTTACCAACTGGTTCTCTGCGCATCCCTCTACAATTGGATCCTCAACTTCCTCATCCACAGAACACAGTCTGTTCGAATTGGCAGAAACACTTCTTCCTCATTAACAATCAGTACGGGAGCACCTCAAGGTTGTGTGCTCAGCCCCCTGCTCTACTCACTCTATACTCATGACTGTGTAGCCGGACAGAATGCGAACTCCACCTTCAAGTTCGCCGACGACACCACCGTTGTTGGACGAATTACAGATGGTAATGAGTCAGAGTATAGAAGTGAGATTGAACAATTGACCAAATGGTGCCAGCGCAACAACCTGGCTCTCGATTCAGTAAAACCAATGAACTGATTGTGAACTTTGGAAGAGGAATGATGAGGACCCCACAATCCTGTTTATGTGCTGGAGAGAGTCAAAATCTTCAAATTCCTGGGCATGCATATTCCCAAAGATCTTCCCTGGACCCAGCACACTGATGCAATTTTAAATAAAGTACATCAACACCTCTACCTCCTGAGAAGATTAAGGAGATTTAGTGTGTCAGAGAGGATTCTCTTGAACTTCTACAGGTGTACAGTAGAGAGCACATTGACTGGTTGCATCACAGCCTGGTTCGGCAACTTGAATGTTCAGGAGCGAGAAAGACTGCAAAAAGTTGTGAACACTGCCCAGTCCATCACCAGCTCTGACCTCCCCACCATCGAAGGGGATTTATCGGAATCGCTGCCTCAAAATGTCAGCCAGCATCATCAGAGACACACACCATCCTGGACACGCACTCATTTCACCCCTGCCATTGGAAGAAGGAACAGGAGCCTGAAAACTGTGACGTCCAGGAACAGCTTCTTCCCTACAGCCATCAGGCTATTAAACACTACAACCTCAAATAAGCTCTGAGCTGCAATAGATTATTATTATTATTATTATTATTATTATTATTATTATTATTCTTCTTCTTCTTCTTCTTCTTCTTCTTCTCTTCTTCTTCTTCTTCTTCTTCTTCTTCTTCTTCTTCTTCTTCTTCTTCTTCTTCTTCTTCTTCTTCTTCTTCTTCTTCTTCTTCTTCTTCTTCTTCTTCTTCTTCTTCTTCTTCTTCTTCTTCTTCTTCTTCTTCTTCTTCTTCTTCTTCTTCTCTCTTCTTCTTCTTCTTCTTCTTCTTCTTTCTTCTTCTTCTTCTTCTTCTTCTTCTTTCTTCTTCTTCTTCTTCTTCTTCTTCTTCTTCTTCTTCTTCTTCTTCTTCTTCTTCTTCCTTCTTCTTCTTCTTCTTCTTCTTCTTCTTCTTCTTCTTCTTCTTCTTCTTCTTCTTCTTCTTCTTTCTTCTTCTTCTTCTTCTTCTTCTTCTTCTTCTTCTCTTCTTCTTCTTCTTCTTCTTCTTCTTCTTCTTCTTCTTCTTCTTCTTCTTCTTCTTCTTCTTCTTCTTCTTCTTCTTCTTCTTCTTCTTCTTCTTCTTCTTCTTCTTCTTCTTCTTCTTCTCTTCTTCTTCTTCTTCTTCTTCTTCTTCTTCTTCTTCTTCTTCGAATCTCATTGTTCTATCTGGGACATATGGCAATAAAACACTCTTGCCTTGACTCTTGAAAACTGAGCAAATTCAAACAGTCATGTCAAGAGTGGTTTATTGTCATGTGTCACAGACAGAACAATGAAATTCTTATTTGCAGCAGCACCACAGAATATGTAAACACAGTACCCTGTAAACGATATAATAAACAAAAAAAAGTTCTGTATATGACTATCGACCGATGGCACTAATCTCCATGGTAATGAAAGTGCTTTGAGAAGTCAGTTATGACAGATATCCAGTCCTGCCTTAGTAAGAACCTGTACCAACTACAATTCACCTACTGCCATAACAGATCAACAATAGATGCAATCTTGCTGACTCTCCATTCTGCATTGGGCCACTTGGACAATAAAAAACACGTATGTCAGGTTGTTGTTCATCAACCACAAATCGACTTGCAACACTACCATGCCCTCTAAACTTACCATCAAATTTCTATGCACTTAGATCATCAATTTCCTCATAGGCAGATCACAACCAGTACAAATTGGTAACAACACTTCCTCCTTGATAACCATCAACACAGGAGCACCTCAAGGCTGTGTGCTCAGTCCCCCTACTCTACTCTGTCTATACTCTTTGACTATGTATCCAGACACAGCTCAAATGCCATCTTTAAATTCTCCAGTAATACCACCATTGCTGGACGAATAACAGACAAAGATGAGTCAGAGTACAGGAGGGAGGTGCTAGAACAACAATCTTGCTCCCACATTTAGTAAGAACAAGAAGTCGATTGTTGACTTCAGGAAGAGGATGCCGGGGGATCCATCAATCTGTCTTCATCAATGAGACAGTGGTGGAATAAATCAACACCTTTAAGTTCCTGAGCGTGCACATCTCTGAAGATCAATGTCCCTGAGCCCAGCACATTGACGCCATCATAAAGAAAGCTCAACATCTCAGAGCCTTAGAGGTTTGAGGAGATTTCGTTTCTCACTGGATACTGTATCGAATTTCTACAGGTGAAAGGTGGGGAGTATACTGGTTGTTTGCAATGCCGCCTGGTTCAGAAACTCAAACACTCAGGAATGAATGAGGCTTCAGTGAATGGTAGACATCATGGGTACTGTCCTCCCCACCACTGAAGGAACCCATCAGGGGCGCTGCCTTAAATCAGCAGTTAATATCATCAGACCCACATAACCCTGGTCACGTTCTCGTCTCGCTACTACCACGAGGAACAAGGTATAGGAGACACAAAGAACTGCAGATGCTGTTTCCATTAAAAGACACAAAGTTCTGGTGCAACTCAGCAGATCAGGCAGCATTTCTGGAGAACATGGATAGGTGAAGTTTTGGATCAACTCCTTTTCTTCAGACCAATTGTAGGAGGGGACAGAAAGCTGAAATAGAGGTGGGGGGGGGGGGGGGGGGGGGCAGAACTAAGCCTGGAAAGTGATAGGTGGATATGGAGGACGTTTGGCAGATGAATGGACAAAGGCTAGAGCTGAAAAGACAAATAGTGTGCTATAAGGAGATAAGTATACAAGATATGTGAAATGTGAAGGCGAAGCCAGAGGAAGAAATTTAGGTGGAAGGAGCTGGAGGGAAAGGGAAATGGAGCATCCAGGTTCAAAAACATCCTCTGCCCAGCAACCATCAGGCTCTTGAATATTGCATGACACTCAGCACGACCTCAGCAACTACGATCTTTTATGGACTTTGGTTTGGACTGCAGATTTCAGTTCTGCACTATTATGCTCTGGTTATCTCTGCTTACTAATTATTAATTGATTGGATTATTTGTTTATTGTACATTTGTGTTATTACAATAGTGGGGCCTATAAAGCTGCAGCAGTGAGAATTTTAATTGTCCTGTTGCCAGTACATATGACAATTAAACACACTTGATTTGTCTTTTGACTCTTGACTCTTAGATAAGGAAAAAAAGTCACCACCGAGACACTGGCCCGTTCATTTCTCTTCTTTGTAATCGTTTAAATTGAAAAATCAATTAATTAATTAATTGTAGTTTTATACACAAACAACACTGTAAAATTATATCATATTTCCTCTGGGAATTAAACTGATATCTCTACCCCCACCTATACACATTCATCCTTTAGAGACTTTTCTATTTTCTAAATAGTTCTATTTCATATTAATAAAGAATGCCAATTTAAATGTTGAACACAAGAGACAAAATATGGTATAATTTAAGAATGAATTTGTTTTATTGTATTTGAGAAACAAAATAAATGTAAAAGTTCAGCAACGTAAATGTAATTTTTAATGTCCTGGGCAGGATTGAAATCAACGTGATCCCAAGGAGCTGTTACATCTTCCCATCCCCACTCCATTCTGCTTTCCCCAGAGATCACTCCAGCATCTGCAGTTCCTTGTGTCTACTGAATTGATTTAAAGCTAGACTCACCTACCTGAGTGAACTGAGTGCCTGCTGTGTGCTCTGTTATCTAGACATAGCTTACATTGCTTCACACTGGACCCTACAACCTGAGGCTTCTCAATTCACCTGATGGACATATGGCATTCTTGGGCAAGGTAAGTATGAGAGGAGGTTGCTTCCTCATCACTCCTTGTGGTGCTTGGATGTGGCAGTAATTGCATGCTCCCTGTTGCCCGGACCTGGCATATCTGATGGTGAAGTGCTGTTTCTACTCCCTGCTTCAGGAATTCACCTCAGTTATCCTTACCACAGTTTACATTGTACACTATGGGGACTCGAAAGTGGCACTGGATGCACTGCTACTAATAGCCTTGAAACAAAGTACCTCAAGGCCTTGTTCATCATAGCTGGGGTTTCAACCTGGCCAACCTCAAAGGTGTGCTACTAAAGTAATGGCAACACATCACCTGTTGTGCCAGGGGGCCAAATGCCCTCGGCCACTGCTACACACCCATCGATGATGCCTACCTCTCTATCCCCTAGCCACATTTTGGAAAATCTGATCATTAGACTCTGTTTCTGATTACAGGTATAAACTCAAGCAAGAAAATCGAGGTCAGAAAGTCAAACAATGCTCGTCTGAGGAAACATATAAGCTCCTATGTGACTACTTTGAGTCGATGGACTAATCCACATTCGGGGACTCAGCACCCATAATGAGTATGCCTCTGCCTTCACAAACTTCATCCGTAAATGCACAGAGGACTGCATACCAAGGATATTAATCTGAGTGTGTTCCCCAACCAGAAACTCTGAGATCCATTCCTTATTGAAGTCCATGTCTGAGGCGATCCAACCTGTACAGATATCTCGGTACATCCTTTGCAAAGCCGTCAGGAATGCTAAGACACTACTCCAGACCAAATTAAATCCAAGCCTTGTCGATTGTGGCAAGGTTGCATACTATAATTGGCTACAAAGTGAAGTTGGGCAGTATCACTGGCAACAATGTGTTCTTTCCTGACAAGCTCAATGCATTCCGAGCTCATTTGGAACAGTGCAATGTGGTCAACTGCCCTGACAGCCTCGAATACACCTGTACCTATATCGATTGGCCTTCCTAAGAATGAACCAGCGAAAACAACGTGCCCAGATGGAGTCCCCCATTTTGTCCTCTGTTCCTGCACCATCCAAACTGGCAGCAGTATTTGCGGACATCCTTAACCTCTCCCTACTCTGATCTGAGGTTTCAACCTGCCTTAAGACCACTATCATCTGGTCCCAAAGTAAAACAAGATATTGTGCCTTAATGATTACTGTCCAGGGGCTTTGACATTCACCATCATTAAATGCTTTGAGAGGCAGGTCATGGCACACATCATCTCCAACCTCACTGACCACCTTGATATACAACAATTCATCTACCACTGCAACATCCAAGGCAGACACATCTCCCTGGTCCTGAACTCATCCTTGGAACACCTGGATAACAATGACAGCTACGTTTCATTAAATTCCTATTTATTGACTGTTGCTCTGCCTTCAACACCATAATCTGACCAAACATCGTCCCCACGGTAAGGGTTAGCATCTTTCCTAACCAAAAACCCTGGGTGGACAGGTCGATTCGCGTTGCTTTGAATGTTCTTACCGCTGCTTACACCTCTGGCCTGGCATCTGGCAATATGGACGACTACAAGGTAGAGTCCTACCGACTGCGAAGGGCTGTGAAGGACGCAAAAAGGAGGTACAGGGACAGGATGGAGACGCAGATAGAGCAGCAGGACACCAGGCGCCTTTGGCAGGGGCTATGGACTATAACTAGCTACCGGTGCAGCCCCCCCTCAACCGGAAGTGCCGGCACCTCCTTAGCTGATGACCTGAACTCTTTTTATGCACGGTTTGAGAACGGGTAACACCCCTAACTCGCCGTCTAAAAACAACACCGACGGGGCGCTGGCTAGCGAGGCTGGAGGGGGATCCACTGCCGGGGATGTGCACACATTCTCGATGTCCGAGCATGAGGTGAGATGGGCTCTGACGCGTGTGAACACGAGGAAAGCTGGAGGCCCAGATGGTATATCTGGGCGAGTACTAAAGTCTTGTGCTACTCAGCTTGCTCCCGTGCTCACCACAATATTTAACCTCTCCTTGGCAAAGTCCGTGGTCCCTGCATGCTTCAAAAGATCCATTATTGTACCGGTGCCAAAGAATGCCTCTCCAGCTTGTTTAAATGACTACCGACCGGTGGCCCTCACCTCGGTTGTCATGTAATGCTTCGAGAGACTAATCAAGAAGCACATCTGTGCCCTCCTTCCTCGCAACATGGACCCACTACAGTTCGCATACCATCCGAACAGGTCCACGGATGATGCGGTCTCCCAGGTTCTGCACACCGCTCTCTCTCATCTGGACAGCCAGAAGGGGGGTTATGTGAGGATGCTGTTCATTGACTTTAATTCAGCTTTCAACACAATAGTCCCCAGCAGATTGGCTGATAAGCTGCTGGAACTGGGGCTTAACACCCCTCTGTGTGCCTGGGTCCTGGACTTTCCCACGGCCAGGCCCCAAGTGGTCAGGATGGGAGAACACACATCTAGCCCCCTCACCCTGAACATAGGATCCCCCAGGGTTGCGTCCTTAGCCCCCTACTGTACTCCCTGTACACACATGCCTGTGCGGCCAGGTTCAGCTCAAACTCCATCATCAAGTTTGCTGATGACACTGTGGTGGTGGGCCGGATCTCCAACAACGATGAGAAGGCCTACCGGGAGGAGGTGGCTGATCTGGCACTCTGGTGTCAGGACAATAGCCTCCTCTTGAATGTCAAAAAAACTAAGGAGCTGATTGTGGACCTTAGAAGGGCTCAACATCCAAGGACGTACACGCCACTGGAGATAAATGGGTCTACTGTGGATAGGGTGAGCAGTTTTAAATACTTGGGAGTCCACATCACAGAGGGTCTGACATGGGCAATGCACATTGCCGCACTGGTGGGTAAGGCTAAGCAGCGCCTTTACCACCTTAGACAGCTGAGGAAATTCAGAGTGTCTCTGAGGATCCTTCATTGCTTCTACTCTGGGGCTGTAGAGAGCATCCTGTCCGGCAACATTACAGTCTGGTTTGGGAACAGCTCTGCCCAGGACAGGAAGGCCCTGCAGAGAGTAGCGCGTTCGGCAGAACGCACCATGGGAACTACACTCGCCCCCCTGCAGGACCTATACATCAGGAGGTGTAGATCGAGAGCAAGCAAGATTATGAGGGACCCCTGCCACCCCAGTAACGGATTGTTCCAGATGCTACGGTCAGACAAACGCCTCCGCTGTCACGCTGTGAAAACGGAGAGGATGAGACGGAGTTTCTTCCCACAGGCCATCAGGACTGTTAACTTTTATAACTCCAGGGATTAAATTTTGTCTTCTCTGTATTAACTTTTATTTATATGCTGTAACTGTAATTCTTTTTTGTGCACAATCCGCAGGCATTGCCACTTGCATTTCACTGCACATCGTGTGTGTGCATGTGACAAATAAACTTGACTTGACTTGAAACCCATCTCTAAAATCCTTGACCTTGGACTCAGCACTTCCCTCTGAAAATGAACCCTTCTCTTCCTGACCTATAAACTATAATCAGTAAGGATGGGCGACAAAAACCCTTCATTATAATTCTCAACACCGGTTCCCAGCAAGGCTGCATCCAGCATTTTGTGAATAAGGCTGCATCCTTGGTCCCTTACTGTAATCCCCATACATGTTTGCAGTCAATGACAGGTAGAGGTAGAGGAGACTTGTGATTTGCTTGTGGATCTCAGAAGGCAAATTTGTTTAGATTGTTCAGAAGGAAGGATTTGAAGTATCTTTCCGAGCCCCTTCTGACCTAGTATCCATTTCCTGATGACTTTGTCCTACCTGCTAAGGCTTCATGTTAATAATATAGTTGGTGTTCATTGATGACATCTAAGTCTAATTTGACTAAAAATCTATGGAACTCCTGCCACCAGCCATTTAAAATGCTTCAGAGAATCACAAATATTAATCCTTCAATATAAGCCACCTCCTTAGCTTGGTTTACATGGGGACAAGTGTTAATATTGGACCCTAATTTTAGCAGGATTGAGTTTAGTTGGCCTATGTAGAACCAATTGAGCCCAGGGCAAACTGGTGGAACAACACCTCATGTTTTGCTTGGACAGCTTACACCCAAGCAGTATGAATATTGACTTATCTAACTTCAAGTAACCCTTGCCTTCCTTCGCTCTTCATCCCTTACCCCTTCCTAGTTCTCCGACTGGTCTGACTGTCCTCATTTATGTTTAATCTGTTTGCATTGATGTTACCTTCTCCTAGCTAACAATGATCTATTCTACATCTTCCTTGATCTCCATCCCCTTTGTCTCGTTTTCATACCTCACACTTTGTTATCTCTGTATCTCCCTCTCCCCTGACTCAGTCTGAAGAAGGGTCTCGACCTGAAACGTCACCCAGTCCTTCTATCCAGAAATGCTGCCTGTCCCACTGAGTTACTCCAGCATTTTGTGTCTATCTTCGGTTTAAACCAGCATCTGCAGTTCCTGCCCACAACAATTCCATCTTTGGCCTGTTCCAATAACAGTTCTGCTTCTTTGGTATGAAACATGAGGTCATGTTTACAGCTGCAGGAGCTCTGCCTCTGCTTTTGTGCCAAATCCCAAATTAAGATTGTGATCCTTTGTGCAACTTGCCAAATGTCACAAATATATTTTGTACATCTAGCTCTGCTTATTCTTATTAACAGCAGTGTACATATTTGGAAATTGTTAGTTTACATAAATAATTCTATGTTGTCAAAGCTATGGTATCTCAGTGACCTCAGTCTTTGAAAATCTGAGAACTATTTTAGAAGAAAGAATTTGTGTGCGTAACACAGTGCAATGGTTCTGTTTTAGATAAGAACACAGTATAAAGTGCATGTAAAGATATAACTTTGCATTTTCATCACCATAAATGAAATTGTGGGAATCCTAGAAAAACATTACCACTACATTAAGCTACATAATTTTACATTGCTAAGTAAAAATAGTTTGGTGTCAACTAAAATACTGATGTCACAAACCAGAAATGTAGCAGTTGTTAAAGCCCAGAGATTAAATATAAAATGTTACGTCATGATAAACCATTTGCAGTTTTACAGATGATATTGGTTGGAATATGGAAAAGGATAACAAAGATTATTGGTATTCATTCTTATCTTGGAGTAAATCTGACAAACTTCAAGAAAACCCATCAATGCATTAAGGAAATTCAGAGATTAATGATGGAAATAACCAGCTTCTCTTGAGGATTTCTATGTTTGGAACCTTTACTGGTGGAATCAACAGAAATCAATGAATTGAAATAAACATCAATTATTTTTGAACAACTCTAACTCCAAAAGAAATCTTGAAAGTCTTGCAGTTGCTTGACTGAGGTACTAAGTCATAAGTACTTCCAAAAAATCTGCCAAAAAATATTTCCAAAAATAATCTTGTTGCTGTTAACTATTTTAAACTTTTATGTTTCTTATTCTAAAATATAATATTCACACTGGACCACATCTTTTCTTTGCTCAATGCTCTCAATGCTCAAAGCGTTGGTTAAAAGTAAGATGTTTCTACTTTTAGGTTTGTTATCTTTGAGAATTCTTCAAAATGAATAGCTTTCCCCCAAACCTACACCGCCCTCCTACTACTTGATGACATAACATTTGATAAAGTACTGAGATCCATATATAGCTGACAACATTTGGGACGATTCAATGGAACATTATTTATCCAAGGATGGAAATTGGTTTGCCAACTGTCATAAAACACAACAAGATACATGAAACATGAAACTAAAGTGACGAGTGGAAAGGTTTGGGGATGTGCAAAGATCGGGGAGTGGGAGGCAGGGGGGGGGGGGGAGTCAGTATACCCCACGACAGAAGGGCGAAGAGTTGTACAGTTTGATAGCCACAGGGAAAAAGGATCTCATGTGGCTTTCTGTCCTGCATTTTGGTGGAAGCAGTCTGTTGCTGAAGGTACTCCTCAGGTTGACCAATGTGTCATGGGGGGGGGGGGGGGGGGGGGGGTGAGCTATATTTTCCAAGATGCAGTTTGAGTAGCATCCCCTCCAAGACCACCACCCATGAATCCAACTCCATCCCCAGGACACAGCCAGCCTTCCTGATGAGTTGATGCCAAGAAAGGCAAAAATCACTGGATCCAACTGGGTAGATATTTCTCTGGGGTTTCCATCAAGCACCATCAGTGTGCCACTGACCACAGATCCAGGCCATGATAATGAACAGCAATGATTAAAACTCAGAAGTATTTAATTCATTATGAAGCACCAAGGAATGGCTGGTGCCATTAAACTTACTATATGTTTAGCATTTTTACGCTTTGGTTTTTCAGTTAGAATTGTGAGATAGTCTTTGCTTAGTACATGGTTCTTGAGGCCAACCGATTTGCTGCATTTTAATGTTCACGTGGAGAACTAATACACTAAATTAACAAAGTAAAGTAATGAATGTGGTGAATTGATCTTCCAATGACAAAATGCTCCATATTGCAATAGAAATACACTTCTGGCCTAATAACGTTATGGGCCAGATTTCCTGGTCTGCTGGAGACTGCACACCACTGATTTATGATTAAACAATGAACCCACTTGGAACAATCTGACAGCAATATTTTGTACAGAACACCTCATGGAGAAGCCCTATGTCTTGTGTCCGAGTGGAATCATGTAGATAGTTTCGTTTAGTTTAGAGATACAGCGCAGAAACAGGCCCTTCGGCCCACCGAGTCTACACATTAACACTACCCTAAGAAACTAGGGACAATTTACACTGATACCAAGTATACAAACCCAAGCCAATTAACCTGTAAACATGTATGTCTTTGGAGTGTGGGAGGAAACCGAAGATCTCGGAGAAACAGCATGCAGGTCACAGGGAGAATGTACAATCTCTGCACAGACAGCACCTGTTATCGGGATCGAACCTGGGTCTCTGGCACTTCAAGCGCCATTAGGCAGCAACTCAACCACTGTGCCACCATGCAGGAGAGGTTAGATGAAGCAGAGGAATATACCCTGTCCACAAAAATTCCTTTGGAAGCTTTGGAAGCTTTAACCACAGGACCTTCGATCACCAGCTGCGGGAGCTTCGATCACCAGCTGCGGGAGCTTCGATCACCCCAACTGCGGATGGTTCGAATGCCCCGACCATTTGAGAACAGGAGGGAAGAAGATAATACGTTATTGCCTTCCATCACAGTGCACTGTGGTGGATGTTTATGTTAATTTATATGTAGTTGTGTATCTTGGTGCTTTTTTGGAATGACTGAATGGCAAATCAAATTCCTTGTATGTTTTTACATACTTGGTTTATCAATTAATTACAATTACAATTACAAAAAGCTGTCATTAATCATAAATGTTATGGAAATAAAAAGGCAAATAAAAAGGCAAATAATACTTGGATTTCAGTATTATTTCAATGGCACTTCATTGTCATATGTACCAAGGTACGATGAAACTCATTTTCGTATACAGTTCAGTACAAGTATCACTAGACATAAGCACTTAGATATATCTTAATTAAGCATCTCAGACACAGTACATATGTCTACCAATAGTTCACTCAGACAGGAGAGAGTCACCAGATTTGACGCCATTTTCAAGTCCTAGTTGTTATGGGCGTTATAGTTCTTAACCTGACCATGAAGGCCCTTTGCCCTGGTGGCATTGCAGGGTCGGCCTGGCCAAGCATGGACATTGGTGTTCTCCACTGTTGTTCCCCCACTCTGTGTCGTTGTAGGCTATGTCCTGTCCACACACTAGGTGCCCGATCTAGCCGAGCCTCTGGCTGCTGCAGGGCCTCCCACGGCCCACTCCACCGTTGAGGCATTGCACTGCCTCCCACAGCCAGTCTGTTTACCGGACCTCTGTACAAATCCCACCTCTCCGATCCACAGGACGAGCGTGGGGCGGGCTCGGCGGATTCCCTCTCCAGGCGGGTTCCAGGTTCCGCAGTTTGTCAGGTGTGCACATGACATGCCAGTATTTTCATTGAAAGTAGTGGTATATCTTAACTGCAATATGTAATTCATGCTAAGGTATTGATAAATTAATTTTGAAGACAAAGTAATTAGAATGGATTAACAGCTGGATTAATGCAATGGCATTACTTCACAACTGAATGGTCTACAGATCTTCTGAAGTGTTCCATTGACTCACCGATATTCTGTATGCATTGAATAAGGAAGTAAACTATGAATTTTCATTTTTAATCAAAGTCAACTTGTTGATTTAGGTTTCCAGGTACTTTATAAATGTTTCAGTTTCTACCACAATTTCAGCCAGTGAGTTGAAGGTCATAACCATCCTGCCAATAAAATAAATTCCCCTTATCTGCCCTAAAATTCTTCGATCAATTACTTTAAATCGCATGCACATTGATTATTAGCCACTCTGCTAAGACAAGAATATCCTTCCTCTCCTCCTCAATGCAAGTTTCTCATAAATTTATACAAATCTTTTATCTCCTTTCAGTGTCTTCTGTTTAAATGAAAATAACCTCTGCTTGACTAACCTGTCCTTGGAGCTCAAGTTCTCTACTCCTGGTTGCATTCTCAAAAAGCAAGACAAATCCACTCTAGTTAATTAATGCCCTCATCTCAATCAACTGCAAATAGATTGAAATTGTTGAGTGTTTACTCACCCCATAACCTATTCCAATTTACACAGGGCCACTCAGCTCCAGTGCTTATTAAAACAAGAAAATAG
Organism: Rhinoraja longicauda; assembly: GCF_053455715.1. Classification (NCBI taxonomy): domain Eukaryota; kingdom Metazoa; phylum Chordata; class Chondrichthyes; order Rajiformes; family Arhynchobatidae; genus Rhinoraja; species Rhinoraja longicauda. The sequence continues at coordinate 59,668,987 of NC_135955.1, read as the reverse complement.
GAAAGCTGTTAGGGGAGCTGGGCCGAGTTAATTTCAGTTTGATCGATAAATTTCATCTCGAATCATGATTTTGTTATGATTTTTGCTTTGGAAGTATGGTTAAGCAGACACTGAAGATTTGATGGAATTAGTTAATGAATTAATATTGAGTTCCTGTGGAACCCATTGAGCTAGTTGATTGTTGAGCCTGTCGCTTAGGTGGTCAAAAAGGGGCCCTTTGTGTTTCCTTTTTTCCCCACATTCCTTCCATCCCATCCTAAAGATTTTCCTTTACCTATTTGTTTTGCTGCTGCTTGTCATGTGCTCAATGTATACAGGTGACAGGAACTGAGGGGGTATGGGGAGAAGGCAGGAACGGGATACTGATTGAGAATGATCAGCCATGATCACATTGAATGGCGGTGCTGGCTCGAAGGGCCGAATAGCCTCCTCCTGCACCTATTGTCTATTGTCTATTGAGCACCAGAATTTTGGTGCGTAAAATGCCATTAAGAATCACATCCTGCCCTCTAGCCTGGTGCAGATCTATCCAAGCAAAGGAATCAATAATTTATCGCACTTATAGTCTATTCCCTCATGTTCCACATTTGCTGATGTGTGATGATCACACAGGTCTGGTATTGCACTGGAGTTAAAAAGCAGGTGGTTGGCTCGCAGCTGCCATCCTTTTGTTTGATATAAAGACTGGTGCAGGCATACTACAACAGAATGACACAGAATTAAGGAATCATGACTCGCACCTGAAGACTGGGTGCTCAAACTGCATGTTGCAACATGCATGATCACCTTCTTTCCCGACATCAAAGTGAGTGTAATTTCATTTGGTTATGCGATATATTCAAGTTGATATATAATTTCCAACATCAATTATCATTGTAATCCTCACAATTCTCTCAAAGCTCCATCCATATTCACTATGATGCCTGTTCATGGTTAAGAGAGAACGGTATGGATTTAGCTCTTGAAACGATGTGTACAACTTCATACAGTAAACTGGCAAATAGTTCTGGCTCCTGCATGGTCCTCAGCACCAACAATATTTCCTCGCTATCCATCCTAGTAGTTACCCTAAATACATTGAAAGCTTTGACCAGCTATTGTCAGCCCTGCTAGATTCCAAACTGCAAACTAACAATGGTAGCAGATTCTAATTGTAAACGTCTATCCAATGTAAAATTGTTATTCAGTACATTTCCTACCACAATTCTGCATTTTCTACAGCTGATTTAACAAACTCGTATCAGTTATGTGGCTAGTTAACTGCTTTGAAAAGTGTTAAAGGATTATTGGAATATTTTTATTCGGAGAGCTTCTATTTCTTATTAACTATCAAAATGACTTCTCGGGAATTATACATTTATTTAGCACTTCATTACTTTGACAACGAAGCAGGGTTTGTGTTCCTTTTTTCAAGAAAACTAGTGCCATTTTAGAAATTAGTAACACACCTGCAAATGCAAAATGGTAGGAATATTCTCACGTCTTGTCCACCTGAGAAGAAGAAAATGGTGCCAATGATCCATTAAAAAGCAGAGAAACTACTTCAAAAAAATAGCCAATCCCTGATGAATTGTTGATGGGTTTCTGATGTTCTTGATACAATCAACAGAAGTAATTCATTGAAGTTTTGAACCGTAAGGACATGTTCATTTCCCCCCCCCCCCCCAAAAAATTCTAATTAATTAATTAATTAATTAAGTAAGTAAATATGTGGCCTTTAATTGACATGATTTAATCATGGTCACCATTTTTCTCTTTCCATGGGCCCCACAATGATATGTAATAATGATCCCACTGGTGTTCTGGCAAGCAATGGCTTAATAACAAACTAAAAGCTTTGGAAGCGATCTCTTGCAACCATGGAGAGAATGCACTGTACACTGCAGAACTGATGGAATAGTCTTTTCCTACTGTGAGGAACAACATGCTGTATCAATAAGTCATCCTGTGAGGCATATGAAATAATGTCTGCGTCTGTGACAGTCTTATGGGTTCTTGAACTCCACGTTAAATGAAAGCACACACAATCAATGTTCTCCAGAAATTAATTTGAATCCATTAAAACAAAATGCAACAAGTGCAGGCTGGTAGAATGAAGAATGTGCAGGCTGGTAGAATGAGTCTGAAGAAGGGTCTCGACCCGAAACGTCACCCATTCCTTCTCTCCCGAGATGCTGCCTGACCTGCTGAGTTACTCCAGCATTTTGTGAATAAATCGATTTGTACCAGCATCTGCAGTTATTTTCTTATAATACAGGCTGGTAGAATGTTCAGAAGGGCAGGCCTGAGGCATTACACCAATAAAAACACCACAGAGAAGAAATGTAGGTCTGCACATACAAATGAATGACTCACCACAATGTTTTTCCAAATCTTTCACATACCAGCTTGGTTTCTGGCACCTCCCATGCTGAACTCTAATGCCACAGTGTGTGGAGCAACTTAACGAAGAAGTATGGACTTCTGTAATTGTACTCTTGCTATTATTTGTTGGTAATCATACACTTCTCCGGTATCATAGTTCTGTGGCAAAATGTAGACATAAACTTTGTTGAATCAAAAGCCCATCAATGTGATCCAGAAATCGTTCATTTTGCAATGCTGCGGGATATTTAAAAAATAGGCAATTTTAAACACTAGTTGTTTATGAAGAAAGACATTATTATTGAAAATAGCACCTTGAGTGAGTGGAAGAAGTTACGGGCAGTCTCAGTTTCATAAGTATCTACTCCTGAGTGAAAAACAAATATTGTTTTCACTTTTCAGTGAAGGATATTGTCTCAGAGCGCCCTCTGGAGGCCACCTGGACTGCCAATAGATAAGGCAAATAAAATTTTGTTTTAACTCATTGTTGGGCTGCAGGTGTTCTGATGTAGATTGTTGAATCAATCAATATATTCAAGAAGATAGTAGATATATATATGTTTTACACTCAATTTCTTAACGCTAAATGGAACAAAGGATATAGAAAAAAGGCTGGAATAAAGTACAAAATGAATTGGTTCTAAACATTTTGAATGGGATAGGTCAGAATTGTCTGCCCCTGCTTCTATTTTCTGTTTCCATATACTTCAGAAAATCTAGGTAATCATATTGAACATAGACACAAAATGCTGGAGTAATTCAGCAGGACAGGCAGCATCCCTGGAGAGAAGGAATGGGTGACGTTTCTGGTCGAGACCCTTCTTCAGACTGAGAGTCAGGGGTAAGGGAGACTAGAGTTATGGAAGGGTAAGGTATGAAATCAACAGATCAAAGCAGACGATGATCAAGGAAATGTAGAATGGTTCATTATTAGCTATGGGGAAGGTGACAACGAGGCATACAATCAATAAAATTTAAAACTCTGACAGTGGAGGAGGCCCAGGCCAGAAAGGTTAGTATGGCAATAGGAAGGGGAGTTAAGGAGTTTAGCAACCGGGAAATCCCATAGGCCTAGGCGGACTGAGCGGAGGTGTTCGGCGAAACGATTGCCGAGCCTGCGTTTGGTCTCGCCGATATATAGGAGTCCACACCTGGAGCAACGGATGTAATAGATGAGGTTGGAGGAGATGCAAGTAAACCTCAGCCTCACCTGAAAGGACTGTCAGGGTTCTTGGACACAGTCAAGGGAGGATGTACAGGAACAGGTGTTGCATCTCCTGCGGTTGCAGGGGAACGTACCTGGGGAGGGCGTGGTTTAGGTAGGAAGGGGTGAGTTAACTAGGGAGTTGCGGAGGGAATGGTCTCTGTAGAAAGCGGAAAGGGGTGGAGATGGGAAGATGTGGCTTGTGGTGGGATCCCGTTGAAGGTGGCGTAAATGTCGAAGGATTATGTGCTGTGTGTGAAGGCAAATGGGTGAAAGGTGAAGACTAGTGCAAAGGCTTTCCCGCTGAGTTAATCCAGCAGTTTGTGTCTATCTTTGGTGTAAAGCAGCTTCTGCAGTTCCTTCCTAATCATATTGAACAATATAGTGACAAACATAGTGCAAACCCAGTGAAAGAAATAATTAACAGCTATATTATTCATGGCTAAGCCATTTATTCTGTTTAACTTTGGATTTTTACAAATTATTTATTTTACAATATGGAAGTAAATGAGGCAAAAAGCTATGTATTGATCAGCTTGCCATTGACTTACATCCAAAATACATAAAAGTCAATTTTATTTTCCTACTTTCCAAAATCTTAAAAAAATTATTTCATTATGTTTTGTGGACTATAGACAATAGACAATAGGTGCAGGAGTAGGCCATTGGGCCCTTCCAGCCAGCACTGCCATTCAATATGATCATGGCTGATCATTCTCAATCAGTACCCCGTTCCAGCCTTCTCCCCATACCCCCTGACTCCGCTATCCTTAAGTGCTCTATCTAGCTCTCTCTTGAATGCATTCAGAGAATTGGCCTCCACTGCCTTCTGAGGCAGAGAATTCCACAGATTCACAACTCTCTGACTGAAAAAGTTTTTCCTCATCTCTGTTCTAAATGGCCTACCCCTTATTCTTAAACTGTGGCCTTTGGTTCTGGACTCCCCCAACATTGGGAACATGTTTCCTGCCTCTAACGTGTCCAACCCCTTAATAATCTTATACGTTTCGATAAGATCCCCTCTCATCCTTCTAAATTCCAGTGTATACAAGCCCAGTCACTCCAATCTTTCAACATATGACAGTCCCGCCATTCCGGGAATTAACCTAGTAAACCTATGCTCCACGCCCTCAATAGCAAGAATATCCTTCCTCAAATTTGGAGACCAAAACTGCACACAGTACTCCAGGTGCGGTCTCACTAGGGCTCTGTGCAACTGCAGAAGGACCTCTTTCCTCCTATACTCAACTCCTCTTGTTATGAAGGCCAACATTCCATTGACTTTCTTCACTGCCTGCTGTACCTGCATGCTTCCTTTCAGTGACTGATGCACTAGGACACCCAGATCTCGTTGTACGTCCCCTTTTCCTAACTTGACACCATTCATATATTAATATGCCTTCCTATTCTTACCACCAAAGTGGATAACGTCACACTTACCCACATTAAACTGCATCTGCCATGCATCTGCCAACTCACACAACCTGTCCAAGTCACCCTGTAACCTTATATCACCTTCCTCACAGTTCACACTGCCACCCAGCTTTGTATCATCTGCAAATTTGCTAATGGCACTTAATCCCTTCATCCAAGCCATTGATGTATATTGTAAATAGCTGCGGTCCCAGCACCGAGCCTTGCGGTACCCCATTAGTCACTGCCTGCCATTCTGAAAGGGACCCATTTATCCCCACTCTTTACTTTCTGTCTGCCAACCAATTTTCTATCCACTTCAGTACCCTATCTCCCATACCATGTGCTGTAATTTTGCCCACCAATCTCCAATGTGGGACCTTGTCGAAGGCTTTCTGAAAGTCGAGGTACACCACATCCACCGGCTCTCCTCTGTCAATTTTCCTAGTCACATCCTCAAAAAATTCCAGTAGATTAGTTAAGCATGATTTCCCCTTCGTAAATCCATGCTGTCTCTGAACGATCCTGTTACTGCTATCCAAATGCTCCGCAATTTCATCTTTTATAATTGACTCCAGCATCTTCCCCACCACTGATGTCAGACTAACTGGTCTATAATTTCCCATTTTCTCTCTCCCTCCTTTCTTAAAATGTGGAATAACATTAGCTACCCTCCAATCCGCAGGAACTGACCCTGAATCTATAGAACATTGGAAAATGATCACCAATGCGTCCACAATTTCTAGTGCCACCTCCTTAAGTACACTGGGATGCAGACCATCAGGCCCTGGGGATTTATCAGTCTTCAGTCCCATCAGTCTACCCAAAACTTTTTCCTGCCTCATGTGGATTTCCTCTAGTTCCTCCGTCACCCTAGGATCTCTGGCCACTAGAACATCTGGGAGATTGTTTGTATCCTCCTTAGTGAAGACAGATCCAAAGTACCGGTTCAACTTGCCTGCCATTTCCATGTTCCCCATAATACTTTCCCCTGCTTCTGTCTTCAAGGGACCCACATTTGCCTTGACTATCTTTTTCCTTTACACGTACCTAAAAACACTTTTACTATCCTCCTTTATATCCTTGGCTAGTTTACCCTTGTACTTCATCTTTTCTCCCCGTATTGCCTTTTTAGTTATCTTCTGTTGCTCTTTAAAAGAGTCCCAATCCTCTGGCTTCCCACTCTTCTTTGCTATGTTATACTTCTTCTCTTTTATTTTTATGCAGTCCTTCACTTCCCTTGTCAGCCACGGGTGCCTCTTACTCCCCTTAGAATCTTTCCTCCTCTTTGGGATAAATTGACCTGCAACTTCTGGATTATTCCCAGGAATACCTGCCATTGCTGTTCCACCGTCTCCCTTGCTAGGGCCTCCTTCCAGTCAATTTTGGCCAGCTCCTGCCTCATGCCTCTGTAATCTCCTTTGCTATACTGTAATACTGACATTTCCGATTTTCCCTTCTCCCTCTCAATTTGTAGAGTAAAACTTATCAAATTGTGGTCACTGCCTCCTAATGGCTCTTTTGCCTCGAGTCCCCTTATCAGATCAGGTTCATTACACAACACTAAATCCAGAATTTCCTTCTCCCTGGTAGGCTCCAGTACAAGCTGTTCTAAGAATCCATCTCGGAGGCACTCCACAAACTCTCTTTCCTGGGGTCCATTACCACCCTGATTTTCCCAGTTTACCTGCATGTTGAAATCTCCCATAACCACCGTAGCATTACATTTGCGACATGCCAATTTTAGCTCCTGATTCATTCTTCTTTGATTTGCTTTTCTGCAGGATAGTTATTTATTAGCTAACTCTGATATTATTCATAAATATTACTAATATATCCATCTTTTTTTAAATTTTCGCGATGCTCCTGTAAACACTGTCAAGATACTGACTATTTATCATATTGTTTAGCTTCTTCATTTTACATTTTTATAGTTCTTTGTTCTAATAACACAATTGTTAGTTTCTTTCTCCTCCTTCAAAATTGTAGCATCTTGATCTAAATTTCATCTAAATGAAACAGTTGAAATGAAACTCCCAAAATATTTTTTTTCCACTTTTCAAAAAGTTATTTTTGATATCAACATAGCTTTCACTTTTCCTTAACATTAGCAATGACCGTTTTAGTGTTTAAAATATGCTTGGAATGAACAACTTGGATTGCAGTCCAACAGCCAGCCTGCATAAAGACATTCATCCTTTCTCCATGGAATTCAGTCAAGTTCATTTTCAAGTTAATAAAAACAGTTTTAACCCTTTGTACCGCCCAGTCCCAAGTGTCATCACATTTTAATTGCTTGATCTATAATTTTGTTTGAAGATTGGTTTTAAATGAATATTCACGGATAAATATTCCCTTTAGCATTACATGGTAGAGTAATTAATACCCATGTTCCCTTCGAGTAACAGATGCATCTTGATTTCTCTAATATTCAGTTCCAATGAAAACCAATTCAAAATCTATGGTATCATTTAAACACCTTCCATATTCTTTGTCTAAATAGATTTAATCATTTAAACTCATCTGATATGATTGATACCTTACAAGTGATCATAAGATATTACTCTGAATTGTCATCTGTCCCAAATTAGTTATAGGTCATATTTCATAGATTTTTGTACACTTTCAACCAGTCTTGACATAAAAGAGCTATTCAAATGGATAGTTTGTTGTTTTTCAAACAAATTCCTTCCAAACAAATTTGACAAGTCATGTAGGAAACCCAGAGCTATGATTTAATGCTTAATTTTGATTAAATGATTGTCCTGTGCGCTGGTATCATATTTATTTTCATACCAGCATAGCCTATTAATATATATATATATATATGTGTATATATATATATATCACTGAATTTATATCGGGCATTCCCCAGTATTGCATTGCAAACAAGTCAGCCCACATCAAACTGATCTTCATATGTGCATCTGATTGGTTCACACACCAACATCAATTTTATATTTAAAACATTAAGTGGTTACAACATGCAAATAGTATTGCATCTGTCGGTGACATTGTAACCCAAAGTTAAATAACTATATTTGCAAAATGCAATTTCCCCTTGATTAGAAGTTGTGGCTTTCAACCATCCAACCTCACACCTCAACCAAAAAACAAAGTATCTTACTTTACTTTTACAATAAGCTTACATCAAACAAAAATAGAAATCCTCCAACAAATTGTCATCATCGGACCAAAAACGCACACCAAATCCACCCACAACTTCACCCTCAACATCGATGGTTTCTCAGTATCCACCTCCCCTCACATCCGGAATCTTGGCATCATGTTTTGATCAAACCCTCTCCTTTGACAAACACACTAAACACATCACCAAGACAGCCTTCTTCCACCTCAAAAACATCGCCCGTCTCCGTCCATCCCTCTCCTCCACAGCTGCAGAAACCCTCATCCACGCCTTCATCACCTCCCGTCTGGACTACTGTAACAGCCTCCTCTATGGTTCACCCTCTAAAATCATCAATAAACTCCAATACATCCAGAACTCCGCTGCCCGTCTACTCACCCACTCCCCGACCCGTGACCACATCACCCCCGTCCTCTACAAGCTCCACTGGCTCCCCATCCCCCAGAGAATCGAGTACAAAATCCCCCTCATGACCTACAAAGCCCTCCATAACCTGGCCCCATCCTACCTGACTGACCTCCTCCACAGACACACTCCCACCCGCACCCTCCGCTCTGCTGCTGCTAACCTCCTGTCCCCCCCCCATCCGGACCAAATTCAGATCCTGGGGGGACAGGGCTTTCTCCATCGCTGCTCCCACCCTCTCGAACTCACTACCCCAAACCGTCAGAGACTCCTCCTCACTCACCACATTTAAAACATCACTGAAGTCTCACTTGTTCAGCACTGCCTTCAATCATTGACCGCCGCTCCACCTTATTAATCCTTTTCTGTTCGTTTATTTATTTATCTTTATGTTAGATCTAATATGTAAAGCGTCTTTGGGTTTCTAGAAAAGCGCTATATAAATGTAATGCATTATTATTATTATTATTAAGAAGTAGTTGTAACACTAGCAAGTTTGGAGAAGTAGTTAGAAGTAAACTAGCAAGTTTGCAGATGACACAAAGCTGGGTGGCAGTGTGAACTGCGAAGAGGATGTTAGGAGGTTGCAGGATGACTTGGACAGGTTGAGTGAGTGGGCAGATGCATGGCAGATGCAGTATAATGTAGATAAATGTGAGGTTATCCACTTTGGCGGCAAAAACAAGGAGGCAGATTATTATCTCAGTGGTGTCAGATTCGGTAAAGGGGAAGTGTAACGAGTCTTGGCTGTCCTTGTACACCTGTCACTGAAAGTAAGCGTGTAGGTACAGCAGGCAGTGAAGAAAGCTAATGGCATGTTGGCCTTCATAACGAGAGGTTTTCAGTATAGGAGTAAAGAGGTCCTTCTGCAGTTGTTTAGGGCCCTGGTGAGACCACATCTGGAGTATTGTGTGCAGTTTTGGCCTCCTAATTTGGGGAAGGACATCCTTGTAAGTGAGGCAGTGCAGCATAGGTTTACAAGGTTAATCCCTGGAATGGCAGGATTGTTATATGAGGAAAGATTGTAAAGACTCAGCTTGTATTCACTGGTTTAGAAGGATAAGAAGGAATCTTATAGAGACGTATAAAATTATAAAAGGACTGGACAAGCTAGATGCATGAAAAATGTTCCCAATATTAGGGGAGTCCAGAACCAGGGGCCACAGTCTAAGAATAAAGGGGAGGCCATTTAAATCTGTGAGAAGAAACTTTTTCACCCATAGAGTTATTGAATTTGTGGAATTTTCTGCCGCAGAAGGCAGTGGCGGCCAATTCACTGAATGAATTTTAAAGAAAGTTATCACTCACCAGGCTTTGTCCTGCCCCATCTCACCTGAAACCACCTATCACTCACTATGCTTTGTCCTGCCCAAAGATAATAGAGCAGAGCAAGATAGACCACTCGACCCTAAAATCTGTAGTATGTCATGGCGCCATTTTCGTAAGCAGAAATTTGCAGAGACATTTAAAAAGAAAAATAACAAATATCTGTGAATTGATAGATGAGATATATTCTGCATTTTTATGGTATCATCACACATACTGTTCCCCCAATACACTGATTACACTGCGAGAGGCACAATGAACGGAGGGGTTTGCCTACTAAAATGCCAGACATTACGCTCCCTTGCGTACTACACTTCAGTATAGGCGATTTTGACGGAGTGGTTCATCTTGCTCCTCTAGTATCTTTGGTCCTGCCCCTCCTCTCCTCCAGCTGTCTCCCTCCACCCATCACAATCAGGCTGAAGAAGGGCATGACCTGAAACGTGACCTACCCTTGGTCTCCAGAGATATTCCCTGTCCCTCTTTGTTACTCCAGCACTTTATTTCTTTTTTTGTAAACTAGCATCTGCAGTTTCTTGCGTAAACAGAGAGTTAGTAGGTTGGATTAAAAATTGGCTTGGTCATAGAAGACAATGGATAGTGGTAGAGGGATGTTATTCTGACTGGAGAACGGTGATCAGTGTACAACAAAGATCACTGGTGAGATCTCTGCTTTTAATTTTTTTTAAAAATTATTTGCAGTCTTTTGCCCAGAGTAGGGGAATCGAGGACCAGAGGACATAGGTTCAAGGTGAAAGGGAAAAGAGTTAATGGAAATCCGAGGGGTATCTTTTTCACACAAAGGGTGGTGGGTGTATGGAACAAGCTGCCAGAGGAGGTAGTTGAGGCTGGGACTATCCCATCGTTTAAGAAACAGTTAGACAGGCACATGGATAGGACAAGTTTGGAGGGATATGGACCAAGCGCAGGCAAATGGGACTAGTGTAGCTGGGACATTGTTGGTCAGTGTGGGCAAGTTGGGCCGAAGGGCCTGTTTCCACACTGTATCACTCTATGACTCTATGACTCTATATGTACAAAAATGTAGCATGTTTGAAAATGATTCATAAAATTGATGGATTGCAGATAGTGAACACACTTGTCATAGGATATAGCATGATATTGATCAATTGGAAATTTGCAGGTGGAAAAATGGCAGAGGGAGTTTAATCTAAACAAGTGTGAGGTGATGCATTTGGTGAGTTCAAATGAAAAAGGAAAGTATGCCATAAATGATAGAATGCTGAGCAGCATTGATGTGCTGAGGTATCTTGGATTGCATGTCCATAGACTTCAGAAAGGGAAAGTCAGAAGATCACCCACCAGTTTTCTTTGGTGGATCATCAATAAAGAGAGTTCACAGCTTCAAATTCGTGGGCATGTAGGATAACAAGTTCTAGCCCGGCACATTGATGTCATTATGAAGAAGGCCAGTGCCTCTCATTTTCTTAGAAGTTTAGAGATTTGGCATGACACCAAATACTAACAAAGTTCTACAGATGCAATGTTTATTACAAATGAAATGTTGTTTCTTAGGTATTATCAATGAACGTTGTGTTCACAGGTTGTTACGCTGCTGCAAGTAAGAATTTCATTGTTCCATTGTCAGTACATATGACAATTCAACTCTCCTAACTCCTGGTTACATCATGGCCTGGTACTGTACACCATCAAATACATAGAGTTCCTATAAAGGAACAGAGCAATGTAGATTTGGACAGATATCAGTGACAAAGCCAGTAGGGCTGTCATCTCACAGCCCCGGTGACACACATTTAATCCTGAACTCTGTGCTGCCTGTGTGGAGTTCACACATTCTCCCTGTAATCGCGTGGATTTCTTCCAGATGGTCCAGCATCCTTTCACATCACAAAGATATGTGGGTTGGTAGCCTAATTGGCTCAATAATTTTCCAGACAAATCATATCCTGCTTGAGTATATTAGTTAGTGCAAAGGTGAAATTAAACAGAGTGCAGAAGATAGTGATACAGCTACAGAGAAAGTGTAGAAAAAAAATAGTGTAAGGGTCATAATTAGGTAGATAGAAAGATTAGGAAATTCATTCCTAGCACATGAGAGGTTTGTTCAAGAATCTGAAAATTGAAACTATTTTTGGATGGTATGTGCTTTCAAGTTTTGGAATGGAATGGAATACTTTATTGTCACATGTGACTAGGCACAGTGAAATTATTTGCTTGCATACCCAATGTATACAAATAGTGGCCATCTGTTTGTATCTTCTGTACAACAGGAGAAAGAAGAGAGAATGACAATGGTGTAAGAGTCCTTGGTTATGTTGGCTGCTTTCCCACGACAGCATTCAGTGTAGATGGAGTCAATTGTTCGAGGGGGGTTGTTGGGCACAGGATAAGTTAGGTTGTCCTGATGAGCAGGTATTGCATTCACAACAAAATGTTGACATGCCAAATGAAATACTTGCCTTTGTTTTAAGAAGGTTGAGATATGAAGTGATATTAGTCATACCTGTATTGAGTTCTGGTTTGATGTCATCTAGGCCACTACATTTCATTCTGTACTATACTGTACATCTGAGGATTGGTGTGTTGATTATGAAGGGATTGTGGGTAGATTCACAATAATCATAGAGGCTTAAAGGTTTAAAATATAAGGTTCAGTTAAATTGAATAAATTGGAGCACAGAAAATGAAGAGGTAACCTGAATGAAGTGTTTAATATCATGAAAAGGTTTCATAAATCAGATTGTAAGAAGCTCTTTCCGATGGTGGATGAGTATTAAATATTAAGAGGAAGTAACCCTGCCATTATAACTTACTCAGAAACAGTGCTGAAGTAATTCAGTGGATCAGGCAGCACCTCTGGAGAACATGGATGGGTGGCCTTTCGAGTTTAAACCAGCAGGATTAAAGGGTTGCAGATTGTGAAGCCAAGGGGAGGGGAGGAAAGGAGCATGGAGAGGGGGCAGAGGGGAGGAAAGGAGAAATAGGTGGGAGTGCATGTGGGCCCCGAAGGGTTTCTGCACCAGAACCCTGTCATTCATGGGTGATTTCAGGAATTACACCCTCCCAAGAGCCTAGTGGAATCCAGTTAGGGTATGAATATGCTAGTTTCAAGATAGAGTAGAAATATAGATTAACCAATAAATGCTGGGACAGGTTGGAGGGGCTGAATGGACCATTCTTATTCCTAACTTTAATGTTACAATATCTGAACTCCATGCAAAAGCACTCATATTCATGAACATCAAATTTGAATACATCTCCCAAACGCCAAGCGTAGTCGGTAAGGATTGAATTTAATTTCAAGTGATAAATATCAATTTTATTTATTCCTTTTCTGAAATATTTCTCGTTTTGTTTCGATTATTTAATGCAGAAGGAATCAGGGCGAAGTGTGAGGTGGTGGCAAAGTCCGCGCTTCTCTTGGTACAAATCAACCCGTGCACAGAGATTTTAAAATAATGAATTCGGAGAGGGTTTTTTTTTTAGAATAGCGAACATTTATATTTTGTAACCCATTTTACAAGTCGACACTAAGCTGTAATTACACACTTCCGAAAATCAACAGTATGGTTCCAGAGCGGCGACACTGATAAGAATATTATTAATGAAGACATTTTTATAAAGTGTTCCCTTGTTGGAATTTTTGAAGGTTAACCATTTCACCAATGATATCTCTATTATATTCAGGTGGATTTGAGCTGAATCTATTTACTGCC